>NC_063279.1:19534101-20781255 GCF_910591885.1 Bombus terrestris | reverse complement strand
ACGTTATATAGTAATAGTATATAACGTTATACGTTAATACGTAATAGTATATAACGTTATGCGTTATATAGTAATAGTATATAACGTCATCCGTTATATAGTATAAGTATATAAAGTTATACGTTATGTAGTAATAGTATATAACGTTATACGTTATATAGTAATATTATATAACGTTATGCGTTATATAGTAATATTATATAACGTTATGCGTTATATAGTAATAGTATATAACGTTATACGTTATATAGTAATAGTATATAACGTTATACGTTATATAGTAATAGTATATAACGTTATACGTTATATAGTAATGGTATATAACGTTATACGTTATATAGTAATATTATATAACGTTATGCGTTATATAGTAATAGTATATAACGTTATAGGTTATATAGTAAGAGTATATAACTTTATACGTTATATAGTAATAGTATATAACGTTATACGTTAATACGTAATAGTATATAACGTTATGCGTTATATAGTAATAGTATATAACGTCATCCGTTATATAGTATAAGTATATAAAGTTATACGTTATGTAGTAATAGTATATAACGTTATACGTTATATAGTAATATTATATAACGTTATGCGTTATATAGTAATATTATATAACGTTATGCGTTATATAGTAATAGTATATAACGTTATACGTTATATAGTAATAGTATATAACGTTATACGTTATATAGTAATAGTATATAACGTTATACGTTATATAGTAATGGTATATAACGTTATACGTTATATAGTAATATTATATAACGTTATGCGTTATATAGTAATAGTATATAACGTTATACCTTATATAGTAATAGTATATAACGTTATACGTTATATAGTAATAGTATATAACGTTATACGTTAATACGTAATAGTATATAACGTTATACGTTATATAGTAATAGTATATAACGTTATACGTTAGTACGTAATAATATACAACGTTATACGTGATATGGCAATACTATATAACGTTATACGTTATATAGTAATATTATATAACGTTATGCGTTATATAGTAATATTATATAACGTTATGCGTTATATAGTAATAGTATATAACGTTATACGTTATATAGTAATAGTATATAACGTTATACGTTATATAGTAATAGTATATAACGTTATACGTTATATAGTAATAGTATATAACGTTATACGTTAATACGTAATAGTATATAACGTTATACGTTATATAGTAATAGTATATAACGTTATACGTTATATAGTAATATTATATAACGTTATGCGTTATATAGTAATATTATATAACGTTATGCGTTATATAGTAATAGTATATAACGTTATACGTTATATAGTAATAGTATATAACGTTATACGTTATATAGTAATAGTATATAACGTTATACGTTATATAGTAATAGTATATAACGTTATACGTTATATAGTAATAGTATATAACGTTATACGTTAGTACGTAATAATATACAACGTTATACGTGATATGGCAATACTATATAACGTTATACGTTATGTAGTAATAGTATATAACGTTATACGTTATATAGTAATATTATATAACGTTATGCGTTATATAGTAATATTATATAACGTTATACGTTATATAGTAATAGTATATAACGTTATACGTTATATAGTAATGGTATATAACGTTATACGTTATATAGTAATATTATATAACGTTATGCGTTATATAGTAATAGTATATAACGTTATACCTTATATAGTAATAGTATATAACGTTATACGTTATATAGTAATAGTATATAACGTTATACGTTAATACGTAATAGTATATAACGTTATACGTTATATAGTAATAGTATATAACGTTATACGTTATATAGTAATAGTATATAACGTTATACGTTAGTACGTAATAATATACAACGTTATACGTGATATGGCAATACTATATAACGTTATACGTTATATAGTAATAGTATATAACGTTATACGATAGTACGGAATAGTATATATCGTTATACGTTATATAGTAATAGTATATAACGTTATACGATAGTACGGAATAGTATATATCGTTATGCGTTATATAGTAATAGTATATAACGTTATACGTTATATAGTAATAGTATATAACGTTATACGTTATATAGTAATAGTATATAACGTTATACGTTATATAGTAATAGTATATAAAGTTATACGTTATATAGTAATAGTATATATCGTTATGCGTTATATAGTAATAGTATATAACGTTATACGTTATATAGTAATAGTATATAACGTTATACGTTATATAGTAATAGTATATAACGTTATACGTTATATAGTAATAGTATATAACGTTATACGTTAATACGTAATAGTATATAACGTTATGCGTTATATAGTAATAGTATATAACGTCATCCGTTATATAGTATAAGTATATAACGTTATACGTTATGTAGTAATAGTATATAACGTTATACGTTATATAGTAATATTATATAACGTTATGCGTTATATAGTAATATTATATAACGTTATGCGTTATATAGTAATAGTATATAACGTTATGCGTTATATAGTAATAGTATATAACGCTATACGTTATATAGTAATAGTATATAACGTTATACGTTATATAGTAATAGTATATAACGCTATACGTTATATAGTAATAGTATATAACGTTATACGTTATATAGTAATAGTATATAACGTTATACGTTATATAGTAATAGTATATAACGTTATACGTTAGTACGTAATAATATACAACGTTATACGTGATATGGCAATACTATATAACGTTATACGTTATATAGTAATAGTATATAACGTTATACGATAGTACGGAATAGTATATATCGTTATACGTTATATAGTAATAGTATATAACGTTATACGATAGTACGGAATAGTATATATCGTTATGCGTTATATAGTAATAGTATATAACGTTATACGTTATATAGAAATATTATATAACGTTATGCGTTATATAGTAATAGTATATAACGTTATACGTTATATAGTAATAGTATATAACGTTATACGTTATATAGTAATAGTATATAGCGTTATACGTTATATAGTAATAGTATATAACGTTATACGTTATATAGTAATAGTATATAACGTTATACGTTATATAGTAATAGTATATAACGTTATACGTTAATACGTATTAGTATATAACGTTATACGTTATGTAGTAATAGTATATAACGTTATACGTTATATAGTAATATTATATAACGTTATGCGTTATATAGTAATATTATATAACGTTATGCGTTATATAGTAATAGTATATAACGTTATACGTTATATAGTAATAGTATATAACGTTATACGTTATATAGTAATAGTATATAACGTTATACGTTATATAGTAATGGTGTATAACGTTATACGTTATATAGTAATATTATATAACGTTATGCGTTATATAGTAATAGTATATAACGTTATACGTTATATAGTAATAGTATATAACGCTATACGTTATATAGTAATAGTATATAACGTTATACGTTATATAGTAATAGTATATAACGCTATACGTTATATAGTAATAGTATATAACGTTATACGTTATATAGTAATAGTATATAACGTTATACGTTATATAGTAATAGTATATAACGTTATACGTTATATAGTAATAGTATATAACGTTATACGTTAATACGTAATAGTATATATCGTTATACGTTACATAGTAATAGTATATAACGTTATACGTTATATAGTAATAGTATATAACGTTATACGTTATATAGTAATAGTATATGACGTTATGCGTTATATAGTAATAGTATATAACGTTATAGGTTATATAGTAAGAGTATATAACTTTATACGTTATATAGTAATAGTATATAACGTTATACGTTAATACGTAATAGTATATAACGTTATACGTTATATAGTAATAGTATATAACGTTATACGTTATATAGTAATAGTATATAACGTTATACGTTATATAGTAATAGTATATAACGTTATACGTTAGTACGTAATAATATACAACGTTATACGTGATATGGCAATACTATATAACGTTATACGTTATGTAGTAATAGTATATAACGTTATACGTTATATAGTAATATTATATAACGTTATGCATTATATAGTAATATTATATAACGTTATGCGTTATATAGTAATAGTATATAACGTTATACGTTATATAGTATAAGAATATAACGTTATACGTTATATAGTAATAGTATATAACGTTATGCGTTATATAGTAATAGTATATAACGTTATACGTTATATCGTAATAGTATATAACGTTATACGTTATATAGTAATAGTATATAACGTTATACGTTAATACGTAATAGTATATAACGTTATACGTTATATAGTAATAGTATATAACGTTATACGTTATATCGTAATAGTATATAACGTTATACGTTATATAGTAATAGTATATAACGTTATACGTTAATACGTAATAGTATATAACGTTATATGTTATATAGTAATAGTATATAACGTTATACGTTATATAGTAATAGTATATAACGTTATACGTTATATAGTAATAGTATATAACGTTATACGTTAGTACGTAATAATATACAACGTTATACGTGATATGGCAATACTATATAACGTTATACGTTATGTAGTAATAGTATATAACGTTATACGTTATATAGTAATATTATATATCGTTATGCATTATATAGTAATATTATATAACGTTATGCGTTATATAGTAATAGTATATAACGTTATACGTTATATAGTATAAGTATATAACGTTATACGTTATATAGTAATAGTATATAACGTTATGCGTTATATAGTAATAGTATATAACGTTATACGTTATATCGTAATAGTATATAACGTTATACGTTATATAGTAATAGTATATAACGTTATACGTTAATACGTAATAGTATATATCGTTATACGTTATATAGTAATAGTATATAACGTTATACGTTATTACGTAATAGTATATAACGTTATACGTTATATAGTAATAGTATATAACGTTATACGTTATATAGTAATAGTATATAACGTTATACGTTATTACGTAATAGTATATAACGTTATACGTTATATAGTAATAGTATATAACGTTATACGTTATATAGTAATAGTATATAACGTTATACGTTATATAGTAATAGTATATAACGTTATACGTTATATAGTAATAGTATATAACGTTATACGTTAATACATAATAGTATATATCGTTATACCTTATATAGTAATAGTATATAACGTTATACGTTATATAGTAATAGTATATAACGTTATACGTTATATAGTAATATTATATAACGTTATGCGTTATATAGTAATATTATATAACGTTATGCGTTATATAGTAATAGTATATAACGTTATACGTTATATAGTAATAGTATATAACGTTATACGTTATATAGTAATAGTATATAACGTTATACGATAGTACGGAATAGTATATATCGTTATACGTTATATAGTAATAGTATATAACGTTATACGATAGTACGGAATAGTATATATCGTTATGCGTTATATAGTAATAGTATATAACGTTATACGTTATATAGTAATAGTATATAACGTTATACGTTATATAGTAATAGTATATAACGTTATAGGTTATATAGTAATAGTATATAACGTTATACGTTATATAGTAATAGTATATATCGTTATGCGTTATATAGTAATAGTATATAACGTTATACGTTATATAGTAATAGTATATAACGTTATACGTTATATAGTAATAGTATATAACGTTATACGTTATATAGTAATAGTATATAACGTTATACGTTAATACGTAATAGTATATAACGTTATGCGTTATATAGTAATAGTATATAACGTCATCCGTTATATAGTATAAGTATATAACGTTATACGTTATGTAGTAATAGTATATAACGTTATACGTTATATAGTAATATTATATAACGCTATGCGTTATATAGTAATATTATATAACGTTATGCGTTATATAGTAATAGTATATAACGTTATACGTTATATAGTAATAGTATATAACGTTATACGTTATATAGTAATGGTATATAACGTTATACGTTATATAGTAATAGTATATAACGTTATACGTTATATAGTAATAGTATATAACGTTATACGTTATATAGTAATAGTATATAACGTTATACGTTATTACGTAATAGTATATATCGTTACACGTTATATAGTAATAGTATATAACGTTATACGTTAGTACGGAATAGTATATATCGTTATACGTTATATAGTAATAGTATATAACGTTATACGTTATATAGTAATAGTATATAACGTTATACGCTATATAGTAATAGTATATAACGTTATGCGTTATATAGTAATAGTATATAACGTTATAGGATAGTACGGAATAGTATATATCGTTATACGTTATATAGTAATAGTATATAACGTTATACGTTATATAGTAATAGTATATAACGTTATACGTTATATAGTTATAGTATATAACGTTATACGTTATATAGTAATAGTATATAACGTTATACGTTATATCGTAATAGTATATAACGTTATACGTTATATAGTAATAGTATATAACGTCATCCGTTATATAGTATAAGTATATAACGTTATACGTTATGTAGTAATAGTATATAACGTTATACGTTATATAGTAATATTATATAACGCTATGCGTTATATAGTAATATTATATAACGTTATGCGTTATATAGTAATAGTATATAACGTTATACGTTATATAGTAATAGTATATAACGTTATACGTTATATAGTAATGGTATATAACGTTATACGTTATATAGTAACAGTATATAACGTTATACGTTATATAGTAATAGTATATAACGTTATACGTTATATAGTAATAGTATATAACGTTATACGTTATTACGTAATAGTATATATCGTTATACGTTATATAGTAATAGTATATAACGTTATACGTTAGTACGGAATAGTATATATCGTTATACGTTATATAGTAATAGTATATAACGTTATACGATATATAGTAATAGTATATAACGTTATACGCTATATAGTAATAGTATATAACGTTATGCGTTATATAGTAATAGTATATAACGTTATAGGATAGTACGGAATAGTATATATCGTTATACGTTATATAGTAATAGTATATAACGTTATACGTTATATAGTAATAGTATATAACGTTATACGTTATATAGTTATAGTATATAACGTTATACGTTATATAGTAATAGTATATAACGTTATACGTTATATCGTAATAGTATATAACGTTATACGTTATATAGTAATAGTATATAACGTTATACGTTAATACGTAATAGTATATAACGTTATACGTTATATAGTAATAGTATATAACGTTATACGTTATTACGTAATAGTATATAACGTTATACGTTATATAGTAATAGTATATAACGTTATACGTTATATAGTAATAGTATATAACGTTATACGTTATATAGTAATAGTATATAACGTTATACGTTAATACATAATAGTATATATCGTTATACCTTATATAGTAATAGTATATAACGTTATACGTTATATAGTAATGATATATAACGTTATACGTTATATAGTAATATTATATAACGTTATGCGTTATATAGTAATATTATATAACGTTATGCGTTATATAGTAATAGTATATAACGTTATGCGTTATATAGTAATAGTATATAACGTTATGCGTTATATAGTAATAGTATATAACGTTATACGTTAATACGTAATAGTATATAATGTTATGCGTTATATAGTAATAGTATATAACGTCATCCGTTATATAGTATAAGTATATAAAGTTATACGTTATGTTGTAATAGTATATAACGTTATACGTTATATAGTAATATTATATAACGTTATGCGTTATATAGTAATATTATATAACGTTATGCGTTATATAGTAATAGTATATAACGTTATACGTTATATAGTAATAGTATATAACGTTATACGTTATATAGTAATAGTATATAACGTTATACGTTATATAGTAATGGTATATAACGTTATACGTTATATAGTAATAGTATATAACGTTATACGTTAATACGTAATAGTATATATCGTTATACGTTATATAGTAATAGTATATAACGTTATACGTTATATAGTAATAGTATATAACGTTATACGTTATATAGTAATAGTATATAACGTTATGCGTTATATAGTAATAGTATATAACGTTATAGGTTATATAGTAAGAGTATATAACTTTATACGTTATATAGTAATAGTATATAACGTTATACGTTATATAGTAATAGTATATAACGTTATACGTTATTACGTAATAGTATATAACGTTATACGTTATATAGTAATAGTATATAACGTTATACGTTATATAGTAATAGTATATAACGTTATACGTTAATACATAATAGTATATATCGTTATACCTTATATAGTAATAGTATATAACGTTATACGTTATGTAGTAATAGTATATAACGTTATACGTTATATAGTAATATTATATAACGTTATGCGTTATATAGTAATATTATATAACGTTATGCGTTATATAGTAATAGTATATAACGTTATACGTTATATAGTAATAGTATATAACGTTATACGTTATATAGTAATAGTATATAACGTTATACGTTATATAGTAATGGTATATAGCGTTATACGTTATATAGTAATATTATATAACGTTATGCGTTATATAGTAATAGTATATAACGTTATACGTTATATAGTAATAGTATATAACGCTATACGTTATATAGTAATAGTATATAACGTTATACGTTATATAGTAATAGTATATAACGTTATACGTTATATAGTAATAGTATATAACGTTATACGTTATATAGTAATAGTATATAACGTTATACGTTAATACGTAATAGTATATATCGTTATACGTTATATAGTAATAGTATATAACGTTATACGTTATATAGTAATAGTATATAACGTTATACGTTATATAGTAATAGTATATAACGTTATGCGTTATATAGTAATAGTATATAACGTTATAGGTTATATAGTAAGAGTATATAACTTTATACGTTATATAGTAATAGTATATAACGTTATACGTTAATACGTAATAGTATATAACGTTATGCGTTATATAGTAATAGTATATAACGTCATCCGTTATATAGTATAAGTATATAAAGTTATACGTTATGTAGTAATAGTATATAACGTTATACGTTGTATAGTAATATTATATAACGTTATGCGTTATATAGTAATATTATATAACGTTATGCGTTATATAGTAATAGTATATAACGTTATACGTTATATAGTAATAGTATATAACGTTATACGTTATATAGTAATAGTATATAACGTTATACGTTATATAGTAATGGTATATAACGTTATACGTTATATAGTAATATTATATAACGTTATGCGTTATATAGTAATAGTATATAACGTTATAGGTTATATAGTAAGAGTATATAACTTTATACGTTATATAGTAATAGTATATAACGTTATACGTTAATACGTAATAGTATATAACGTTATGCGTTATATAGTAATAGTATATAACGTCATCCGTTATATAGTATAAGTATATAAAGTTATACGTTATGTAGTAATAGTATATAACGTTATACGTTATATAGTAATATTATATAACGTTATGCGTTATATAGTAATATTATATAACGTTATGCGTTATATAGTAATAGTATATAACGTTATACGTTATATAGTAATAGTATATAACGTTATACGTTATATAGTAATGGTATATAACGTTATACGTTATATAGTAATATTATATAACGTTATGCGTTATATAGTAATAGTATATAACGTTATACCTTATATAGTAATAGTATATAACGTTATACGTTATATAGTAATAGTATATAACGTTATACGTTAATACGTAATAGTATATAACGTTATACGTTATATAGTAATAGTATATAACGTTATACGTTAGTACGTAATAATATACAACGTTATACGTGATATGGCAATACTATATAACGTTATACGTTATATAGTAATAGTATATAACGTTATACGATAGTACGGAATAGTATATATCGTTATACGTTATATAGTAATAGTATATAACGTTATACGATAGTACGGAATAGTATATATCGTTATGCGTTATATAGTAATAGTATATAACGTTATACGTTATATAGTAATAGTATATAACGTTATACGTTATATAGTAATAGTATATAACGTTATACGTTATATAGTAATAGTATATAACGTTATGCGTTATATAGTAATAGTATATATCGTTATGCGTTATATAGTAATAGTATATAACTTTATACGTTATATAGTAATAGTATATAACGTTATACGTTATATAGTAATAGTATATAACGTTATACGTTATATAGTAATAGTATATAACGTTATACGTTATATAGTAATAGTATATAACGTTATACGTTATATAGTAATAGTATATAACGTTATACGTTATATAGTAATAGTATATAACGTTATACGTTAATACGTAATAGTATATAACGTTATGCGTTATATAGTAATAGTATATAACGTCATCCGTTATATAGTATAAGTATATAACGTTATACGTTATGTAGTAATAGTATATAACGTTATACGTTATATAGTAATATTATATAACGTTATGCGTTATATAGTAATATTATATAACGTTATGCGTTATATAGTAATAGTATATAACGTTATACGTTATATAGTAATAGTATATAACGTTATACGTTATATAGTAATAGTATATAACGTTATACGTTATATAGTAATGGTATATAACGTTATACGTTATATAGTAATAGTATATAACGTTATACGTTAATACGTAATAGTATATATCGTTATACGTTATATAGTAATAGTATATAACGTTATACGTTATATAGTAATAGTATATAACGTTATGCGTTATATAGTAATAGTATATAACGTTATAGGTTATATAGTAAGAGTATATAACTTTATACGTTATATAGTAATAGTATATAACGTTATACGTTAATACGTAATAGTATATAACGTTATGCGTTATATAGTAATAGTATATAACGTCATCCGTTATATAGTATAAGTATATAAAGTTATACGTTATGTAGTAATAGTATATAACGTTATACGTTATATAGTAATATTATATAACGTTATGCGTTATATAGTAATATTATATAACGTTATGCGTTATATAGTAATAGTATATAACGTTATACGTTATATAGTAATAGTATATAACGTTATACGTTATATAGTAATGGTATATAACGTTATACGTTATATAGTAATATTATATAACGTTATGCGTTATATAGTAATAGTATATAACGTTATACCTTATATAGTAATAGTATATAACGTTATACGTTATATAGTAATAGTATATAACGTTATACGTTAATACGTAATAGTATATAACGTTATACGTTATATAGTAATAGTATATAACGTTATACGTTAGTACGTAATAATATACAACGTTATACGTGATATGGCAATACTATATAACGTTATACGTTATATAGTAATATTATATAACGTTATGCGTTATATAGTAATATTATATAACGTTATGCGTTATATAGTAATAGTATATAACGTTATACGTTATATAGTAATAGTATATAACGTTATACGTTATATAGTAATAGTATATAACGTTATACGTTATATAGTAATAGTATATAACGTTATACGTTAATACGTAATAGTATATAACGTTATACGTTATATAGTAATAGTATATAACGTTATACGTTATATAGTAATATTATATAACGTTATGCGTTATATAGTAATATTATATAACGTTATGCGTTATATAGTAATAGTATATAACGTTATACGTTATATAGTAATAGTATATAACGTTATACGTTATATAGTAATAGTATATAACGTTATACGTTATATAGTAATAGTATATAACGTTATACGTTATATAGTAATAGTATATAACGTTATACGTTAGTACGTAATAATATACAACGTTATACGTGATATGGCAATACTATATAACGTTATACGTTATGTAGTAATAGTATATAACGTTATACGTTATATAGTAATATTATATAACGTTATGCGTTATATAGTAATATTATATAACGTTATACGTTATATAGTAATAGTATATAACGTTATACGTTATATAGTAATGGTATATAACGTTATACGTTATATAGTAATATTATATAACGTTATGCGTTATATAGTAATATTATATAACGTTATGCGTTATATAGTAATAGTATATAACGTTATACGTTATATAGTAATAGTATATAACGTTATACGTTATATAGTAATAGTATATAACGTTATACGTTATATAGTAATAGTATATAACGTTATACGTTATATAGTAATAGTATATAACGTTATACGTTAGTACGTAATAATATACAACGTTATACGTGATATGGCAATACTATATAACGTTATACGTTATGTAGTAATAGTATATAACGTTATACGTTATATAGTAATATTATATAACGTTATGCGTTATATAGTAATATTATATAACGTTATACGTTATATAGTAATAGTATATAACGTTATACGTTATATAGTAATGGTATATAACGTTATACGTTATATAGTAATATTATATAACGTTATGCGTTATATAGTAATATTATATAACGTTATGCGTTATATAGTAATAGTATATAACGTTATACGTTAGTACGTAATAATATACAACGTTATACGTGATATGGCAATACTATATAACGTTATACGTTATATAGTAATATTATATAACGTTATGCGTTATATAGTAATATTATATAACGTTATGCGTTATATAGTAATAGTATATAACGTTATACGTTATATAGTAATAGTATATAACGTTATACGTTATATAGTAATAGTATATAACGTTATACGTTATATAGTAATAGTATATAACGTTATACGTTAATACGTAATAGTATATAACGTTATACGTTATATAGTAATAGTATATAACGTTATACGTTATATAGTAATATTATATAACGTTATGCGTTATATAGTAATATTATATAACGTTATGCGTTATATAGTAATAGTATATAACGTTATACGTTATATAGTAATAGTATATAACGTTATACGTTATATAGTAATAGTATATAACGTTATACGTTATATAGTAATAGTATATAACGTTATACGTTATATAGTAATAGTATATAACGTTATACGTTAGTACGTAATAATATACAACGTTATACGTGATATGGCAATACTATATAACGTTATACGTTATGTAGTAATAGTATATAACGTTATACGTTATATAGTAATATTATATAACGTTATGCGTTATATAGTAATATTATATAACGTTATACGTTATATAGTAATAGTATATAACGTTATACGTTATATAGTAATGGTATATAACGTTATACGTTATATAGTAATATTATATAACGTTATGCGTTATATAGTAATAGTATATAACGTTATACCTTATATAGTAATATTATAAAACGTTATACGTTATATAGTAATAGTATATAACGTTATACGTTAATACGTAATAGTATATAACGTTATACGTTATATAGTAATAGTATATAACGTTATACGTTATATAGTAATAGTATATAACGTTATACGTTAGTACGTAATAATATACAACGTTATACGTGATATGGCAATACTATATAACGTTATACGTTATATAGTAATAGTATATAACGTTATACGATAGTACGGAATAGTATATATCGTTATACGTTATATAGTAATAGTATATAACGTTATACGATAGTACGGAATAGTATATATCGTTATGCGTTATATAGTAATAGTATATAACGTTATACGTTATATAGTAATAGTATATAACGTTATACGTTATATAGTAATAGTATATAACGTTATACGTTATATAGTAATAGTATATAACGTTATACGTTATATAGTAATAGTATATATCGTTATGCGTTATATAGTAATAGTATATAACGTTATACGTTATATAGTAATAGTATATAACGTTATACGTTATATAGTAATAGTATATAACGTTATACGTTATATAGTAATAGTATATAACGTTATACGTTAATACGTAATAGTATATAACGTTATGCGTTATATAGTAATAGTATATAACGTCATCCGTTATATAGTATAAGTATATAACGTTATACGTTATGTAGTAATAGTATATAACGTTATACGTTATATAGTAATATTATATAACGTTATGCGTTATATAGTAATATTATATAACGTTATGCGTTATATAGTAATAGTATATAACGTTATACGTTATATAGTAATAGTATATAACGCTATACGTTATATAGTAATAGTATATAACGTTATACGTTATATAGTAATAGTATATAACGCTATACGTTATATAGTAATAGTATATAACGTTATACGTTATATAGTAATAGTATATAACGTTATACGTTATATAGTAATAGTATATAACGTTATACGTTAGTACGTAATAATATACAACGTTATACGTGATATGGCAATACTATATAACGTTATACGTTATATAGTAATAGTATATAACGTTATACGATAGTACGGAATAGTATATATCGTTATACGTTATATAGTAATAGTATATAACGTTATACGATAGTACGGAATAGTATATATCGTTATGCGTTATATAGTAATAGTATATAACGTTATACGTTATATAGTAATATTATATAACGTTATGCGTTATATAGTAATAGTATATAACGTTATACCTTATATAGTAATAGTATATAACGTTATACGTTATATAGTAATAGTATATAACGTTATACGTTAATACGTAATAGTATATAACGTTATACGTTATATAGTAATAGTATATAACGTTATACGTTATATAGTAATAGTATATAACGTTATACGTTAGTACGTAATAATATACAACGTTATACGTGATATGGCAATACTATATAACGTTATACGTTATATAGTAATAGTATATAACGTTATACGATAGTACGGAATAGTATATATCGTTATACGTTATATAGTAATAGTATATAACGTTATACGATAGTACGGAATAGTATATATCGTTATGCGTTATATAGTAATAGTATATAACGTTATACGTTATATAGTAATAGTATATAACGTTATACGTTATATAGTAATAGTATATAACGTTATACGTTATATAGTAATAGTATATAACGTTATACGTTATATAGTAATAGTATATATCGTTATGCGTTATATAGTAATAGTATATAACGTTATACGTTATATAGTAATAGTATATAACGTTATACGTTATATAGTAATAGTATATAGCGTTATACGTTATATAGTAATAGTATATAACGTTATACGTTATATAGTAATAGTATATAACGTTATACGTTATATAGTAATAGTATATAACGTTATACGTTAATACGTAATAGTATATAACGTTATACGTTATGTAGTAATAGTATATAACGTTATACGTTATATAGTAATATTATATAACGTTATGCGTTATATAGTAATATTATATAACGTTATGCGTTATATAGTAATAGTATATAACGTTATACGTTATATAGTAATAGTATATAACGTTATACGTTATATAGTAATAGTATATAACGTTATACGTTATATAGTAATGGTGTATAACGTTATACGTTATATAGTAATATTATATAACGTTATGCGTTATATAGTAATAGTATATAACGTTATACGTTATATAGTAATAGTATATAACGCTATACGTTATATACTATTACTATATAACGTATAACGTTATATAGTAATACTATATAACGCTATACGTTATATAGTAATAGTATATAACGTTATACGTTATATAGTAATAGTATATAACGTTATACGTTATATAGTAATAGTATATAACGTTATACGTTATATAGTAATAGTATATAACGTTATACGTTAATACGTAATAGTATATATCGTTATACGTTATATAGTAATAGTATATAACGTTATACGTTATATAGTAATAGTATATAACGTTATACGTTATATAGTAATAGTATATGACGTTATGCGTTATATAGTAATAGTATATGACGTTATAGGTTATATAGTAAGAGTATATAACTTTATACGTTATATAGTAATAGTATATAACGTTATACGTTAATACGTAATAGTATATAACGTTATACGTTATATAGTAATAGTATATAACGTTATACGTTATATAGTAATAGTATATAACGTTATACGTTATATAGTAATAGTATATAACGTTATACGTTAGTACGTAATAATATACAACGTTATACGTGATATGGCAATACTATATAACGTTATACGTTATGTAGTAATAGTATATAACGTTATACGTTATATAGTAATATTATATAACGTTATGCATTATATAGTAATATTATATAACGTTATGCGTTATATAGTAATAGTATATAACGTTATACGTTATATAGTATAAGAATATAACGTTATACGTTATATAGTAATAGTATATAACGTTATGCGTTATATAGTAATAGTATATAACGTTATACGTTATATCGTAATAGTATATAACGTTATACGTTATATAGTAATAGTATATAACGTTATACGTTAATACGTAATAGTATATAACGTTATACGTTATATAGTAATAGTATATAACGTTATACGTTATATCGTAATAGTATATAACGTTATACGTTATATAGTAATAGTATATAACGTTATACGTTAATACGTAATAGTATATAACGTTATACGTTATATAGTAATAGTATATAACGTTATACGTTATATAGTAATAGTATATAACGTTATACGTTATATAGTAATAGTATATAACGTTATACGTTAGTACGTAATAATATACAACGTTATACGTGATATGGCAATACTATATAACGTTATACGTTATGTAGTAATAGTATATAACGTTATACGTTATATAGTAATATTATATAACGTTATGCATTATATAGTAATATTATATAACGTTATGCGTTATATAGTAATAGTATATAACGTTATACGTTATATAGTATAAGTATATAACGTTATACGTTATATAGTAATAGTATATAACGTTATGCGTTATATAGTAATAGTATATAACGTTATACGTTATATCGTAATAGTATATAACGTTATACGTTATATAGTAATAGTATATAACGTTATACGTTAATACGTAATAGTATATATCGTTATACGTTATATAGTAATAGTATATAACGTTATACGTTATTACGTAATAGTATATAACGTTATACGTTATATAGTAATAGTATATAACGTTATACGTTATTACGTAATAGTATATAACGTTATACGTTATATAGTAATAGTATATAACGCTATACGTTATATAGTAATAGTATATAACGTTATACGTTATATAGTAATAGTATATAACGCTATACGTTATATAGTAATAGTATATAACGTTATACGTTATATAGTAATAGTATATAACGTTATACGTTAATACATAATAGTATATATCGTTATACGTTATATAGTAATAGTATATAACGTTATACGTTATATAGTAATAGTATATAACGCTATACGTTATATAGTAATAGTATATAACGTTATACGTTATATAGTAATAGTATATAACGCTATACGTTATATAGTAATAGTATATAACGTTATACGTTATATAGTAATAGTATATAACGTTATACGTTATATAGTAATAGTATATAACGTTATACGTTAGTACGTAATAATATACAACGTTATACGTGATATGGCAATACTATATAACGTTATACGTTATATAGTAATAGTATATAACGTTATACGATAGTACGGAATAGTATATATCGTTATACGTTATATAGTAATAGTATATAACGTTATACGATAGTACGGAATAGTATATATCGTTATGCGTTATATAGTAATAGTATATAACGTTATACGTTATATAGTAATATTATATAACGTTATGCGTTATATAGTAATAGTATATAACGTTATACCTTATATAGTAATAGTATATAACGTTATACGTTATATAGTAATAGTATATAACGTTATACGTTAATACGTAATAGTATATAACGTTATACGTTATATAGTAATAGTATATAACGTTATACGTTAGTACGTAATAATATACAACGTTATACGTGATATGGCAATACTATATAACGTTATACGTTATATAGTAATAGTATATAACGTTATACGATAGTACGGAATAGTATATATCGTTATACGTTATATAGTAATAGTATATAACGTTATACGATAGTACGGAATAGTATATATCGTTATGCGTTATATAGTAATAGTATATAACGTTATACGTTATATAGTAATAGTATATAACGTTATACGTTATATAGTAATAGTATATAACGTTATACGTTATATAGTAATAGTATATAACGTTATACGTTATATAGTAATAGTATATATCGTTATGCGTTATATAGTAATAGTATATAACGTTATACGTTATATAGTAATAGTATATAACGTTATACGTTATATAGTAATAGTATATAGCGTTATACGTTATATAGTAATAGTATATAACGTTATACGTTATATAGTAATAGTATATAACGTTATACGTTATATAGTAATAGTATATAACGTTATACGTTAATACGTAATAGTATATAACGTTATACGTTATGTAGTAATAGTATATAACGTTATACGTTATATAGTAATATTATATAACGTTATGCGTTATATAGTAATATTATATAACGTTATGCGTTATATAGTAATAGTATATAACGTTATACGTTATATAGTAATAGTATATAACGTTATACGTTATATAGTAATAGTATATAACGTTATACGTTATATAGTAATGGTGTATAACGTTATACGTTATATAGTAATATTATATAACGTTATGCGTTATATAGTAATAGTATATAACGTTATACGTTATATAGTAATAGTATATAACGCATAACGTTATATAGTATTACTATATAACGTATAACGTTATATAGTATTACTATATAACGCTATACGTTATATAGTAATAGTATATAACGTTATACGTTATATAGTAATAGTATATAACGTTATACGTTATATAGTAATAGTATATAACGTTATACGTTATATAGTAATAGTATATAACGTTATACGTTAATACGTAATAGTATATATCGTTATACGTTATATAGTAATAGTATATAACGTTATACGTTATATAGTAATAGTATATAACGTTATACGTTATATAGTAATAGTATATGACGTTATGCGTTATATAGTAATAGTATATGACGTTATAGGTTATATAGTAAGAGTATATAACTTTATACGTTATATAGTAATAGTATATAACGTTATACGTTAATACGTAATAGTATATAACGTTATACGTTATATAGTAATAGTATATAACGTTATACGTTATATAGTAATAGTATATAACGTTATACGTTATATAGTAATAGTATATAACGTTATACGTTAGTACGTAATAATATACAACGTTATACGTGATATGGCAATACTATATAACGTTATACGTTATGTAGTAATAGTATATAACGTTATACGTTATATAGTAATATTATATAACGTTATGCATTATATAGTAATATTATATAACGTTATGCGTTATATAGTAATAGTATATAACGTTATACGTTATATAGTATAAGAATATAACGTTATACGTTATATAGTAATAGTATATAACGTTATGCGTTATATAGTAATAGTATATAACGTTATACGTTATATCGTAATAGTATATAACGTTATACGTTATATAGTAATAGTATATAACGTTATACGTTAATACGTAATAGTATATAACGTTATACGTTATATAGTAATAGTATATAACGTTATACGTTATATCGTAATAGTATATAACGTTATACGTTATATAGTAATAGTATATAACGTTATACGTTAATACGTAATAGTATATAACGTTATACGTTATTACGTAATAGTATATAACGTTATACGTTATATAGTAATAGTATATAACGTTATACGTTATATAGTAATAGTATATAACGTTATACGTTATTACGTAATAGTATATAACGTTATACGTTATATAGTAATAGTATATAACGTTATACGTTATATAGTAATAGTATATAACGTTATACGTTATATAGTAATAGTATATAACGTTATACGTTATATAGTAATAGTATATAACGTTATACGTTATATAGTAATAGTATATAACGTTATACGTTAATACATAATAGTATATATCGTTATACGTTATATAGTAATAGTATATAACGTTATACGATAGTACGGAATAGTATATATCGTTATGCGTCATATAGTAATAGTATATAACGTTATACGTTATATAGTAATATTATATAACGTTATGCGTTATATAGTAATAGTATATAACGTTATACCTTATATAGTAATAGTATATAACGTTATACGTTATATAGTAATAGTATATAACGTTATACGTTAATACGTAATAGTATATAACGTTATACGTTATATAGTAATAGTATATAACGTTATACGTTATATAGTAATAGTATATAACGTTATACGTTAGTACGTAATAATATACAACGTTATACGTGATATGGCAATACTATATAACGTTATACGTTATATAGTAATAGTATATAACGTTATACGATAGTACGGAATAGTATATATCGTTATACGTTATATAGTAATAGTATATAACGTTATACGATAGTACGGAATAGTATATATCGTTATGCGTTATATAGTAATAGTATATAACGTTATACGTTATATAGTAATAGTATATAACGTTATACGTTATATAGTAATAGTATATAACGTTATACGTTATATAGTAATAGTATATAACGTTATACGTTATATAGTAATAGTATATATCGTTATGCGTTATATAGTAATAGTATATAACGTTATACGTTATATAGTAATAGTATATAACGTTATACGTTATATAGTAATAGTATATAGCGTTATACGTTATATAGTAATAGTATATAACGTTATACGTTATATAGTAATAGTATATAACGTTATACGTTATATAGTAATAGTATATAACGTTATACGTTAATACGTAATAGTATATAACGTTATACGTTATGTAGTAATAGTATATAACGTTATACGTTATGTAGTAATAGTATATAACGTTATACGTTATATAGTAATATTATATAACGTTATGCATTATATAGTAATATTATATAACGTTATGCGTTATATAGTAATAGTATATAACGTTATACGTTATATAGTATAAGAATATAACGTTATACGTTATATAGTAATAGTATATAACGTTATGCGTTATATAGTAATAGTATATAACGTTATACGTTATATCGTAATAGTATATAACGTTATACGTTATATAGTAATAGTATATAACGTTATACGTTAATACGTAATAGTATATAACGTTATACGTTATATAGTAATAGTATATAACGTTATACGTTATATCGTAATAGTATATAACGTTATACGTTATATAGTAATAGTATATAACGTTATACGTTAATACGTAATAGTATATAACGTTATACGTTATTACGTAATAGTATATAACGTTATACGTTATATAGTAATAGTATATAACGTTATACGTTATATAGTAATAGTATATAACGTTATACGTTATTACGTAATAGTATATAACGTTATACGTTATATAGTAATAGTATATAACGTTATACGTTATATAGTAATAGTATATAACGTTATACGTTATATAGTAATAGTATATAACGTTATACGTTATATAGTAATAGTATATAACGTTATACGTTATATAGTAATAGTATATAACGTTATACGTTAATACATAATAGTATATATCGTTATACGTTATATAGTAATAGTATATAACGTTATACGATAGTACGGAATAGTATATATCGTTATGCGTCATATAGTAATAGTATATAACGTTATACGTTATATAGTAATATTATATAACGTTATGCGTTATATAGTAATAGTATATAACGTTATACCTTATATAGTAATAGTATATAACGTTATACGTTATATAGTAATAGTATATAACGTTATACGTTAATACGTAATAGTATATAACGTTATACGTTATATAGTAATAGTATATAACGTTATACGTTATATAGTAATAGTATATAACGTTATACGTTAGTACGTAATAATATACAACGTTATACGTGATATGGCAATACTATATAACGTTATACGTTATATAGTAATAGTATATAACGTTATACGATAGTACGGAATAGTATATATCGTTATACGTTATATAGTAATAGTATATAACGTTATACGATAGTACGGAATAGTATATATCGTTATACGTTATATAGTGATAGTATATAACGTTATACGTTATATAGTAATAGTATATAACGTTATACGTTATATAGTAATAGTATATAACGTTATACGTTATATAGTAATAGTATATAACGTTATACGTTATATAGTAATAGTATATATCGTTATGCGTTATATAGTAATAGTATATAACGTTATACGTTATATAGTAATAGTATATAACGTTATACGTTATATAGTAATAGTATATAGCGTTATACGTTATATAGTAATAGTATATAACGTTATACGTTATATAGTAATAGTATATAACGTTATACGTTATATAGTAATAGTATATAACGTTATACGTTAATACGTAATAGTATATAACGTTATACGTTATGTAGTAATAGTATATAACGTTATACGTTATATAGTAATATTATATAACGTTATGCGTTATATAGTAATATTATATAACGTTATGCGTTATATAGTAATAGTATATAACGTTATACGTTATATAGTAATAGTATATAACGTTATACGTTATATAGTAATAGTATATAACGTTATACGTTATATAGTAATGGTGTATAACGTTATACGTTATATAGTAATATTATATAACGTTATGCGTTATATAGTAATAGTATATAACGTTATACGTTATATAGTAATAGTATATAACGCTATACGTTATATAGTAATAGTATATAACGTTATACGTTATATAGTAATAGTATATAACGCTATACGTTATATAGTAATAGTATATAACGTTATACGTTATATAGTAATAGTATATAACGTTATACGTTATATAGTAATAGTATATAACGTTATACGTTAATACGTAATAGTATATATCGTTATACGTTATATAGTAATAGTATATAACGTTATACGTTATATAGTAATAGTATATAACGTTATACGTTATATAGTAATAGTATATGACGTTATGCGTTATATAGTAATAGTATATGACGTTATAGGTTATATAGTAAGAGTATATAACTTTATACGTTATATAGTAATAGTATATAACGTTATACGTTAATACGTAATAGTATATAACGTTATACGTTATATAGTAATAGTATATAACGTTATACGTTATATAGTAATAGTATATAACGTTATACGTTATATAGTAATAGTATATAACGTTATACGTTATATAGTAATAGTATATAACGTTATACGTTAGTACGTAATAATATACAACGTTATACGTGATATGGCAATACTATATAACGTTATACGTTATGTAGTAATAGTATATAACGTTATACGTTATATAGTAATATTATATAACGTTATGCATTATATAGTAATATTATATAACGTTATGCGTTATATAGTAATAGTATATAACGTTATACGTTATATAGTATAAGAATATAACGTTATACGTTATATAGTAATAGTATATAACGTTATGCGTTATATAGTAATAGTATATAACGTTATACGTTATATCGTAATAGTATATAACGTTATACGTTATATAGTAATAGTATATAACGTTATACGTTAATACGTAATAGTATATAACGTTATACGTTATATAGTAATAGTATATAACGTTATACGTTATATCGTAATAGTATATAACGTTATACGTTATATAGTAATAGTATATAACGTTATACGTTAATACGTAATAGTATATAACGTTATACGTTATATAGTAATAGTATATAACGTTATACGTTATATAGTAATAGTATATAACGTTATACGTTAGTACGTAATAATATACAACGTTATACGTGATATGGCAATACTATATAACGTTATACGTTATGTAGTAATAGTATATAACGTTATACGTTATATAGTAATATTATATAACGTTATGCATTATATAGTAATATTATATAACGTTATGCGTTATATAGTAATAGTATATAACGTTATACGTTATATAGTATAAGTATATAACGTTATACGTTATATAGTAATAGTATATAACGTTATGCGTTATATAGTAATAGTATATAACGTTATACGTTATATCGTAATAGTATATAACGTTATACGTTATATAGTAATAGTATATAACGTTATACGTTAATACGTAATAGTATATATCGTTATACGTTATATAGTAATAGTATATAACGTTATACGTTATTACGTAATAGTATATAACGTTATACGTTATATAGTAATAGTATATAACGTTATACGTTATATAGTAATAGTATATAACGTTATACGTTATTACGTAATAGTATATAACGTTATACGTTATATAGTAATAGTATATAACGTTATACGTTATATAGTAATAGTATATAACGTTATACGTTATATAGTAATAGTATATAACGTTATACGTTATATAGTAATAGTATATAACGTTATACGTTAATACATAATAGTATATATCGTTATACCTTATATAGTAATAGTATATAACGTTATACGTTATATAGTAATAGTATATAACGTTATACGTTATATAGTAATATTATATAACGTTATGCGTTATATAGTAATATTATATAACGTTATGCGTTATATAGTAATAGTATATAACGTTATACGTTATATAGTAATAGTATATAACGTTATACGTTATATAGTAATAGTATATAACGTTATACGATAGTACGGAATAGTATATATCGTTATACGTTATATAGTAATAGTATATAACGTTATACGATAGTACGGAATAGTATATATCGTTATGCGTTATATAGTAATAGTATATAACGTTATACGTTATATAGTAATAGTATATAACGTTATACGTTATATAGTAATAGTATATAACGTTATAGGTTATATAGTAATAGTATATAACGTTATACGTTATATAGTAATAGTATATATCGTTATGCGTTATATAGTAATAGTATATAACGTTATACGTTATATAGTAATAGTATATAACGTTATACGTTATATAGTAATAGTATATAACGTTATACGTTATATAGTAATAGTATATAACGTTATACGTTAATACGTAATAGTATATAACGTTATGCGTTATATAGTAATAGTATATAACGTCATCCGTTATATAGTATAAGTATATAACGTTATACGTTATGTAGTAATAGTATATAACGTTATACGTTATATAGTAATATTATATAACGCTATGCGTTATATAGTAATATTATATAACGTTATGCGTTATATAGTAATAGTATATAACGTTATACGTTATATAGTAATAGTATATAACGTTATACGTTATATAGTAATAGTATATAACGTTATACGTTATATAGTAATAGTATATAACGTTATACGTTATATAGTAATAGTATATAACGTTATACGTTATATAGTAATAGTATATAACGTTATACGTTATTACGTAATAGTATATATCGTTATACGTTATATAGTAATAGTATATAACGTTATACGTTAGTACGGAATAGTATATATCGTTATACGTTATATAGTAATAGTATATAACGTTATACGTTATATAGTAATAGTATATAACGTTATACGCTATATAGTAATAGTATATAACGTTATGCGTTATATAGTAATAGTATATAACGTTATAGGATAGTACGGAATAGTATATATCGTTATACGTTATATAGTAATAGTATATAACGTTATACGTTATATAGTAATAGTATATAACGTTATACGTTATATAGTTATAGTATATAACGTTATACGTTATATAGTAATAGTATATAACGTTATACGTTATATCGTAATAGTATATAACGTTATACGTTATATAGTAATAGTATATAACGTCATCCGTTATATAGTATAAGTATATAACGTTATACGTTATGTAGTAATAGTATATAACGTTATACGTTATATAGTAATATTATATAACGCTATACGTTATATAGTAATATTATATAACGTTATGCGTTATATAGTAATAGTATATAACGTTATACGTTATATAGTAATAGTATATAACGTTATACGTTATATAGTAATGGTATATAACGTTATACGTTATATAGTAATAGTATATAACGTTATACGTTATATAGTAATAGTATATAACGTTATACGTTATATAGTAATAGTATATAACGTTATACGTTATTACGTAATAGTATATATCGTTATACGTTATATAGTAATAGTATATAACGTTATACGTTAGTACGGAATAGTATATATCGTTATACGTTATATAGTAATAGTATATAACGTTATACGTTATATAGTAATAGTATATAACGTTATACGCTATATAGTAATAGTATATAACGTTATGCGTTATATAGTAATAGTATATAACGTTATAGGATAGTACGGAATAGTATATATCGTTATACGTTATATAGTAATAGTATATAACGTTATACGTTATATAGTAATAGTATATAACGTTATACGTTATATAGTTATAGTATATAACGTTATACGTTATATAGTAATAGTATATAACGTTATACGTTATATCGTAATAGTATATAACGTTATACGTTATATAGTAATAGTATATAACGTTATACGTTAATACGTAATAGTATATAACGTTATACGTTATATAGTAATAGTATATAACGTTATACGTTATTACGTAATAGTATATAACGTTATACGTTATATAGTAATAGTATATAACGTTATACGTTATATAGTAATAGTATATAACGTTATACGTTAATACATAATAGTATATATCGTTATACCTTATATAGTAATAGTATATAACGTTATACGTTATATAGTAATGATATATAACGTTATACGTTATATAGTAATATTATATAACGTTATGCGTTATATAGTAATATTATATAACGTTATGCGTTATATAGTAATAGTATATAACGTTATGCGTTATATAGTAATAGTATATAACGTTATGCGTTATATAGTAATAGTATATAACGTTATACGTTAATACGTAATAGTATATAATGTTATGCGTTATATAGTAATAGTATATAACGTCATCCGTTATATAGTATAAGTATATAAAGTTATACGTTATGTTGTAATAGTATATAACGTTATACGTTATATAGTAATATTATATAACGTTATGCGTTATATAGTAATATTATATAACGTTATGCGTTATATAGTAATAGTATATAACGTTATACGTTATATAGTAATAGTATATAACGTTATACGTTATATAGTAATAGTATATAACGTTATACGTTATATAGTAATGGTATATAACGTTATACGTTATATAGTAATAGTATATAACGTTATACGTTAATACGTAATAGTATATATCGTTATACGTTATATAGTAATAGTATATAACGTTATACGTTATATAGTAATAGTATATAACGTTATACGTTATATAGTAATAGTATATAACGTTATGCGTTATATAGTAATAGTATATAACGTTATAGGTTATATAGTAAGAGTATATAACTTTATACGTTATATAGTAATAGTATATAACGTTATACGTTATATAGTAATAGTATATAACGTTATACGTTATTACGTAATAGTATATAACGTTATACGTTATATAGTAATAGTATATAACGTTATACGTTATATAGTAATAGTATATAACGTTATACGTTAATACATAATAGTATATATCGTTATACCTTATATAGTAATAGTATATAACGTTATACGTTATGTAGTAATAGTATATAACGTTATACGTTATATAGTAATATTATATAACGTTATGCGTTATATAGTAATATTATATAACGTTATGCGTTATATAGTAATAGTATATAACGTTATACGTTATATAGTAATAGTATATAACGTTATACGTTATATAGTAATAGTATATAACGTTATACGTTATATAGTAATGGTATATAACGTTATACGTTATATAGTAATATTATATAACGTTATGCGTTATATAGTAATAGTATATAACGTTATACGTTATATAGTAATAGTATATAACGCTATACGTTATATAGTAATAGTATATAACGTTATACGTTATATAGTAATAGTATATAACGTTATACGTTATATAGTAATAGTATATAACGTTATACGTTATATAGTAATAGTATATAACGTTATACGTTAATACGTAATAGTATATATCGTTATACGTTATATAGTAATAGTATATAACGTTATACGTTATATAGTAATAGTATATAACGTTATACGTTATATAGTAATAGTATATAACGTTATGCGTTATATAGTAATAGTATATAACGTTATAGGTTATATAGTAAGAGTATATAACTTTATACGTTATATAGTAATAGTATATAACGTTATACGTTAATACGTAATAGTATATAACGTTATGCGTTATATAGTAATAGTATATAACGTCATCCGTTATATAGTATAAGTATATAAAGTTATACGTTATGTAGTAATAGTATATAACGTTATACGTTGTATAGTAATATTATATAACGTTATGCGTTATATAGTAATATTATATAACGTTATGCGTTATATAGTAATAGTATATAACGTTATACGTTATATAGTAATAGTATATAACGTTATACGTTATATAGTAATAGTATATAACGTTATACGTTATATAGTAATGGTATATAACGTTATACGTTATATAGTAATATTATATAACGTTATGCGTTATATAGTAATAGTATATAACGTTATAGGTTATATAGTAAGAGTATATAACTTTATACGTTATATAGTAATAGTATATAACGTTATACGTTAATACGTAATAGTATATAACGTTATGCGTTATATAGTAATAGTATATAACGTCATCCGTTATATAGTATAAGTATATAAAGTTATACGTTATGTAGTAATAGTATATAACGTTATACGTTATATAGTAATATTATATAACGTTATGCGTTATATAGTAATATTATATAACGTTATGCGTTATATAGTAATAGTATATAACGTTATACGTTATATAGTAATAGTATATAACGTTATACGTTATATAGTAATAGTATATAACGTTATACGTTATATAGTAATGGTATATAACGTTATACGTTATATAGTAATATTATATAACGTTATGCGTTATATAGTAATAGTATATAACGTTATACCTTATATAGTAATAGTATATAACGTTATACGTTATATAGTAATAGTATATAACGTTATACGTTAATACGTAATAGTATATAACGTTATACGTTATATAGTAATAGTATATAACGTTATACGTTAGTACGTAATAATATACAACGTTATACGTGATATGGCAATACTATATAACGTTATACGTTATATAGTAATAGTATATAACGTTATACGATAGTACGGAATAGTATATATCGTTATACGTTATATAGTAATAGTATATAACGTTATACGATAGTACGGAATAGTATATATCGTTATGCGTTATATAGTAATAGTATATAACGTTATACGTTATATAGTAATAGTATATAACGTTATACGTTATATAGTAATAGTATATAACGTTATACGTTATATAGTAATAGTATATAACGTTATGCGTTATATAGTAATAGTATATATCGTTATGCGTTATATAGTAATAGTATATAACTTTATACGTTATATAGTAATAGTATATAACGTTATACGTTATATAGTAATAGTATATAACGTTATACGTTATATAGTAATAGTATATAACGTTATACGTTATATAGTAATAGTATATAACGTTATACGTTATATAGTAATAGTATATAACGTTATACGTTATATAGTAATAGTATATAACGTTATACGTTAATACGTAATAGTATATAACGTTATGCGTTATATAGTAATAGTATATAACGTCATCCGTTATATAGTATAAGTATATAACGTTATACGTTATGTAGTAATAGTATATAACGTTATACGTTATATAGTAATATTATATAACGTTATGCGTTATATAGTAATATTATATAACGTTATGCGTTATATAGTAATAGTATATAACGTTATACGTTATATAGTAATAGTATATAACGTTATACGTTATATAGTAATAGTATATAACGTTATACGTTATATAGTAATGGTATATAACGTTATACGTTATATAGTAATAGTATATAACGTTATACGTTAATACGTAATAGTATATATCGTTATACGTTATATAGTAATAGTATATAACGTTATACGTTATATAGTAATAGTATATAACGTTATGCGTTATATAGTAATAGTATATAACGTTATAGGTTATATAGTAAGAGTATATAACTTTATACGTTATATAGTAATAGTATATAACGTTATACGTTAATACGTAATAGTATATAACGTTATGCGTTATATAGTAATAGTATATAACGTCATCCGTTATATAGTATAAGTATATAAAGTTATACGTTATGTAGTAATAGTATATAACGTTATACGTTATATAGTAATATTATATAACGTTATGCGTTATATAGTAATATTATATAACGTTATGCGTTATATAGTAATAGTATATAACGTTATACGTTATATAGTAATAGTATATAACGTTATACGTTATATAGTAATAGTATATAACGTTATACGTTATATAGTAATGGTATATAACGTTATACGTTATATAGTAATATTATATAACGTTATGCGTTATATAGTAATAGTATATAACGTTATAGGTTATATAGTAAGAGTATATAACTTTATACGTTATATAGTAATAGTATATAACGTTATACGTTAATACGTAATAGTATATAACGTTATGCGTTATATAGTAATAGTATATAACGTCATCCGTTATATAGTATAAGTATATAAAGTTATACGTTATGTAGTAATAGTATATAACGTTATACGTTATATAGTAATATTATATAACGTTATGCGTTATATAGTAATATTATATAACGTTATGCGTTATATAGTAATAGTATATAACGTTATACGTTATATAGTAATAGTATATAACGTTATACGTTATATAGTAATAGTATATAACGTTATACGTTATATAGTAATGGTATATAACGTTATACGTTATATAGTAATATTATATAACGTTATGCGTTATATAGTAATAGTATATAACGTTATACCTTATATAGTAATAGTATATAACGTTATACGTTATATAGTAATAGTATATAACGTTATACGTTAATACGTAATAGTATATAACGTTATACGTTATATAGTAATAGTATATAACGTTATACGTTAGTACGTAATAATATACAACGTTATACGTGATATGGCAATACTATATAACGTTATACGTTATATAGTAATAGTATATAACGTTATACGATAGTACGGAATAGTATATATCGTTATACGTTATATAGTAATAGTATATAACGTTATACGATAGTACGGAATAGTATATATCGTTATGCGTTATATAGTAATAGTATATAACGTTATACGTTATATAGTAATAGTATATAACGTTATACGTTATATAGTAATAGTATATAACGTTATACGTTATATAGTAATAGTATATAACGTTATGCGTTATATAGTAATAGTATATATCGTTATGCGTTATATAGTAATAGTATATAACTTTATACGTTATATAGTAATAGTATATAACGTTATACGTTATATAGTAATAGTATATAACGTTATACGTTATATAGTAATAGTATATAACGTTATACGTTATATAGTAATAGTATATAACGTTATACGTTATATAGTAATAGTATATAACGTTATACGTTATATAGTAATAGTATATAACGTTATACGTTAATACGTAATAGTATATAACGTTATGCGTTATATAGTAATAGTATATAACGTCATCCGTTATATAGTATAAGTATATAACGTTATACGTTATGTAGTAATAGTATATAACGTTATACGTTATATAGTAATATTATATAACGTTATGCGTTATATAGTAATATTATATAACGTTATGCGTTATATAGTAATAGTATATAACGTTATACGTTATATAGTAATAGTATATAACGTTATACGTTATATAGTAATAGTATATAACGTTATACGTTATATAGTAATGGTATATAACGTTATACGTTATATAGTAATACTATATAACGTTATACGTTAATACGTAATAGTATATATCGTTATACGTTATATAGTAATAGTATATAACGTTATACGTTATATAGTAATAGTATATAACGTTATACGTTATATAGTAATAGTATATAACGTTATGCGTTATATAGTAATAGTATATAACGTTATAGGTTATATAGTAAGAGTATATAACTTTATACGTTATATAGTAATAGTATATAACGTTATACGTTATATAGTAATAGTATATAACGTTATACGTTATTACGTAATAGTATATAACGTTATACGTTATATAGTAATAGTATATAACGTTATACGTTATATAGTAATAGTATATAACGTTATACGTTAATACATAATAGTATATATCGTTATACCTTATATAGTAATAGTATATAACGTTATACGTTATGTAGTAATAGTATATAACGTTATACGTTATATAGTAATATTATATAACGTTATGCGTTATATAGTAATATTATATAACGTTATGCGTTATATAGTAATAGTATATAACGTTATACGTTATATAGTAATAGTATATAACGTTATACGTTATATAGTAATAGTATATAACGTTATACGTTATATAGTAATGGTATATAACGTTATACGTTATATAGTAATATTATATAACGTTATGCGTTATATAGTAATAGTATATAACGTTATACGTTATATAGTAATAGTATATAACGCTATACGTTATATAGTAATAGTATATAACGTTATACGTTATATAGTAATAGTATATAACATTATACGTTATATAGTAATAGTATATAACGTTATACGTTATATAGTAATAGTATATAACGTTATACGTTAATACGTAATAGTATATATCGTTATACGTTATATAGTAATAGTATATAACGTTATACGTTATATAGTAATAGTATATAACGTTATACGTTATATAGTAATAGTATATAACGTTATGCGTTATATAGTAATAGTATATAACGTTATAGGTTATATAGTAAGAGTATATAACTTTATACGTTATATAGTAATAGTATATAACGTTATACGTTAATACGTAATAGTATATAACGTTATGCGTTATATAGTAATAGTATATAACGTCATCCGTTATATAGTATAAGTATATAAAGTTATACGTTATGTAGTAATAGTATATAACGTTATACGTTATATAGTAATATTATATAACGTTATGCGTTATATAGTAATATTATATAACGTTATGCGTTATATAGTAATAGTATATAACGTTATACGTTATATAGTAATAGTATATAACGTTATACGTTATATAGTAATAGTATATAACGTTATACGTTATATAGTAATGGTATATAACGTTATACGTTATATAGTAATATTATATAACTTTATGCGTTATATAGTAATAGTATATAACGTTATAGGTTATATAGTAAGAGTATATAACTTTATACGTTATATAGTAATAGTATATAACGTTATACGTTAATACGTAATAGTATATAACGTTATGCGTTATATAGTAATAGTATATAACGTCATCCGTTATATAGTATAAGTATATAAAGTTATACGTTATGTAGTAATAGTATATAACGTTATACGTTATATAGTAATATTATATAACGTTATGCGTTATATAGTAATATTATATAACGTTATGCGTTATATAGTAATAGTATATAACGTTATACGTTATATAGTAATAGTATATAACGTTATACGTTATATAGTAATAGTATATAACGTTATACGTTATATAGTAATGGTATATAACGTTATACGTTATATAGTAATATTATATAACGTTATGCGTTATATAGTAATAGTATATAACGTTATACCTTATATAGTAATAGTATATAACGTTATACGTTATATAGTAATAGTATATAACGTTATACGTTAATACGTAATAGTATATAACGTTATACGTTATATAGTAATAGTATATAACGTTATACGTTAGTACGTAATAATATACAACGTTATACGTGATATGGCAATACTATATAACGTTATACGTTATATAGTAATAGTATATAACGTTATACGATAGTACGGAATAGTATATATCGTTATACGTTATATAGTAATAGTATATAACGTTATACGATAGTACGGAATAGTATATATCGTTATGCGTTATATAGTAATAGTATATAACGTTATACGTTATATAGTAATAGTATATAACGTTATACGTTATATAGTAATAGTATATAACGTTATACGTTATATAGTAATAGTATATAACGTTATGCTTTATATAGTAATAGTATATATCGTTATGCGTTATATAGTAATAGTATATAACTTTATACGTTATATAGTAATAGTATATAACGTTATACGTTATATAGTAATAGTATATAACGTTATACGTTATATAGTAATAGTATATAACGTTATACGTTATATAGTAATAGTATATAACGTTATACGTTATATAGTAATAGTATATAACGTTATACGTTATATAGTAATAGTATATAACGTTATACGTTAATACGTAATAGTATATAACGTTATGCGTTATATAGTAATAGTATATAACGTCATCCGTTATATAGTATAAGTATATAACGTTATACGTTATGTAGTAATAGTATATAACGTTATACGTTATATAGTAATATTATATAACGTTATGCGTTATATAGTAATATTATATAACGTTATGCGTTATATAGTAATAGTATATAACGTTATACGTTATATAGTAATAGTATATAACGTTATACGTTATATAGTAATGGTATATAACGTTATACGTTATATAGTAATATTATATAACGTTATGCGTTATATAGTAATAGTATATAACGTTATACGTTATATAGTAATAGTATATAACGTTATACGTTATATAGTAATAGTATATAACGTTATACGTTAATACGTAATAGTATATAACGTTATACGTTATATAGTAATAGTATATAACGTTATACGTTATATAGTAATAGTATATAACGTTATACGTTAGTACGTAATAATATACAACGTTATACGTGATATGGCAATACTATATAACGTTATACGTTATATAGTAATAGTATATAACGTTATACGATAGTACGGAATAGTATATATCGTTATACGTTATATAGTAATAGTATATAACGTTATACGATAGTACGGAATAGTATATATCGTTATGCGTTATATAGTAATAGTATATAACGTTATACGTTATATAGTAATAGTATATAACGTTATACGTTATATAGTAATAGTATATAACGTTATAGGTTATATAGTAATAGTATATAACGTTATACGTTATATAGTAATAGTATATATCGTTATGCGTTATATAGTAATAGTATATAACGTTATACGTTATATAGTAATAGTATATAACGTTATACGTTATATAGTAATAGTATATAACGTCATCCGTTATATAGTATAAGTATATAAAGTTATACGTTATGTAGTAATAGTATATAACGTTATACGTTATATAGTAATATTATATAACGTTATGCGTTATATAGTAATATTATATAACGTTATGCGTTATATAGTAATAGTATATAACGTTATACGTTATATAGTAATAGTATATAACGTTATACGTTATATAGTAATGGTATATAACGTTATACGTTATATAGTAATAGTATATAACGTTATACGTTATATAGTAATAGTATATAACGTTATACGTTATATAGTAATAGTATATAACGTTATACGTTATTACGTAATAGTATATATCGTTATACGTTATATAGTAATAGTATATAACGTTATACGTTAGTACGGAATAGTATATATCGTTATACGTTATATAGTAATAGTATATAACGTTATACGTTATATAGTAGTAGTATATAACGTTATACGCTATATAGTAATAGTATATAACGTTATGCGTTATATAGTAATAGTATATAACGTTATACGATAGTACGGAATAGTATATATCGTTATACGTTATATAGTAATAGTATATAACGTTATACGTTATATAGTAATAGTATATAACGTTATACGTTATATAGTTATAGTATATAACGTTATACGTTATATAGTAATAGTATATAACGTTATACGTTATATCGTAATAGTATATAACGTTATACGTTATATAGTAATAGTATATAACGTTATACGTTAATACGTAATAGTATATAACGTTATACGTTATATAGTAATAGTATATAACGTTATACGTTATTACGTAATAGTATATAACGTTATACGTTATATAGTAATAGTATATAACGTTATACGTTATATAGTAATAGTATATAACGTTATACGTTATATAGTAATAGTATATAACGTTATACGTTATTACGTAATAGTATATAACGTTATACGTTATATAGTAATAGTATATAACGTTATACGTTATATAGTAATAGTATATAACGTTATACGTTAATACATAATAGTATATATCGTTATACCTTATATAGTAATAGTATATAACGTTATACGTTATATAGTAATGGTATATAACGTTATACGTTATATAGTAATATTATATAACGTTATGCGTTATATAGTAATATTATATAACGTTATGCGTTATATAGTAATAGTATATAACGTTATGCGTTATATAGTAATAGTATATAACGTTATGCGTTATATAGTAATAGTATATAACGTTATACGTTAATACGTAATAGTATATAATGTTATGCGTTATATAGTAATAGTATATAACGTCATCCGTTATATAGTATAAGTATATAAAGTTATACGTTATGTTGTAATAGTATATAACGTTGTACGTTATATAGTAATATTATATAACGTTATGCGTTATATAGTAATATTATATAACGTTATGCGTTATATAGTAATAGTATATAACGTTATACGTTATATAGTAATAGTATATATCGTTATACGTTATATAGTAATAGTATATAACGTTATACGTTATATAGTAATAGTATATAACGTTATACGCTATATAGTAATAGTATATAACGTTATGCGTTATATAGTAATAGTATATAACGTTATAGGATAGTACGGAATAGTATATATCGTTATACGTTATATAGTAATAGTATATAACGTTATACGTTATATAGTAATAGTATATAACGTTATACGTTATATAGTTATAGTATATAACGTTATACGTTATATAGTAATAGTATATAACGTTATACGTTATATCGTAATAGTATATAACGTTATACGTTATATAGTAATAGTATATAACGTCATCCGTTATATAGTATAAGTATATAACGTTATACGTTATGTAGTAATAGTATATAACGTTATACGTTATATAGTAATATTATATAACGCTATGCGTTATATAGTAATATTATATAACGTTATGCGTTATATAGTAATAGTATATAACGTTATACGTTATATAGTAACAGTATATAACGTTATACGTTATATAGTAATGGTATATAACGTTATACGTTATATAGTAATAGTATATAACGTTATACGTTATATAGTAATAGTATATAACGTTATACGTTATATAGTAATAGTATATAACGTTATACGTTATTACGTAATAGTATATATCGTTATACGTTATATAGTAATAGTATATAACGTTATACGTTAGTACGGAATAGTATATATCGTTATACGTTATATAGTAATAGTATATAACGTTATACGTTATATAGTAATAGTATATAACGTTATACGCTATATAGTAATAGTATATAACGTTATGCGTTATATAGTAATAGTATATAACGTTATAGGATAGTACGGAATAGTATATATCGTTATACGTTATATAGTAATAGTATATAACGTTATACGTTATATAGTAATAGTATATAACGTTATACGTTATATAGTTATAGTATATAACGTTATACGTTATATAGTAATAGTATATAACGTTATACGTTATATCGTAATAGTATATAACGTTATACGTTATATAGTAATAGTATATAACGTTATACGTTAATACGTAATAGTATATAACGTTATACGTTATATAGTAATAGTATATAACGTTATACGTTATATAGTAATAGTATATAACGTTATACGTTAATACATAATAGTATATATCGTTATACCTTATATAGTAATAGTATATAACGTTATACGTTATATAGTAATGATATATAACGTTATACGTTATATAGTAATATTATATAACGTTATGCGTTATATAGTAATATTATATAACGTTATGCGTTATATAGTAATAGTATATAACGTTATGCGTTATATAGTAATAGTATATAACGTTATGCGTTATATAGTAATAGTATATAACGTTATACGTTAATACGTAATAGTATATAATGTTATGCGTTATATAGTAATAGTATATAACGTCATCCGTTATATAGTATAAGTATATAAAGTTATACGTTATGTTGTAATAGTATATAACGTTATACGTTATATAGTAATATTATATAACGTTATGCGTTATATAGTAATATTATATAACGTTATGCGTTATATAGTAATAGTATATAACGTTATACGTTATATAGTAATAGTATATAACGTTATACGTTATATAGTAATAGTATATAACGTTATACGTTATATAGTAATGGTATATAACGTTATACGTTATATAGTAATAGTATATAACGTTATGCGTTATATAGTAATAGTATATAACGTTATAGGTTATATAGTAAGAGTATATAACTTTATACGTTATATAGTAATAGTATATAACGTTATACGTTATATAGTAATAGTATATAACGTTATACGTTATTACGTAATAGTATATAACGTTATACGTTATATAGTAATAGTATATAACGTTATACGTTATATAGTAATAGTATATAACGTTATACGTTATATAGTAATAGTATATAACGTTATGCGTTATATAGTAATAGTATATAACGTTATAGGTTATATAGTAAGAGTATATAACTTTATACGTTATATAGTAATAGTATATAACGTTATACGTTAATACGTAATAGTATATAACGTTATGCGTTATATAGTAATAGTATATAACGTTATACGTTATATAGTAATAGTATATAACGTTATACGTTATTACGTAATAGTATATAACGTTATACGTTATATAGTAATAGTATATAACGTTATACGTTATATAGTAATAGTATATAACGTTATACGTTAATACATAATAGTATATATCGTTATACCTTATATAGTAATAGTATATAACGTTATACGTTATGTAGTAATAGTATATAACGTTATACGTTATATAGTAATATTATATAACGTTATGCGTTATATAGTAATATTATATAACGTTATGCGTTATATAGTAATAGTATATAACGTTATACGTTATATAGTAATAGTATATAACGTTATACGTTATATAGTAATAGTATATAACGTTATACGTTATATAGTAATGGTATATAACGTTATACGTTATATAGTAATATTATATAACGTTATGCGTTATATAGTAATAGTATATAACGTTATACGTTATATAGTAATAGTATATAACGCTATACGTTATATAGTAATAGTATATAACGTTATACGTTATATAGTAATAGTATATAACGTTATACGTTATATAGTAATAGTATATAACGTTATACGTTATATAGTAATAGTATATAACGTTATACGTTAATACGTAATAGTATATATCGTTATACGTTATATAGTAATAGTATATAACGTTATACGTTATATAGTAATAGTATATAACGTTATACGTTATATAGTAATAGTATATAACGTTATGCGTTATATAGTAATAGTATATAACGTTATAGGTTATATAGTAAGAGTATATAACTTTATACGTTATATAGTAATAGTATATAACGTTATACGTTAATACGTAATAGTATATAACGTTATGCGTTATATAGTAATAGTATATAACGTCATCCGTTATATAGTATAAGTATATAAAGTTATACGTTATGTAGTAATAGTATATAACGTTATACGTTATATAGTAATATTATATAACGTTATGCGTTATATAGTAATATTATATAACGTTATGCGTTATATAGTAATAGTATATAACGTTATACGTTATATAGTAATAGTATATAACGTTATACGTTATATAGTAATAGTATATAACGTTATACGTTATATAGTAATGGTATATAACGTTATACGTTATATAGTAATATTATATAACGTTATGCGTTATATAGTAATAGTATATAACGTTATAGGTTATATAGTAAGAGTATATAACTTTATACGTTATATAGTAATAGTATATAACGTTATACGTTAATACGTAATAGTATATAACGTTATGCGTTATATAGTAATAGTATATAACGTCATCCGTTATATAGTATAAGTATATAAAGTTATACGTTATGTAGTAATAGTATATAACGTTATACGTTATATAGTAATATTATATAACGTTATGCGTTATATAGTAATATTATATAACGTTATGCGTTATATAGTAATAGTATATAACTTTATACGTTATATAGTAATAGTATATAACGTTATACGTTATATAGTAATAGTATATAACGTTATACGTTAATACGTAATAGTATATAACGTTATACGTTATATAGTAATAGTATATAACGTTATACGTTATATAGTAATAGTATATAACGTTATACGTTAGTACGTAATAATATACAACGTTATACGTGATATGGCAATACTATATAACGTTATACGTTATATAGTAATAGTATATAACGTTATACGATAGTACGGAATAGTATATATCGTTATACGTTATATAGTAATAGTATATAACGTTATACGATAGTACGGAATAGTATATATCGTTATGCGTTATATAGTAATAGTATATAACGTTATACGTTATATAGTAATAGTATATAACGTTATACGTTATATAGTAATAGTATATAACGTTATAGGTTATATAGTAATAGTATATAACGTTATACGTTATATAGTAATAGTATATATCGTTATGCGTTATATAGTAATAGTATATAACGTTATACGTTATATAGTAATAGTATATAACGTTATACGTTATATAGTAATAGTATATAACGTCATCCGTTATATAGTATAAGTATATAACGTTATACGTTATGTAGTAATAGTATATAACGTTATACGTTATATAGTAATATTATATAACGTTATGCGTTATATAGTAATATTATATAACGTTATGCGTTATATAGTAATAGTATATAACGTTATACGTTATATAGTAATAGTATATAACGTTATACGTTATATAGTAATGGTATATAACGTTATACGTTATATAGTAATAGTATATAACGTTATACGTTATATAGTAATAGTATATAACGTTATACGTTATATAGTAATAGTATATAACGTTATACGTTATTACGTAATAGTATATATCGTTATACGTTATATAGTAATAGTATATAACGTTATACGTTAGTACGGAATAGTATATATCGTTATACGTTATATAGTAATAGTATATAACGTTATACGTTATATAGTAGTAGTATATAACGTTATACGCTATATAGTAATAGTATATAACGTTATGCGTTATATAGTAATAGTATATAACGTTATACGATAGTACGGAATAGTATATATCGTTATACGTTATATAGTAATAGTATATAACGTTATACGTTATATAGTAATAGTATATAACGTTATACGTTATATAGTTATAGTATATAACGTTATACGTTATATAGTAATAGTATATAACGTTATACGTTATATCGTAATAGTATATAACGTTATACGTTATATAGTAATAGTATATAACGTTATACGTTAATACGTAATAGTATATAACGTTATACGTTATATAGTAATAGTATATAACGTTATACGTTATTACGTAATAGTATATAACGTTATACGTTATATAGTAATAGTATATAACGTTATACGTTATATAGTAATAGTATATAACGTTATACGTTATATAGTAATAGTATATAACGTTATACGTTATTACGTAATAGTATATAACGTTATACGTTATATAGTAATAGTATATAACGTTATACGTTATATAGTAATAGTATATAACGTTATACGTTATATAGTAATAGTATATAACGTTATACGCTATATAGTAATAGTATATAACGTTATGCGTTATATAGTAATAGTATATAACGTTATAGGATAGTACGGAATAGTATATATCGTTATACGTTATATAGTAATAGTATATAACGTTATACGTTATATAGTAATAGTATATAACGTTATACGTTATATAGTTATAGTATATAACGTTATACGTTATATAGTAATAGTATATAACGTTATACGTTATATCGTAATAGTATATAACGTTATACGTTATATAGTAATAGTATATAACGTCATCCGTTATATAGTATAAGTATATAACGTTATACGTTATGTAGTAATAGTATATAACGTTATACGTTATATAGTAATATTATATAACGCTATGCGTTATATAGTAATATTATATAACGTTATGCGTTATATAGTAATAGTATATAACGTTATACGTTATATAGTAATAGTATATAACGTTATACGTTATATAGTAATGGTATATAACGTTATACGTTATATAGTAATAGTATATAACGTTATACGTTATATAGTAATAGTATATAACGTTATACGTTATATAGTAATAGTATATAACGTTATACGTTATTACGTAATAGTATATATCGTTATACGTTATATAGTAATAGTATATAACGTTATACGTTAGTACGGAATAGTATATATCGTTATACGTTATATAGTAATAGTATATAACGTTATACGTTATATAGTAATAGTATATAACGTTATACGCTATATAGTAATAGTATATAACGTTATGCGTTATATAGTAATAGTATATAACGTTATAGGATAGTACGGAATAGTATATATCGTTATACGTTATATAGTAATAGTATATAACGTTATACGTTATATAGTAATAGTATATAACGTTATACGTTATATAGTTATAGTATATAACGTTATACGTTATATAGTAATAGTATATAACGTTATACGTTATATCGTAATAGTATATAACGTTATACGTTATATAGTAATAGTATATAACGTTATACGTTAATACGTAATAGTATATAACGTTATACGTTATATAGTAATAGTATATAACGTTATACGTTATTACGTAATAGTATATAACGTTATACGTTATATAGTAATAGTATATAACGTTATACGTTATATAGTAATAGTATATAACGTTATACGTTAATACATAATAGTATATATCGTTATACCTTATATAGTAATAGTATATAACGTTATACGTTATATAGTAATGATATATAACGTTATACGTTATATAGTAATATTATATAACGTTATGCGTTATATAGTAATATTATATAACGTTATGCGTTATATAGTAATAGTATATAACGTTATACGTTATATAGTAATGGTATATAACGTTATACGTTATATAGTAATATTATATAACGTTATGCGTTATATAGTAATAGTATATAACGTTATGCGTTATATAGTAATAGTATATAACGTTATGCGTTATATAGTAATAGTATATAACGTTATACGTTAATACATAATAGTATATATCGTTATACCTTATATAGTAATAGTATATAACGTTATACGTTATGTAGTAATAGTATATAACGTTATACGTTATATAGTAATATTATATAACGTTATGCGTTATATAGTAATATTATATAACGTTATGCGTTATATAGTAATAGTATATAACGTTATACGTTATATAGTAATAGTATATAACGTTATACGTTATATAGTAATAGTATATAACGTTATACGTTATATAGTAATGGTATATAACGTTATACGTTATATAGTAATATTATATAACGTTATGCGTTATATAGTAATAGTATATAACGTTATACGTTATATAGTAATAGTATATAACGCTATACGTTATATAGTAATAGTATATAACGTTATACGTTATATAGTAATAGTATATAACGTTATACGTTATATAGTAATAGTATATAACGTTATACGTTATATAGTAATAGTATATAACGTTATACGTTAATACGTAATAGTATATATCGTTATACGTTATATAGTAATAGTATATAACGTTATACGTTATATAGTAATAGTATATAACGTTATACGTTATATAGTAATAGTATATAACGTTATGCGTTATATAGTAATAGTATATAACGTTATAGGTTATATAGTAAGAGTATATAACTTTATACGTTATATAGTAATAGTATATAACGTTATACGTTAATACGTAATAGTATATAACGTTATGCGTTATATAGTAATAGTATATAACGTCATCCGTTATATAGTATAAGTATATAAAGTTATACGTTATGTAGTAATAGTATATAACGTTATACGTTATATAGTAATATTATATAACGTTATGCGTTATATAGTAATATTATATAACGTTATGCGTTATATAGTAATAGTATATAACGTTATACGTTATATAGTAATGGTATATAACGTTATACGTTATATAGTAATATTATATAACGTTATGCGTTATATAGTAATAGTATATAACGTTATACGTTATATAGTAATAGTATATAACGCTATACGTTATATAGTAATAGTATATAACGTTATACGTTATATAGTAATAGTATATAACGTTATACGTTATATAGTAATAGTATATAACGTTATACGTTATATAGTAATAGTATATAACGTTATACGTTAATACGTAATAGTATATATCGTTATACGTTATATAGTAATAGTATATAACGTTATACGTTATATAGTAATAGTATATAACGTTATACGTTATATAGTAATAGTATATAACGTTATGCGTTATATAGTAATAGTATATAACGTTATAGGTTATATAGTAAGAGTATATAACTTTATACGTTATATAGTAATAGTATATAACGTTATACGTTAATACGTAATAGTATATAACGTTATGCGTTATATAGTAATAGTATATAACGTCATCCGTTATATAGTATAAGTATATAAAGTTATACGTTATGTAGTAATAGTATATAACGTTATACGTTATATAGTAATATTATATAACGTTATGCGTTATATAGTAATATTATATAACGTTATGCGTTATATAGTAATAGTATATAACGTTATACGTTATATAGTAATAGTATATAACGTTATACGTTATATAGTAATAGTATATAACGTTATACGTTATATAGTAATGGTATATAACGTTATACGTTATATAGTAATATTATATAACGTTATGCGTTATATAGTAATAGTATATAACGTTATAGGTTATATAGTAAGAGTATATAACTTTATACGTTATATAGTAATAGTATATAACGTTATACGTTAATACGTAATAGTATATAACGTTATGCGTTATATAGTAATAGTATATAACGTCATCCGTTATATAGTATAAGTATATAAAGTTATACGTTATTTAGTAATAGTATATAACGTTATACGTTATATAGTAATATTATATAACGTTATGCGTTATATAGTAATATTATATAACGTTATGCGTTATATAGTAATAGTATATAACGTTATACGTTATATAGTAATAGTATATAACGTTATACGTTATATAGTAATAGTATATAACGTTATACGTTATATAGTAATGGTATATAACGTTATACGTTATATAGTAATATTATATAACGTTATGCGTTATATAGTAATAGTATATAACGTTATACCTTATATAGTAATAGTATATAACGTTATACGTTATATAGTAATAGTATATAACGTTATACGTTAATACGTAATAGTATATAACGTTATACGTTATATAGTAATAGTATATAACGTTATACGTTAGTACGTAATAATATACAACGTTATACGTGATATGGCAATACTATATAACGTTATACGTTATATAGTAATAGTATATAACGTTATACGATAGTACGGAATAGTATATATCGTTATACGTTATATAGTAATAGTATATAACGTTATACGATAGTACGGAATAGTATATATCGTTATGCGTTATATAGTAATAGTATATAACGTTATACGTTATATAGTAATAGTATATAACGTTATACGTTATATAGTAATAGTATATAACGTTATAGGTTATATAGTAATAGTATATAACGTTATACGTTATATAGTAATAGTATATATCGTTATGCGTTATATAGTAATAGTATATAACGTTATACGTTATATAGTAATAGTATATAACGTTATACGTTATATAGTAATAGTATATGTCATCCGTTATATAGTATAAGTATATAACGTTATACGTTATGTAGTAATAGTATATAACGTTATACGTTATATAGTAATATTATATAACGTTATGCGTTATATAGTAATATTATATAACGTTATGCGTTATATAGTAATAGTATATAACGTTATACGTTATATAGTAATAGTATATAACGTTATACGTTATATAGTAATGGTATATAACGTTATACGTTATATAGTAATAGTATATAACGTTATACGTTATATAGTAATAGTATATAACGTTATACGTTAATACGTAATAGTATATAACGTTATACGCTATATAGTAATAGTATATAACGTTATACGTTATATAGTAATAGTATATAACGTTATACGTTAATACGTAATAGTATATAACGTTATACGTTATATAGTAATAGTATATAACGTTATACGTTATATAGTAATAGTATATAACGTTATACGTTAGTAAGTAATAATATACAACGTTATACGTGATATGGCAATACTATATAACGTTATACGTTATATAGTAATAGTATATAACGTTATACGTTAATACGTAATAGTATATAACGTTATACGTTATATAGTAATAGTATATAACGTTATACGTTATATAGTAATAGTATATAACGTTATACGTTAGTACGTAATAATATACAACGTTATACGTGATATGGCAATACTATATAACGTTATACGTTATATAGTAATAGTATATAACGTTATACGATAGTACGGAATAGTATATATCGTTATACGTTATATAGTAATAGTATATAACGTTATACGATAGTACGGAATAGTATATATCGTTATGCGTTATATAGTAATAGTATATAACGTTATACGTTATATAGTAATAGTATATAACGTTATACGTTATATAGTAATAGTATATAACGTTATAGGTTATATAGTAATAGTATATAACGTTATACGTTATATAGTAATAGTATATATCGTTATGCGTTATATAGTAATAGTATATAACGTTATACGTTATATAGTAATAGTATATAACGTTATACGTTATATAGTAATAGTATATAACGTCATCCGTTATATAGTATAAGTATATAACGTTATACGTTATGTAGTAATAGTATATAACGTTATACGTTATATAGTAATATTATATAACGTTATGCGTTATATAGTAATATTATATAACGTTATGCGTTATATAGTAATAGTATATAACGTTATACGTTATATAGTAATAGTATATAACGTTATACGTTATATAGTAATGGTATATAACGTTATACGTTATATAGTAATAGTATATAACGTTATACGTTATATAGTAATAGTATATAACGTTATACGTTAATACGTAATAGTATATAACGTTATACGCTATATAGTAATAGTATATAACGTTATACGTTATATAGTAATAGTATATAACGTTATACGTTAATACGTAATAGTATATAACGTTATACGTTATATAGTAATAGTATATATCGTTATACGTTATATAGTAATAGTATATAACGTTATACGTTATATAGTAATAGTATATAACGTTATACGCTATATAGTAATAGTATATAACGTTATGCGTTATATAGTAATAGTATATAACGTTATAGGATAGTACGGAATAGTATATATCGTTATACGTTATATAGTAATAGTATATAACGTTATACGTTATATAGTAATAGTATATAACGTTATACGTTATATAGTTATAGTATATAACGTTATACGTTATATAGTAATAGTATATAACGTTATACGTTATATCGTAATAGTATATAACGTTATACGTTATATAGTAATAGTATATAACGTCATCCGTTATATAGTATAAGTATATAACGTTATACGTTATGTAGTAATAGTATATAACGTTATACGTTATATAGTAATATTATATAACGCTATGCGTTATATAGTAATATTATATAACGTTATGCGTTATATAGTAATAGTATATAACGTTATACGTTATATAGTAATAGTATATAACGTTATACGTTATATAGTAATGGTATATAACGTTATACGTTATATAGTAATAGTATATAACGTTATACGTTATATAGTAATAGTATATAACGTTATACGTTATATAGTAATAGTATATAACGTTATACGTTATTACGTAATAGTATATATCCTTATACGTTATATAGTAATAGTATATAACGTTATACGTTAGTACGGAATAGTATATATCGTTATACGTTATATAGTAATAGTATATAACGTTATACGTTATATAGTAATAGTATATAACGTTATACGCTATATAGTAATAGTATATAACGTTATGCGTTATATAGTAATAGTATATAACGTTATAGGATAGTACGGAATAGTATATATCGTTATACGTTATATAGTAATAGTATATAACGTTATACGTTATATAGTAATAGTATATAACGTTATACGTTATATAGTTATAGTATATAACGTTATACGTTATATAGTAATAGTATATAACGTTATACGTTATATCGTAATAGTATATAACGTTATACGTTAATACGTAATAGTATATAACGTTATACGTTATATAGTAATAGTATATAACGTTATACGTTATATAGTAATAGTATATAACGTTATACGTTAGTACGTAATAATATACAACGTTATACGTGATATGGCAATACTATATAACGTTATACGTTATATAGTAATAGTATATAACGTTATACGTTAATACGTAATAGTATATATCGTTATACGTTATATAGTAATAGTATATAACGTTATACGATAGTACGGAATAGTATATATCGTTATGCGTTATATAGTAATAGTATATAACGTTATGCGTTATATAGTAATAGTATATAACGTTATGCGTTATATAGTAATAGTATATAACGTTATACGTTAACACGTAATAGTATATAATGTTATGCGTTATATAGTAATAGTATATAACGTCATCCGTTATATAGTATAAGTATATAAAGTTATACGTTATGTTGTAATAGTATATAACGTTATGCGTTATATAGTAATAGTATATAACGTTATACGTTATATAGTAATAGTATATAACGTTATACGTTATATAGTAATGGTATATAACGTTATACGTTATATAGTAATAGTATATAACGTTATACGTTAATACGTAATAGTATATATCGTTATACGTTATATAGTAATAGTATATAACGTTATACGTTATATAGTAATAGTATATAACGTTATACGTTATATAGTAATAGTATATAACGTTATGCGTTATATAGTAATAGTATATAACGTTATAGGTTATATAGTAAGAGTATATAACTTTATACGTTATATAGTAATAGTATATAACGTTATACGTTATATAGTAATAGTATATAACGTTATACGTTATTACGTAATAGTATATAACGTTATACGTTATATAGTAATAGTATATAACGTTATACGTTATATAGTAATAGTATATAACGTTATACGTTAATACATAATAGTATATATCGTTATACCTTATATAGTAATAGTATATAACGTTATACGTTATGTAGTAATATTATATAACGTTATACGTTATATAGTAATATTATATAACGTTATGCGTTATATAGTAATATTATATAACGTTATGCGTTATATAGTAATAGTATATAACGTTATACGTTATATAGTAATAGTATATAACGTTATACGTTATATAGTAATAGTATATAACGTTATACGTTATATAGTAATGGTATATAACGTTATACGTTATATAGTAATATTATATAACGTTATGCGTTATATAGTAATAGTATATAACGTTATACGTTATATAGTAATAGTATATAACGCTATACGTTATATAGTAATAGTATATAACGTTATACGTTATATAGTAATAGTATATAACGTTATACGTTATATAGTAATAGTATATAACGTTATACGTTATATAGTAATAGTATATAACGTTATACGTTAATACGTAATAGTATATATCGTTATACGTTATATAGTAATAGTATATAACGTTATACGTTATATAGTAATAGTATATAACGTTATACGTTATATAGTAATAGTATATAACGTTATGCGTTATATAGTAATAGTATATAACGTTATAGGTTATATAGTAAGAGTATATAACTTTATACGTTATATAGTAATAGTATATAACGTTATACGTTAATACGTAATAGTATATAACGTTATGCGTTATATAGTAATAGTATATAACGTCATCCGTTATATAGTATAAGTATATAAAGTTATACGTTATGTAGTAATAGTATATAACGTTATACGTTATATAGTAATATTATATAACGTTATGCGTTATATAGTAATATTATATAACGTTATGCGTTATATAGTAATAGTATATAACGTTATACGTTATATAGTAATAGTATATAACGTTATACGTTATATAGTAATAGTATATAACGTTATACGTTATATAGTAATGGTATATAACGTTATACGTTATATAGTAATATTATATAACGTTATGCGTTATATAGTAATAGTATATAACGTTATAGGTTATATAGTAAGAGTATATAACTTTATACGTTATATAGTAATAGTATATAACGTTATACGTTAATACGTAATAGTATATAACGTTATGCGTTATATAGTAATAGTATATAACGTCATCCGTTATATAGTATAAGAATATAAAGTTATACGTTATGTAGTAATAGTATATAACGTTATACGTTATATAGTAATATTATATAACGTTATGCGTTATATAGTAATATTATATAACGTTATGCGTTATATAGTAATAGTATATAACGTTATACGTTATATAGTAATAGTATATAACGTTATACGTTATATAGTAATAGTATATAACGTTATACGTTATATAGTAATGGTATATAACGTTATACGTTATATAGTAATATTATATAACGTTATGCGTTATATAGTAATAGTATATAACGTTATACCTTATATAGTAATAGTATATAACGTTATACGTTATATAGTAATAGTATATAACGTTATACGTTAATACGTAATAGTATATAACGTTATACGTTATATAGTAATAGTATATAACGTTATACGTTAGTACGTAATAATATACAACGTTATACGTGATATGGCAATACTATATAACGTTATACGTTATATAGTAATAGTATATAACGTTATACGATAGTACGGAATAGTATATATCGTTATACGTTATATAGTAATAGTATATAACGTTATACGATAGTACGGAATAGTATATATCGTTATGCGTTATATAGTAATAGTATATAACGTTATACGTTAGTACGTAATAATATACAACGTTATACGTTATATAGTAATAGTATATAACGTTATACGTTATATAGTATAAGTATATAAAGTTATACGTTATATAGTAATGGTATATAACGTTATACGTTATATAGTAATATTATATAACGTTATGCGTTATATAGTAATAGTATATAACGTTATACCTTATATAGTAATAGTATATAACGTTATACGTTATATAGTAATAGTATATAACGTTATACGTTAGTACGTAATAATATACAACGTTATACGTTATATAGTAATAGTATATAACGTTATACGTTATATAGTAATAGTATATAACGTTATACGTTATATAGTAATAGTATATAACGTTATACGTTATATAGTAATAGTATATAACGTTATACGTTATATAGTAATAGTATATAACGTTATACGTTAATACGTAATAGTATATAACGTTATGCGTTATATAGTAATAGTATATAACGTCATCCGTTATATAGTATAAGTATATAACGTTATACGTTATGTAGTAATAGTATATAACGTTATACGTTATATAGTAATATTATATAACGTTATGCGTTATATAGTAATATTATATAACGTTATGCGTTATATAGTAATAGTATATAACGTTATACGTTATATAGTAATAGTATATAACGTTATACGTTATATAGTAATGGTATATAACGTTATACGTTATATAGTAATATTATATAACGTTATGCGTTATATAGTAATAGTATATAACGTTATACGTTATATAGTAATAGTATATAACGTTATACGTTATATAGTAATAGTATATAACGTTATACGTTAATACGTAATAGTATATAACGTTATACGTTATATAGTAATAGTATATAACGTTATACGTTATATAGTAATAGTATATAACGTTATACGTTAGTACGTAATAATATACAACGTTATACGTGATATGGCAATACTATATAACGTTATACGTTATATAGTAATAGTATATAACGTTATACGTTAGTACGTAATAATATACAACGTTATACGTGATATGGCAATACTATATAACGTTATACGTTATATAGTAATAGTATATAACGTTATACGTTAATACGTAATAGTATATAACGTTATACGTTATATAGTAATAGTATATAACGTTATACGTTATATAGTAATAGTATATAACGTTATACGTTAGTACGTAATAATATACAACGTTATACGTGATATGGCAATACTATATAACGTTATACGTTATATAGTAATAGTATATAACGTTATACGATAGTACGGAATAGTATATATCGTTATACGTTATATAGTAATAGTATATAACGTTATACGATAGTACGGAATAGTATATATCGTTATGCGTTATATAGTAATAGTATATAACGTTATACGTTATATAGTAATAGTATATAACGTTATACGTTATATAGTAATAGTATATAACGTTATAGGTTATATAGTAATAGTATATAACGTTATACGTTATATAGTAATAGTATATATCGTTATGCGTTATATAGTAATAGTATATAACGTTATACGTTATATAGTAATAGTATATAACGTTATACGTTATATAGTAATAGTATATAACGTCATCCGTTATATAGTATAAGTATATAACGTTATACGTTATGTAGTAATAGTATATAACGTTATACGTTATATAGTAATATTATATAACGTTATGCGTTATATAGTAATATTATATAACGTTATGCGTTATATAGTAATAGTATATAACGTTATACGTTATATAGTAATAGTATATAACGTTATACGTTATATAGTAATGGTATATAACGTTATACGTTATATAGTAATAGTATATAACGTTATACGTTATATAGTAATAGTATATAACGTTATACGTTATATAGTAATAGTATATAACGTTATACGTTATTACGTAATAGTATATATCGTTATACGTTATATAGTAATAGTATATAACGTTATACGTTAGTACGGAATAGTATATATCGTTATACGTTATATAGTAATAGTATATAACGTTATACGTTATATAGTAGTAGTATATAACGTTATACGCTATATAGTAATAGTATATAACGTTATGCGTTATATAGTAATAGTATATAACGTTATACGATAGTACGGAATAGTATATATCGTTATACGTTATATAGTAATAGTATATAACGTTATACGTTATATAGTAATAGTATATAACGTTATACGTTATATAGTTATAGTATATAACGTTATACGTTATATAGTAATAGTATATAACGTTATACGTTATATCGTAATAGTATATAACGTTATACGTTATATAGTAATAGTATATAACGTTATACGTCAATACGTAATAGTATATAACGTTATACGTTATATAGTAATAGTATATAACGTTATACGTTATTACGTAATAGTATATAACGTTATACGTTATATAGTAATAGTATATAACGTTATACGTTATATAGTAATAGTATATAACGTTATACGTTATTACGTAATAGTATATAACGTTATACGTTATATAGTAATAGTATATAACGTTATACGTTATATAGTAATAGTATATAACGTTATACGTTAATACATAATAGTATATATCGTTATACCTTATATAGTAATAGTATATAACGTTATACGTTATATAGTAATGGTATATAACGTTATACGTTATATAGTAATATTATATAACGTTATGCGTTATATAGTAATATTATATAACGTTATGCGTTATATAGTAATAGTATATAACGTTATGCGTTATATAGTAATAGTATATAACGTTATGCGTTATATAGTAATAGTATATAACGTTATACGTTAATACGTAATAGTATATAATGTTATGCGTTATATAGTAATAGTATATAACGTCATCCGTTATATAGTATAAGTATATAAAGTTATACGTTATGTTGTAATAGTATATAACGTTGTACGTTATATAGTAATATTATATAACGTTATGCGTTATATAGTAATATTATATAACGTTATGCGTTATATAGTAATAGTATATAACGTTATACGTTATATAGTAATAGTATATAACGTTATACGTTATATAGTAATAGTATATAACGTTATACGTTATATAGTAATGGTATATAACGTTATACGTTATATAGTAATATTATATAACGTTATGCGTTATATAGTAATAGTATATAACGTTATACGTTATATAGTAATGGTATATAACGTTATACGTTATATAGTAATATTATATAACGTTATGCGTTATATAGTAATAGTATATAACGTTATACCTTATATAGTAATAGTATATAACGTTATACGTTATATAGTAATAGTATATAACGTTATACGTTAATACGTAATAGTATATAACGTTATACGTTATATAGTAATAGTATATAACGCTATACGTTATATAGTAATAGTATATAACGTTATACGTTATATAGTATAAGTATATAACGTTATACGTTATATAGTAATAGTATATAACGTTATGCGTTATATAGTAATAGTATATAACGTTATACGTTATATCGTAATAGTATATAACGTTATACGTTATATAGTAATAGTATATAACGTTATACGTTAATACGTAATAGTATATAACGTTATACGTTATATAGTAATAGTATATAACGTTATACGTTATATCGTAATAGTATATAACGTTATACGTTATATAGTAATAGTATATAACGTTATACGTTAATACGTAATAGTATATAACGTTATACGTTATATAGTAATAGTATATAACGTTATACGTTATATAGTAATAGTATATAACGTTATACGTTATATAGTAATAGTATATAACGTTATACGTTAGTACGTAATAATATACAACGTTATACGTGATATGGCAATACTATATAACGTTATACGTTATGTAGTAATAGTATATAACGTTATACCTTATATAGTAATATTATATAACGTTATGCATTATATAGTAATATTATATAACGTTATGCGTTATATAGTAATAGTATATAACGTTATACGTTATATAGTATAAGTATATAACGTTATACGTTATATAGTAATAGTATATAACGTTATGCGTTATATAGTAATAGTATATAACGTTATACGTTATATCGTAACAGTATATAACGTTATACGTTATATAGTAATAGTATATAACGTTATACGTTAATACGTAATAGTATATATCGTTATACGTTATATAGTAATAGTATATAACGTTATACGTTATTACGTAATAGTATATAACGTTATACGTTATATAGTAATAGTATATAACGTTATACGTTATATAGTAATAGTATATAACGTTATACGTTATATAGTAATAGTATATAACGTTATACGTTATTACGTAATAGTATATAACGTTATACGTTATATAGTAATAGTATATAACGTTATACGTTATATAGTAATAGTATATAACGTTATACGTTATATAGTAATAGTATATAACGTTATACGTTAATACATAATAGTATATATCGTTATACCTTATATAGTAATAGTATATAACGTTATACGTTATATAGTAATAGTATATAACGTTATACGTTATATAGTAATATTATATAACGTTATGCGTTATATAGTAATATTATATAACGTTATGCGTTATATAGTAATAGTATATAACGTTATACGTTATATAGTAATAGTATATAACGTTATACGTTATATAGTAATAGTATATAACGTTATACGATAGTACGGAATAGTATATATCGTTATACGTTATATAGTAATAGTATATAACGTTATACGATAGTACGGAATAGTATATATCGTTATGCGTTATATAGTAATAGTATATAACGTTATACGTTATATAGTAATAGTATATAACGTTATACGTTATATAGTAATAGTATATAACGTTATAGGTTATATAGTAATAGTATATAACGTTATACGTTATATAGTAATAGTATATATCGTTATGCGTTATATAGTAATAGTATATAACGTTATACGTTATATAGTAATAGTATATAACGTTATACGTTATATAGTAATAGTATATAACGTTATACGTTATATAGTAATAGTATATAACGTTATACGTTAATACGTAATAGTATATAACGTTATGCGTTATATAGTAATAGTATATAACGTCATCCGTTATATAGTATAAGTATATAACGTTATACGTTATGTAGTAATAGTATATAACGTTATACGTTATATAGTAATATTATATAACGTTATGCGTTATATAGTAATATTATATAACGTTATGCGTTATATAGTAATAGTATATAACGTTATACGTTATATAGTAATAGTATATAACGTTATACGTTATATAGTAATGGTATATAACGTTATACGTTATATAGTAATAGTATATAACGTTATACGTTATATAGTAATAGTATATAACGTTATACGTTATATAGTAATAGTATATAACGTTATACGTTATTACGTAATAGTATATATCGTTATACGTTATATAGTAATAGTATATAACGTTATACGTCAATACGTAATAGTATATAACGTTATACGTTATATAGTAATAGTATATAACGTTATACGTTATTACGTAATAGTATATAACGTTATACGTTATATAGTAATAGTATATAACGTTATACGTTATATAGTAATAGTATATAACGTTATACGTTATTACGTAATAGTATATAACGTTATACGTTATATAGTAATAGTATATAACGTTATACGTTATATAGTAATAGTATATAACGTTATACGTTAATACATAATAGTATATATCGTTATACCTTATATAGTAATAGTATATAACGTTATACGTTATATAGTAATGGTATATAACGTTATACGTTATATAGTAATATTATATAACGTTATGCGTTATATAGTAATATTATATAACGTTATGCGTTATATAGTAATAGTATATAACGTTATGCGTTATATAGTAATAGTATATAACGTTATGCGTTATATAGTAATAGTATATAACGTTATACGTTAATACGTAATAGTATATAATGTTATGCGTTATATAGTAATAGTATATAACGTCATCCGTTATATAGTATAAGTATATAAAGTTATACGTTATGTTGTAATAGTATATAACGTTGTACGTTATATAGTAATATTATATAACGTTATGCGTTATATAGTAATATTATATAACGTTATGCGTTATATAGTAATAGTATATAACGTTATACGTTATATAGTAATAGTATATAACGTTATACGTTATATAGTAATAGTATATAACGTTATACGTTATATAGTAATGGTATATAACGTTATACGTTATATAGTAATATTATATAACGTTATGCGTTATATAGTAATAGTATATAACGTTATACGTTATATAGTAATGGTATATAACGTTATACGTTATATAGTAATATTATATAACGTTATGCGTTATATAGTAATAGTATATAACGTTATACCTTATATAGTAATAGTATATAACGTTATACGTTATATAGTAATAGTATATAACGTTATACGTTAATACGTAATAGTATATAACGTTATACGTTATATAGTAATAGTATATAACGTTATACGTTATATAGTAATAGTATATAACGTTATACGTTAGTACGTAATAATATACAACGTTATACGTGATATGGCAATACTATATAACGTTATACGTTATATAGTAATAGTATATAACGTTATACGATAGTACGGAATAGTATATATCGTTATACGTTATATAGTAATAGTATATAACGTTATACGATAGTACGGAATAGTATATATCGTTATGCGTTATATAGTAATAGTATATAACGTTATACGTTATATAGTAATAGTATATAACGTTATACGTTATATAGTAATAGTATATAACGTTATACGTTATATAGTAATAGTATATAACGTTATACGTTATATAGTAATAGTATATATCGTTATGCGTTATATAGTAATAGTATATAACGTTATACGTTATATAGTAATAGTATATAACGTTATACGTTATATAGTAATAGTATATAACGTTATACGTTATATAGTAATATTATATAACGTTATGCGTTATATAGTAATATTATATAACGTTATGCGTTATATAGTAATAGTATATAACGTTATACGTTATATAGTAATAGTATATAACGTTATACGTTATATAGTAATAGTATATAACGTTATACGTTATATAGTAATGGTGTATAACGTTATACGTTATATAGTAATATTATATAACGTTATGCGTTATATAGTAATAGTATATAACGTTATACGTTATATAGTAATAGTATATAACGCTATACGTTATATAGTAATAGTATATAACGTTATACGTTATATAGTAATAGTATATAACGCTATACGTTATATAGTAATAGTATATAACGTTATACGTTATATAGTAATAGTATATAACGTTATACGTTATATAGTAATAGTATATAACGTTATACGTTATATAGTAATAGTATATAACGTTATACGTTAATACGTAATAGTATATATCGTTATACGTTATATAGTAATAGTATATAACGTTATACGTTATATAGTAATAGTATATAACGTTATACGTTATATAGTAATAGTATATAACGTTATGCGTTATATAGTAATAGTATATAACGTTATAGGTTATATAGTAAGAGTATATAACTTTATACGTTATTACGTAATAGTATATAACGTTATACGTTATATAGTAATAGTATATAACGTTATACGTTATATAGTAATAGTATATAACGTTATACGTTATATAGTAATAGTATATAACGTTATACGTTATATAGTAATAGTATATAACGTTATACGTTATATAGTAATGGTATATAACGTTATACGTTATATAGTAATATTATATAACGTTATGCGTTATATAGTAATAGTATATAACGTTATACCTTATATAGTAATAGTATATAACGTTATACGTTATATAGTAATAGTATATAACGTTATACGTTAATACGTAATAGTATATAACGTTATACGTTATATAGTAATAGTATATAACGTTATACGTTATATAGTAATAGTATATAACGTTATACGTTAGTACGTAATAATATACAACGTTATACGTGATATGGCAATACTATATAACGTTATACGTTATATAGTAATAGTATATAACGTTATACGATAGTACGGAATAGTATATATCGTTATACGTTATATAGTAATAGTATATAACGTTATACGATAGTACGGAATAGTATATATCGTTATGCGTTATATAGTAATAGTATATAACGTTATACGTTATATAGTAATAGTATATAACGTTATACGTTATATAGTAATAGTATATAACGTTATACGTTATATAGTAATAGTATATAACGTTATACGTTATATAGTAATAGTATATATCGTTATGCGTTATATAGTAATAGTATATAACGTTATACGTTATATAGTAATAGTATATAACGTTATACGTTATATAGTAATAGTATATAACGTTATACGTTATATAGTAATATTATATAACGTTATGCGTTATATAGTAATATTATATAACGTTATGCGTTATATAGTAATAGTATATAACGTTATACGTTATATAGTAATAGTATATAACGTTATACGTTATATAGTAATAGTATATAACGTTATACGTTATATAGTAATGGTGTATAACGTTATACGTTATATAGTAATATTATATAACGTTATGCGTTATATAGTAATAGTATATAACGTTATACGTTATATAGTAATAGTATATAACGCATAACGTTATATAGTAATAGTATATAACGTTATACGTTATATAGTATAAGTATATAACGTTATACGTTATATAGTAATAGTATATAACGTTATGCGTTATATAGTAATAGTATATAACGTTATACGTTATATCGTAATAGTATATAACGTTATACGTTATATAGTAATAGTATATAACGTTATACGTTAATACGTAATAGTATATAACGTTATACGTTATATAGTAATAGTATATAACGTTATACGTTATATCGTAATAGTATATAACGTTATACGTTATATAGTAATAGTATATAACGTTATACGTTAATACGTAATAGTATATAACGTTATACGTTATATAGTAATAGTATATAACGTTATACGTTATATAGTAATAGTATATAACGTTATACGTTATATAGTAATAGTATATAACGTTATACGTTAGTACGTAATAATATACAACGTTATACGTGATATGGCAATACTATATAACGTTATACGTTATGTAGTAATAGTATATAACGTTATACGTTATATAGTAATATTATATAACGTTATGCATTATATAGTAATATTATATAACGTTATGCGTTATATAGTAATAGTATATAACGTTATACGTTATATAGTATAAGTATATAACGTTATACGTTATATAGTAATAGTATATAACGTTATGCGTTATATAGTAATAGTATATAACGTTATACGTTATATCGTAATAGTATATAACGTTATACGTTATATAGTAATAGTATATAACGTTATACGTTAATACGTAATAGTATATATCGTTATACGTTATATAGTAATAGTATATAACGTTATACGTTATTACGTAATAGTATATAACGTTATACGTTATATAGTAATAGTATATAACGTTATACGTTATATAGTAATAGTATATAACGTTATACGTTATTACGTAATAGTATATAACGTTATACGTTATATAGTAATAGTATATAACGTTATACGTTATATAGTAATAGTATATAACGTTATACGTTATATAGTAATAGTATATAACGTTATACGTTAATACATAATAGTATATATCGTTATACCTTATATAGTAATAGTATATAACGTTATACGTTATATAGTAATAGTATATAACGTTATACGTTATATAGTAATATTATATAACGTTATGCGTTATATAGTAATATTATATAACGTTATGCGTTATATAGTAATAGTATATAACGTTATACGTTATATAGTAATAGTATATAACGTTATACGTTATATAGTAATAGTATATAACGTTATACGATAGTACGGAATAGTATATATCGTTATACGTTATATAGTAATAGTATATAACGTTATACGATAGTACGGAATAGTATATATCGTTATGCGTTATATAGTAATAGTATATAACGTTATACGTTATATAGTAATAGTATATAACGTTATACGTTATATAGTAATAGTATATAACGTTATAGGTTATATAGTAATAGTATATAACGTTATACGTTATATAGTAATAGTATATATCGTTATGCGTTATATAGTAATAGTATATAACGTTATACGTTATATAGTAATAGTATATAACGTTATACGTTATATAGTAATAGTATATAACGTTATACGTTATATAGTAATAGTATATAACGTTATACGTTAATACGTAATAGTATATAACGTTATGCGTTATATAGTAATAGTATATAACGTCATCCGTTATATAGTATAAGTATATAACGTTATACGTTATGTAGTAATAGTATATAACGTTATACGTTATATAGTAATATTATATAACGTTATGCGTTATATAGTAATATTATATAACGTTATGCGTTATATAGTAATAGTATATAACGTTATACGTTATATAGTAATAGTATATAACGTTATACGTTATATAGTAATGGTATATAACGTTATACGTTATATAGTAATAGTATATAACGTTATACGTTATATAGTAATAGTATATAACGTTATACGTTATATAGTAATAGTATATAACGTTATACGTTATTACGTAATAGTATATATCGTTATACGTTATATAGTAATAGTATATAACGTTATACGTTAGTACGGAATAGTATATATCGTTATACGTTATATAGTAATAGTATATAACGTTATACGTTATATAGTAATAGTATATAACGTTATACGCTATATAGTAATAGTATATAACGTTATGCGTTATATAGTAATAGTATATAACGTTATACGATAGTACGGAATAGTATATATCGTTATACGTTATATAGTAATAGTATATAACGTTATACGTTATATAGTAATAGTATATAACGTTATACGTTATATAGTTATAGTATATAACGTTATACGTTATATAGTAATAGTATATAACGTTATACGTTATATCGTAATAGTATATAACGTTATACGTTATATAGTAATAGTATATAACGTTATACGTTAATACGTAATAGTATATAACGTTATACGTTATATAGTAATAGTATATAACGTTATACGTTATTACGTAATAGTATATAACGTTATACGTTATATAGTAATAGTATATAACGTTATACGTTATATAGTAATAGTATATAACGTTATACGTTAATACATAATAGTATATATCGTTATACCTTATATAGTAATAGTATATAACGTTATACGTTATATAGTAATGATATATAACGTTATACGTTATATAGTAATATTATATAACGTTATGCGTTATATAGTAATATTATATAACGTTATGCGTTATATAGTAATAGTATATAACGTTATGCGTTATATAGTAATAGTATATAACGTTATGCGTTATATAGTAATAGTATATAACGTTATACGTTAATACGTAATAGTATATAATGTTATGCGTTATATAGTAATAGTATATAACGTCATCCGTTATATAGTATAAGTATATAAAGTTATACGTTATGTTGTAATAGTATATAACGTTATACGTTATATAGTAATATTATATAACGTTATGCGTTATATAGTAATATTATATAACGTTATGCGTTATATAGTAATAGTATATAACGTTATACGTTATATAGTAATAGTATATAACGTTATACGTTATATAGTAATAGTATATAACGTTATACGTTATATAGTAATGGTATATAACGTTATACGTTATATAGTAGTAGTATATAACGTTATACGTTAATACGTAATAGTATATATCGTTATACGTTATATAGTAATAGTATATAACGTTATACGTTATATAGTAATAGTATATAACGTTATACGTTATATAGTAATAGTATATAACGTTATGCGTTATATAGTAATAGTATATAACGTTATAGGTTATATAGTAAGAGTATATAACTTTATACGTTATATAGTAATAGTATATAACGTTATACGTTATATAGTAATAGTATATAACGTTATACGTTATTACGTAATAGTATATAACGTTATACGTTATATAGTAATAGTATATAACGTTATACGTTATATAGTAATAGTATATAACGTTATACGTTAATACATAATAGTATATATCGTTATACCTTATATAGTAATAGTATATAACGTTATACGTTATGTAGTAATAGTATATAACGTTATACGTTATATAGTAATATTATATAACGTTATGCGTTATATAGTAATATTATATAACGTTATGCGTTATATAGTAATAGTATATAACGTTATACGTTATATAGTAATAGTATATAACGTTATACGTTATATAGTAATAGTATATAACGTTATACGTTATATAGTAATGGTATATAACGTTATACGTTATATAGTAATATTATATAACGTTATGCGTTATATAGTAATAGTATATAACGTTATACGTTATATAGTAATAGTATATAACGCTATACGTTATATAGTAATAGTATATAACGTTATACGTTATATAGTAATAGTATATAACGTTATACGTTATATAGTAATAGTATATAACGTTATACGTTATATAGTAATAGTATATAACGTTATACGTTAATACGTAATAGTATATATCGTTATACGTTATATAGTAATAGTATATAACGTTATACGTTATATAGTAATAGTATATAACGTTATACGTTATATAGTAATAGTATATAACGTTATGCGTTATATAGTAATAGTATATAACGTTATAGGTTATATAGTAAGAGTATATAACTTTATACGTTATATAGTAATAGTATATAACGTTATACGTTAATACGTAATAGTATATAACGTTATGCGTTATATAGTAATAGTATATAACGTCATCCGTTATATAGTATAAGTATATAAGGTTATACGTTATGTAGTAATAGTATATAACGTTATACGTTATATAGTAATATTATATAACGTTATGCGTTATATAGTAATATTATATAACGTTATACGTTATATAGTAATAGTATATAACGTTATACGTTATATAGTAATAGTATATAACGTTATACGTTATATAGTAATAGTATATAACGTTATACGTTATATAGTAATGGTATATAACGTTATACGTTATATAGTAATATTATATAACGTTATGCGTTATATAGTAATAGTATATAACGTTATACCTTATATAGTAATAGTATATAACGTTATACGTTATATAGTAATAGTATATAACGTTATACGTTAATACGTAATAGTATATAACGTTATACGTTATATAGTAATAGTATATAACGTTATACGTTAGTACGTAATAATATACAACGTTATACGTGATATGGCAATACTATATAACGTTATACGTTATATAGTAATAGTATATAACGTTATACGATAGTACGGAATAGTATATATCGTTATACGTTATATAGTAATAGTATATAACGTTATACGATAGTACGGAATAGTATATATCGTTATGCGTTATATAGTAATAGTATATAACGTTATACGTTATATAGTAATAGTATATAACGTTATACGTTATATAGTAATAGTATATAACGTTATACGTTATATAGTAATAGTATATAACGTTATGCGTTATATAGTAATAGTATATATCGTTATGCGTTATATAGTAATAGTATATAACTTTATACGTTATATAGTAATAGTATATAACGTTATACGTTATATAGTAATAGTATATAACGTTATACGTTATATAGTAATAGTATATAACGTTATACGTTATATAGTAATAGTATATTACGTTATACGTTATATAGTAATAGTATATAACGTTATACGTTATATAGTAATAGTATATAACGTTATACGTTATATAGTAATAGTATATAACGTTATACGTTAATACGTAATAGTATATATCGTTATACGTTATATAGTAATAGTATATAACGTTATACGTTAATACGTAATAGTATATATCGTTATACGTTATATAGTAATAGTATATAACGTTATACGTTATATAGTAATAGTATATAACGTTATACGTTATATAGTAATAGTATATAACGTTATACGTTATTACGTAATAGTATATAACGTTATACGTTATATAGTAATAGTATATAACGTTATACGTTATATAGTAATAGTATATAACGTTATACGTTAATACATAATAGTATATATCGTTATACCTTATATAGTAATAGTATATAACGTTATACGTTATGTAGTAATAGTATATAACGTTATACGTTATATAGTAATATTATATAACGTTATGCGTTATATAGTAATATTATATAACGTTATGCGTTATATAGTAATAGTATATAACGTTATACGTTATATAGTAATAGTATATAACGTTATACGTTATATAGTAATAGTATATAACGTTATACGTTATATAGTAATGGTATATAACGTTATACGTTATATAGTAATATTATATAACGTTATGCGTTATATAGTAATAGTATATAACGTTATACGTTATATAGTAATAGTATATAACGCTATACGTTATATAGTAATAGTATATAACGTTATACGTTATATAGTAATAGTATATAACGTTATACGTTATATAGTAATAGTATATAACGTTATACGTTATATAGTAATAGTATATAACGTTATACGTTAATACGTAATAGTATATATCGTTATACGTTATATAGTAATAGTATATAACGTTATACGTTATATAGTAATAGTATATAACGTTATACGTTATATAGTAATAGTATATAACGTTATGCGTTATATAGTAATAGTATATAACGTTATAGGTTATATAGTAAGAGTATATAACTTTATACGTTATATAGTAATAGTATATAACGTTATACGTTAATACGTAATAGTATATAACGTTATGCGTTATATAGTAATAGTATATAACGTCATCCGTTATATAGTATAAGTATATAAGGTTATACGTTATGTAGTAATAGTATATAACGTTATACGTTATATAGTAATATTATATAACGTTATGCGTTATATAGTAATATTATATAACGTTATGCGTTATATAGTATTAGTATATAACGTTATACGTTATATAGTAATAGTATATAACGTTATACGTTATATAGTAATAGTATATAACGTTATACGTTATATAGTAATGGTATATAACGTTATACGTTATATAGTAATATTATATAACGTTATGCGTTATATAGTAATAGTATATAACGTTATACCTTATATAGTAATAGTATATAACGTTATACGTTATATAGTAATAGTATATAACGTTATACGTTAATACGTAATAGTATATAACGTTATACGTTATATAGTAATAGTATATAACGTTATACGTTAGTACGTAATAATATACAACGTTATACGTGATATGGCAATACTATATAACGTTATACGTTATATAGTAATAGTATATAACGTTATACGATAGTACGGAATAGTATATATCGTTATAGGTTATATAGTAATAGTATATAACGTTATACGATAGTACGGAATAGTATATATCGTTATGCGTTATATAGTAATAGTATATAACGTTATACGTTATATAGTAATAGTATATAACGTTATACGTTATATAGTAATAGTATATAACGTTATACGTTATATAGTAATAGTATATAACGTTATGCGTTATATAGTAATAGTATATATCGTTATGCGTTATATAGTAATAGTATATAACTTTATACGTTATATAGTAATAGTATATAACGTTATACGTTATATAGTAATAGTATATAACGTTATACGTTATATAGTAATAGTATATAACGTTATACGTTATATAGTAATAGTATATAACGTTATACGTTATATAGTAATAGTATATAACGTTATACGTTATATAGTAATAGTATATAACGTTATACGTTATATAGTAATAGTATATAACGTTATACGTTAATACGTAATAGTATATAACGTTATGCGTTATATAGTAATAGTATATAACGTCATCCGTTATATAGTATAAGTATATAACGTTATACGTTATGTAGTAATAGTATATAACGTTATACGTTATATAGTAATATTATATAACGTTATGCGTTATATAGTAATATTATATAACGTTATGCGTTATATAGTAATAGTATATAACGTTATACGTTATATAGTAATAGTATATAACGTTATACGTTATATAGTAATAGTATATAACGTTATACGTTATATAGTAATATTATATAACGTTATGCGTTATATAGTAATATTATATAACGTTATGCGTTATATAGTAATAGTATATAACGTTATACGTTATATAGTAATAGTATATAACGTTATACGTTATATAGTAATAGTATATAACGTTATACGTTATATAGTAATGGTGTATAACGTTATACGTTATATAGTAATATTATATAACGTTATGCGTTATATAGTAATAGTATATAACGTTATACGTTATATAGTAATAGTATATAACGCTATACGTTATATAGTAATAGTATATAACGTTATACGTTATATAGTAATAGTATATAACGCTATACGTTATATAGTAATAGTATATAACGTTATACGTTATATAGTAATAGTATATAACGTTATACGTTATATAGTAATAGTATATAACGTTATACGTTATATAGTAATAGTATATAACGTTATACGTTAATACGTAATAGTATATATCGTTATACGTTATATAGTAATAGTATATAACGTTATACGTTATATAGTAATAGTATATAACGTTATACGTTAATACGTAATAGTATATAACGTTATACGTTATATAGTAATAGTATATAACGTTATACGTTATATAGTAATAGTATATAACGTTATACGTTAGTACGTAATAATATACAACGTTATACGTGATATGGCAATACTATATAACGTTATACGTTATATAGTAATAGTATATAACGTTATACGATAGTACGGAATAGTATATATCGTTATACGTTATATAGTAATAGTATATAACGTTATACGATAGTACGGAATAGTATATATCGTTATGCGTTATATAGTAATAGTATATAACGTTATACGTTATATAGTAATAGTATATAACGTTATACGTTATATAGTAATAGTATATAACGTTATACGTTATATAGTAATAGTATATAACGTTATACGTTATATAGTAATAGTATATAACGTTATGCGTTATATAGTAATAGTATATAACGTTATAGGTTATATAGTAAGAGTATATAACTTTATACGTTATTACGTAATAGTATATAACGTTATACGTTATATAGTAATAGTATATAACGTTATACGTTATATAGTAATAGTATATAACGTTATACGTTATATAGTAATAGTATATAACGTTATACGTTATATAGTAATAGTATATAACGTTATACGTTATATAGTAATGGTATATAACGTTATACGTTATATAGTAATATTATATAACGTTATGCGTTATATAGTAATAGTATATAACGTTATACCTTATATAGTAATAGTATATAACGTTATACGTTATATAGTAATAGTATATAACGTTATACGTTAATACGTAATATTATATAACGTTATACGTTATATAGTAATAGTATATAACGTTATACGTTATATAGTAATAGTATATAACGTTATACGTTAGTACGTAATAATATACAACGTTATACGTGATATGGCAATACTATATAACGTTATACGTTATATAGTAATAGTATATAACGTTATACGATAGTACGGAATAGTATATATCGTTATACGTTATATAGTAATAGTATATAACGTTATACGATAGTACGGAATAGTATATATCGTTATGCGTTATATAGTAATAGTATATAACGTTATACGTTATATAGTAATAGTATATAACGTTATACGTTATATAGTAATAGTATATAACGTTATACGTTATATAGTAATAGTATATAACGTTATACGTTATATAGTAATAGTATATATCGTTATGCGTTATATAGTAATAGTATATAACGTTATACGTTATATAGTAATAGTATATAACGTTATCCGTTATATAGTAATAGTATATAACGTTATACGTTATATAGTAATATTATATAACGTTATGCGTTATATAGTAATATTATATAACGTTATGCGTTATATAGTAATAGTATATAACGTTATACGTTATATAGTAATAGTATATAACGTTATACGTTATATAGTAATAGTATATAACGTTATACGTTATATAGTAATGGTGTATAACGTTATACGTTATATAGTAATATTATATAACGTTATGCGTTATATAGTAATAGTATATAACGTTATACGTTATATAGTAATAGTATATAACGCATAACGTTATATAATATTACTATATAACGTATAACGTTATATACTATAAGTATATAACGTTATACGTTATATAGTAATAGTATATAACGTTATGCGTTATATAGTAATAGTATATAACGTTATACGTTATATCGTAATAGTATATAACGTTATACGTTATATAGTAATAGTATATAACGTTATACGTTAATACGTAATAGTATATAACGTTATACGTTATATAGTAATAGTATATAACGTTATACGTTATATCGTAATAGTATATAACGTTATACGTTATATAGTAATAGTATATAACGTTATACGTTAATACGTAATAGTATATAACGTTATACGTTATATAGTAGTAGTATATAATGTTATACGTTATATAGTAATAGTATATAACGTTATACGTTATATAGTAATAGTATATAACGTTATACGTTAGTACGTAATAATATACAACGTTATACGTGATATGGCAATACTATATAACGTTATACGTTATGTAGTAATAGTATATAACGTTATACGTTATATAGTAATATTATATAACGTTATGCATTATATAGTAATATTATATAACGTTATGCGTTATATAGTAATAGTATATAACGTTATACGTTATATAGTATAAGTATATAACGTTATACGTTATATAGTAATAGTATATAACGTTATGCGTTATATAGTAATAGTATATAACGTTATACGTTATATCGTAATAGTATATAACGTTATACGTTATATAGTAATAGTATATAACGTTATACGTTAATACGTAATAGTATATATCGTTATACGTTATATAGTAATAGTATATAACGTTATACGTTATTACGTAATAGTATATAACGTTATACGTTATATAGTAATAGTATATAACGTTATACGTTATATAGTAATAGTATATAACGTTATACGTTATTACGTAATAGTATATAACGTTATACGTTATATAGTAATAGTATATAACGTTATACGTTATATAGTAATAGTATATAACGTTATACGTTATATAGTAATAGTATATAACGTTATACGTTAATACATAATAGTATATATCGTTATACCTTATATAGTAATAGTATATAACGTTATACGTTATATAGTAATAGTATATAACGTTATACGTTATATAGTAATATTATATAACGTTATGCGTTATATAGTAATATTATATAACGTTATGCGTTATATAGTAATAGTATATAACGTTATACGTTATATAGTAATAGTATATAACGTTATACGTTATATAGTAATAGTATATAACGTTATACGATAGTACGGAATAGTATATATCGTTATACGTTATATAGTAATAGTATATAACGTTATACGATAGTACGGAATAGTATATATCGTTATGCGTTATATAGTAATAGTATATAACGTTATACGTTATATAGTAATAGTATATAACGTTATACGTTATATAGTAATAGTATATAACGTTATAGGTTATATAGTAATAGTATATAACGTTATACGTTATATAGTAATAGTATATATCGTAATGCGTTATATAGTAATAGTATATAACGTTATACGTTATATAGTAATAGTATATAACGTTATACGTTATATAGTAATAGTATATAACGTTATACGTTATATAGTAATAGTATATAACGTTATACGTTAATACGTAATAGTATATAACGTTATGCGTTATATAGTAATAGTATATAACGTCATCCGTTATATAGTATAAGTATATAACGTTATACGTTATGTAGTAATAGTATATAACGTTATACGTTATATAGTAATATTATATAACGTTATGCGTTATATAGTAATATTATATAACGTTATGCGTTATATAGTAATAGTATATAACGTTATACGTTATATAGTAATAGTATATAACGTTATACGTTATATAGTAATGGTATATAACGTTATACGTTATATAGTAATAGTATATAACGTTATACGTTATATAGTAATAGTATATAACGTTATACGTTATATAGTAATAGTATATAACGTTATACGTTATTACGTAATAGTATATATCGTTATACGTTATATAGTAATAGTATATAACGTTATACGTTAGTACGGAATAGTATATATCGTTATACGTTATATAGTAATAGTATATAACGTTATACGTTATATAGTAATAGTATATAACGTTATACGCTATATAGTAATAGTATATAACGTTATGCGTTATATAGTAATAGTATATAACGTTATACGATAGTACGGAATAGTATATATCGTTATACGTTATATAGTAATAGTATATAACGTTATACGTTATATAGTAATAGTATATAACGTTATACGTTATATAGTTATAGTATATAACGTTATACGTTATATAGTAATAGTATATAACGTTATACGTTATATAGTAATAGTATATAACGTTATACGTTATATAGTAATAGTATATAACGTTATACGTTAATACGTAATAGTACATAACGTTATACGTTATATAGTAATAGTATATAACGTTATACGTTATTACGTAATAGTATATAACGTTATACGTTATATAGTAATAGTATATAACGTTATACGTTATATAGTAATAGTATATAACGTTATACGTTAATACATAATAGTATATATCGTTATACCTTATATAGTAATAGTATATAACGTTATACGTTATATAGTAATGATATATAACGTTATACGTTATATAGTAATATTATATAACGTTATGCGTTATATAGTAATATTATATAACGTTATGCGTTATATAGTAATAGTATATAACGTTATGCGTTATATAGTAATAGTATATAACGTTATGCGTTATATAGTAATAGTATATAACGTTATACGTTAATACGTAATAGTATATAATGTTATGCGTTATATAGTAATAGTATATAACGTCATCCGTTATATAGTATAAGTATATAAAGTTATACGTTATGTTGTAATAGTATATAACGTTATACGTTATATAGTAATATTATATAACGTTATGCGTTATATAGTAATAGTATATAACGTTATACGTTATATAGTAATAGTATATAACGTTATACGTTATATAGTTATAGTATATAACGTTATACGTTATATAGTAATAGTATATAACGTTATACGTTATATAGTAATGGTATATAACGTTATACGTTATATAGTAATAGTATATAACGTTATACGTTAATACGTAATAGTATATATCGTTATACGTTATATAGTAATAGTATATAACGTTATACGTTATATAGTAATAGTATATAACGTTATACGTTATATAGTAATAGTATATAACGTTATGCGTTATATAGTAATAGTATATAACGTTATAGGTTATATAGTAAGAGTATATAACTTTATACGTTATATAGTAATAGTATATAACGTTATACGTTATATAGTATTAGTATATAACGTTATACGTTATTACGTAATAGTATATAACGTTATACGTTATATAGTAATAGTATATAACGTTATACGTTATATAGTAATAGTATATAACGTTATACGTTAATACATAATAGTATATATCGTTATACCTTATATAGTAATAGTATATAACGTTATACGTTATGTAGTAATAGTATATAACGTTATACGTTATATAGTAATATTATATAACGTTATGCGTTATATAGTAATATTATATAACGTTATGCGTTATATAGTAATAGTATATAACGTTATACGTTATATAGTAATAGTATATAACGTTATACGTTATATAGTAATAGTATATAACGTTATACGTTATATAGTAATGGTATATAACGTTATACGTTATATAGTAATATTATATAACGTTATGCGTTATATAGTATTACTATATAACGTTATACGTTATATAGTAATAGTATATAACGCTATACGTTATATAGTAATAGTATATAACGTTATACGTTATATAGTAATAGTATATAACGTTATACGTTATATAGTAATAGTATATAACGTTATACGTTATATAGTAATAGTATATAACGTTATACGTTAATACGTAATAGTATATATCGTTATACGTTATATAGTAATAGTATATAACGTTATACGTTATATAGTAATAGTATATAACGTTATACGTTATATAGTAATAGTATATAACGTTATGCGTTATATAGTAATAGTATATAACGTTATAGGTTATATAGTAAGAGTATATAACTTTATACGTTATATAGTAATAGTATATAACGTTATACGTTAATACGTAATAGTATATAACGTTATGCGTTATATAGTAATAGTATATAACGTCATCCGTTATATAGTATAAGTATATAAGGTTATACGTTATGTAGTAATAGTATATAACGTTATACGTTATATAGTAATATTATATAACGTTATGCGTTATATAGTAATATTATATAACGTTATGCGTTATATAGTAATAGTATATAACGTTATACGTTATATAGTAATAGTATATAACGTTATACGTTATATAGTAATAGTATATAACGTTATACGTTATATAGTAATGGTATATAACGTTATACGTTATATAGTAATATTATATAACGTTATGCGTTATATAGTAATAGTATATAACGTTATACCTTATATAGTAATAGTATATAACGTTATACGTTATATAGTAATAGTATATAACGTTATACGTTAATACGTAATAGTATATAACGTTATACGTTATATAGTAATAGTATATAACGTTATACGTTAGTACGTAATAATATACAACGTTATACGTGATATGGCAATACTATATAACGTTATACGTTATATAGTAATAGTATATAACGTTATACGATAGTACGGAATAGTATATATCGTTATACGTTATATAGTAATAGTATATAACGTTATACGATAGTACGGAATAGTATATATCGTTATGCGTTATATAGTAATAGTATATAACGTTATACGTTATATAGTAATAGTATATAACGTTATACGTTATATAGTAATAGTATATAACGTTATACGTTATATAGTAATAGTATATAACGTTATGCGTTATATAGTAATAGTATATATCGTTATGCGTTATATAGTAATAGTATATAACTTTATACGTTATATAGTAATAGTATATAACGTTATACGTTATATAGTAATAGTATATAACGTTATACGTTATATAGTAATAGTATATAACGTTATACGTTATATAGTAATAGTATATAACGTTATACGTTATATAGTAATAGTATATAACGTTATACGTTATATAGTAATAGTATATAACGTTATACGTTATATAGTAATAGTATATAACGTTATACGTTAATACGTAATAGTATATATCGTTATACGTTATATAGTAATAGTATATAACGTTATACGTTAATACGTAATAGTATATATCGTTATACGTTATATAGTAATAGTATATAACGTTATACGTTATATAGTAATAGTATATAACGTTATACGTTATATAGTAATAGTATATAACGTTATACGTTATTACGTAATAGTATATAACGTTATACGTTATATAGTAATAGTATATAACGTTATACGTTATATAGTAATAGTATATAACGTTATACGTTAATACATAATAGTATATATCGTTATACCTTATATAGTAATAGTATATAACGTTATACGTTATGTAGTAATAGTATATAACGTTATACGTTATATAGTAATATTATATAACGTTATGCGTTATATAGTAATATTATATAACGTTATGCGTTATATAGTAATAGTATATAACGTTATACGTTATATAGTAATAGTATATAACGTTATACGTTATATAGTAATAGTATATAACGTTATACGTTATATAGTAATGGTATATAACGTTATACGTTATATAGTAATATTATATAACGTTATGCGTTATATAGTAATAGTATATAACGTTATACGTTATATAGTAATAGTATATAACGCTATACGTTATATAGTAATAGTATATAACGTTATACGTTATATAGTAATAGTATATAACGTTATACGTTATATAGTAATAGTATATAACGTTATACGTTATATAGTAATAGTATATAACGTTATACGTTAATACGTAATAGTATATATCGTTATACGTTATATAGTAATAGTATATAACGTTATACGTTATATAGTAATAGTATATAACGTTATACGTTATATAGTAATAGTATATAACGTTATGCGTTATATAGTAATAGTATATAACGTTATAGGTTATATAGTAAGAGTATATAACTTTATACGTTATATAGTAATAGTATATAACGTTATACGTTAATACGTAATAGTATATAACGTTATGCGTTATATAGTAATAGTATATAACGTCATCCGTTATATAGTATAAGTATATAAGGTTATACGTTATGTAGTAATAGTATATAACGTTATACGTTATATAGTAATATTATATAACGTTATGCGTTATATAGTAATATTATATAACGTTATGCGTTATATAGTAATAGTATATAACGTTATACGTTATATAGTAATAGTATATAACGTTATACGTTATATAGTAATAGTATATAACGTTATACGTTATATAGTAATGGTATATAACGTTATACGTTATATAGTAATATTATATAACGTTATGCGTTATATAGTAATAGTATATAACGTTATACCTTATATAGTAATAGTATATAACGTTATACGTTATATAGTAATAGTATATAACGTTATACGTTAATACGTAATAGTATATAACGTTATACGTTATATAGTAATAGTATATAACGTTATACGTTAGTACGTAATAATATACAACGTTATACGTGATATGGCAATACTATATAACGTTATACGTTATATAGTAATAGTATATAACGTTATACGATAGTACGGAATAGTATATATCGTTATACGTTATATAGTAATAGTATATAACGTTATACGATAGTACGGAATAGTATATATCGTTATGCGTTATATAGTAATAGTATATAACGTTATACGTTATATAGTAATAGTATATAACGTTATACGTTATATAGTAATAGTATATAACGTTATACGTTATATAGTAATAGTATATAACGTTATGCGTTATATAGTAATAGTATATATCGTTATGCGTTATATATTAATAGTATATAACTTTATACGTTATATAGTAATAGTATATAACGTTATACGTTATATAGTAATAGTATATAACGTTATACGTTATATAGTAATAGTATATAACGTTATACGTTATATAGTAATAGTATATAACGTTATACGTTATATAGTAATAGTATATAACGTTATACGTTATATAGTAATAGTATATAACGTTATACGTTAATACGTAATAGTATATAACGTTATGCGTTATATAGTAATAGTATATAACGTCATCCGTTATATAGTATAAGTATATAACGTTATACGTTATGTAGTAATAGTATATAACGTTATACGTTATATAGTAATATTATATAACGTTATGCGTTATATAGTAATATTATATAACGTTATGCGTTATATAGTAATAGTATATAACGTTATACGTTATATAGTAATAGTATATAACGTTATACGTTATATAGTAATGGTATATAACGTTATACGTTATATAGTAATATTATATAACGTTATGCGTTATATAGTAATAGTATATAACGTTATACGTTATATAGTAATAGTATATAACGTTATACGTTATATAGTAATAGTATATAACGTTATACGTTAATACGTAATAGTATATAACGTTATACGTTATATAGTAATAGTATATAACGTTATACGTTATATAGTAATAGTATATAACGTTATACGTTAGTACGTAATAATATACAACGTTATACGTGATATGGCAATACTATATAACGTTATACGTTATATAGTAATAGTATATAACGTTATACGATAGTACGGAATAGTATATATCGTTATACGTTATATAGTAATAGTATATAACGTTATACGATAGTACGGAATAGTATATATCGTTATGCGTTATATAGTAATAGTATATAACGTTATACGTTATATAGTAATAGTATATAACGTTATACGTTATATAGTAATAGTATATAACGTTATAGGTTATATAGTAATAGTATATAACGTTATACGTTATATAGTAATAGTATATATCGTTATGCGTTATATAGTAATAGTATATAACGTTATACGTTATATAGTAATAGTATATAACGTTATACGTTATATAGTAATAGTATATAACGTCATCCGTTATATAGTATAAGTATATAACGTTATACGTTATGTAGTAATAGTATATAACGTTATACGTTATATAGTAATATTATATAACGTTATGCGTTATATAGTAATATTATATAACGTTATGCGTTATATAGTAATAGTATATAACGTTATACGTTATATAGTAATAGTATATAACGTTATACGTTATATAGTAATGGTATATAACGTTATACGTTATATAGTAATAGTATATAACGTTATACGTTATATAGTAATAGTATATAACGTTATACGTTATATAGTAATAGTATATAACGTTATACGTTATTACGTAATAGTATATATCGTTATACGTTATATAGTAATAGTATATAACGTTATACGTTAGTACGGAATAGTATATATCGTTATACGTTATATAGTAATAGTATATAACGTTATACGTTATATAGTAGTAGTATATAACGTTATACGCTATATAGTAATAGTATATAACGTTATGCGTTATATAGTAATAGTATATAACGTTATACGATAGTACGGAATAGTATATATCGTTATACGTTATATAGTAATAGTATATAACGTTATACGTTATATAGTAATAGTATATAACGTTATACGTTATATAGTTATAGTATATAACGTTATACGTTATATAGTAATAGTATATAACGTTATACGTTATATCGTAATAGTATATAACGTTATACGTTATATAGTAATAGTATATAACGTTATACGTTAATACGTAATAGTATATAACGTTATACGTTATATAGTAATAGTATATAACGTTATACGTTATTACGTAATAGTATATAACGTTATACGTTATATAGTAATAGTATATAACGTTATACGTTATATAGTAATAGTATATAACGTTATACGTTATTACGTAATAGTATATAACGTTATACGTTATATAGTAATAGTATATAACGTTATACGTTATATAGTAATAGTATATAACGTTATACGTTAATACATAATAGTATATATCGTTATACCTTATATAGTAATAGTATATAACGTTATACGTTATATAGTAATGGTATATAACGTTATACGTTATATAGTAATATTATATAACGTTATGCGTTATATAGTAATATTATATAACGTTATGCGTTATATAGTAATAGTATATAACGTTATGCGTTATATAGTAATAGTATATAACGTTATGCGTTATATAGTAATAGTATATAACGTTATACGTTAATACGTAATAGTATATAATGTTATGCGTTATATAGTAATAGTATATAACGTCATCCGTTATATAGTATAAGTATATAAAGTTATACGTTATGTTGTAATAGTATATAACGTTGTACGTTATATGGTAATATTATATAACGTTATGCGTTATATAGTAATATTATATAACGTTATGCGTTATATAGTAATAGTATATAACGTTATACGTTATATAGTAATAGTATATAACGTTATACGTTATATAGTAATAGTATATAACGTTATACGTTATATAGTAATGGTATATAACGTTATACGTTATATAGTAATATTATATAACGTTATGCGTTATATAGTAATAGTATATAACGTTATACGTTATATAGTAATGGTATATAACGTTATACGTTATATAGTAATATTATATAACGTTATGCGTTATATAGTAATAGTATATAACGTTATACCTTATATAGTAATAGTATATAACGTTATACGTTATATAGTAATAGTATATAACGTTATACGTTAATACGTAATAGTATATAACGTTATACGTTATATAGTAATAGTATATAACGTTATACGTTATATAGTAATAGTATATAACGTTATACGTTAGTACGTAATAATATACAACGTTATACGTGATATGGCAATACTATATAACGTTATACGTTATATAGTAATAGTATATAACGTTATACGATAGTACGGAATAGTATATATCGTTATACGTTATATAGTAATAGTATATAACGTTATACGATAGTACGGAATAGTATATATCGTTATGCGTTATATAGTAATAGTATATAACGTTATACGTTATATAGTAATAGTATATAACGTTATACGTTATATAGTAATAGTATATAACGTTATACGTTATATAGTAATAGTATATAACGTTATACGTTATATAGTAATAGTATATATCGTTATGCGTTATATAGTAATAGTATATAACGTTATACGTTATATAGTAATAGTATATAACGTTATACGTTATATAGTAATAGTATATAACGTTATACGTTATATAGTAATATTATATAACGTTATGCGTTATATAGTAATATTATATAACGTTATGCGTTATATAGTAATAGTATATAACGTTATACGTTATATAGTAATAGTATATAACGTTATACGTTATATAGTAATAGTATATAACGTTATACGTTATATAGTAATGGTGTATAACGTTATACGTTATATAGTAATATTATATAACGTTATGCGTTATATAGTAATAGTATATAACGTTATACGTTATATAGTAATAGTATATAACGCTATACGTTATATAGTAATAGTATATAACGTTATACGTTATATAGTAATAGTATATAACGCTATACGTTATATAGTAATAGTATATAACGTTATACGTTATATAGTAATAGTATATAACGTTATACGTTATATAGTAATAGTATATAACGTTATACGTTATATAGTAATAGTATATAACGTTATACGTTAATACGTAATAGTATATATCGTTATACGTTATATAGTAATAGTATATAACGTTATACGTTATATAGTAATAGTATATAACGTTATACGTTATATAGTAATAGTATATGACGTTATGCGTTATATAGAAATAGTATATAACGTTATAGGTTATATAGTAAGAGTATATAACTTTATACGTTATTACGTAATAGTATATAACGTTATACGTTATATAGTAATAGTATATAACGTTATACGTTATATAGTAATAGTATATAACGTTATACGTTATATAGTAATAGTATATAACGTTATACGTTATATAGTAATAGTATATAACGTTATACGTTATATAGTAATAGTATATAACGTTATACGTTATATAGTAATGGTATATAACGTTATACGTTATATAGTAATATTATATAACGTTATGCGTTATATAGTAATAGTATATAACGTTATACCTTATATAGTAATAGTATATAACGTTATACGTTATATAGTAATAGTATATAACGTTATACGTTAATACGTAATAGTATATAACGTTATACGTTATATAGTAATAGTATATAACGTTATACGTTATATAGTAATAGTATATAACGTTATACGTTAGTACGTAATAATATACAACGTTATACGTGATATGGCAATACTATATAACGTTATACGTTATATAGTAATAGTATATAACGTTATACGATAGTACGGAATAGTATATATCGTTATACGTTATATAGTAATAGTATATAACGTTATACGATAGTACGGAATAGTATATATCGTTATGCGTTATATAGTAATAGTATATAACGTTATACGTTATATAGTAATAGTATATAACGTTATACGTTATATAGTAATAGTATATAACGTTATACGTTATATAGTAATAGTATATAACGTTATACGTTATATAGTAATAGTATATATCGTTATGCGTTATATAGTAATAGTATATAACGTTATACGTTATATAGTAATAGTATATAACGTTATCCGTTATATAGTAATAGTATATAACGTTATACGTTATATAGTAATATTATATAACGTTATGCGTTATATAGTAATATTATATAACGTTATGCGTTATATAGTAATAGTATATAACGTTATACGTTATATAGTAATAGTATATAACGTTATACGTTATATAGTAATAGTATATAACGTTATACGTTATATAGTAATGGTGTATAACGTTATACGTTATATAGTAATATTATATAACGTTATGCGTTATATAGTAATAGTATATAACGTTATACGTTATATAGTAATAGTATATAACGCTATACGTTATATAGTAATAGTATATAACGTTATACGTTATATAGTAATAGTATATAACGCTATACGTTATATAGTAATAGTATATAACGTTATACGTTATATAGTAATAGTATATAACGTTATACGTTATATAGTAATAGTATATAACGTTATGCGTTATATAGTAATAGTATATAACGTTATACGTTATATCGTAATAGTATATAACGTTATACGTTATATAGTAATAGTATATAACGTTATACGTTAATACGTAATAGTATATAACGTTATACGTTATATAGTAATAGTATATAACGTTATACGTTATTACGTAATAGTATATAACGTTATAGGTTATATAGTAATAGTATATAACGTTATACGTTATATAGTAATAGTATATATCGTTATGCGTTATATAGTAATAGTATATAACGTTATACGTTATATAGTAATAGTATATAACGTTATACGTTATATAGTAATAGTATATAACGTCATCCGTTATATAGTATAAGTATATAACGTTATACGTTATGTAGTAATAGTATATAACGTTATACGTTATATAGTAATATTATATAACGTTATGCGTTATATAGTAATATTATATAACGTTATGCGTTATATAGTAATAGTATATAACGTTATACGTTATATAGTAATAGTATATAACGTTATACGTTATATAGTAATGGTATATAACGTTATACGTTATATAGTAATAGTATATAACGTTATACGTTATATAGTAATAGTATATAACGTTATACGTTATATAGTAATAGTATATAACGTTATACGTTATTACGTAATAGTATATATCGTTATACGTTATATAGTAATAGTATATAACGTTATACGTTAGTACGGAATAGTATATATCGTTATACGTTATATAGTAATAGTATATAACGTTATACGTTATATAGTAGTAGTATATAACGTTATACGCTATATAGTAATAGTATATAACGTTATGCGTTATATAGTAATAGTATATAACGTTATACGATAGTACGGAATAGTATATATCGTTATACGTTATATAGTAATAGTATATAACGTTATACGTTATATAGTAATAGTATATAACGTTATACGTTATATAGTAATAGTATATAACGTTATACGTTATATAGTAATAGTATATAACGTTATACGTTATATCGTAATAGTATATAACGTTATACGTTATATAGTAATAGTATATAACGTTATACGTTAATACGTAATAGTATATAAGGTTATACGTTATATAGTAATAGTATATAACGTTATACGTTATTACGTAATAGTATATAACGTTATACGTTATATAGTAATAGTATATAACGTTATACGTTATATAGTAATAGTATATAACGTTATACGTTATTACGTAATAGTATATAACGTTATACGTTATATAGTAATAGTATATAACGTTATACGTTATATAGTAATAGTATATAACGTTATACGTTAATACATAATAGTATATATCGTTATACCTTATATAGTAATAGTATATAACGTTATACGTTATATAGTAATGGTATATAACGTTATACGTTATATAGTAATATTATATAACGTTATGCGTTATATAGTAATATTATATAACGTTATGCGTTATATAGTAATAGTATATAACGTTATGCGTTATATAGTAATAGTATATAACGTTATGCGTTATATAGTAATAGTATATAACGTTATACGTTAATACGTAATAGTATATAATGTTATGCGTTATATAGTAATAGTATATAACGTCATCCGTTATATAGTATAAGTATATAAAGTTATACGTTATGTTGTAATAGTATATAACGTTGTACGTTATATGGTAATATTATATAACGTTATGCGTTATATAGTAATATTATATAACGTTATGCGTTATATAGTAATAGTATATAACGTTATACGTTATATAGTAATAGTATATAACGTTATACGTTATATAGTAATAGTATATAACGTTATACGTTATATAGTAATGGTATATAACGTTATACGTTATATAGTAATATTATATAACGTTATGCGTTATATAGTAATAGTATATAACGTTATACGTTATATAGTAATGGTATATAACGTTATACGTTATATAGTAATATTATATAACGTTATGCGTTATATAGTAATAGTATATAACGTTATACCTTATATAGTAATAGTATATAACGTTATACGTTATATAGTAATAGTATATAACGTTATACGTTAATACGTAATAGTATATAACGTTATACGTTATATAGTAATAGTATATAACGTTATACGTTATATAGTAATAGTATATAACGTTATACGTTAGTACGTAATAATATACAACGTTATACGTGATATGGCAATACTATATAACGTTATACGTTATATAGTAATAGTATATAACGTTATACGATAGTACGGAATAGTATATATCGTTATACGTTATATAGTAATAGTATATAACGTTATACGATAGTACGGAATAGTATATATCGTTATGCGTTATATAGTAATAGTATATAACGTTATACGTTATATAGTAATAGTATATAACGTTATACGTTATATAGTAATAGTATATAACGTTATACGTTATATAGTAATAGTATATAACGTTATACGTTATATAGTAATAGTATATATCGTTATGCGTTATATAGTAATAGTATATAACGTTATACGTTATATAGTAATAGTATATAACGTTATACGTTATATAGTAATAGTATATAACGTTATACGTTATATAGTAATATTATATAACGTTATGCGTTATATAGTAATATTATATAACGTTATGCGTTATATAGTAATAGTATATAACGTTATACGTTATATAGTAATAGTATATAACGTTATACGTTATATAGTAATAGTATATAACGTTATACGTTATATAGTAATGGTGTATAACGTTATACGTTATATAGTAATATTATATAACGTTATGCGTTATATAGTAATAGTATATAACGTTATACGTTATATACTATTACTATATAACGCATAACGTTATATAGTAATAGTATATAACGTTATACGTTATATAGTAATAGTATATAACGCTATACGTTATATAGTAATAGTATATAACGTTATACGTTATATAGTAATAGTATATAACGTTATACGTTATATAGTAATAGTATATAACGTTATACGTTATATAGTAATAGTATATAACGTTATACGTTAATACGTAATAGTATATATCGTTATACGTTATATAGTAATAGTATATAACGTTATACGTTATATAGTAATAGTATATAACGTTATACGTTATATAGTAATAGTATATGACGTTATGCGTTATATAGAAATAGTATATAACGTTATAGGTTATATAGTAAGAGTATATAACTTTATACGTTATTACGTAATAGTATATAACGTTATACGTTATATAGTAATAGTATATAACGTTATACGTTATATAGTAATAGTATATAACGTTATACGTTATATAGTAATAGTATATAACGTTATACGTTATATAGTAATAGTATATAACGTTATACGTTATATAGTAATAGTATATAACGTTATACGTTATATAGTAATGGTATATAACGTTATACGTTATATAGTAATATTATATAACGTTATGCGTTATATAGTAATAGTATATAACGTTATACCTTATATAGTAATAGTATATAACGTTATACGTTATATAGTAATAGTATATAACGTTATACGTTAATACGTAATAGTATATAACGTTATACGTTATATAGTAATAGTATATAACGTTATACGTTATATAGTAATAGTATATAACGTTATACGTTAGTACGTAATAATATACAACGTTATACGTGATATGGCAATACTATATAACGTTATACGTTATATAGTAATAGTATATAACGTTATACGATAGTACGGAATAGTATATATCGTTATACGTTATATAGTAATAGTATATAACGTTATACGATAGTACGGAATAGTATATATCGTTATACGTTATATAGTAATAGTATATAACGTTATACGTTATATAGTAATAGTATATAACGTTATACGTTATATAGTAATAGTATATAACGTTATACGTTATATAGTAATAGTATATAACGTTATACGTTATATAGTAATAGTATATATCGTTATGCGTTATATAGTAATAGTATATAACGTTATACGTTATATAGTAATAGTATATAACGTTATCCGTTATATAGTAATAGTATATAACGTTATACGTTATATAGTAATATTATATAACGTTATGCGTTATATAGTAATATTATATAACGTTATGCGTTATATAGTAATAGTATATAACGTTATACGTTATATAGTAATAGTATATAACGTTATACGTTATATAGTAATAGTATATAACGTTATACGTTATATAGTAATGGTGTATAACGTTATACGTTATATAGTAATATTATATAACGTTATGCGTTATATAGTAATAGTATATAACGTTATACGTTATATAGTAATAGTATATAACGCTATACGTTATATAGTAATAGTATATAACGTTATACGTTATATAGTAATAGTATATAACGCTATACGTTATATAGTAATAGTATATAACGTTATACGTTATATAGTAATAGTATATAACGTTATACGTTATATAGTAATAGTATATAACGTTATGCGTTATATAGTAATAGTATATAACGTTATACGTTATATCGTAATAGTATATAACGTTATACGTTATATAGTAATAGTATATAACGTTATACGTTAATACGTAATAGTATATAACGTTATACGTTATATAGTAATAGTATATAACGTTATACGTTATTACGTAATAGTATATAACGTTATACGTTATATAGTAATAGTATATAACGTTATACGTTATATAGTAATAGTATATAACGTTATACGTTATATAGTAATAGTATATAACGTTATACGTTATATAGTAATAGTATATAACGTTATGCGTTATATAGTAATAGTATTTAACGTTATAGGTTATATAGTAAGAGTATATAACTTTATACGTTATATAGTAATAGTATATAACGTTATACGTTAATACGTAATAGTATATAACGTTATACGTTATATAGTAATAGTATATAACGTTATACGTTATATAGTAATAGTATATAACGTTATACGTTAGTACGTAATAATATACAACGTTATACGTGATATGGCAATACTATATAACGTTATACGTTATGTAGTAATAGTATATAACGTTATACGTTATATAGTAATATTATATAACGTTATGCGTTATATAGTAATATTATATAACGTTATGCGTTATATAGTAATAGTATATAACGTTATACGTTATATAGTATAAGTATATAACGTTATACGTTATATAGTAATAGTATATAACGTTATGCGTTATATAGTAATAGTATATAACGTTATACGTTATATCGTAATAGTATATAACGTTATACGTTATATAGTAATAGTATATAACGTTATACGTTAATACGTAATAGTATATAACGTTATACGTTATATAGTAATAGTATATAACGTTATACGTTATTACGTAATAGTATATAACGTTATACGTTATATAGTAATAGTATATAACGTTATACGTTATATAGTAATAGTATATAACGTTATACGTTATTACGTAATAGTATATAACGTTATACGTTATATAGTAATAGTATATAACGTTATACGTTATATAGTAATAGTATATAACGTTATACGTTAATACATAATAGTATATATCGTTATACCTTATATAGTAATAGTATATAACGTTATACGTTATATAGTAATAGTATATAACGTTATACGTTATATAGTAATATTATATAACGTTATGCGTTATATAGTAATATTATATAACGTTATGCGTTATATAGTAATAGTATATAACGTTATACGTTATATAGTAATAGTATATAACGTTATACGTTATATAGTAATAGTATATAACGTTATACCTTATATAGTAATAGTATATAACGTTATACGTTATATAGTAATAGTATATAACGTTATACGTTAATACGTAATAGTATATAACGTTATACGTTATATAGTAATAGTATATAACGTTATACGTTATATAGTAATAGTATATAACGTTATACGTTAGTACGTAATAATATACAACGTTATACGTGATATGGCAATACTATATAACGTTATACGTTATATAGTAATAGTATATAACGTTATACGATAGTACGGAATAGTATATATCGTTATACGTTATATAGTAATAGTATATAACGTTATACGATAGTACGGAATAGTATATATCGTTATGCGTTATATAGTAATATTATATAACGTTATGCGTTATATAGTAATAGTATATAACGTTATACGTTATATAGTAATAGTATATAACGTTATACGTTATATAGTAATAGTATATAACGTTATACGTTATATAGTAATGGTGTATAACGTTATACGTTATATAGTAATATTATATAACGTTATGCGTTATATAGTAATAGTATATAACGTTATACGTTATATAGTAATAGTATATAACGCTATACGTTATATAGTTATAGTATATAACGTTATACGTTATATAGTAATAGTATATAACGCTATACGTTATATAGTAATAGTATATAACGTTATACGTTATATAGTAATAGTATATAACGTTATACGTTATATAGTAATAGTATATAACGTTATACGTTATATAGTAATAGTATATAACGTTATACGTTATATAGTAATATTATATAACGTTATGCGTTATATAGTAATATTATATAACGTTATGCGTTATATAGTAATAGTATATAACGTTATACGTTATATAGTATAAGTATATAACGTTATACGTTATATAGTAATAGTATATAACGTTATGCGTTATATAGTAATAGTATATAACGTTATACGTTATATCGTAATAGTATATAACGTTATACGTTATATAGTAATAGTATATAACGTTATACGTTAATACGTAATAGTATATAACGTTATACGTTATATAGTAATAGTATATAACGTTATACGTTATGACGTAATAGTATATAACGTTATACGTTATATAGTAATAGTATATAACGTTATACGTTATATAGTAATAGTATATAACGTTATACGTTATTACGTAATAGTATATAACGTTATACGTTATATAGTAATAGTATATAACGTTATACGTTATATAGTAATAGTATATAACGTTATACGTTATATAGTAATAGTATATAACGTTATACGTTAATACATAATAGTATATATCGTTATACCTTATATAGTAATAGTATATAACGTTATACGTTATATAGTAATAGTATATAACGTTATACTTTATATAGTAATATTATATAACGTTATGCGTTATATAGTAATATTATATAACGTTATGCGTTATATAGTAATAGTATATAACGTTATACGTCATATAGTAATAGTATATAACGTTATACGTTATATAGTAATAGTATATAACGTTATACGTTATATAGTAATAGTATATAACGTTATACGTTAGTACGTAATAATATACAACGTTATACGTGATATGGCAATACTATATAACGTTATACGTTATGTAGTAATAGTATATAACGTTATACGTTATATAGTAATAGTATATAACGTTATACGTTATATAGTAATAGTATATAACGTTATACGTTATATAGTAATAGTATATAACGTTATACGTTAATACGTAATAGTATATATCGTTATACGTTATATAGTAATAGTATATAACGTTATACGTTATATAGTAATAGTATATAACGTTATACGTTATATAGTAATAGTATATAACGTTATGCGTTATATAGTAATAGTATATAACGTTATAGGTTATATAGTAAGAGTATATAACTTTATACGTTATATAGTAATAGTATATAACGTTATACGTTATATAGTAATAGTATATAACGTTATACGTTATATAGTAATAGTATATAACGTTATACGTTATTACGTAATAGTATATATCGTTATACGTTATATAGTAATAGTATATAACGTTATACGTTATATAGTAATAGTATATAACGTTATACGTTATATAGTAATAGTATATAACGTTATACGTTAATACGTAATAGTATATATCGTTATACGTTATATAGTAATAGTATATAACGTTATACGTTATATAGTAATAGTATATAACGTTATACGTTATATAGTAATAGTATATAACGTTATGCGTTATATAGTAATAGTATATAACGTTATACGTTATATAGTAATAGTATATAACGTTATACGTTATATAGTAATAGTATATAACGTTATTCGTTATATAGTAATAGTATATAACGTTATACGTTATATAGTAATAGTATATATCGTTATGCGTTATATAGTAATATTATATAACGTTATGCGTTATATAGTAATATTATATAACGTTATGCGTTATATAGTAATAGTATATAACGTTATACGTTATATAGTAATAGTATATAACGTTATACGTTATATAGTAATGGTATATAACGTTATACGTTATATAGTAATAGTATATAACGTTATACGTTATATAGTAATAGTATATAACGTTATACGTTATATAGTAATAGTATATAACGTTATACGTTATTACGTAATAGTATATATCGTTATACGTTATATAGTAATAGTATATAACGTTATACGTTAGTACGGAATAGTATATATCGTTATACGTTATATAGTAATAGTATATAACGTTATACGTTATATAGTAATAGTATATAACGTTATACGTTATATAGTAATAGTATATAACGTTATACGCTATATAGTAATAGTATATAACGTTATGCGTTATATAGTAATAGTATATAACGTTATACGATAGTACGGAATAGTATATATCGTTATACGTTATATAGTAATAGTATATAACGTTATACGTTATATAGTAATAGTATATAACGTTATACGTTATTACGTAATAGTATATAACGTTATACGTTATATAGTAATAGTATATAACGTTATACCTTATATAGTAATAGTATATAACGTTATACGTTATATAGTAATAGTATATAACGTTATACGTTAATACGTAATAGTATATAACGTTATACGTTATATAGTAATAGTATATAACGTTATACGTTATATAGTAATAGTATATAACGTTATACGTTAGTACGTAATAATATACAACGTTATACGTGATATGGCAATACTATATAACGTTATACGTTATATAGTAATAGTATATAACGTTATACGTTATTACGTAATAGTATATAACGTTATACGTTATATAGTAATAGTATATAACGTTATACGTTATTACGTAATAGTATATAACGTTATACGTTATATAGTAATAGTATATAACGTTATACGTTATATAGTAATAGTATATAACGTTATACGTTATATAGTAATAGTATATAACGTTATACGTTAATACATAATAGTATATATCGTTATACCTTATATAGTAATAGTATATAACGTTATACGTTATATAGTAATAGTATATAACGTTATACGTTATATAGTAATATTATATAACGTTATGCGTTATATAGTAATATTATATAACGTTATGCGTTATATAGTAATAGTATATAACGTTATACGTTATATAGTAATAGTATATAACGTTATACGTTATATAGTAATAGTATATAACGTTATACCTTATATAGTAATAGTATATAACGTTATACGTTATATAGTAATAGTATATAACGTTATACGTTAATACGTAATAGTATATAACGTTATACGTTATATAGTAATAGTATATAACGTTATACGTTATATAGTAATAGTATATAACGTTATACGTTAGTACGTAATAATATACAACGTTATACGTGATATGGCAATACTATATAACGTTATACGTTATATAGTAATAGTATATAACGTTATACGATAGTACGGAATAGTATATATCGTTATACGTTATATAGTAATAGTATATAACGTTATACGATAGTACGGAATAGTATATATCGTTATGCGTTATATAGTAATAGTATATAACGTTATACGTTATATAGTAATAGTATATAACGTTATACGTTATATAGTAATAGTATATAACGTTATACGTTATATAGTAATAGTATATAACGTTATACGTTATATAGTAATAGTGTATATCGTTATGCGTTATATAGTAATAGTATATAACGTTATACGTTATATAGTAATAGTATATAACGTTATACGTTATATAGTAATAGTATATAACGTTATACGTTATATAGTAATAGTATATAACGTTATACGTTAATACGTAATAGTATATAACGTTATGCGTTATATAGTAATAGTATATAACGTCATCCGTTATATAGTATAAGTATATAACGTTATACGTTATGTAGTAATAGTATATAACGTTATACGTTATATAGTAATATTATATAACGTTATGCGTTATATAGTAATATTATATAACGTTATGCGTTATATAGTAATAGTATATAACGTTATACGTTATATAGTAATAGTATATAACGTTATACGTTATATAGTAATAGTATATAACGTTATACGTTATATAGTAATGGTGTATAACGTTATACGTTATATAGTAATATTATATAACGTTATGCGTTATATAGTAATAGTATATAACGTTATACGTTATATAGTAATAGTATATAACGCTATACGTTATATAGTTATAGTATATAACGTTATACGTTATATAGTAATAGTATATAACGCTATACGTTATATAGTAATAGTATATAACGTTATACGTTATATAGTAATAGTATAAAACGTTATACGTTATATAGTAATAGTATATAACGTTATACGTTATATAGTAATAGTATATAACGTTATACGTTAATACGTAATAGTATATATCGTTATACGTTATATAGTAATAGTATATAACGTTATACGTTATATAGTAATAGTATATAACGTTATACGTTATATAGTAATAGTATATAACGTTATGCGTTATATAGTAATAGTATATAACGTTATAGGTTATATAGTAAGAGTATATAACTTTATACGTTATATAGTAATAGTATATAACGTTATACGTTAATACGTAATAGTATATAACGTTATACGTTATATAGTAATAGTATATAACGTTATACGTTATATAGTAATAGTATATAACGTTATACGTTATATAGTAATAGTATATAACGTTATACGTTATATAGTAATAGTATATAACGTTATACGTTAATACGTAATAGTATATATCGTTATAAGTTATATAGTAATAGTATATAACGTTATACGTTATATAGTAATAGTATATAACGTTATACGTTATATAGTAATAGTATATAACGTTATACGTTAATACGTAATAGTATATATCGTTATACGTTATATAGTAATAGTATATAACGTTATGCGTTATATGGTAATAGTATATAACGTCATCCGTTATATAGTATAAGTATATAACGTTATACGTTATGTAGTAATAGTATATAACGTTATATAGTAATATTATATAACGTTATGTGTTATATAGTAATATTATATAACGTTATGCGTTATATAGTAATAGTATATAACGTTATACGTTATATAGTAATAGTATATAACGTTATACGTTATATAGTAATAGTATATAACGTTATACGTTATATAGTAATAGTATATAACGTTATACGTTAATACGTAATAGTATATATCGTTATACGTTATATAGTAATAGTATATAACGTTATGCGTTATATGGTAATAGTATATAACGTCATCCGTTATATAGTATAAGTATATAACGTTATACGTTATGTAGTAATAGTATATAACGTTATATACTATTACTATATAACGTTATGCGTTATATAGTAATATTATATAACGTTATGCGTTATATAGTAATAGTATATAACGTTATACGTTATATAGTAATAGTATATAACGTTATACGTTATATAGTAATAGTATATAACGTTATACGTTATATAGTAATGGTATATAGCGTTATACGTTATATAGTAATATTATATAACGTTATGCGTTATATAGTAATAGTATATAACGTTATACGTTATATAGTAAGAGTATATAACTTTATACGTTATATAGTAATAGTATATAACGTTATACGTTAATACGTAATAGTATATAACGTTATACGTTATATAGTAATAGTATATAACGTTATACGTTATATAGTAATAGTATATAACGTTATACGTTATATAGTAATAGTATATAACGTTATACGTTAGTACGTAATAATATACAACGTTATACGTGATATGGCAATACTATATAACGTTATACGTTATGTAGTAATAGTATATAACGTTATACGTTATATAGTAATATTATATAACGTTATGCGTTATATAGTAATATTATATAACGTTATGCGTTATATAGTAATAGTATATAACGTTATACGTTATATAGTATAAGTATATAACGTTATACGTTATGTAGTAATAGTATATAACGTTATGCGTTATATAGTAATATTATATAACGTTATGCGTTATATAGTAATAGTATATAACGTTATACGTTATATAGTAATAGTATATAACGTTATACGTTATATAGTAATAGTATATAACGTTATACGTTATATAGTAATGGTATATAGCTTTATACGTTATATAGTAATATTATATAACGTTATGCGTTATATAGTAATAGTATATAACGTTATACGTTATATAGTAAGAGTATATAACTTTATACGTTATATAGTAATAGTATATAACGTTATACGTTAATACGTAATAGTATATAACGTTATACGTTATATAGTAATAGTATATAACGTTATACGTTATATCGTAATAGTATATAACGTTATACGTTATATAGTAATAGTATATAACGTTATACGTTAATACGTAATAGTATATAACGTTATACGTTATATAGTAATAGTATATAACGTTATACGTTATTACGTAATAGTATATAACGTTATACGTTATATAGTAATAGTATATAACGTTATACGTTATATAGTAATAGTATATAACGTTATACGTTATTACGTAATAGTATATAACGTTATACGTTATATAGTAATAGTATATAACGTTATACGTTATATAGTAATAGTATATAACGTTATACGTTATATAGTAATAGTATATAACGTTATACGTTAATACATAATAGTATATATCGTTATACCTTATATAGTAATAGTATATAACGTTATACGTTATATAGTAATAGTATATAACGTTATACGTTATATAGTAATATTATATAACGTTATGCGTTATATAGTAATATTATATAACGTTATGCGTTATATAGTAATAGTATATAACGTTATACGTTATATAGTAATAGTATATAACGTTATACGTTATATAGTAATAGTATATAACGTTATACCTTATATAGTAATAGTATATAACGTTATACGTTATATAGTAATAGTATATAACGTTATACGTTAATACGTAATAGTATATAACGTTATACGTTATATAGTAATAGTATATAACGTTATACGTTATATAGTAATAATATATAACGTTATACGTTAGTACGTAATAATATACAACGTTATACGTGATATGGCAATACTATATAACGTTATACGTTATATAGTAATAGTATATAACGTTATACGATAGTACGGAATAGTATATATCGTTATACGTTATATAGTAATAGTATATAACGTTATACGATAGTACGGAATAGTATATATCGTTATGCGTTATATAGTAATAGTATATAACGTTATACGTTATATAGTAATAGTATATAACGTTATACGTTATATAGTAATAGTATATAACGTTATACGTTATATAGTAATAGTATATAACGTTATACGTTATATAGTAATAGTATATATCGTTATGCGTTATATAGTAATAGTATATAACGTTATACGTTATATAGTAATAGTATATAACGTTATACGTTATATAGTAATAGTATATAACGTTATACGTTATATAGTAATAGTATATAACGTTATACGTAAATACGTAATAGTATATAACGTTATGCGTTATATAGTAATAGTATATAACGTCATCCGTTATATAGTATAAGTATATAACGTTATACGTTATGTAGTAATAGTATATAACGTTATACGTTATATAGTAATATTATATAACGTTATGCGTTATATAGTAATATTATATAACGTTATGCGTTATATAGTAATAGTATATAACGTTATACGTTATATAGTAATAGTATATAACGTTATACGTTATATAGTAATAGTATATAACGTTATACGTTATATAGTAATGGTGTATAACGTTATACGTTATATAGTAATATTATATAACGTTATGCGTTATATAGTAATAGTATATAACGTTATACGTTATATAGTAATAGTATATAACGCTATACGTTATATAGTTATAGTATATAACGTTATACGTTATATAGTATTAGTATATAACGCTATACGTTATATAGTAATAGTATATAACGTTATACGTTATATAGTAATAGTATATAACGTTATACGTTATATAGTAATAGTATATAACGTTATACGTTATATAGTAATAGTATATAACGTTATACGTTAATACGTAATAGTATATATCGTTATACGTTATATAGTAATAGTATATAACGTTATACGTTATATAGTAATAGTATATAACGTTATACGTTATATAGTAATAGTATATAACGTTATGCGTTATATAGTAATAGTATATAACGTTATAGGTTATATAGTAAGAGTATATAACTTTATACGTTATATAGTAATAGTATATAACGTTATACGTTAATACGTAATAGTATATAACGTTATACGTTATATAGTAATAGTATATAACGTTATACGTTATATAGTAATAGTATATAACGTTATACGTTATATAGTAATATTATATAACGTTATGCGTTATATAGTAATATTATATAACGTTATGCGTTATATAGTAATAGTATATAACGTTATACGTTATATAGTATAAGTATATAACGTTATACGTTATATAGTAATAGTATATAACGTTATGCGTTATATAGTAATAGTATATAACGTTATACGTTATATCGTAATAGTATATAACGTTATACGTTATATAGTAATAGTATATAACGTTATACGTTAATACGTAATAGTATATAACGTTATACGTTATATAGTAATAGTATATAACATTATACGTTATTACGTAATAGTATATAACGTTATACGTTATATAGTAATAGTATATAACGTTATACGTTATATAGTAATAGTATATAACGTTATACGTTATTACGTAATAGTATATAACGTTATACGTTATATAGTAATAGTATATAACGTTATACGTTATATAGTAATAGTATATAACGTTATACGTTATATAGTAATAGTATATAACGTTATACGTTAATACATAATAGTATATATCGTTATACCTTATATAGTAATAGTATATAACGTTATACGTTATATAGTAATAGTATATAACGTTATACGTTATATAGTAATATTATATAACGTTATGCGTTATATAGTAATATTATATAACGTTATGCGTTATATAGTAATAGTATATAACGTTATACGTCATATAGTAATAGTATATAACGTTATACGTTATATAGTAATAGTATATAACGTTATACGTTATATAGTAATAGTATATAACGTTATACGTTAGTACGTAATAATATACAACGTTATACGTGATATGGCAATACTATATAACGTTATACGTTATGTAGTAATAGTATATAACGTTATACGTTATATAGTAATAGTATATAACGTTATACGTTATATAGTAATAGTATATAACGTTATACGTTATATAGTAATAGTATATAACGTTATACGTTAATACGTAATAGTATATATCGTTATACGTTATATAGTAATAGTATATAACGTTATACGTTATATAGTAATAGTATATAACGTTATACGTTATATAGTAATAGTATATAACGTTATACGTTATATAGTAATGGTGTATAACGTTATACGTTATATAGTAATATTATATAACGTTATGCGTTATATAGTAATAGTATATAACGTTATACGTTATATAGTAATAGTATATAACGCTATACGTTATATAGTTATAGTATATAACGTTATACGTTATATAGTAATAGTATATAACGCTATACGTTATATAGTAATAGTATATAACGTTATACGTTATATAGTAATAGTATATAACGTTATACGTTATATAGTAATAGTATATAACGTTATACGTTATATAGTAATAGTATATAACGTTATACGTTAATACGTAATAGTATATATCGTTATACGTTATATAGTAATAGTATATAACGTTATACGTTATATAGTAATAGTATATAACGTTATACGTTATATAGTAATAGTATATAACGTTATGCGTTATATAGTAATAGTATATAACGTTATAGGTTATATAGTAAGAGTATATAACTTTATACGTTATATAGTAATAGTATATAACGTTATACGTTAATACGTAATAGTATATAACGTTATACGTTATATAGTAATAGTATATAACGTTATACGTTATATAGTAATAGTATATAACGTTATACGTTATATAGTAATATTATATAACGTTATGCGTTATATAGTAATATTATATAACGTTATGCGTTATATAGTAATAGTATATAACGTTATACGTTATATAGTATAAGTATATAACGTTATACGTTATATAGTAATAGTATATAACGTTATGCGTTATATAGTAATAGTATATAACGTTATACGTTATATCGTAATAGTATATAACGTTATACGTTATATAGTAATAGTATATAACGTTATACGTTAATACGTAATAGTATATAACGTTATACGTTATATAGTAATAGTATATAACGTTATACGTTATTACGTAATAGTATATAACGTTATACGTTATATAGTAATAGTATATAACGTTATACGTTATATAGTAATAGTATATAACGTTATACGTTAATACGTAATAGTATATAACGTTATACGTTATATAGTAATAGTATATAACGTTATACGTTATATAGTAATAGTATATAACGTTATACGTTATATAGTAATAGTATATAACGTTATACGTTAATACATAATAGTATATATCGTTATACCTTATATAGTAATAGTATATAACGTTATACGTTATATAGTAATAGTATATAACGTTATACGTTATATAGTAATATTATATAACGTTATGCGTTATATAGTAATATTATATAACGTTATGCGTTATATAGTAATAGTATATAACGTTATACGTCATATAGTAATAGTATATAACGTTATACGTTATATAGTAATAGTATATAACGTTATACGTTATATAGTAATAGTATATAACGTTATACGTTAGTACGTAATAATATACAACGTTATACGTGATATGGCAATACTATATAACGTTATACGTTATGTAGTAATAGTATATAACGTTATACGTTATATAGTAATAGTATATAACGTTATACGTTATATAGTAATAGTATATAACGTTATACGTTATATAGTAATAGTATATAACGTTATACGTTAATACGTAATAGTATATATCGTTATACGTTATATAGTAATAGTATATAACGTTATACGTTATATAGTAATAGTATATAACGTTATACGTTATATAGTAATAGTATATAACGTTATACGTTATATAGTAATAGTATATAACGTTATACGTTAATACGTAATAGTATATATCGTTATACGTTATATAGTAATAGTATATAACGTTATACGTTATATAGTAATAGTATATAACGTTATACGTTATATAGTAATAGTATATAACGTTATGCGTTATATAGTAATAGTATATAACGTTATACGTTATATAGTAATAGTATATAACGTTATACGTTATATAGTAATAGTATATAACGTTATTCGTTATATAGTAATAGTATATAACGTTATACGTTATATAGTAATAGTATATATCGTTATGCGTTATATAGTAATATTATATAACGTTATGCGTTATATAGTAATATTATATAACGTTATGCGTTATATAGTGATAGTATATAACGTTATACGTTATATAGTAATAGTATATAACGTTATACGTTATATAGTAATGGTATATAACGTTATACGTTATATAGTAATAGTATATAACGTTATACGTTATATAGTAATAGTATATAACGTTATACGTTATATAGTAATAGTATATAACGTTATACGTTATTACGTAATAGTATATATCGTTATACGTTATATAGTAATAGTATATAACGTTATACGTTAGTACGGAATAGTATATATCGTTATACGTTATATAGTAATAGTATATAACGTTATACGTTATATAGTAATAGTATATAACGTTATACGTTATATAGTAATAGTATATAACGTTATACGCTATATAGTAATAGTATATAACGTTATGCGTTATATAGTAATAGTATATAACGTTATACGATAGTACGGAATAGTATATATCGTTATACGTTATATAGTAATAGTATATAACGTTATACGTTATATAGTAATAGTATATAACGTTATACGTTATTACGTAATAGTATATAACGTTATACGTTATATAGTAATAGTATATAACGTTATACCTTATATAGTAATAGTATATAACGTTATACGTTATATAGTAATAGTATATAACGTTATACGTTAATACGTAATAGTATATAACGTTATACGTTATATAGTAATAGTATATAACGTTATACGTTATATAGTAATAGTATATAACGTTATACGTTAGTACGTAATAATATACAACGTTATACGTGATATGGCAATACTATATAACGTTATACGTTATATAGTAATAGTATATAACGTTATACGTTATTACGTAATAGTATATAACGTTATACGTTATATAGTAATAGTATATAACGTTATACGTTATATAGTAATAGTATATAACGTTATACGTTATTACGTAATAGTATATAACGTTATACGTTATATAGTAATAGTATATAACGTTATACGTTATATAGTAATAGTATATAACGTTATACGTTATATAGTAATAGTATATAACGTTATACGTTAATACATAATAGTATATATCGTTATACCTTATATAGTAATAGTATATAACGTTATACGTTATATAGTAATAGTATATAACGTTATACGTTATATAGTAATATTATATAACGTTATGCGTTATATAGTAATATTATATAACGTTATGCGTTATATAGTAATAGTATATAACGTTATACGTTATATAGTAATAGTATATAACGTTATACGTTATATAGTAATAGTATATAACGTTATACCTTATATAGTAATAGTATATAACGTTATACGTTATATAGTAATAGTATATAACGTTATACGTTAATACGTAATAGTATATAACGTTATACGTTATATAGTAATAGTATATAACGTTATACGTTATATAGTAATAGTATATAACGTTATACGTTAGTACGTAATAATATACAACGTTATACGTGATATGGCAATACTATATAACGTTATACGTTATATAGTAATAGTATATAACGTTATACGATAGTACGGAATAGTATATATCGTTATACGTTATATAGTAATAGTATATAACGTTATACGATAGTACGGAATAGTATATATCGTTATGCGTTATATAGTAATAGTATATAACGTTATACGTTATATAGTAATAGTATATAACGTTATACGTTATATAGTAATAGTATATAACGTTATACGTTATATAGTAATAGTATATAACGTTATACGTTATATAGTAATAGTATATATCGTTATGCGTTATATAGTAATAGTATATAACGTTATACGTTATATAGTAATAGTATATAACGTTATACGTTATATAGTAATAGTATATAACGTTATACGTTATATAGTAATAGTATATAACGTTATACGTTAATACGTAATAGTATATAACGTTATGCGTTATATAGTAATAGTATATAACGTCATCCGTTATATAGTATAAGTATATAACGTTATACGTTATGTAGTAATAGTATATAACGTTATACGTTATATAGTAATATTATATAACGTTATGCGTTATATAGTAATATTATATAACGTTATGCGTTATATAGTAATAGTATATAACGTTATACGTTATATAGTAATAGTATATAACGTTATACGTTATATAGTAATAGTATATAACGTTATACGTTATATAGTAATGGTGTATAACGTTATACGTTATATAGTAATATTATATAACGTTATGCGTTATATAGTAATAGTATATAACGTTATACGTTATATAGTAATAGTATATAACGCTATACGTTATATAGTTATAGTATATAACGTTATACGTTATATAGTAATAGTATATAACGCTATACGTTATATAGTAATAGTATATAACGTTATACGTTATATAGTAATAGTATATAACGTTATACGTTATATAGTAATAGTATATAACGTTATACGTTATATAGTAATAGTATATAACGTTATACGTTAATACGTAATAGTATATATCGTTATACGTTATATAGTAATAGTATATAACGTTATACGTTATATAGTAATAGTATATAACGTTATACGTTATATAGTAATAGTATATAACGTTATGCGTTATATAGTAATAGTATATAACGTTATAGGTTATATAGTAAGAGTATATAACTTTATACGTTATATAGTAATAGTATATAACGTTATACGTTAATACGTAATAGTATATAACGTTATACGTTATATAGTAATAGTATATAACGTTATACGTTATATAGTAATAGTATATAACGTTATACGTTATATAGTAATAGTATATAACGTTATACGTTATATAGTAATAGTATATAACGTTATACGTTAATACGTAATAGTATATATCGTTATAAGTTATATAGTAATAGTATATAACGTTATACGTTATATAGTAATAGTATATAACGTTATACGTTATATAGTAATAGTATATAACGTTATACGTTAATACGTAATAGTATATATCGTTATACGTTATATAGTAATAGTATATAACGTTATGCGTTATATGGTAATAGTATATAACGTCATCCGTTATATAGTATAAGTATATAACGTTATACGTTATGTAGTAATAGTATATAACGTTATATAGTAATATTATATAACGTTATGCGTTATATAGTAATATTATATAACGTTATGCGTTATATAGTAATAGTATATAACGTTATACGTTATATAGTAATAGTATATAACGTTATACGTTATATAGTAATAGTATATAACGTTATACGTTATATAGTAATAGTATATAACGTTATACGTTAATACGTAATAGTATATATCGTTATACGTTATATAGTAATAGTATATAACGTTATGCGTTATATGGTAATAGTATATAACGTCATCCGTTATATAGTATAAGTATATAACGTTATACGTTATGTAGTAATAGTATATAACGTTATATAGTAATATTATATAACGTTATGCGTTATATAGTAATATTATATAACGTTATGCGTTATATAGTAATAGTATATAACGTTATACGTTATATAGTAATAGTATATAACGTTATACGTTATATAGTAATAGTATATAACGTTATACGTTATATAGTAATGGTATATAGCGTTATACGTTATATAGTAATATTATATAACGTTATGCGTTATATAGTAATAGTATATAACGTTATACGTTATATAGTAAGAGTATATAACTTTATACGTTATATAGTAATAGTATATAACGTTATACGTTAATACGTAATAGTATATAACGTTATACGTTATATAGTAATAGTATATAACGTTATACGTTATATAGTAATAGTATATAACGTTATACGTTATATAGTAATAGTATATAACGTTATACGTTAGTACGTAATAATATACAACGTTATACGTGATATGGCAATACTATATAACGTTATACGTTATGTAGTAATAGTATATAACGTTATACGTTATATAGTAATATTATATAACGTTATGCGTTATATAGTAATATTATATAACGTTATGCGTTATATAGTAATAGTATATAACGTTATACGTTATATAGTATAAGTATATAACGTTATACGTTATGTAGTAATAGTATATAACGTTATGCGTTATATAGTAATATTATATAACGTTATGCGTTATATAGTAATAGTATATAACGTAATACGTTATATAGTAATAGTATATAACGTTATACGTTATATAGTAATAGTATATAACGTTATACGTTATATAGTAATGGTATATAGCTTTATACGTTATATAGTAATATTATATAACGTTATGCGTTATATAGTAATAGTATATAACGTTATACGTTATATAGTAAGAGTATATAACTTTATACGTTATATAGTAATAGTATATAACGTTATACGTTAATACGTAATAGTATATAACGTTATACGTTATATAGTAATAGTATATAACGTTATACGTTATATCGTAATAGTATATAACGTTATACGTTATATAGTAATAGTATATAACGTTATACGTTAATACGTAATAGTATATAACGTTATACGTTATATAGTAATAGTATATAACGTTATACGTTATTACGTAATAGTATATAACGTTATACGTTATATAGTAATAGTATATAACGTTATACGTTATATAGTAATAGTATATAACGTTATACGTTATTACGTAATAGTATATAACGTTATACGTTATATAGTAATAGTATATAACGTTATACGTTATATAGTAATAGTATATAACGTTATACGTTATATAGTAATAGTATATAACGTTATACGTTAATACATAATAGTATATATCGTTATACCTTATATAGTAATAGTATATAACGTTATACGTTATATAGTAATAGTATATAACGTTATACGTTATATAGTAATATTATATAACGTTATGCGTTATATAGTAATATTATATAACGTTATGCGTTATATAGTAATAGTATATAACGTATAACGTTATATAGTAATAGTATATAACGTTATACGTTATATAGTAATAGTATATAACGTTATACCTTATATAGTAATAGTATATAACGTTATACGTTATATAGTAATAGTATATAACGTTATACGTTAATACGTAATAGTATATAACGTTATACGTTATATAGTAATAGTATATAACGTTATACGTTATATAGTAATAGTATATAACGTTATACGTTAGTACGTAATAATATACAACGTTATACGTGATATGGCAATACTATATAACGTTATACGTTATATAGTAATAGTATATAACGTTATACGATAGTACGGAATAGTATATATCGTTATACGTTATATAGTAATAGTATATAACGTTATACGATAGTACGGAATAGTATATATCGTTATGCGTTATATAGTAATAGTATATAACGTTATACGTTATATAGTAATAGTATATAACGTTATACGTTATATAGTAATAGTATATAACGTTATACGTTATATAGTAATAGTATATAACGTTATACGTTATATAGTAATAGTATATATCGTTATGCGTTATATAGTAATAGTATATAACGTTATACGTTATATAGTAATAGTATATAACGTTATACGTTATATAGTAATAGTATATAACGTTATACGTTATATAGTAATAGTATATAACGTTATACGTTAATACGTAATAGTATATAACGTTATGCGTTATATAGTAATAGTATATAACGTCATCCGTTATATAGTATAAGTATATAACGTTATACGTTATGTAGTAATAGTATATAACGTTATACGTTATATAGTAATATTATATAACGTTATGCGTTATATAGTAATATTATATAACGTTATGCGTTATATAGTAATAGTATATAACGTTATACGTTATATAGTAATAGTATATAACGTTATACGTTATATAGTAATAGTATATAACGTTATACGTTATATAGTAATGGTGTATAACGTTATACGTTATATAGTAATATTATATAACGTTATGCGTTATATAGTAATAGTATATAACGTTATACGTTATATAGTAATAGTATATAACGCTATACGTTATATAGTTATAGTATATAACGTTATACGTTATATAGTAATAGTATATAACGCTATACGTTATATAGTAATAGTATATAACGTTATACGTTATATAGTAATAGTATATAACGTTATACGTTATATAGTAATAGTATATAACGTTATACGTTATATAGTAATAGTATATAACGTTATACGTTAATACGTAATAGTATATATCGTTATACGTTATATAGTAATAGTATATAACGTTATACGTTATATAGTAATAGTATATAACGTTATACGTTATATAGTAATAGTATATAACGTTATGCGTTATATAGTAATAGTATATAACGTTATAGGTTATATAGTAAGAGTATATAACTTTATACGTTATATAGTAATAGTATATAACGTTATACGTTAATACGTAATAGTATATAACGTTATACGTTATATAGTAATAGTATATAACGTTATACGTTATATAGTAATAGTATATAACGTTATACGTTAGTACGTAATAATATACAACGTTATACGTGATATGGCAATACTATATAACGTTATACGTTATGTAGTAATAGTATATAACGTTATACGTTATATAGTAATATTATATAACGTTATGCGTTATATAGTAATATTATATAACGTTATGCGTTATATAGTAATAGTATATAACGTTATACGTTATATAGTATAAGTATATAACGTTATACGTTATATAGTAATAGTATATAACGTTATGCGTTATATAGTAATAGTATATAACGTTATACGTTATATCGTAATAGTATATAACGTTATACGTTATATAGTAATAGTATATAACGTTATACGTTAATACGTAATAGTATATAACGTTATACGTTATATAGTAATAGTAAATAACATTATACGTTATTACGTAATAGTATATAACGTTATACGTTATATAGTAATAGTATATAACGTTATACGTTATATAGTAATAGTATATAACGTTATACGTTATTACGTAATAGTATATAACGTTATACGTTATATAGTAATAGTATATAACGTTATACGTTATATAGTAATAGTATATAACGTTATACGTTATATAGTAATAGTATATAACGTTATACGTTAATACATAATAGTATATATCGTTATACCTTATATAGTAATAGTATATAACGTTATACGTTATATAGTAATAGTATATAACGTTATACGTTATATAGTAATATTATATAACGTTATGCGTTATATAGTAATATTATATAACGTTATGCGTTATATAGTAATAGTATATAACGTTATACGTCCTATAGTAATAGTATATAACGTTATACGTTATATAGTAATAGTATATAACGTTATACGTTATATAGTAATAGTATATAACGTTATACGTTAGTACGTAATAATATACTACGTTATACGTGATATGGCAATACTATATAACGTTATACGTTATGTAGTAATAGTATATAACGTTATACGTTATATAGTAATAGTATATAACGTTATACGTTATATAGTAATAGTATATAACGTTATACGTTATATAGTAATAGTATATAACGTTATACGTTAATACGTAATAGTATATATCGTTATACGTTATATAGTAATAGTATATAACGTTATACGTTATATAGTAATAGTATATAACGTTATACGTTATATAGTAATAGTATATAACGTTATGCGTTATATAGTAATAGTATATAACGTTATAGGTTATATAGTAAGAGTATATAACTTTATACGTTATATAGTAATAGTATATAACGTTATACGTTATATAGTAATAGTATATAACGTTATACGTTATTACGTAATAGTATATATCGTTATACGTTATATAGTAATAGTATATAACGTTATACGTTATATAGTAATAGTATATAACGTTATACGTTATATAGTAATAGTATATAACGTTATACGTTATATAGTAATAGTATATAACGTTATACGTTAATACGTAATAGTATATATCGTTATACGTTATATACTATTACTATATAACGTTATACGTTATATAGTAATAGTATATAACGTTATACGTTATATAGTAATAGTATATAACGTTATGCGTTATATAGTAATAGTATATAACGTTATACGTTATATAGTAATAGTATATAACGTTATACGTTATATAGTAATAGTATATAACGTTATTCGTTATATAGTAATAGTATATAACGTTATACGTTATATAGTAATAGTATATATCGTTATGCGTTATATAGTAATATTATATAACGTTATGCGTTATATAGTAATATTATATAACGTTATGCGTTATATAGTAATAGTATATAACGTTATACGTTATATAGTAATAGTATATAACGTTATACGTTATATAGTAATGGTATATAACGTTATACGTTATATAGTAATAGTATATAACGTTATACGTTATATAGTAATAGTATATAACGTTATACGTTATATAGTAATAGTATATAACGTTATACGTTAATACGTAATAGTATATATCGTTATACGTTATATAGTAATAGTATATAACGTTATACGTTATATAGTAATAGTATATAACGTTATACGTTATATAGTAATAGTATATAACGTTATGCGTTATATAGTAATAGTATATAACGTTATAGGTTATATAGTAAGAGTATATAACTTTATACGTTATATAGTAATAGTATATAACGTTATACGTTAATACGTAATAGTATATAACGTTATACGTTATATAGTAATAGTATATAACGTTATACGTTATATAGTAATAGTATATAACGTTATACGTTAGTACGTAATAATATACAACGTTATACGTGATATGGCAATACTATATAACGTTATACGTTATGTAGTAATAGTATATAACGTTATACGTTATATAGTAATATTATATAACGTTATGCGTTATATAGTAATATTATATAACGTTATGCGTTATATAGTAATAGTATATAACGTTATACGTTATATAGTATAAGTATATAACGTTATACGTTATATAGTAATAGTATATAACGTTATGCGTTATATAGTAATAGTATATAACGTTATACGTTATATCGTAATAGTATATAACGTTATACGTTATATAGTAATAGTATATAACGTTATACGTTAATACGTAATAGTATATAACGTTATACGTTATATAGTAATAGTATATAACGTTATACGTTATTACGTAATAGTATATAACGTTATACGTTATATAGTAATAGTATATAACGTTATACGTTATATAGTAATAGTATATAACGTTATACGTTATTACGTAATAGTATATAACGTTATACGTTATATAGTAATAGTATATAACGTTATACGTTATATAGTAATAGTATATAACGTTATACGTTATATAGTAATAGTATATAACGTTATACGTTAATACATAATAGTATATATCGTTATACCTTATATAGTAATAGTATATAACGTTATACGTTATATAGTAATAGTATATAACGTTATACGTTATATAGTAATATTATATAACGTTATGCGTTATATAGTAATATTATATAACGTTATGCGTTATATAGTAATAGTATATAACGTTATACGTCCTATAGTAATAGTATATAACGTTATACGTTATATAGTAATAGTATATAACGTTATACGTTATATAGTAATAGTATATAACGTTATACGTTAGTACGTAATAATATACAACGTTATACGTGATATGGCAATACTATATAACGTTATACGTTATGTAGTAATAGTATATAACGTTATACGTTATATAGTAATAGTATATAACGTTATACGTTATATAGTAATAGTATATAACGTTATACGTTATATAGTAATAGTATATAACGTTATACGTTAATACGTAATAGTATATATCGTTATACGTTATATAGTAATAGTATATAACGTTATACGTTATATAGTAATAGTATATAACGTTATACGTTATATAGTAATAGTATATAACGTTATGCGTTATATAGTAATAGTATATAACGTTATAGGTTATATAGTAAGAGTATATAACTTTATACGTTATATAGTAATAGTATATAACGTTATACGTTATATAGTAATAGTATATAACGTTATACGTTATTACGTAATAGTATATATCGTTATACGTTATATAGTAATAGTATATAACGTTATACGTTATATAGTAATAGTATATAACGTTATACGTTATATAGTAATAGTATATAACGTTATACGTTATATAGTAATAGTATATAACGTTATACGTTAATACGTAATAGTATATATCGTTATACGTTATATAGTAATAGTATATAACGTTATACGTTATATAGTAATAGTATATAACGTTATACGTTATATAGTAATAGTATATAACGTTATGCGTTATATAGTAATAGTATATAACGTTATACGTTATATAGTAATAGTATATAACGTTATACGTTATATAGTAATAGTATATAACGTTATTCGTTATATAGTAATAGTATATAACGTTATACGTTATATAGTAATAGTATATATCGTTATGCGTTATATAGTAATATTATATAACGTTATGCGTTATATAGTAATATTATATAACGTTATGCGTTATATAGTAATAGTATATAACGTTATACGTTATATAGTAATAGTATATAACGTTATACGTTATATAGTAATGGTATATAACGTTATACGTTATATAGTAATAGTATATAACGTTATACGTTATATAGTAATAGTATATAACGTTATACGTTATATAGTAATAGTATATAACGTTATACGTTATTACGTAATAGTATATATCGTTATACGTTATATAGTAATAGTATATAACGTTATACGTTAGTACGGAATAGTATATATCGTTATACGTTATATAGTAATAGTATATAACGTTATACGTTATATAGTAATAGTATATAACGTTATACGCTATATAGTAATAGTATATAACGTTATGCGTTATATAGTAATAGTATATAACGTTATACGATAGTACGGAATAGTATATATCGTTATACGTTATATAGTAATAGTATATAACGTTATACGTTATATAGTAATAGTATATAACGTTATACGTTATATAGTTATAGTATATAACGTTATACGTTATATAGTAATAGTATATAACGTTATACGTTATATCGTAATAGTATATAACGTTATACGTTATATAGTAATAGTATATAACGTTATACGTTAATACGTAATAGTATATAACGTTATGCGTTATATAGTAATAGTATATAACGTTATACGTTATATCGTAATAGTATATAACGTTATACGTTATATAGTAATAGTATATAACGTTATACGTTAATACGTAATAGTATATAACGTTATACGTTATATAGTAATAGTATATAACGTTATACGTTATTACGTAATAGTATATAACGTTATACGTTATATAGTAATAGTATATAACGTTATACGTTATATAGTAATAGTATATAACGTTATACGTTATTACGTAATAGTATATAACGTTATACGTTATATAGTAATAGTATATAACGTTATACGTTATATAGTAATAGTATATAACGTTATACGTTAATACATAATAGTATATATCGTTATACCTTATATAGTAATAGTATATAACGTTATACGTTATATAGTAATAGTATATAACGTTATACGTTATATAGTAATATTATATAACGTTATACGTTATATAGTAATAGTATATAACGTTATACGTTATATAGTAATAGTATATAACGTTATACCTTATATAGTAATAGTATATAACGTTATACGTTATATAGTAATAGTATATAACGTTATACGTTAATACGTAATAGTATATAACGTTATACGTTATATAGTAATAGTATATAACGTTATACGTTATATAGTAATAGTATATAACGTTATACGTTAGTACGTAATAATATACAACGTTATACGTGATATGGCAATACTATATAACGTATAACGTTATATAGTAATAGTATATAACGTTATACGATAGTACGGAATAGTATATATCGTTATACGTTATATAGTAATAGTATATAACGTTATACGATAGTACGGAATAGTATATATCGTTATGCGTTATATAGTAATAGTATATAACGTTATACGTTATATAGTAATAGTATATAACGTTATACGTTATATAGTAATAGTATATAACGTTATACGTTATATAGTAATAGTATATAACGTTATACGTTATATAGTAATAGTATATATCGTTATGCGTTATATAGTAATAGTATATAACGTTATACGTTATATAGTAATAGTATATAACGTTATACGTTATATAGTAATAGTATATAACGTTATACGTTATATAGTAATAGTATATAACGTTATACGTTAATACGTAATAGTATATAACGTTATGCGTTATATAGTAATAGTATATAACGTCATCCGTTATATAGTATAAGTATATAACGTTATACGTTATGTAGTAATAGTATATAACGTTATACGTTATATAGTAATATTATATAACGTTATGCGTTATATAGTAATAGTATATAACGTTATACGTTATATAGTAATAGTATATAACGTTATACGTTATTACGTAATAGTATATATCGTTATACGTTATATAGTAATAGTATATAACGTTATACGTTAGTACGGAATAGTATATATCGTTATACGTTATATAGTAATAGTATATAACGTTATACGTTATATAGTAATAGTATATAACGTTATACGCTATATAGTAATAGTATATAACGTTATGCGTTATATAGTAATAGTATATAACGTTATACGATAGTACGGAATAGTATATAACGTTATACGTTATATAGTAATAGTATATAACGTTATACGTTATATAGTAATGGTGTATAACGTTATACGTTATATAGTAATATTATATAACGTTATGCGTTATATAGTAATAGTATATAACGTTATACGTTATATAGTAATAGTATATAACGCTATACGTTATATAGTTATAGTATATAACGTTATACGTTATATAGTAATAGTATATAACGCTATACGTTATATAGTAATAGTATATAACGTTATACGTTATATAGTAATAGTATATAACGTTATACGTTATATAGTAATAGTATATAACGTTATACGTTATATAGTAATAGTATATAACGTTATACGTTAATACGTAATAGTATATATCGTTATACGTTATATAGTAATAGTATATAACGTTATACGTTATTACGTAATAGTATATATCGTTATACGTTATATAGTAATAGTATATAACGTTATACGTTAGTACGGAATAGTATATATCGTTATACGTTATATAGTAATAGTATATAACGTTATACGTTATATAGTAATAGTATATAACGTTATACGTTAATACGTAATAGTATATAACGTTATACGTTATATAGTAATAGTATATAACGTTATACGTTATTACGTAATAGTATATAACGTTATACGTTATATAGTAATAGTATATAACGTTATACGTTATATAGTAATGGTGTATAACGTTATACGTTATATAGTAATATTATATAACGTTATGCGTTATATAGTAATAGTATATAACGTTATACGTTATATAGTAATAGTATATAACGCTATACGTTATATAGTTATAGTATATAACGTTATACGTTATATAGTAATAGTATATAACGCTATACGTTATATAGTAATAGTATATAACGTTATACGTTATATAGTAATAGTATATAACGTTATACGTTATATAGTAATAGTATATAACGTTATACGTTATATAGTAATAGTATATAACGTTATACGTTAATACGTAATAGTATATATCGTTATACGTTATATAGTAATAGTATATAACGTTATACGTTATATAGTAATAGTATATAACGTTATACGTTATATAGTAATAGTATATAACGTTATACGTTATTACGTAATAGTATATAACGTTATACGTTATATAGTAATAGTATATAACGTTATACGTTATATAGTAATAGTATATAACGTTATACGTTATATAGTAATAGTATATAACGTTATACGTTAATACATAATAGTATATATCGTTATACCTTATATAGTAATAGTATATAACGTTATACGTTATATAGTAATAGTATATAACGTTATACGTTATATAGTAATATTATATAACGTTATGCGTTATATAGTAATATTATATAACGTTATGCGTTATATAGTAATAGTATATAACGTTATACGTTCTATAGTAATAGTATATAACGTTATACGTTATATAGTAATAGTATATAACGTTATACGTTATATAGTAATAGTATATAACGTTATACGTTAGTACGTAATAATATACAACGTTATACGTGATATGGCAATACTATATAACGTTATACGTTATGTAGTAATAGTATATAACGTTATACGTTATATAGTAATAGTATATAACGTTATACGTTATATAGTAATAGTATATAACGTTATACGTTATATAGTAATAGTATATAACGTTATACGTTAATACGTAATAGTATATATCGTTATACGTTATATAGTAATAGTATATAACGTTATACGTTATATAGTAATAGTATATAACGTTATACGTTATATAGTAATAGTATATAACGTTATGCGTTATATAGTAATAGTATATAACGTTATAGGTTATATAGTAAGAGTATATAACTTTATACGTTATATAGTAATAGTATATAACGTTATACGTTATATAGTAATAGTATATAACGTTATACGTTATTATGTAATAGTATATATCGTTATACGTTATATAGTAATAGTATATAACGTTATACGTTATATAGTAATAGTATATAACGTTATACGTTATATAGTAATAGTATATAACGTTATACGTTATATAGTAATAGTATATAACGTTATACGTTAATACGTAATAGTATATATCGTTATACGTTATATAGTAATAGTATATAACGTTATACGTTATATAGTAATAGTATATAACGTTATACGTTATATAGTAATAGTATATAACGTTATGCGTTATATAGTAATAGTATATAACGTTATACGTTATATAGTAATAGTATATAACGTTATACGTTATATAGTAATAGTATATAACGTTATTCGTTATATAGTAATAGTATATAACGTTATACGTTATATAGTAATAGTATATATCGTTATGCGTTATATAGTAATATTATATAACGTTATGCGTTATATAGTAATATTATATAACGTTATGCGTTATATAGTAATAGTATATAACGTTATACGTTATATAGTAATAGTATATAACGTTATACGTTATATAGTAATGGTATATAACGTTATACGTTATATAGTAATAGTATATAACGTTATACGTTATATAGTAATAGTATATAACGTTATACGTTATATAGTAATAGTATATAACGTTATACGTTATTACGTAATAGTATATATCGTTATACGTTATATAGTAATAGTATATAACGTTATACGTTAGTACGGAATAGTATATATCGTTATACGTTATATAGTAATAGTATATAACGTTATACGTTATATAGTAATAGTATATAACGTTATACGCTATATAGTAATAGTATATAACGTTATGCGTTATATAGTAATAGTATATAACGTTATACGATAGTACGGAATAGTATATATCGTTATACGTTATATAGTAATAGTATATAACGTTATACGTTATATAGTAATAGTATATAACGTTATACGTTATATAGTTATAGTATATAACGTTATACGTTATATAGTAATAGTATATAACGTTATACGTTATATCGTAATAGTATATAACGTTATACGTTATATAGTAATAGTATATAACGTTATACGTTAATACGTAATAGTATATAACGTTATGCGTTATATAGTAATAGTATATAACGTTATACGTTATATCGTAATAGTATATAACGTTATACGTTATATAGTAATAGTATATAACGTTATACGTTAATACGTAATAGTATATAACGTTATACGTTATATAGTAATAGTATATAACGTTATACGTTATTACGTAATAGTATATAACGTTATACGTTATATAGTAATAGTATATAACGTTATACGTTATATAGTAATAGTATATAACGTTATACGTTATTACGTAATAGTATATAACGTTATACGTTATATAGTAATAGTATATAACGTTATACGTTATATAGTAATAGTATATAACGTTATACGTTATATAGTAATAGTATATAACGTTATACGTTAATACATAATAGTATATATCGTTATACCTTATATAGTAATAGTATATAACGTTATACGTTATATAGTAATAGTATATAACGTTATACGTTATATAGTAATATTATATAACGTTATACGTTATATAGTAATAGTATATAACGTTATACGTTATATAGTAATAGTATATAACGTTATACCTTATATAGTAATAGTATATAACGTTATACGTTATATAGTAATAGTATATAACGTTATACGTTAATACGTAATAGTATATAACGTTATACGTTATATAGTAATAGTATATAACGTTATACGTTATATAGTAATAGTATATAACGTTATACGTTAGTACGTAATAATATACAACGTTATACGTGATATGGCAATACTATATAACGTTATACGTTATATAGTAATAGTATATAACGTTATACGATAGTACGGAATAGTATATATCGTTATACGTTATATAGTAATAGTATATAACGTTATACGATAGTACGGAATAGTATATATCGTTATGCGTTATATAGTAATAGTATATAACGTTATACGTTATATAGTAATAGTATATAACGTTATACGTTATATAGTAATAGTATATAACGTTATACGTTATATAGTAATAGTATATAACGTTATACGTTATATAGTAATAGTATATATCGTTATGCGTTATATAGTAATAGTATATAACGTTATACGTTATATAGTAATAGTATATAACGTTATACGTTATATAGTAATAGTATATAACGTTATACGTTATATAGTAATAGTATATAACGTTATACGTTAATACGTAATAGTATATAACGTTATGCGTTATATAGTAATAGTATATAACGTCATCCGTTATATAGTATAAGTATATAACGTTATACGTTATGTAGTAATAGTATATAACGTTATACGTTATATAGTAATATTATATAACGTTATGCGTTATATAGTAATAGTATATAACGTTATACGTTATATAGTAATAGTATATAACGTTATACGTTATTACGTAATAGTATATATCGTTATACGTTATATAGTAATAGTATATAACGTTATACGTTAGTACGGAATAGTATATATCGTTATACGTTATATAGTAATAGTATATAACGTTATACGTTATATAGTAATAGTATATAACGTTATACGCTATATAGTAATAGTATATAACGTTATGCGTTATATAGTAATAGTATATAACGTTATACGATAGTACGGAATAGTATATAACGTTATACGTTATATAGTAATAGTATATAACGTTATACGTTATATAGTAATGGTGTATAACGTTATACGTTATATAGTAATATTATATAACGTTATGCGTTATATAGTAATAGTATATAACGTTATACGTTATATAGTAATAGTATATAACGCTATACGTTATATAGTTATAGTATATAACGTTATACGTTATATAGTAATAGTATATAACGCTATACGTTATATAGTAATAGTATATAACGTTATACGTTATATAGTAATAGTATATAACGTTATACGTTATATAGTAATAGTATATAACGTTATACGTTATATAGTAATAGTATATAACGTTATACGTTAATACGTAATAGTATATATCGTTATACGTTATATAGTAATAGTATATAACGTTATACGTTATTACGTAATAGTATATATCGTTATACGTTATATAGTAATAGTATATAACGTTATACGTTAGTACGGAATAGTATATATCGTTATACGTTATATAGTAATAGTATATAACGTTATACGTTATATAGTAATAGTATATAACGTTATACGTTAATACGTAATAGTATATAACGTTATACGTTATATAGTAATAGTATATAACGTTATACGTTATTACGTAATAGTATATAACGTTATACGTTATATAGTAATAGTATATAACGTTATACGTTATATAGTAATGGTGTATAACGTTATACGTTATATAGTAATATTATATAACGTTATGCGTTATATAGTAATAGTATATAACGTTATACGTTATATAGTAATAGTATATAACGCTATACGTTATATAGTTATAGTATATAACGTTATACGTTATATAGTAATAGTATATAACGCTATACGTTATATAGTAATAGTATATAACGTTATACGTTATATAGTAATAGTATATAACGTTATACGTTATATAGTAATAGTATATAACGTTATACGTTATATAGTAATAGTATATAACGTTATACGTTAATACGTAATAGTATATATCGTTATACGTTATATAGTAATAGTATATAACGTTATACGTTATATAGTAATAGTATATAACGTTATACGTTATATAGTAATAGTATATAACGTTATGCGTTATATAGTAATAGTATATAACGTTATAGGTTATATAGTAAGAGTATATAACTTTATACGTTATATAGTAATAGTATATAACGTTATACGTTAATACGTAATAGTATATAACGTTATACGTTATATAGTAATAGTATATAACGTTATACGTTATATAGTAATAGTATATAACGTTATACGTTATATAGTAATAGTATATAACGTTATACGTTATATAGTAATAGTATATAACGTTATACGTTAATACGTAATAGTATATATCGTTATAAGTTATATAGTAATAGTATATAACGTTATACGTTATATAGTAATAGTATATAACGTTATACGTTAGTACGTAATAATATACAACGTTATACGTGATATGGCAATACTATATAACGTTATACGTTATGTAGTAATAGTATATAACGTTATACGTTATATAGTAATATTATATAACGTTATGCGTTATATAGTAATATTATATAACGTTATGCGTTATATAGTAATAGTATATAACGTTATACGTTATATAGTATAAGTATATAACGTTATACGTTATGTAGTAATAGTATATAACGTTATGCGTTATATAGTAATATTATATAACGTTATGCGTTATATAGTAATAGTATATAACGTTATACGTTATATAGTAATAGTATATAACGTTATACGTTATATAGTAATAGTATATAACGTTATACGTTATATAGTAATGGTATATAGCTTTATACGTTATATAGTAATATTATATAACGTTATGCGTTATATAGTAATAGTATATAACGTTATACGTTATATAGTAAGAGTATATAACTTTATACGTTATATAGTAATAGTATATAACGTTATACGTTAATACGTAATAGTATATAACGTTATACGTTATATAGTAATAGTATATAACGTTATACGTTATATAGTAATAGTATATAACGTTATACGTTATATAGTAATAGTATATAACGTTATACGTTAGTACGTAATAATATACAACGTTATACGTGATATGGCAATACTATATAACGTTATACGTTATGTAGTAATAGTATATAACGTTATACGTTATATAGTAATATTATATAACGTTATGCGTTATATAGTAATATTATATAACGTTATGCGTTATATAGTAATAGTATATAACGTTATACGTTATATAGTATAAGTATATAACGTTATACGTTATGTAGTAATAGTATATAACGTTATGCGTTATATAGTAATAGTAAATAATGTTATACGTTATACAGTAATACTATATAACGTTATACGTTATATAGTAATGGTATATAACGTTATACGTTATATAGTAATAGTATATAACGTTATACGTTATATAGTAATAGTATATAACGTTATGCGTTATATAGTAATATTATATAACGTTATGCGTTATATAGTAATAGTATATAACGTTATACGTTATATAGTAATAGTATATAACGTTATACGTTATATAGTAATAGTATATAACGTTATACGTTATATAGTAGTAGTATATAACGTTATACGTTAATACGTAATAGTATATAACGTTATGCGTTATATAGTAATAGTATATAACGTCATCCGTTATATAGTATAAGTATATAACGTTATACGTTATGTAGTAATAGTATATAACGTTATACGTTATATAGTAATATTATATAACGTTATGCGTTATATAGTAATATTATATAACGTTATGCGTTATATAGTAATAGTATATAACGTTATACGTTATATAGTAATAGTATATAACGTTATACGTTATATAGTAATAGTATATAACGTTATACGTTATATAGTAATAGTATATAACGTTATACGTTATATAGTAATAGTATATAACGTTATACGTTATATAGTAATAGTATATAACGTTATACGTTATATAGTAATAGTATATAAAGTTATACGTTATATAGTAATAGTATATAACGTTATGCGTTATATAGTAATAGTATATAACGTTATACGATAGTACGAAATAGTATATATCGTTATACGTTATATAGTAATAGTATATAACGTTATACGTTATATAGTAACTGTATATAACGTTATACGTTATATAGTAATAGTATATAACGTTATACGTTATATAGTAATAGTATATAACGTTATACGTTATATAGTAATAGTATATAACGTTATACGTTATATAGTAATGGTATATAACGTTATACGTTATATAGTAATAGTATATAACGTTATACGTTATATAGTAATAGTATATAACGTTATGCGTTATATAGTAATTGTATATAACGTTATACGTTATTACGTAATATTATATAACGTTATGCGTTATATAGTAATAGTATATAACGTTATACGTTATATAGTAATAGTATATAACGTTATGCGTTATATAGTAATAGTATATAACGTTATACGATAGTACGGAATAGTATATATCGTTATACGTTATATAGTAATAGTATATAACGTTATACGTTAGTACGTAATAATATACAACGTTATACGTGATATGGCAGTACTATATAACGTTATACGTTATTACGTAATAGTATATAACGTTATACGTTATTACGTAATAGTATATGACGTTATACGTTATATAGTAATAGTATATAACGTTATACGTTATATAGTAATATTATATAACGTTATGCGTTATATAGTAATAGTATATAACGTTATACGTTATATAGTAATAGTATATAACGTTATACGTTATATAGTAATAGTATATAACGTTATACGTTATATAGTACAAGTATATAACGTTATACGTTATATAGTAATAGTATATAACGTTATGCGTTATATAGTAATATTATATAACGTTATGCGTTATATAGTAATAGTATATAACGTTATACGTTATATAGTAATAGTATATAACGTTATACGTTAATACATAATAGTATATATCGTTATACGTTATATAGTAATAGTATATAACGTTATACGTTATTACGTAATAGTATATATCGTTATACGTTATATAGTAATAGTATATAACGTTATACGTTAGTACGGAATAGTATATATCGTTATACGTTATATAGTAATAGTATATAACGTTATACGTTATATAGTAATAGTATATAACGTTATACGTTAATACGTAATAGTATATAACGTTATACGTTATATAGTAATAGTATATAACGTTATACGTTATTACGTAATAGTATATAACGTTATACGTTATATAGTAATAGTATATAACGTTATACGTTATATAGTAATGGTGTATAACGTTATACGTTATATAGTAATATTATATAACGTTATGCGTTATATAGTAATAGTATATAACGTTATACGTTATATAGTAATAGTATATAACGCTATACGTTATATAGTTATAGTATATAACGTTATACGTTATATAGTAATAGTATATAACGTTATACGTTATATAGTAATAGTATATAACGTTATACGTTATATAGTAATAGTATATAACGTTATACGTTATATAGTAATAGTATATAACGTTATACGTTATATAGTAATAGTATATAACGTTATACGTTAATACGTAATAGTATATATCGTTATACGTTATATAGTAATAGTATATAACGTTATACGTTATATAGTAATAGTATATAACGTTATACGTTATATAGTAATAGTATATAACGTTATGCGTTATATAGTAATAGTATATAACGTTATAGGTTATATAGTAAGAGTATATAACTTTATACGTTATATAGTAATAGTATATAACGTTATACGTTAATACGTAATAGTATATAACGTTATACGTTATATAGTAATAGTATATAACGTTATACGTTATATAGTAATAGTATATAACGTTATACGTTATATAGTAATAGTATATAACGTTATACGTTATATAGTAATAGTATATAACGTTATACGTTAATACGTAATAGTATATATCGTTATAAGTTATATAGTAATAGTATATAACGTTATACGTTATATAGTAATAGTATATAACGTTATACGTTAGTACGTAATAATATACAACGTTATACGTGATATGGCAATACTATATAACGTTATACGTTATGTAGTAATAGTATATAACGTTATACGTTATATAGTAATATTATATAACGTTATGCGTTATATAGTAATATTATATAACGTTATGCGTTATATAGTAATAGTATATAACGTTATACGTTATATAGTATAAGTATATAACGTTATACGTTATGTAGTAATAGTATATAACGTTATGCGTTATATAGTAATATTATATAACGTTATGCGTTATATAGTAATAGTATATAACGTTATACGTTATATAGTAATAGTATATAACGTTATACGTTATATAGTAATAGTATATAACGTTATACGTTATATAGTAATGGTATATAGCTTTATACGTTATATAGTAATATTATATAACGTTATGCGTTATATAGTAATAGTATATAACGTTATACGTTATATAGTAAGAGTATATAACTTTATACGTTATATAGTAATAGTATATAACGTTATACGTTAATACGTAATAGTATATAACGTTATACGTTATATAGTAATAGTATATAACGTTATACGTTATATAGTAATAGTATATAACGTTATACGTTATATAGTAATAGTATATAACGTTATACGTTAGTACGTAATAATATACAACGTTATACGTGATATGGCAATACTATATAACGTTATACGTTATGTAGTAATAGTATATAACGTTATACGTTATATAGTAATATTATATAACGTTATGCGTTATATAGTAATATTATATAACGTTATGCGTTATATAGTAATAGTATATAACGTTATACGTTATATAGTATAAGTATATAACGTTATACGTTATGTAGTAATAGTATATAACGTTATGCGTTATATAGTAATAGTAAATAATGTTATACGTTATACAGTAATACTATATAACGTTATACGTTATATAGTAATGGTATATAACGTTATACGTTATATAGTAATAGTATATAACGTTATACGTTATATAGTAATAGTATATAACGTTATGCGTTATATAGTAATATTATATAACGTTATGCGTTATATAGTAATAGTATATAACGTTATACGTTATATAGTAATAGTATATAACGTTATACGTTATATAGTAATAGTATATAACGTTATACGTTATATAGTAGTAGTATATAACGTTATACGTTAATACGTAATAGTATATAACGTTATGCGTTATATAGTAATAGTATATAACGTCATCCGTTATATAGTATAAGTATATAACGTTATACGTTATGTAGTAATAGTATATAACGTTATACGTTATATAGTAATATTATATAACGTTATGCGTTATATAGTAATATTATATAACGTTATGCGTTATATAGTAATAGTATATAACGTTATACGTTATATAGTAATAGTATATAACGTTATACGTTATATAGTAATAGTATATAACGTTATACGTTATATAGTAATAGTATATAACGTTATACGTTATATAGTAATAGTATATAACGTTATACGTTATATAGTAATAGTATATAACGTTATACGTTATATAGTAATAGTATATAAAGTTATACGTTATATAGTAATAGTATATAACGTTATGCGTTATATAGTAATAGTATATAACGTTATACGATAGTACGAAATAGTATATATCGTTATACGTTATATAGTAATAGTATATAACGTTATACGTTATATAGTAACTGTATATAACGTTATACGTTATATAGTAATAGTATATAACGTTATACGTTATATAGTAATAGTATATAACGTTATACGTTATATAGTAATAGTATATAACGTTATACGTTATATAGTAATGGTATATAACGTTATACGTTATATAGTAATAGTATATAACGTTATACGTTATATAGTAATAGTATATAACGTTATGCGTTATATAGTAATTGTATATAACGTTATACGTTATTACGTAATATTATATAACGTTATGCGTTATATAGTAATAGTATATAACGTTATACGTTATATAGTAATAGTATATAACGTTATGCGTTATATAGTAATAGTATATAACGTTATACGATAGTACGGAATAGTATATATCGTTATACGTTATATAGTAATAGTATATAACGTTATACGTTAGTACGTAATAATATACAACGTTATACGTGATATGGCAGTACTATATAACGTTATACGTTATTACGTAATAGTATATAACGTTATACGTTATTACGTAATAGTATATGACGTTATACGTTATATAGTAATAGTATATAACGTTATACGTTATATAGTAATATTATATAACGTTATGCGTTATATAGTAATAGTATATAACGTTATACGTTATATAGTAATAGTATATAACGTTATACGTTATATAGTAATAGTATATAACGTTATACGTTATATAGTACAAGTATATAACGTTATACGTTATATAGTAATAGTATATAACGTTATGCGTTATATAGTAATATTATATAACGTTATGCGTTATATAGTAATAGTATATAACGTTATACGTTATATAGTAATAGTATATAACGTTATACGTTAATACATAATAGTATATATCGTTATACCTTATATAGTAATAGTATATAACGTTATACGTTATATAGTAATAGTATATAACGTTATACGTTATATAGTAATATTATATAACGTTATGCGTTATATAGTAATATTATATAACGTTATGCGTTATATAGTAATAGTATATAACATTATACGTTATATAGTAATAGTATATAACGTTATACGTTATATAGTAATAGTATATAACGTTATACGTTATATAGTAATAGTATATAACGTTATACGTTATGTAGTAATAGTATATAACGTTATACGTTATATAGTAATATTGTATAACGTTATGCGTTATATAGTAATATTATATAACGTTATGCGTTATATAGTAATAGTATATAACGTTATACGTTATATAGTAATAGTATATAACGTTATACGTTATATAGTAATGGTATATAACGTTATACGTTATATAGTAATATTATATAACGTTATGCGTTATATAGTAATAGTATATAACGTTATACGATAGTACGAAATAGTATATATCGTTATACGTTATATAGTAATAGTATATAACGTTATACGTTATATAGTAATGGTATATAACGTTATACGTTATATAGTAATAGTATATAACGTTATAAGTTATATAGTAATAGTATATAACGTTATACGTTATATAGTAATGGTATATAACGTTATACGTTATATAGTAATATTATATAACGTTATGCGTTATATAGTAATAGTATATAACGTTATACGTTATATAGTAATAGTATATAACGTTATACGTTATATAGTAATAGTATATAACGTTATACGTTATATAGTAATAGTATATAACGTTATACGTTATATAGTAATAGTATATAACGTTATGCGTTATATAGTAATAGTATATAACGTTATACGATAGTACGAAATAGTATATATCGTTATACGTTATATAGTAATAGTATATAACGTTATACGTTATATAGTAATGGTATATAACGTTATACGTTATATAGTAATGGTATATAACGTTATACGTTATATAGTAATATTATATAACGTTATGCGTTATATAGTAATAGTATATAACGTTATACGTTATATAGTAATAGTATATAACGTTATACGTTATATAGTAATAGTATATAACGTTATGCGTTATATAGTAATAGTATATAACGTTATACGTTATATAGTAATAGTATATAACGTTATGCGTTATATAGTAATAGTATATAACGTTATACGATAGTACGGAATAGTATATATCGTTATACGTTATATAGTAATAGTATATAACGTTATACGTTAGTACGTAATAATATACAACGTTATACGTGATATGGCAATACTATATAACGTTATACGTTATTACGTAATAGTATATAACGTTATACGTTATATAGTAATAGTATATAACGTTATGCGTTATATAGTAATAGTATATAACGTTATACGTTATATAGTAATAGTATATAACGTTGTGCGTTATATAGTAATAGTATATAACGTTATACGATAGTACGGAATAGTATATATCGTTATACGTTATATAGTAATAGTATATAACGTTATACGTTATATAGTAATAGTATATAACGTTATACGTTATATAGTAATAGTATATAACGTTATACGTTATATAGTAATAGTATATAACGTTATACGTTATATAGTAATAGTATATAGCGTTATACGTTATATACTATTACTATATAACGTTATGCGTTATATAGTAATAGTATATAACGTTATACGATAGTACGAAATAGTATATATCGTTATACGTTATATAGTAATAGTATATAACGTTATACGTTATATAGTAATAGTATATAACGTTATACGTTATATAGTAATTGTATATAACGTTATACGTTATTACGTAATATTATATAACGTTATGCGTTATATAGTAATAGTATATAACGTTATACGTTATATAGTAATAGTATATAACGTTATGCGTTATATAGTAATAGTATATAACGTTATACGATAGTACGGAATAGTATATATCGTTATACGTTATATAGTAATAGTATATAACGTTATACGTTAGTACGTAATAATATACAACGTTATACGTGATATGGCAATACTATATAACGTTATACGTTATTACGTAATAGTATATAACGTTATACGTTATATAGTAATATTATATAACGTTATGCGTTATATAGTAATATTATATAACGTTATACGTTATATAGTAATAGTATATAACGTTATACGGTATATAGTAATAGTATATAACGTTATACGTTATATAGTAATAGTATATAACGTTATACGTTATATAGTAATAGTATATAACGTTATACGTTATATAGTAATAGTATATAACGTTATACGTTAATACGTAATAGTATATATCGTTATAAGTTATATAGTAATAGTATATAACGTTATACGTTATATAGTAATAGTATATAACGTTATACGTTATATAGTAATAGTATATAACGTTATACGTTAATACGTAATAGTATATATCGTTATACGTTATATAGTAATAGTATATAACGTTATGCGTTATATGGTAATAGTATATAACGTCATCCGTTATATAGTATAAGTATATAACGTTATACGTTATGTAGTAATAGTATATAACGTTATATAGTAATATTATATAACGTTATGCGTTATATAGTAATATTATATAACGTTATGCGTTATATAGTAATAGTATATAACGTTATACGTTATATAGTAATAGTATATAACGTTATACGTTATATAGTAATAGTATATAACGTTATACGTTATATAGTAATAGTATATAACGTTATACGTTAATACGTAATAGTATATATCGTTATACGTTATATAGTAATAGTATATAACGTTATGCGTTATATGGTAATAGTATATAACGTCATCCGTTATATAGTATAAGTATATAACGTTATACGTTATGTAGTAATAGTATATAACGTTATATAGTAATATTATATAACGTTATGCGTTATATAGTAATATTATATAACGTTATGCGTTATATAGTAATAGTATATAACGTTATACGTTATATAGTAATAGTATATAACGTTATACGTTATATAGTAATAGTATATAACGTTATACGTTATATAGTAATGGTATATAGTGTTATACGTTATATAGTAATATTATATAACGTTATGCGTTATATAGTAATAGTATATAACGTTATACGTTATATAGTAAGAGTATATAACTTTATACGTTATATAGTAATAGTATATAACGTTATACGTTAATACGTAATAGTATATAACGTTATACGTTATATAGTAATAGTATATAACGTTATACGTTATATAGTAATAGTATATAACGTTATACGTTATATAGTAATAGTATATAACGTTATACGTTAGTACGTAATAATATACAACGTTATACGTGATATGGCAATACTATATAACGTTATACGTTATGTAGTAATAGTATATAACGTTATACGTTATATAGTAATATTATATAACGTTATGCGTTATATAGTAATATTATATAACGTTATGCGTTATATAGTAATAGTATATAACGTTATACGTTATATAGTATAAGTATATAACGTTATACGTTATGTAGTAATAGTATATAACGTTATGCGTTATATAGTAATATTATATAACGTTATGCGTTATATAGTAATAGTATATAACGTTATACGTTATATAGTAATAGTATATAACGTTATACGTTATATAGTAATAGTATATAACGTTATACGTTATATAGTAATAGTATATAACGTTATGCGTTATATAGTAATAGTATATAACGTTATACGATAGTACGAAATAGTATATATCGTTATACGTTATATAGTAATAGTATATAACGTTATACGTTATATAGTAATGGTATATAACGTTATACGTTATATAGTAATGGTATATAACGTTATACGTTATATAGTAATATTATATAACGTTATGCGTTATATAGTAATAGTATATAACGTTATACGTTATATAGTAATAGTATATAACGTTATACGTTATATAGTAATAGTATATAACGTTATGCGTTATATAGTAATAGTATATAACGTTATACGTTATATAGTAATAGTATATAACGTTATGCGTTATATAGTAATAGTATATAACGTTATACGATAGTACGGAATAGTATATATCGTTATACGTTATATAGTAATAGTATATAACGTTATACGTTAGTACGTAATAATATACAACGTTATACGTGATATGGCAATACTATATAACGTTATACGTTATTACGTAATAGTATATAACGTTATACGTTATATAGTAATAGTATATAACGTTATGCGTTATATAGTAATAGTATATAACGTTATACGTTATATAGTAATAGTATATAACGTTGTGCGTTATATAGTAATAGTATATAACGTTATACGATAGTACGGAATAGTATATATCGTTATACGTTATATAGTAATAGTATATAACGTTATACGTTATATAGTAATAGTATATAACGTTATACGTTATATAGTAATAGTATATAACGTTATACGTTATATAGTAATAGTATATAACGTTATACGTTATATAGTAATAGTATATAACGTTATACGTTATATACTATTACTATATAACGTTATGCGTTATATAGTAATAGTATATAACGTTATACGATAGTACGGAATAGTATATATCGTTATACGTTATATAGTAATAGTATATAACGTTATACGTTATATAGTAATAGTATATAACGTTATACGTTATATAGTAATTGTATATAACGTTATACGTTATTACGTAATATTATATAACGTTATGCGTTATATAGTAATAGTATATAACGTTATACGTTATATAGTAATAGTATATAACGTTATGCGTTATATAGTAATAGTATATAACGTTATACGATAGTACGGAATAGTATATATCGTTATACGTTATATAGTAATAGTATATAACGTTATACGTTAGTACGTAATAATATACAACGTTATACGTGATATGGCAATACTATATAACGTTATACGTTATTACGTAATAGTATATAACGTTATACGTTATATAGTAATATTATATAACGTTATGCGTTATATAGTAATATTATATAACGTTATACGTTATATAGTAATAGTATATAACGTTATACGGTATATAGTAATAGTATATAACGTTATACGTTATATAGTAATAGTATATAACGTTATACGTTATATAGTAATAGTATATAACGTTATACGTTATATAGTAATAGTATATAACGTTATACGTTAATACGTAATAGTATATATCGTTATAAGTTATATAGTAATAGTATATAACGTTATACGTTATATAGTAATAGTATATAACGTTATACGTTATATAGTAATAGTATATAACGTTATACGTTAATACGTAATAGTATATATCGTTATACGTTATATAGTAATAGTATATAACGTTATGCGTTATATGGTAATAGTATATAACGTCATCCGTTATATAGTATAAGTATATAACGTTATACGTTATGTAGTAATAGTATATAACGTTATATACTTATACTATATAACGTTATGCGTTATATAGTAATATTATATAACGTTATGCGTTATATAGTAATAGTATATAACGTTATACGTTATATAGTAATAGTATATAACGTTATACGTTATATAGTAATAGTATATAACGTTATACGTTATATAGTAATAGTATATAACGTTATACGTTAATACGTAATAGTATATATCGTTATACGTTATATAGTAATAGTATATAACGTTATGCGTTATATGGTAATAGTATATAACGTCATCCGTTATATAGTATAAGTATATAACGTTATACGTTATGTAGTAATAGTATATAACGTTATATAGTAATATTATATAACGTTATGCGTTATATAGTAATATTATATAACGTTATGCGTTATATAGTAATAGTATATAACGTTATACGTTATATAGTAATAGTATATAACGTTATACGTTATATAGTAATAGTATATAACGTTATACGTTATATAGTAATGGTATATAGCGTTATACGTTATATAGTAATATTATATAACGTTATGCGTTATATAGTAATAGTATATAACGTTATACGTTATATAGTAAGAGTATATAACTTTATACGTTATATAGTAATAGTATATAACGTTATACGTTAATACGTAATAGTATATAACGTTATACGTTATATAGTAATAGTATATAACGTTATACGTTATATAGTAATAGTATATAACGTTATACGTTATATAGTAATAGTATATAACGTTATACGTTAGTACGTAATAATATACAACGTTATACGTGATATGGCAATACTATATAACGTTATACGTTATGTAGTAATAGTATATAACGTTATACGTTATATAGTAATATTATATAACGTTATGCGTTATATAGTAATATTATATAACGTTATGCGTTATATAGTAATAGTATATAACGTTATACGTTATATAGTATAAGTATATAACGTTATACATTATGTAGTAATAGTATATAACGTTATGCGTTATATAGTAATATTATATAACGTTATGCGTTATATAGTAATAGTATATAACGTTATGCGTTATATAGTAATAGTATATAACGTTATACGTTATATAGTAATAGTATATAACGTTATACGTTATATAGTAATAGTATATAACGTTATACGTTATATAGTAATGGTATATAGCTTTATACGTTATATAGTAATATTATATAACGTTATGCGTTATATAGTAATAGTATATAACGTTATACGTTATATAGTAAGAGTATATAACTTTATACGTTATATAGTAATAGTATATAACGTTATACGTTAATACGTAATAGTATATAACGTTATACGTTATATAGTAATAGTATATAACGTTATACGTTATATAGTAATAGTATATAACGTTATACGTTATATAGTAATAGTATATAACGTTATACGTTAGTACGTAATAATATACAACGTTATACGTGATATGGCAATACTATATAACGTTATACGTTATGTAGTAATAGTATATAACGTTATACGTTATATAGTAATATTATATAACGTTATGCGTTATATAGTAATATTATATAACGTTATGCGTTATATAGTAATAGTATATAACGTTATACGTTATATAGTATAAGTATATAACGTTATACGTTATGTAGTAATAGTATATAACGTTATGCGTTATATAGTAATAGTAAATAACGTTATACGTTATATAGTAATACTATATAACGTTATACGTTATATAGTAATGGTATATAACGTTATACGTTATATAGTAATAGTATATAACGTTATACGTTATATAGTAATAGTATATAACGTTATGCGTTATATAGTAATATTATATAACGTTATGCGTTATATAGTAATAGTATATAACGTTATACGTTATATAGTAATAGTATATAACGTTATACGTTATATAGTAATGGTATATAACGTTATACGTTATATAGTAGTAGTATATAACGTTATACGTTAATACGTAATAGTATATAACGTTATGCGTTATATAGTAATAGTATATAACGTCATCCGTTATATAGTATAAGTATATAACGTTATACGTTATGTAGTAATAGTATATAACGTTATACGTTATATAGTAATATTATATAACGTTATGCGTTATATAGTAATATTATATAACGTTATGCGTTATATAGTAATAGTATATAACGTTATACGTTATATAGTAATAGTATATAACGTTATACGTTATATAGTAATAGTATATAACGTTATACGTTATATAGTAATGGTATATAACGTTATACGTTATATAGTAATATTATATAACGTTATGCGTTATATAGTAATAGTATATAACGTTATACGTTATATAGTAATAGTATATAACGTTATACGTTATATAGTAATAGCATATAACGTTATACGTTATATAGTAATAGTATATAAAGTTATACGTTATATAGTAATAGTATATAACGTTATGCGTTATATAGTAATAGTATATAACGTTATACGATAGTACGAAATAGTATATATCGTTATACGTTATATAGTAATAGTATATAACGTTATACGTTATATAGTAATTGTATATAACGTTATACGTTATATAGTAATAGTATATAACGTTATACGTTATATAGTAATAGTATATAACGTTATACGTTATATAGTAATAGTATATAACGTTATACGTTATATAGTAATGGTATATAACGTTATACGTTATATAGTAATAGTATATAACGTTATACGTTATATAGTAATAGTATATAACGTTATACGTTATATAGTAATTGTATATAACGTTATACGTTATTACGTAATATTATATAACGTTATGCGTTATATAGTAATAGTATATAACGTTATACGTTATATAGTAATAGTATATAACGTTATGCGTTATATAGTAATAGTATATAACGTTATACGATAGTACGGAATAGTATATATCGTTATACGTTATATAGTAATAGTATATAACGTTATACGTTAGTACGTAATAATATACAACGTTATACGTGATATGGCAGTACTATATAACGTTATACGTTATTACGTAATAGTATATAACGTTATACGTTATTACGTAATAGTATATGACGTTATACGTTATATAGTAATAGTATATAACGTTATACGTTATATAGTAATATTATATAACGTTATGCGTTATATAGTAATAGTATATAACGTTATACGTTATATAGTAATAGTATATAACGTTATACGTTATATAGTAATAGTATATAACGTATAACGTTATATACTACAAGTATATAACGTTATACGTTATATAGTAATAGTATATAACGTTATGCGTTATATAGTAATATTATATAACGTTATGCGTTATATAGTAATAGTATATAACGTTATACGTTATATAGTAATAGTATATAACGTTATACGTTAATACATAATAGTATATATCGTTATACCTTATATAGTAATAGTATATAACGTTATACGTTATATAGTAATAGTATATAACGTTATACGTTATATAGTAATATTATATAACGTTATGCGTTATATAGTAATATTATATAACGTTATGCGTTATATAGTAATAGTATATAACATTATACGTTATATAGTAATAGTATATAACGTTATACGTTATATAGTAATAGTATATAACGCTATACGTTATATAGTAATAGTATATAACGTTATACGTTATATAGTAATAGTATATAACGTTATACGTTATATAGTAATAGTATATAACGTTATACGTTATATAGTAATAGTATATAACGTTATACGTTAATACGTAATAGTATATATCGTTATAAGTTATATAGTAATAGTATATAACGTTATACGTTATATAGTAATAGTATATAACGTTATACGTTATATAGTAATAGTATATAACGTTATACGTTAATACGTAATAGTATATATCGTTATACGTTATATAGTAATAGTATATAACGTTATGCGTTATATGGTAATAGTATATAACGTCATCCGTTATATAGTATAAGTATATAACGTTATACGTTATGTAGTAATAGTATATAACGTTATATAGTAATATTATATAACGTTATGCGTTATATAGTAATATTATATAACGTTATGCGTTATATAGTAATAGTATATAACGTTATACGTTATATAGTAATAGTATATAACGTTATACGTTATATAGTAATAGTATATAACGTTATACGTTATATAGTAATGGTATATAGCGTTATACGTTATATAGTAATATTATATAACGTTATGCGTTATATAGTAATAGTATATAACGTTATACGTTATATAGTAAGAGTATATAACTTTATACGTTATATAGTAATAGTATATAACGTTATACGTTAATACGTAATAGTATATAACGTTATACGTTATATAGTAATAGTATATAACGTTATACGTTAGTACGTAATAATATACAACGTTATACGTGATATGGCAATACTATATAACGTTATACGTTATGTAGTAATAGTATATAACGTTATACGTTAATACGTAATAGTATATAACGTTATACGTTATATAGTAATAGTATATAACGTTATACGTTATATAGTAATAGTATATAACGTTATACGTTATATAGTAATAGTATATAACGTTATACGTTAGTACGTAATAATATACAACGTTATACGTGATATGGCAATACTATATAACGTTATACGTTATGTAGTAATAGTATATAACGTTATACGTTATATAGTAATATTATATAACGTTATGCGTTATATAGTAATATTATATAACGTTATGCGTTATATAGTAATAGTATATAACGTTATACGTTATATAGTATAAGTATATAACGTTATACGTTATGTAGTAATAGTATATAACGTTATGCGTTATATAGTAATAGTAAATAACGTTATACGTTATATAGTAATACTATATAACGTATAACGTTATATAGTAATGGTATATAACGTTATACGTTATATAGTAATAGTATATAACGTTATACGTTATATAGTAATAGTATATAACGTTATGCGTTATATAGTAATATTATATAACGTTATGCGTTATATAGTAATAGTATATAACGTTATACGTTATATAGTAATAGTATATAACGTTATACGTTATATAGTAATAGTATATAACGTTATACGTTATATAGTAGTAGTATATAACGTTATACGTTAATACGTAATAGTATATAACGTTATGCGTTATATAGTAATAGTATATAACGTCATCCGTTATATAGTATAAGTATATAACGTTATACGTTATGTAGTAATAGTATATAACGTTATACGTTATATAGTAATATTATATAACGTTATGCGTTATATAGTAATATTATATAACGTTATGCGTTATATAGTAATAGTATATAACGTTATACGTTATATAGTAATAGTATATAACGTTATACGTTATATAGTAATAGTATATAACGTTATACGTTATATAGTAATGGTATATAACGTTATACGTTATATAGTAATATTATATAACGTTATGCGTTATATAGTAATAGTATATAACGTTATACGTTATATAGTAATAGTATATAACGTTATACGTTATATAGTAATAGCATATAACGTTATACGTTATATAGTAATAGTATATAAAGTTATACGTTATATAGTAATAGTATATAACGTTATGCGTTATATAGTAATAGTATATAACGTTATACGATAGTACGAAATAGTATATATCGTTATACGTTATATAGTAATAGTATATAACGTTATACGTTATATAGTAATTGTATATAACGTTATACGTTATATAGTAATAGTATATAACGTTATACGTTATATAGTAATAGTATATAACGTTATACGTTATATAGTAATAGTATATAACGTTATACGTTATATAGTAATGGTATATAACGTTATACGTTATATAGTAATAGTATATAACGTTATACGTTATATAGTAATAGTATATAACGTTATGCGTTATATAGTAATTGTATATAACGTTATACGTTATTACGTAATATTATATAACGTTATGCGTTATATAGTAATAGTATATATCGTTATACGTTATATAGTAATAGTATATAACGTTATGCGTTATATAGTAATAGTATATAACGTTATACGATAGTACGGAATAGTATATATCGTTATACGTTATATAGTAATAGTATATAACGTTATACGTTAGTACGTAATAATATACAACGTTATACGTGATATGGCAGTACTATATAACGTTATACGTTATTACGTAATAGTATATAACGTTATACGTTATTACGTAATAGTATATGACGTTATACGTTATATAGTAATAGTATATAACGTTATACGTTATATAGTAATATTATATAACGTTATGCGTTATATAGTAATAGTATATAACGTTATACGTTATATAGTAATAGTATATAACGTTATACGTTATATAGTAATAGTATATAACGTTATACGTTATATAGTACAAGTATATAACGTTATACGTTATATAGTAATAGTATATAACGTTATGCGTTATATAGTAATATTATATAACGTTATGCGTTATATAGTAATAGTATATAACGTTATACGTTATATAGTAATAGTATATAACGTTATACGTTAATACATAATAGTATATATCGTTATACCTTATATAGTAATAGTATATAACGTTATACGTTATATAGTAATAGTATATAACGTTATACGTTATATAGTAATATTATATAACGTTATGCGTTATATAGTAATATTATATAACGTTATGCGTTATATAGTAATAGTATATAACATTATACGTTATATAGTAATAGTATATAACGTTATACGTTATATAGTAATAGTATATAACGTTATACGTTATATAGTAATAGTATATAACGTTATACGTTATGTAGTAATAGTATATAACGTTATACGTTATATAGTAATATTGTATAACGTTATGCGTTATATAGTAATATTATATAACGTTATGCGTTATATAGTAATAGTATATAACGTTATACGTTATATAGTAATAGTATATAACGTTATACGTTATATAGTAATGGTATATAACGTTATACGTTATATAGTAATATTATATAACGTTATGCGTTATATAGTAATAGTATATAACGTTATACGTTATATAGTAATAGTATATAACGCTATACGTTATATAGTAATAGTATATAACGTTATACGTTATATAGTAATAGTATATAACGTTATACGTTATATAGTAATAGTATATAACGTTATACGTTATATAGTAATAGTATATAACGTTATACGTTAATACGTAATAGTATATATCGTTATAAGTTATATAGTAATAGTATATAACGTTATACGTTATATAGTAATAGTATATAACGTTATACGTTATATAGTAATAGTATATAACGTTATACGTTATGTAGTAATAGTATATAACGTTATATACTATTACTATATAACGTTATGCGTTATATAGTAATATTATATAACGTTATGCGTTATATAGTAATAGTATATAACGTTATACGTTATATAGTAATAGTATATAACGTTATACGTTATATAGTAATAGTATATAACGTTATACGTTATATAGTAATGGTATATAGCGTTATACGTTATATAGTAATATTATATAACGTTATGCGTTATATAGTAATAGTATATAACGTTATACGTTATATAGTAAGAGTATATAACTTTATACGTTATATAGTAATAGTATATAACGTTATACGTTAATACGTAATAGTATATAACGTTATACGTTATATAGTAATAGTATATAACGTTATACGTTAGTACGTAATAATATACAACGTTATACGTGATATGGCAATACTATATAACGTATAACGTTATATAGTAATAGTATATAACGTTATACGTTATATAGTAATATTATATAACGTTATGCGTTATATAGTAATATTATATAACGTTATGCGTTATATAGTAATAGTATATAACGTTATACGTTATATAGTATAAGTATATAATGTTATACGTTATGTAGTAATAGTATATAACGTTATGCGTTATATAGTAATAGTAAATAACGTTATACGTTATATAGTAATACTATATAACGTTATACGTTATATAGTAATGGTATATAACGTTATACGTTATATAGTAATAGTATATAACGTTATACGTTATATAGTAATAGTATATAACGTTATGCGTTATATAGTAATATTATATAACGTTATGCGTTATATAGTAATAGTATATAACGTTATACGTTATATAGTAATAGTATATAACGTTATACGTTATATAGTAATAGTATATAACGTTATACGTGATATAGTAGTAGTATATAACGTTATACGTTAATACGTAATAGTATATAACGTTATGCGTTATATAGTAATAGTATATAACGTCATCCGTTATATAGTATAAGTATATAACGTTATACGTTATGTAGTAATAGTATATAACGTTATGCGTTATATAGTAATAGTATATAACGTTATACGTTATATAGTAATAGTATATAACGTTATACGTTATATAGTAATAGTATATAACGTTATACGTTATATAGTAATGGTATATAACGTTATACGTTATATAGTAATATTATATAACGTTATGCGTTATATAGTAATAGTATATAACGTTATACGTTATATAGTAATAGTATATAACGTTATACGTTATATAGTAATAGTATATAACGTTATACGTTATATAGTAATAGTATATAAAGTTATACGTTATATAGTAATAGTATATAACGTTATGCGTTATATAGTAATAGTATATAACGTTATACGATAGTACGAAATAGTATATATCGTTATACGTTATATAGTAATAGTATATAACGTTATACGTTATATAGTAATTGTATATAACGTTATACGTTATATAGTAATAGTATATAACGTTATACGTTATATAGTAATAGTATATAACGTTATACGTTATATAGTAATAGTATATAACGTTATACGTTATATAGTAATGGTATACAACGTTATACGTTATATAGTAATAGTATATAACGTTATACGTTATATAGTAATAGTATATAACGTTATGCGTTATATAGTAATTGTATATAACGTTATACGTTATTACGTAATATTATATAACGTTATGCGTTATATAGTAATAGTATATAACGTTATACGTTATATAGTAATAGTATATAACGTTATGCGTTATATAGTAATAGTATATAACGTTATACGATAGTACGGAATAGTATATATCGTTATACGTTATATAGTAATAGTATATAACGTTATACGTTAGTACGTAATAATATACAACGTTATACGTGATATGGCAGTACTATATAACGTTATACGTTATTACGTAATAGTATATAACGTTATACGTTATTACGTAATAGTATATGACGTTATACGTTATATAGTAATAGTATATAACGTTATACGTTATATAGTAATATTATATAACGTTATGCGTTATATAGTAATAGTATATAACGTTATACGTTATATAGTAATAGTATATAACTTTATACATTATATAGTAATAGTATATAACGTTATACGTTATATAGTACAAGTATATAACGTTATACGTTATATAGTAATAGTATATAACGTTATGCGTTATATAGTAATATTATATAACGTTATGCGTTATATAGTAATAGTATATAACGTTATACGTTATATAGTAATAGTATATAACGTTATACGTTATATAGTAATAGTATATAACGTTATACGTTAAATAGTAGTAGTATATAACGTTATACGTTATATAGTAATATTATATAATGTTATGCGTTATATAGTAATAGTATATAACGTTATACGTTATATAGTAATAGTATATAACGTTATAAGTTATATAGTAATAGTATATAACGTTATACGTTATATAGTAATAGTATATAACGTTATACGTTATGTAGTAATAGTATATAACGTTATACGTTATATAGTAATATTGTATAACGTTATGCGTTATATAGTAATATTATATAACGTTATGCGTTATATAGTAATAGTATATAACGTTATACGTTATATAGTAATAGTATATAACGTTATACGTTATATAGTAATGGTATATAACGTTATACGTTATATAGTAATATTATATAACGTTATGCGTTATATAGTAATAGTATATAACGTTATACGTTATATAGTAATAGTATATAACGCTATACGTTATATAGTAATAGTATATAACGTTATACGTTATATAGTAATAGTATATAACGTTATACGTTATATAGTAATAGTATATAACGTTATACGTTATATAGTAATAGTATATAACGTTATACGTTAATACGTAATAGTATATATCGTTATAAGTTATATAGTAATAGTATATAACGTTATACGTTATATAGTAATAGTATATAACGTTATACGTTATATAGTAATAGTATATAACGTTATACGTTATGTAGTAATAGTATATAACGTTATATAGTAATATTATATAACGTTATGCGTTATATAGTAATATTATATAACGTTATGCGTTATATAGTAATAGTATATAACGTTATACGTTATATAGTAATAGTATATAACGTTATACGTTATATAGTAATAGTATATAACGTTATACGTTATATAGTAATGGTATATAGCGTTATACGTTATATAGTAATATTATATAACGTTATGCGTTATATAGTAATAGTATATAACGTTATACGTTATATAGTAAGAGTATATAACTTTATACGTTATATAGTAATAGTATATAACGTTATACGTTAATACGTAATAGTATATAACGTTATACGTTATATAGTAATAGTATATAACGTTATACGTTAGTACGTAATAATATACAACGTTATACGTGATATGGCAATACTATATAACGTTATACGTTATATAGTAATAGTATATAACGTTATACGTTATATAGTAATATTATATAACGTTATGCGTTATATAGTAATATTATATAACGTTATGCGTTATATAGTAATAGTATATAACGTTATACGTTATATAGTATAAGTATATAATGTTATACGTTATGTAGTAATAGTATATAACGTTATGCGTTATATAGTAATAGTAAATAACGTTATACGTTATATAGTAATACTATATAACGTTATACGTTATATAGTAATGGTATATAACGTTATACGTTATATAGTAATAGTATATAACGTTATACGTTATATAGTAATAGTATATAACGTTATGCGTTATATAGTAATATTATATAACGTTATGCGTTATATAGTAATAGTATATAACGTTATACGTTATATAGTAATAGTATATAACGTTATACGTTATATAGTAATAGTATATAACGTTATACGTGATATAGTAGTAGTATATAACGTTATACGTTAATACGTAATAGTATATAACGTTATGCGTTATATAGTAATAGTATATAACGTCATCCGTTATATAGTATAAGTATATAACGTTATACGTTATGTAGTAATAGTATATAACGTTATGCGTTATATAGTAATAGTATATAACGTTATACGTTATATAGTAATAGTATATAACGTTATACGTTATATAGTAATAGTATATAACGTTATACGTTATATAGTAATGGTATATAACGTTATACGTTATATAGTAATATTATATAACGTTATGCGTTATATAGTAATAGTATATAACGTTATACGTTATATAGTAATAGTATATAACGTTATACGTTATATAGTAATAGTATATAACGTTATACGTTATATAGTAATAGTATATAAAGTTATACGTTATATAGTAATAGTATATAACGTTATGCGTTATATAGTAATAGTATATAACGTTATACGATAGTACGAAATAGTATATATCGTTATACGTTATATAGTAATAGTATATAACGTTATACGTTATATAGTAATTGTATATAACGTTATACGTTATATAGTAATAGTATATAACGTTATACGTTATATAGTAATAGTATATAACGTTATACGTTATATAGTAATAGTATATAACGTTATACGTTATATAGTAATGGTATACAACGTTATACGTTATATAGTAATAGTATATAACGTTATACGTTATATAGTAATAGTATATAACGTTATGCGTTATATAGTAATTGTATATAACGTTATACGTTATTACGTAATATTATATAACGTTATGCGTTATATAGTAATAGTATATAACGTTATACGTTATATAGTAATAGTATATAACGTTATGCGTTATATAGTAATAGTATATAACGTTATACGATAGTACGGAATAGTATATATCGTTATACGTTATATAGTAATAGTATATAACGTTATACGTTAGTACGTAATAATATACAACGTTATACGTGATATGGCAGTACTATATAACGTTATACGTTATTACGTAATAGTATATAACGTTATACGTTATTACGTAATAGTATATGACGTTATACGTTATATAGTAATAGTATATAACGTTATACGTTATATAGTAATATTATATAACGTTATGCGTTATATAGTAATAGTATATAACGTTATACGTTATATAGTAATAGTATATAACTTTATACATTATATAGTAATAGTATATAACGTTATACGTTATATAGTACAAGTATATAACGTTATACGTTATATAGTAATAGTATATAACGTTATGCGTTATATAGTAATATTATATAACGTTATGCGTTATATAGTAATAGTATATAACGTTATACGTTATATAGTAATAGTATATAACGTTATACGTTATATAGTAATAGTATATAACGTTATACGTTAAATAGTAGTAGTATATAACGTTATACGTTATATAGTAATATTATATAATGTTATGCGTTATATAGTAATAGTATATAACGTTATACGTTATATAGTAATAGTATATAACGTTATAAGTTATATAGTAATAGTATATAACGTTATAAGTTATATAGTAATAGTATATAACGTTATACGTTATATAGTAATGGTATATAACGTTATACGTTATATAGTACAAGTATATAACGTTATACGTTATATAGTAATAGTATATAACGTTATGCGTTATATAGTAATATTATATAACGTTATGCGTTATATAGTAATAGTATATAACGTCATCCGTTATATAGTATAAGTATATAACGTTATACGTTATGTAGTAATAGTATATAACGTTATACGTTATATAGTAATATTATATAACGTTATGCGTTATATAGTAATATTATATAACGTTATGCGTTATATAGTAATAGTATATAACGTTATACGTTATATAGTAATAGTATATAACGTTATAAGTTATATAGTAATAGTATATAACGTTATACGTTATATAGTAATGGTATATAACGTTATACGTTATATAGTAATATTATATAACGTTATGCGTTATATAGTAATAGTATATAACGTTATACGTTATATAGTAATAGTATATAACGTTATACGTTATATAGTAATAGTATATAACGTTATACGTTATATAGTAATAGTATATAACGTTATACGTTATATAGTAATAGTATATAACGTTATACGTTATATAGTAATAGTATATAACGTTATACGATATATAGTAATAGTATATAACGTTATGCGTTATATAGTAATAGTATATAACGTTATACGATAGTACGAAATAGTATATATCGTTATACGTTATATAGTAATAGTATATAACGTTATACGTTATATAGTAATAGTATATAACGTTATACGTTATATAGTAATAGTATATAACGTTATACGTTATATAGTAATAGTATATAACGTTATACGTTATATAGTAATAGTATATAACGTTATGCGTTATATAGTAATAGTATATAACGTTATACGTTATATAGTAATAGTATATAACGTTATGCGTTATATAGTAATAGTATATAACGTTATACGATAGTACGGAATAGTATATATCGTTATACGTTATATAGTAATAGTATATAACGTTATACGTTAGTACGTAATAATATACAACGTTATACGTGATATGGCAATACTATATAACGTTATACGTTATTACGTAATAGTATATAACGTTATACGTTATATAGTAATAGTATATAACGTTATACGTTATATAGTAATAGTATATAACGTTATACGTTATATAGTAATATTATATAACGTTATACGTTATATAGTAATAGTATATAACGTTATACGTTATATAGTAACAGTATATAACGTTGTGCGTTATATAGTAATAGTATATAACGTTATACGATAGTACGGAATAGTATATATCGTTATACGTTATATAGTAATAGTATATAACGTTATACGTTAGTACGTAATAATATACAACGTTATACGTGATGTGGCAATACTATATAACGTTATACGTTATTACGTAATAGTATATAACGTTATACGTTATATAGTAATAGTATATAACGTTATACGTTATATAGTAATAGTATATAACGTTATACGTTATATAGTAATATTATATAACGTTATGCGTTATATAGTAATAGTATATAACGTTATACGTTATATAGTAATAGTATATAACGTTATGCGTTATATAGTAATAGTATATAACGTTATACGATAGTACGGAATAGTATATATCGTTATACGTTATATAGTAATAGTATGTAACGTTATACGTTATATAGTAATAGTATATAACGTTATACGTTATATAGTAATAGTATATAACGTTATAGGTTATATAGTAATAGTATATAACGTTATACGTTATATAGTAATAGTATATAACGTTATGCGTTATATAGTAATAGTATATAACGTTATACGATAGTACGAAATAGTATATATCGTTATACGTTATATAGTAATAGTATATAACGTTATAAGTTATATAGTAATAGTATATAACGTTATGCGTTATATAGTAATTGTATATAACGTTATACGTTATTACGTAATATTATATAACGTTATGCGTTATATAGTAATAGTATATAACGTTATACGTTATATAGTAATAGTATATAACGTTATGCGTTATATAGTAATAGTATATAACGTTATACGATAGTACGGAATAGTATATATCGTTATACGTTATATAGTAATAGTATATAACGTTATACGTTAGTACGTAATAATATACAACGTTATACGTGATATGGCAGTACTATATAACGTTATACGTTATTACGTAATAGTATATAACGTTATACGTTATTACGTAATAGTATATGACGTTATACGTTATATAGTAATAGTATATAACGTTATACGTTATATAGTGATATTATATAACGTTATGCGTTATATAGTAATAGTATATAACGTTATACGTTATATAGTAATAGTATATAACGTTATACGTTATATAGTAATAGTATATAACGTTATACGTTATATAGTAATAGTATATAACGTATAACGTTATATACTACAAGTATATAACGTTATACGTTATATAGTAATAGTATATAACGTTATGCGTTATATAGTAATATTATATAACGTTATGCGTTATATAGTAATAGTATATAACGTTATACGTTATATAGTAATAGTATATAACGTTATACGTTATATAGTAATAGTATATAACGTTATACGTTATATAGTAGTAGTATATAACGTTATACGTTAATACGTAATAGTATATAACGTTATGCGTTATATAGTAATAGTATATAACGTCATCCGTTATATAGTATAAGTATATAATGTTATACGTTATGTAGTAATAGTATATAACGTTATACGTTATATAGTAATATTATATAACGTTATGCGTTATATAGTAATATTATATAACGTTATGCGTTATATACTATTACTATATAACGTTATACGTTATATAGTAATAGTATATAACGTTATACGTTATATAGTACAAGTATATAACGTTATACGTTATATAGTAATAGTATATAACGTTATGCGTTATATAGTAATATTATATAACGTTATGCGTTATATAGTAATAGTATATAACGTCATCCGTTATATAGTATAAGTATATAACGTTATACGTTATGTAGTAATAGTATATAACGTTATACGTTATATAGTAATAGTATATAACGTTATGCGTTATATAGTAATAGTATATAACGTTATACGTTATATAGTAATAGTATATAACGTTATACGTTATATAGTAATAGTATATATCGTTATACGTTATATAGTAATGGTATATAACGTTATACGTTATATAGTACAAGTATATAACGTTATACGTTATATAGTAATAGTATATAACGTTATGCGTTATATAGTAATATTATATAACGTTATGCGTTATATAGTAATAGTATATAACGTCATCCGTTATATAGTATAAGTATATAACGTTATACGTTATGTAGTAATAGTATATAACGTTATACGTTATATAGTAATATTATATAACGTTATGCGTTATATAGTAATATTATATAACGTTATGCGTTATATAGTAATAGTATATAACGTTATACGTTATATACTAATACTATATAACGTATAACGTTATATAGTAATAGTATATAACGTTATACGTTATATAGTAATGGTATATAACGTTATACGTTATATAGTAATATTATATAACGTTATGCGTTATATAGTAATAGTATATAACGTTATACGTTATATAGTAATAGTATATAACGTTATACGTTATATAGTAATAGTATATAACGTTATACGTTATATAGTAATAGTATATAACGTTATACGTTATATAGTAATAGTATATAACGTTATACGTTATATACTATTACTATATAACGTATAACGATATATAGTAATAGTATATAACGTTATGCGTTATATAGTAATAGTATATAACGTTATACGTTATATAGTAATGGTATATAACGTTATACGTTATATAGTAATAGTATATAACGTTATACGTTATATAGTAATAGTATATAACGTTATACGTTATATAGTAATAGTATATAACGTTATGCGTTATATAGTAATACTATATAACGTTATACGTTATATAGTAATAGTATATAACGTTATGCGTTATATAGTAATAGTATATAACGTTATACGATAGTACGGAATAGTATATATCGTTATACGTTATATAGTAATAGTATATAACGTTATACGTTAGTACGTAATAATATACAACGTTATACGTGATATGGCAATACTATATAACGTTATACGTTATTACGTAATAGTATATAACGTTATACGTTATATAGTAATAGTATATAACGTTATGCGTTATATAGTAATAGTATATAACGTTATACGTTATATAGTAATAGTATATAACGTTGTGCGTTATATAGTAATAGTATATAACGTTATACGATAGTACGGAATAGTATATATCGTTATACGTTATATAGTAATAGTATATAACGTTATACGTTATATAGTAATAGTATATAACGTTATACGTTATATAGTAATAGTATATAACGCTATACGTTATATAGTAATAGTATATAACGTTATACGTTATATAGTAATAGTATATAGCGTTATACGTTATATAGTAATACTATATAACGTTATGCGTTATATAGTAATAGTATATAACGTTATACGATAGTACGAAATAGTATATATCGTTATACGTTATATAGTAATAGTATATAACGTTATACGTTATATAGTAATAGTATATAACGTTATACGTTATATAGTAATAGTATATAACGTTATACGTTATATAGTAATAGTATATAACGTTATGCGTTATATAGTAATAGTATATAACGTTATACGATAGTACGGAATAGTATATATCGTTATACGTTATATAGTAATAGTATATAACGTTATACGTTAGTACGTAATAATATACAACGTTATACGTGATATGGCAATACTATATAACGTTATACGTTATTACGTAATAGTATATAACGTTATACGTTATATAGTAATAGTATATAACGTTATACGTTATATAGTAATAGTATATAACGTTATACGTTATATAGTAATATTATATAACGTTATACGTTATATAGTAATAGTATATAACGTTATACGTTATATAGTAACAGTATATAACGTTGTGCGTTATATAGTAATAGTATATAACGTTATACGATAGTACGGAATAGTATATATCGTTATACGTTATATAGTAATAGTATATAACGTTATACGTTAGTACGTAATAATATACAACGTTATACGTGATATGGCAATACTATATAACGTTATACGTTATTACGTAATAGTATATAACGTTATACGTTATATAGTAATAGTATATAACGTTATACGTTATATAGTAATAGTATATAACGTTATACGTTATATAGTAATATTATATAACGTTATGCGTTATATAGTAATAGTATATAACGTTATACGTTATATAGTAATAGTATATAACGTTATGCGTTATATAGTAATAGTATATAACGTTATACGATAGTACGGAATAGTATATATCGTTATACGTTATATAGTAATAGTATGTAACGTTATACGTTATATAGTAATAGTATATAACGTTATACGTTATATAGTAATAGTATATAACGTTATAGGTTATATAGTAATAGTATATAACGTTATACGTTATATAGTAATAGTATATAACGTTATGCGTTATATAGTAATAGTATATAACGTTATACGATAGTACGAAATAGTATATATCGTTATACGTTATATAGTAATAGTATATAACGTTATAAGTTATATAGTAATAGTATATAACGTTATGCGTTATATAGTAATTGTATATAACGTTATACGTTATTACGTAATATTATATAACGTTATGCGTTATATAGTAATAGTATATAACGTTATACGTTATATAGTAATAGTATATAACGTTATGCGTTATATAGTAATAGTATATAACGTTATACGATAGTACGGAATAGTATATATCGTTATACGTTATATAGTAATAGTATATAACGTTATACGTTAGTACGTAATAATATACAACGTTATACGTGATATGGCAATACTATATAACGTTATACGTTATTACGTAATAGTATATAACGTTATACGTTATATAGTAATAGTATATAACGTTATACGTTATATAGTAATAGTATATAACGTTATACGTTATATAGTAATATTATATAACGTTATGCGTTATATAGTAATAGTATATAACGTTATACGTTATATAGTAATAGTATATAACGTTATGCGTTATATAGTAATAGTATATAACGTTATACGTTATATAGTAATAGTATATAACGTTATGCGTTATATAGTAATAGTATATAACGTTATACGATAGTACGGAATAGTATATATCGTTATACGTTATATAGTAATAGTATATAACGTTATACGTTAGTACGTAATAATATACAACGTTATACGTGATATGGCAGTACTATATAACGTTATACGTTATTACGTAATAGTATATAACGTTATACGTTATTACGTAATAGTATATGACGTTATACGTTATATAGTAATAGTATATAACGTTATACGTTATATAGTGATATTATATAACGTTATGCGTTATATAGTAATAGTATATAACGTTATACGTTATATAGTAATAGTATATAACGTTATACGTTATATAGTAATAGTATATAACGTTATACGTTATATAGTACAAGTATATAACGTTATACGTTATATAGTAATAGTATATAACGTTATGCGTTATATAGTAATATTATATAACGTTATGCGTTATATAGTAATAGTATATAACGTTATACGTTATATAGTAATAGTATATAACGTTATACGTTATATAGTAATAGTATATAACGTTATACGTTATATAGTAGTAGTATATAACGTTATACGTTAATACGTAATAGTATATAACGTTATGCGTTATATAGTAATAGTATATAACGTCATCCGTTATATAGTATAAGTATATAATGTTATACGTTATGTAGTAATAGTATATAACGTTATACGTTATATAGTAATATTATATAACGTTATGCGTTATATAGTAATATTATATAACGTTATGCGTTATATACTAATAGTATATAACGTTATACGTTATATAGTAATAGTATATAACGTTATACGTTATATAGTACAAGTATATAACGTTATACGTTATATAGTAATAGTATATAACGTTATGCGTTATATAGTAATATTATATAACGTTATGCGTTATATAGTAATAGTATATAACGTCATCCGTTATATAGTATAAGTATATAACGTTATACGTTATGTAGTAATAGTATATAACGTTATACGTTATATAGTAATAGTATATAACGTTATGCGTTATATAGTAATAGTATATAACGTTATACGTTATATAGTAATAGTATATAACGTTATACGTTATATAGTAATAGTATATATCGTTATACGTTATATAGTAATGGTATATAACGTTATACGTTATATAGTACAAGTATATAACGTTATACGTTATATAGTAATAGTATATAACGTTATGCGTTATATAGTAATATTATATAACGTTATGCGTTATATAGTAATAGTATATAACGTCATCCGTTATATAGTATAAGTATATAACGTTATACGTTATGTAGTAATAGTATATAACGTTATACGTTATATAGTAATATTATATAACGTTATGCGTTATATAGTAATATTATATAACGTTATGCGTTATATAGTAATAGTATATAACGTTATACGTTATATAGTAATAGTATATAACGTTATAAGTTATATAGTAATAGTATATAACGTTATACGTTATATAGTAATGGTATATAACGTTATACGTTATATAGTAATATTATATAACGTTATGCGTTATATAGTAATAGTATATAACGTTATACGTTATATAGTAATAGTATATAACGTTATACGTTATATAGTAATAGTATATAACGTTATACGTTATATAGTAATAGTATATAACGTTATACGTTATATAGTAATAGTATATAACGTTATACGTTATATAGTAATAGTATATAACGTTATACGATATATAGTAATAGTATATAACGTTATGCGTTATATAGTAATAGTATATAACGTTATACGATAGTACGAAATAGTATATATCGTTATACGTTATATAGTAATAGTATATAACGTTATACGTTATATAGTAATGGTATATAACGTTATGCGTTATATAGTAATAGTATATAACGTTATACGTTATATAGTAATAGTATATAACGTTATACGTTATATAGTAATAGTATATAACGTTATGCGTTATATAGTAATAGTATATAACGTTATACGTTATATAGTAATAGTATATAACGTTATGCGTTATATAGTAATAGTATATAACGTTATACGATAGTACGGAATAGTATATATCGTTATACGTTATATAGTAATAGTATATAACGTTATACGTTAGTACGTAATAATATACAACGTTATACGTGATATGGCAATACTATATAACGTTATACGTTATTACGTAATAGTATATAACGTTATACGTTATATAGTAATAGTATATAACGTTATGCGTTATATAGTAATAGTATATAACGTTATACGTTATATAGTATTAGTATATAACGTTGTGCGTTATATAGTAATAGTATATAACGTTATACGATAGTACGGAATAGTATATATCGTTATACGTTATATAGTAATAGTATATAACGTTATACGTTATATAGTAATAGTATATAACATTATACGTTATATAGTAATAGTATATAACGTTATACGTTATATAGTAATAGTATATAACGTTATACGTTATATAGTAATAGTATATAGCGTTATACGTTATATAGTAATACTATATAACGTTATGCGTTATATAGTAATAGTATATAACGTTATACGATAGTACGAAATAGTATATATCGTTATACGTTATATAGTAATAGTATATAACGTTATACGTTATATAGTAATAGTATATAACGTTATACGTTATATAGTAATTGTATATAACGTTATACGTTATTACGTAATATTATATAACGTTATGCGTTATATAGTAATAGTATATAACGTTATACGTTATATAGTAATAGTATATAACGTTATGCGTTATATAGTAATAGTATATAACGTTATACGATAGTACGGAATAGTATATATCGTTATACGTTATATAGTAATAGTATATAACGTTATACGTTAGTACGTAATAATATACAACGTTATACGTGATATGGCAATACTATATAACGTTATACGTTATTACGTAATAGTATATAACGTTATACGTTATATAGTAATATTATATAACGTTATGCGTTATATAGTAATATTATATAACGTTATACGTTATATAGTAATAGTATATAACGTTGTGCGTTATATAGTAATAGTTTATAACGTTATACGTTATATAGTAATAGTATATAACGTTATGCGTTATATAGTAATAGTATATAACGTTATACGATAGTACGGAATAGTATATATCGTTATACGTTATATAGTAATAGTATATAACGTTATACGTTAGTACGTAATAATATACAACGTTATACGTGATATGGCAATACTATATAACGTTATACGTTATTACGTAATAGTATATAACGTTATACGTTATATAGTAATAGTATATAACGTTAAAAGTTATATAGTAATAGTATATAACGTTATACGATAGTACGGAATAGTATATATCGTTATACGTTATATAGTAATAGTATATAACGTTATACGTTATATAGTAATAGTATATAACGTTATGCGTTATATAGTAATAGTATATAACGTTATACGATAGTACGGAATAGTATATATCGTTATACGTTATATAGTAATAGTATATAACGTTATACGTTATATAGTAATAGTATATAACGTTATACGTTATATAGTAATAGTATATAACGTTATACGTTATATAGTAATAGTATATAACGTTATACGTTATATACTATTACTATATAACGCATAACGTTATATAGTAATAGTATATAACGTTATACGATAGTACGGAATAGTATATATCGTTATACGTTATATAGTAATAGTATATAACGTTATACGTTATATAGTAATAGTATATAACGTTATGCGTTATATAGTAATAGTATATAACGTTATACGATAGTACGGAATAGTATATATCGTTATACGTTATATAGTAATAGTATATAACGTTATACGTTAGTACGTAATAATATACAACGTTATACGTGATATGGCAATACTATATAACGTTATACGTTATTACGTAATAGTATATAACGTTATACGTTATATAGTAATAGTATATAACGTATAACGTTATATAGTAATAGTATATAACGTTATACGATAGTACGGAATAGTATATATCGTTATACGTTATATAGTAATAGTATATAACGTTATACGTTATATAGTAATAGTATATAACGTTATGCGTTATATAGTAATAGTATATAACGTTATACGATAGTACGGAATAGTATATATCGTTATACGTTATATAGTAATAGTATATAACGTTATACGTTATATAGTAATAGTATATAACGTTATACGTTATATAGTAATAGTATATAACGTTATACGTTATATAGTAATAGTATATAACGTTATACGTTATATAGTAATAGTATATAACGTTATGCGTTATATAGTAATAGTATATAACGTTATACGATAGTACGAAATAGTATATATCGTTATACGTTATATAGTAATAGTATATAACGTTATAAGTTATATAGTAATAGTATATAACGTTATGCGTTATATAGTAATTGTATATAACGTTATACGTTATTACGTAATATTATATAACGTTATGCGTTATATAGTAATAGTATATAACGTTATACGTTATATAGTAATAGTATATAACGTTATGCGTTATATAGTAATAGTATATAACGTTATACGATAGTACGGAATAGTATATATCGTTATACGTTATATAGTAATAGTATATAACGTTATACGTTAGTACGTAATAATATACAACGTTATACGTGATATGGCAATACTATATAACGTTATACGTTATTACGTAATAGTATATAACGTTATACGTTATATAGTAATAGTATATAACGTTATACGTTATATAGTAATAGTATATAACGTTATACGTTATATAGTAATATTATATAACGTTATGCGTTATATAGTAATAGTATATAACGTTATACGTTATATAGTAATAGTATATAACGTTATGCGTTATATAGTAATAGTATATAACGTTATACGTTATGTAGTAATAGTATATAACGTTATGCGTTATATAGTAATAGTATATAACGTTATACGATAGTACGGAATAGTATATATCGTTATACGTTATATAGTAATAGTATATAACGTTATACGTTATATAGTAATAGTATATAACGTTATACGTTATATAGTAATAGTATATAACGTTATACGTTATATAGTAATATTATATAACGTTATAAGTTATTACGTAATAGTATATAACGTTATGCGTTATATAGTAATAGTATATAGCGTCATCCGTTATATAGTATAAGTATATAACGTTATACGTTATGTAGTAATAGTATATAACGTTATACGTTATATAGTAATAGTATATAACGTTATACGTTATATAGTACAAGTATATAACGTTATACGTTATATAGTAATAGTATATAACGTTATGCGTTATATAGTAATATTATATAACGTTATGCGTTATATAGTAATAGTATATAACGTTATACGTTATATAGTAATAGTATATAACGTTATACGTTATATAGTAATAGTATATAACGTTATACGTTATATAGTAGTAGTATATAACGTTATACGTTAATACGTAATAGTATATAACGTTATGCGTTATATAGTAATAGTATATAGCGTCATCCGTTATATAGTATAAGTATATAACGTTATACGTTATGTAGTAATAGTATATAACGTTATACGTTATATAGTAATATTATATAACGTTATGCGTTATATAGTAATATTATATAACGTTATGCGTTATATACTAATAGTATATAACGTTTTACGTTATATAGTAATAGTATATAACGTTATAAGTTATATAGTAATAGTATATAACGTTATACGTTATATAGTAATGGTATATAACGTTATACGTTATATAGTAATATTATATAACGTTATGCGTTATATAGTAATAGTATATAACGTTATACGTTATATAGTAATAGTATATAACGTTATACGTTATATAGTAATAGTATATAACGTTATACGTTATATAGTAATAGTATATGACGTTATACGTTATATAGTAATAGTATATAACGTTATGCGTTATATAGTAATAGTATTTAACGTTATACGATAGTACGAAATAGTATATATCGTTATACGTTATATAGTAATAGTATATAACGTTATACGTTATATAGTAATGGTATATAACGTTATGCGTTATATAGTAATAGTATATAACGTTATACGTTATATAGTAATAGTATATAACGTTATACGTTATATAGTAATAGTATATAACGTTATGCGTTATATAGTAATAGTATATAACGTTATACGTTATATAGTAATAGTATATAACGTTATACGTTATATAGTAATAGTATATAACGTTATACGTTATATAGTAATGGTATATAACGTTATACGTTATATAGTAATATTATATAACGTTATGCGTTATATAGTAATAGTATATAACGTTATACGTTATATACTATTACTATATAACGCATAACGTTATATAGTAATAGTATATAACGTTATACGTTATATAGTAATAGTATATAACGTTATACGTTATATAGTAATAGTATATAACGTTATACGTTAATACGTAATAGTATATATCGTTATACGTTATATAGTAATAGTATATAACGTTATGCGTTATATGGTAATAGTATATAACGTCATCCGTTATATAGTATAAGTATATAACGTTATACGTTATGTAGTAATAGTATATAACGTTATATAGTAATATTATATAACGTTATGCGTTATATAGTAATATTATATAACGTTATACGTTATATAGTAATAGTATATAACGTTATACGTTATATAGTAATAGTATATAACGTTATACGTTATGTAGTAATAGTATATAACGTTATGCGTTATATAGTAATATTGTATAACGTTATGCGTTATATAGTAATATTATATAACGTTATGCGTTATATAGTAATAGTATATAACGTTATACGTTATATAGTAATAGTATATAACGTTATGCGTTATATAGTAATAGTATTTAACGTTATACGATAGTACGAAATAGTATATATCGTTATACGTTATATAGTAATAGTATATAACGTTATACGTTATATAGTAATGGTATATAACGTTATGCGTTATATAGTAATAGTATATAACGTTATACGTTATATAGTAATAGTATATAACGTTATACGTTATATAGTAATAGTATATAACGTTATGCGTTATATAGTAATAGTATATAACGTTATACGTTATATAGTAATAGTATATAACGTTATACGTTATATAGTAATAGTATATAACGTTATACGTTATATAGTAATAGTATATAACGTTATACGTTAAATAGTAGTAGTATATAACGTTATACGTTATATAGTAATATTATATAATGTTATGCGTTATATAGTAATAGTATATAACGTTATACGTTATATAGTAATAGTATATAACGTTATAAGTTATATAGTAATAGTATATAACGTTATAAGTTATATAGTAATAGTATATAACGTTATACGTTATATAGTAATGGTATATAACGTTATACGTTATATAGTACAAGTATATAACGTTATACGTTATATAGTAATAGTATATAACGTTATGCGTTATATAGTAATATTATATAACGTTATGCGTTATATAGTAATAGTATATAACGTCATCCGTTATATAGTATAAGTATATAACGTTATACGTTATGTAGTAATAGTATATAACGTTATACGTTATATAGTAATATTATATAACGTTATGCGTTATATAGTAATATTATATAACGTTATGCGTTATATAGTAATAGTATATAACGTTATACGTTATATAGTAATAGTATATAACGTTATAAGTTATATAGTAATAGTATATAACGTTATACGTTATATAGTAATGGTATATAACGTTATACGTTATATAGTAATATTATATAACGTTATGCGTTATATAGTAATAGTATATAACGTTATACGTTATATAGTAATAGTATATAACGTTATACGTTATATAGTAATAGTATATAACGTTATACGTTATATAGTAATAGTATATAACGTTATACGTTATATAGTAATAGTATATAACGTTATACGTTATATAGTAATAGTATATAACGTTATACGATATATAGTAATAGTATATAACGTTATGCGTTATATAGTAATAGTATATAACGTTATACGATAGTACGAAATAGTATATATCGTTATACGTTATATAGTAATAGTATATAACGTTATACGTTATATAGTAATAGTATATAACGTTATACGTTATATAGTAATAGTATATAACGTTATACGTTATATAGTAATAGTATATAACGTTATACGTTATATAGTAATAGTATATAACGTTATGCGTTATATAGTAATAGTATATAACGTTATACGTTATATAGTAATAGTATATAACGTTATGCGTTATATAGTAATAGTATATAACGTTATACGATAGTACGGAATAGTATATATCGTTATACGTTATATAGTAATAGTATATAACGTTATACGTTAGTACGTAATAATATACAACGTTATACGTGATATGGCAATACTATATAACGTTATACGTTATTACGTAATAGTATATAACGTTATACGTTATATAGTAATAGTATATAACGTTATACGTTATATAGTAATAGTATATAACGTTATACGTTATATAGTAATATTATATAACGTTATACGTTATATAGTAATAGTATATAACGTTATACGTTATATAGTAACAGTATATAACGTTGTGCGTTATATAGTAATAGTATATAACGTTATACGATAGTACGGAATAGTATATATCGTTATACGTTATATAGTAATAGTATATAACGTTATACGTTAGTACGTAATAATATACAACGTTATACGTGATGTGGCAATACTATATAACGTTATACGTTATTACGTAATAGTATATAACGTTATACGTTATATAGTAATAGTATATAACGTTATACGTTATATAGTAATAGTATATAACGTTATACGTTATATAGTAATATTATATAACGTTATGCGTTATATAGTAATAGTATATAACGTTATACGTTATATAGTAATAGTATATAACGTTATGCGTTATATAGTAATAGTATATAACGTTATACGATAGTACGGAATAGTATATATCGTTATACGTTATATAGTAATAGTATGTAACGTTATACGTTATATAGTAATAGTATATAACGTTATACGTTATATAGTAATAGTATATAACGTTATAGGTTATATAGTAATAGTATATAACGTTATACGTTATATAGTAATAGTATATAACGTTATGCGTTATATAGTAATAGTATATAACGTTATACGATAGTACGAAATAGTATATATCGTTATACGTTATATAGTAATAGTATATAACGTTATAAGTTATATAGTAATAGTATATAACGTTATGCGTTATATAGTAATTGTATATAACGTTATACGTTATTACGTAATATTATATAACGTTATGCGTTATATAGTAATAGTATATAACGTTATACGTTATATAGTAATAGTATATAACGTTATGCGTTATATAGTAATAGTATATAACGTTATACGATAGTACGGAATAGTATATATCGTTATACGTTATATAGTAATAGTATATAACGTTATACGTTAGTACGTAATAATATACAACGTTATACGTGATATGGCAGTACTATATAACGTTATACGTTATTACGTAATAGTATATAACGTTATACGTTATTACGTAATAGTATATGACGTTATACGTTATATAGTAATAGTATATAACGTTATACGTTATATAGTGATATTATATAACGTTATGCGTTATATAGTAATAGTATATAACGTTATACGTTATATAGTAATAGTATATAACGTTATACGTTATATAGTAATAGTATATAACGTTATACGTTATATAGTAATAGTATATAACGTTATACGTTATATAGTACAAGTATATAACGTTATACGTTATATAGTAATAGTATATAACGTTATGCGTTATATAGTAATATTATATAACGTTATGCGTTATATAGTAATAGTATATAACGTTATACGTTATATAGTAATAGTATATAACGTTATACGTTATATAGTAATAGTATATAACGTTATACGTTATATAGTAGTAGTATATAACGTTATACGTTAATACGTAATAGTATATAACGTTATGCGTTATATAGTAATAGTATATAACGTCATCCGTTATATAGTATAAGTATATAATGTTATACGTTATGTAGTAATAGTATATAACGTTATACGTTATATAGTAATATTATATAACGTTATGCGTTATATAGTAATATTATATAACGTTATGCGTTATATACTAATAGTATATAACGTTATACGTTATATAGTAATAGTATATAACGTTATACGTTATATAGTACAAGTATATAACGTTATACGTTATATAGTAATAGTATATAACGTTATGCGTTATATAGTAATATTATATAACGTTATGCGTTATATAGTAATAGTATATAACGTCATCCGTTATATAGTATAAGTATATAACGTTATACGTTATGTAGTAATAGTATATAACGTTATACGTTATATAGTAATAGTATATAACGTTATGCGTTATATAGTAATAGTATATAACGTTATACGTTATATAGTAATAGTATATAACGTTATACGTTATATAGTAATAGTATATAACGTTATACGTTATATAGTAATGGTATATAACGTTATACGTTATATAGTACAAGTATATAACGTTATACGTTATATAGTAATAGTATATAACGTTATGCGTTATATAGTAATATTATATAACGTTATGCGTTATATAGTAATAGTATATAACGTCATCCGTTATATAGTATAAGTATATAACGTTATACGTTATGTAGTAATAGTATATAACGTTATACGTTATATAGTAATATTATATAACGTTATGCGTTATATAGTAATATTATATAACGTTATGCGTTATATAGTAATAGTATATAACGTTATACGTTATATAGTAATAGTATATAACGTTATAAGTTATATAGTAATAGTATATAACGTTATACGTTATATAGTAATGGTATATAACGTTATACGTTATATAGTAATATTATATAACGTTATGCGTTATATAGTAATAGTATATAACGTTATACGTTATATAGTAATAGTATATAACGTTATACGTTATATAGTAATAGTATATAACGTTATACGTTATATAGTAATAGTATATAACGTTATACGTTATATAGTAATAGTATATAACGTTATACGTTATATAGTAATAGTATATAACGTTATACGATATATAGTAATAGTATATAACGTTATGCGTTATATAGTAATAGTATATAACGTTATACGTTATATAGTAATGGTATATAACGTTATGCGTTATATAGTAATAGTATATAACGTTATACGTTATATAGTAATAGTATATAACGTTATACGTTATATAGTAATAGTATATAACGTTATGCGTTATATAGTAATAGTATATAACGTTATACGTTATATAGTAATAGTATATAACGTTATGCGTTATATAGTAATAGTATATAACGTTATACGATAGTACGGAATAGTATATATCGTTATACGTTATATAGTAATAGTATATAACGTTATACGTTAGTACGTAATAATATACAACGTTATACGTGATATGGCAATACTATATAACGTTATACGTTATTACGTAATAGTATATAACGTTATACGTTATATAGTAATAGTATATAACGTTATGCGTTATATAGTAATAGTATATAACGTTATACGTTATATAGTAATAGTATATAACGTTGTGCGTTATATAGTAATAGTATATAACGTTATACGATAGTACGGAATAGTATATATCGTTATACGTTATATAGTAATAGTATATAACGTTATACGTTATATAGTAATAGTATATAACGTTATACGTTATATAGTAATAGTATATAACGCTATACGTTATATAGTAATAGTATATAACGTTATACGTTATATAGTAATAGTATATAGCGTTATACGTTATATAGTAATACTATATAACGTTATGCGTTATATAGTAATAGTATATAACGTTATACGATAGTACGAAATAGTATATATCGTTATACGTTATATAGTAATAGTATATAACGTTATACGTTATATAGTAATAGTATATAACGTTATACGTTATATAGTAATAGTATATAACGTTATACGTTATATAGTAATAGTATATAACGTTATGCGTTATATAGTAATAGTATATAACGTTATACGATAGTACGGAATAGTATATATCGTTATACGTTATATAGTAATAGTATATAACGTTATACGTTAGTACGTAATAATATACAACGTTATACGTGATATGGCAATACTATATAACGTTATACGTTATTACGTAATAGTATATAACGTTATACGTTATATAGTAATAGTATATAACGTTATACGTTATTACGTAATAGTATATAACGTTATACGTTATATAGTAATATTATATAACGTTATACGTTATATAGTAATAGTATATAACGTTATACGTTATATAGTAACATTATATAACGTTATGCGTTATATAGTAATAGTATATAACGTTATACGATAGTACGGAATAGTATATATCGTTATACGTTATATAGTAATAGTATATAACGTTATACGTTAGTACGTAATAATATACAACGTTATACGTGATATGGCAATACTATATAACGTTATACGTTATTACGTAATAGTATATAACGTTATACGTTATATAGTAATAGTATATAACGTTATACGTTATATAGTAATAGTATATAACGTTATACGTTATATAGTAATATTATATAACGTTATGCGTTATATAGTAATAGTATATAACGTTATACGTTATATAGTAATAGTATATAACGTTATGCGTTATATAGTAATAGTATATAACGTTATACGATAGTACGGAATAGTATATATCGTTATACGTTATATAGTAATAGTATGTAACGTTATACGTTATATAGTAATAGTATATAACGTTATACGTTATATAGTAATAGTATATAACGTTATAGGTTATATAGTAATAGTATATAACGTTATACGTTATATAGTAATAGTATATAACGTTATGCGTTATATAGTAATAGTATATAACGTTATACGATAGTACGAAATAGTATATATCGTTATACGTTATATAGTAATAGTATATAACGTTATAAGTTATATAGTAATAGTATATAACGTTATGCGTTATATAGTAATTGTATATAACGTTATACGTTATTACGTAATATTATATAACGTTATGCGTTATATAGTAATAGTATATAACGTTATACGTTATATAGTAATAGTATATAACGTTATGCGTTATATAGTAATAGTATATAACGTTATACGATAGTACGGAATAGTATATATCGTTATACGTTATATAGTAATAGTATATAACGTTATACGTTAGTACGTAATAATATACAACGTTATACGTGATATGGCAATACTATATAACGTTATACGTTATTACGTAATAGTATATAACGTTATACGTTATATAGTAATAGTATATAACGTTATACGTTATATAGTAATAGTATATAACGTTATACGTTATATAGTAATATTATATAACGTTATGCGTTATATAGTAATAGTATATAACGTTATACGTTATATAGTAATAGTATATAACGTTATGCGTTATATAGTAATAGTATATAACGTTTTACGTTATATAGTAATAGTATATAACGTTATGCGTTATATAGTAATAGTATATAACGTTATACGATAGTACGGAATAGTATATATCGTTATACGTTATATAGTAATAGTATATAACGTTATACGTTAGTACGTAATAATATACAACGTTATACGTGATATGGCAGTACTATATAACGTTATACGTTATTACGTAATAGTATATAACGTTATACGTTATTACGTAATAGTATATGACGTTATACGTTATATAGTAATAGTATATAACGTTATACGTTATATAGTGATATTATATAACGTTATGCGTTATATAGTAATAGTATATAACGTTATACGTTATATAGTAATAGTATATAACGTTATACGTTATATAGTAATAGTATATAACGTTATACGTTATATAGTACAAGTATATAACGTTATACGTTATATAGTAATAGTATATAACGTTATGCGTTATATAGTAATATTATATAACGTTATGCGTTATATAGTAATAGTATATAACGTTATACGTTATATAGTAATAGTATATAACGTTATACGTTATATAGTAATAGTATATAACGTTATACGTTATATAGTAGTAGTATATAACGTTATACGTTAATACGTAATAGTATATAACGTTATGCGTTATATAGTAATAGTATATAACGTCATCCGTTATATAGTATAAGTATATAATGTTATACGTTATGTAGTAATAGTATATAACGTTATACGTTATATAGTAATATTATATAACGTTATGCGTTATATAGTAATATTATATAACGTTATGCGTTATATACTAATAGTATATAACGTTATACGTTATATAGTAATAGTATATAACGTTATACGTTATATAGTACAAGTATATAACGTTATACGTTATATAGTAATAGTATATAACGTTATGCGTTATATAGTAATATTATATAACGTTATGCGTTATATAGTAATAGTATATAACGTCATCCGTTATATAGTATAAGTATATAACGTTATACGTTATGTAGTAATAGTATATAACGTTATACGTTATATAGTAATAGTATATAACGTTATGCGTTATATAGTAATAGTATATAACGTTATACGTTATATAGTAATAGTATATAACGTTATACGTTATATAGTAATAGTATATAACGTTATACGTTATATAGTAATGGTATATAACGTTATACGTTATATAGTACAAGTATATAACGTTATACGTTATATAGTAATAGTATATAACGTTATGCGTTATATAGTAATAGTATATAACGTTATGCGTTATATAGTAATAGTATATAACGTCATCCGTTATATAGTATAAGTATATAACGTTATACGTTATGTAGTAATAGTATATAACGTTATACGTTATATAGTAATATTATATAACGTTATGCGTTATATAGTAATATTATATAACGTTATGCGTTATATAGTAATAGTATATAACGTTATACGTTATATAGTAATAGTATATAACGTTATAAGTTATATAGTAATAGTATATAACGTTATACGTTATATAGTAATGGTATATAACGTTATACGTTATATAGTAATATTATATAACGTTATGCGTTATATAGTAATAGTATATAACGTTATACGTTATATAGTAATAGTATATAACGTTATACGTTATATAGTAATAGTATATAACGTTATACGTTATATAGTAATAGTATATAACGTTATACGTTATATAGTAATAGTATATAACGTTATACGTTATATAGTAATAGTATATAACGTTATACGATATATAGTAATAGTATATAACGTTATGCGTTATATAGTAATAGTATATAACGTTATACGATAGTACGAAATAGTATATATCGTTATACGTTATATAGTAATAGTATATAACGTTATACGTTATATAGTAATGGTATATAACGTTATGCGTTATATAGTAATAGTATATAACGTTATACGTTATATAGTAATAGTATATAACGTTATACGTTATATAGTAATAGTATATAACGTTATGCGTTATATAGTAATAGTATATAACGTTATACGTTATATAGTAATAGTATATAACGTTATGCGTTATATAGTAATAGTATATAACGTTATACGATAGTACGGAATAGTATATATCGTTATACGTTATATAGTAATAGTATATAACGTTATACGTTAGTACGTAATAATATACAACGTTATACGTGATATGGCAATACTATATAACGTTATACGTTATTACGTAATAGTATATAACGTTATACGTTATATAGTAATAGTATATAACGTTATGCGTTATATAGTAATAGTATATAACGTTATACGTTATATAGTAATAGTATATAACGTTGTGCGTTATATAGTAATAGTATATAACGTTATACGATAGTACGGAATAGTATATATCGTTATACGTTATATAGTAATAGTATATAACGTTATACGTTATATAGTAATAGTATATAACATTATACGTTATATAGTAATAGTATATAACGTTATACGTTATATAGTAATAGTATATAACGTTATACGTTATATAGTAATAGTATATAGCGTTATACGTTATATACTATTACTATATAACGTTATGCGTTATATAGTAATAGTATATAACGTTATACGATAGTACGAAATAGTATATATCGTTATACGTTATATAGTAATAGTATATAACGTTATACGTTATATAGTAATAGTATATAACGTTATACGTTATATAGTAATTGTATATAACGTTATACGTTATTACGTAATATTATATAACGTTATGCGTTATATAGTAATAGTATATAACGTTATACGTTATATAGTAATAGTATATAACGTTATGCGTTATATAGTAATAGTATATAACGTTATACGATAGTACGGAATAGTATATATCGTTATACGTTATATAGTAATAGTATATAACGTTATACGTTAGTACGTAATAATATACAACGTTATACGTGATATGGCAATACTATATAACGTTATACGTTATTACGTAATAGTATATAACGTTATACGTTATATAGTAATATTATATAACGTTATGCGTTATATAGTAATATTATATAACGTTATACGTTATATAGTAATAGTATATAACGTTGTGCGTTATATAGTAATAGTTTATAACGTTATACGTTATATAGTAATAGTATATAACGTTATGCGTTATATAGTAATAGTATATAACGTTATACGATAGTACGGAATAGTATATATCGTTATACGTTATATAGTAATAGTATATAACGTTATACGTTAGTACGTAATAATATACAACGTTATACGTGATATGGCAATACTATATAACGTTATACGTTATTACGTAATAGTATATAACGTTATACGTTATATAGTAATAGTATATAACGTATAAAGTTATATAGTAATAGTATATAACGTTATACGATAGTACGGAATAGTATATATCGTTATACGTTATATAGTAATAGTATATAACGTTATACGTTATATAGTAATAGTATATAACGTTATGCGTTATATAGTAATAGTATATAACGTTATACGATAGTACGGAATAGTATATATCGTTATACGTTATATAGTAATAGTATATAACGTTATACGTTATATAGTAATAGTATATAACGTTATACGTTATATAGTAATAGTATATAACGTTATACGTTATATAGTAATAGTATATAACGTTATACGTTATATACTATTACTATATAACGCATAACGTTATATAGTAATAGTATATAACGTTATACGATAGTACGGAATAGTATATATCGTTATACGTTATATAGTAATAGTATATAACGTTATACGTTATATAGTAATAGTATATAACGTTATGCGTTATATAGTAATAGTATATAACGTTATACGATAGTACGGAATAGTATATATCGTTATACGTTATATAGTAATAGTATATAACGTTATACGTTAGTACGTAATAATATACAACGTTATACGTGATATGGCAATACTATATAACGTTATACGTTATTACGTAATAGTATATAACGTTATACGTTATATAGTAATAGTATATAACGTATAACGTTATATAGTAATAGTATATAACGTTATACGATAGTACGGAATAGTATATATCGTTATACGTTATATAGTAATAGTATATAACGTTATACGTTATATAGTAATAGTATATAACGTTATGCGTTATATAGTAATAGTATATAACGTTATACGATAGTACGGAATAGTATATATCGTTATACGTTATATAGTAATAGTATATAACGTTATACGTTATATAGTAATAGTATATAACGTTATACGTTATATAGTAATAGTATATAACGTTATACGTTATATAGTAATAGTATATAACGTTATACGTTATATAGTAATAGTATATAACGTTATGCGTTATATAGTAATAGTATATAACGTTATACGATAGTACGAAATAGTATATATCGTTATACGTTATATAGTAATAGTATATAACGTTATAAGTTATATAGTAATAGTATATAACGTTATGCGTTATATAGTAATTGTATATAACGTTATACGTTATTACGTAATATTATATAACGTTATGCGTTATATAGTAATAGTATATAACGTTATACGTTATATAGTAATAGTATATAACGTTATGCGTTATATAGTAATAGTATATAACGTTATACGATAGTACGGAATAGTATATATCGTTATACGTTATATAGTAATAGTATATAACGTTATACGTTAGTACGTAATAATATACAACGTTATACGTGATATGGCAATACTATATAACGTTATACGTTATTACGTAATAGTATATAACGTTATACGTTATATAGTAATAGTATATAACGTTATACGTTATATAGTAATAGTATATAACGTTATACGTTATATAGTAATATTATATAACGTTATGCGTTATATAGTAATAGTATATAACGTTATACGTTATATAGTAATAGTATATAACGTTATGCGTTATATAGTAATAGTATATAACGTTATACGTTATATAGTAATAGTATATAACGTTATGCGTTATATAGTAATAGTATATAACGTTATACGATAGTACGGAATAGTATATATCGTTATACGTTATATAGTAATAGTATATAACGTTATACGTTATATAGTAATAGTATATAACGTTATACGTTATATAGTAATAGTATATAACGTTATACGTTATATAGTAATATTATATAACGTTATAAGTTATTACGTAATAGTATATAACGTTATGCGTTATATAGTAATAGTATATAGCGTCATCCGTTATATAGTATAAGTATATAACGTTATACGTTATGTAGTAATAGTATATAACGTTATACGTTATATAGTAATAGTATATAACGTTATACGTTATATAGTACAAGTATATAACGTTATACGTTATATAGTAATAGTATATAACGTTATGCGTTATATAGTAATATTATATAACGTTATGCGTTATATAGTAATAGTATATAACGTTATACGTTATATAGTAATAGTATATAACGTTATACGTTATATAGTAATAGTATATAACGTTATACGTTATATAGTAGTAGTATATAACGTTATACGTTAATACGTAATAGTATATAACGTTATGCGTTATATAGTAATAGTATATAGCGTCATCCGTTATATAGTATAAGTATATAACGTTATACGTTATGTAGTAATAGTATATAACGTTATACGTTATATAGTAATATTATATAACGTTATGCGTTATATAGTAATATTATATAACGTTATGCGTTATATACTAATAGTATATAACGTTATACGTTATATAGTAATAGTATATAACGTTATAAGTTATATAGTAATAGTATATAACGTTATACGTTATATAGTAATGGTATATAACGTTATACGTTATATAGTAATAGTATATAACGTTATGCGTTATATAGTAATAGTATTTAACGTTATACGATAGTACGAAATAGTATATATCGTTATACGTTATATAGTAATAGTATATAACGTTATACGTTATATAGTAATGGTATATAACGTTATGCGTTATATAGTAATAGTATATAACGTTATACGTTATATAGTAATAGTATATAACGTTATACGTTATATAGTAATAGTATATAACGTTATGCGTTATATAGTAATAGTATATAACGTTATACGTTATATAGTAATAGTATATAACGTTATACGTTATATAGTAATAGTATATAACGTTATACGTTATATAGTAATGGTATATAACGTTATACGTTATATAGTAATATTATATAACGTTATGCGTTATATAGTAATAGTATATAACGTTATACGTTATATAGTAATAGTATATAACGCTATACGTTATATAGTAATAGTATATAACGTTATACGTTATATAGTAATAGTATATAACGTTATACGTTATATAGTAATAGTATATAACGTTATACGTTAATACGTAATAGTATATATCGTTATACGTTATATAGTAATAGTATATAACGTTATGCGTTATATGGTAATAGTATATAACGTCATCCGTTATATAGTATAAGTATATAACGTTATACGTTATGTAGTAATAGTATATAACGTTATATAGTAATATTATATAACGTTATGCGTTATATAGTAATATTATATAACGTTATACGTTATATAGTAATAGTATATAACGTTATACGTTATATAGTAATAGTATATAACGTTATACGTTATGTAGTAATAGTATATAACGTTATGCGTTATATAGTAATATTGTATAACGTTATGCGTTATATAGTAATATTATATAACGTTATGCGTTATATAGTAATAGTATATAACGTTATACGTTATATAGTAATAGTATATAACGTTATACGTTATATAGTAATAGTATATAACGTTATACGTTATATAGTAATGGTATATAACGTTATACGTTATATAGTAATATTATATAACGTTATGCGTTATATAGTAATAGTATATAACGTTATACGTTATATAGTAATAGTATATAACGTTATACGATAGTACGGAATAGTATATATCGTTATACGTTATATAGTAATAGTATATAACGTTATACGTTAGTACGTAATAATATACAACGTTATACGTGATATGGCAGTACTATATAACGTTATACGTTATTACGTAATAGTATATAACGTTATACGTTATTACGTAATAGTATATGACGTTATACGTTATATAGTAATAGTATATAACGTTATACGTTATATAGTGATATTATATAACGTTATGCGTTATATAGTAATAGTATATAACGTTATACGTTATATAGTAATAGTATATAACGTTATACGTTATATAGTAATAGTATATAACGTTATACGTTATATAGTACAAGTATATAACGTTATACGTTATATAGTAATAGTATATAACGTTATGCGTTATATAGTAATATTATATAACGTTATGCGTTATATAGTAATAGTATATAACGTTATACGTTATATAGTAATAGTATATAACGTTATACGTTATATAGTAATAGTATATAACGTTATACGTTATATAGTAGGTAGTATATAACGTTATACGTTAATACGTAATAGTATATAACGTTATGCGTTATATAGTAATAGTATATAACGTCATCCGTTATATAGTATAAGTATATAACGTTATACGTTATGTAGTAATAGTATATAACGTTATACGTTATATAGTAATATTATATAACGTTATGCGTTATATAGTAATATTATATAACGTTATGCGTTATATACTAATAGTATATAACGTTATACGTTATATAGTAATAGTATATAACGTTATAAGTTATATAGTAATAGTATATAACGTTATACGTTATATAGTAATGGTATATAACGTTATACGTTATATAGTAATATTATATAACGTTATGCGTTATATAGTAATAGTATATAACGTTATACGTTATATAGTAATAGTATATAACGTTATACGTTATATAGTAATAGTATATAACGTTATACGTTATATAGTAATAGTATATGACGTTATACGTTATATAGTAATAGTATATAACGTTATGCGTTATATAGTAATAGTATTTAACGTTATACGATAGTACGAAATAGTATATATCGTTATACGTTATATAGTAATAGTATATAACGTTATACGTTATATAGTAATGGTATATAACGTTATGCGTTATATAGTAATAGTATATAACGTTATACGTTATATAGTAATAGTATATAACGTTATACGTTATATAGTAATAGTATATAACGTTATACGTTATATAGTAATAGTATATAACGTTATACGATATATCGTAATAGTATATAACGTTATACGTTATATAGTAATAGTATATAACGTTATACGTTATATAGTAATAGTATATAACGTTATACGTTATATAGTAATAGTATATAACGTTATACGTTATATAGTAATATTATATAACGTTATAAGTTATTACGTAATAGTATATAACGTTATACGTTATATAGTAATAGTATATAACGTTATACGTTATATAGTAATAGCATATAACGTTATACGTTATATAGTAATAGTATATAACGTTATACGTTAATACATAATAGTATATATCGTTATACCTTATATAGTAATAGTATATAACGTTATACGTTATATAGTAATAGTATATAACGTTATACGTTATATAGTAATATTATATAACGTTATGCGTTATATAGTAATATTATATAACGTTATGCGTTATATAGTAATAGTATATAACATTATACGTTATATAGTAATAGTATATAACGTTATACGTTATATAGTAATAGTATATAACGTTATACGTTATATAGTAATAGTATATAACGTTATACGTTATGTAGTAATAGTATATAACGTTATACGTTATATAGTAATATTGTATAACGTTATGCGTTATATAGTAATATTATATAACGTTATGCGTTATATAGTAATAGTATATAACGTTATACGTTATATAGTAATAGTATATAACGTTATACGTTATATAGTAATAGTATATAACGTTATACGTTATATAGTAATGGTATATAACGTTATACGTTATATAGTAATATTATATAACGTTATGCGTTATATAGTAATAGTATATAACGTTATACGTTATATAGTAATAGTATATAACGCTATACGTTATATAGTAATAGTATATAACGTTATACGTTATATAGTAATAGTATATAACGTTATACGTTATATAGTAATAGTATATAACGTTATACGTTAATACGTAATAGTATATATCGTTATACGTTATATAGTAATAGTATATAACGTTATGCGTTATATGGTAATAGTATATAACGTCATCCGTTATATAGTATAAGTATATAACGTTATACGTTATGTAGTAATAGTATATAACGTTATATAGTAATATTATATAACGTTATGCGTTATATAGTAATATTATATAACGTTATGCGTTATATAGTAATAGTATATAACGTTATACGTTATATAGTAATAGTATATAACGTTATACGTTATATAGTAATAGTATATAACGTTATACGTTATATAGTAATGGTATATAGCGTTATACGTTATATAGTAATATTATATAACGTTATGCGTTATATAGTAATAGTATATAACGTTATACGTTATATAGTAAGAGTATATAACTTTATACGTTATATAGTAATAGTATATAACGTTATACGTTAATACGTTATAGTATATAACGTTATACGTTATATAGTAATAGTATATAACGTTATACGTTATATAGTAATAGTATATAGCGTTATACGTTAGTACGTAATAATATACAACGTTATACGTGATATGGCAATACTATATAACGTTATACGTTATGTAGTAATAGTATATAACGTTATACGTTATATAGTAATATTATATAACGTTATGCGTTATATAGTAATATTATATAACGTTATGCGTTATATAGTAATAGTATATAACGTTATACGTTATATAGTATAAGTATATAACGTTATACGTTATGTAGTAATAGTATATAACGTTATGCGTTATATAGTAATAGTAAATAACGTTATACGTTATATAGTAATACTATATAACGTTATACGTTATATAGTAATGGTATATAACGTTATACGTTATATAGTAATAGTATATAACGTTATACGTTATATAGTAATAGTATATAACGTTATGCGTTATATAGTAATATTATATAACGTTATGCGTTATATAGTAATAGTATATAACGTTATACGTTATATAGTAATAGTATATAACGTTATACGTTATATAGTAATAGTATATAACGTTATACGTTATATAGTAGTAGTATATAACGTTATACGTTAATACGTAATAGTATATAACGTTATGCGTTATATAGTAATAGTATATAACGTCATCCGTTATATAGTATAAGTATATAACGTTATACGTTATGTAGTAATAGTATATAACGTTATACGTTATATAGTAATATTATATAACGTTATGCGTTATATAGTAATATTATATAACGTTATGCGTTATATAGTAATAGTATATAACGTTATACGTTATATAGTAATAGGATATAACGTTATACGTTATATAGTAATAGTATATAACGTTATACGTTATATAGTAATGGTATATAACGTTATACGTTATATAGTAATATTATATAACGTTATGCGTTATATAGTAATAGTATATAACGTTATACGTTATATAGTAATAGTATATAACGTTATACGTTATATAGTAATAGTATATAACGTTATACGTTATATAGTAATAGTATATAAAGTTATACGCTATATAGTAATAGTATATAACGTTATGCGTTATATAGTAATAGTATATAACGTTATACGATAGTACGAAATAGTATATATCGTTATACGTTATATAGTAATAGTATATAACGTTATACGTTATATAGTAATTGTATATAACGTTATACGTTATATAGTAATAGTATATAACGTTATACGTTATATAGTAATAGTATATAACGTTATACGTTATATAGTAATAGTATATAACGTTATACGTTATATAGTAATGGTATATAACGTTATACGTTATATAGTAATAGTATATAACGTTATACGTTATATAGTAATAGTATATAACGTTATGCGTTATATAGTAATTGTATATAACGTTATACGTTATTACGTAATATTATATAACGTTATGCGTTATATAGTAATAGTATATAACGTTATACGATAGTACGGAATAGTATATATCGTTATACGTTATATAGTAATAGTATATAACGTTATACGTTAGTACGTAATAATATACAACGTTATACGTGATATGGCAGTACTATATAACGTTATACGTTATTACGTAATAGTATATAACGTTATACGTTATTACGTAATAGTATATGACGTTATACGTTATATAGTAATAGTATATAACGTTATACGTTATATAGTAATATTATATAACGTTATGCGTTATATAGTAATAGTATATAACGTTATACGTTATATAGTAATAGTATATAACGTTATGCGTTATATAGTAATAGTATATAACGTTATACGATAGTACGAAATAGTATATATCGTTATACGTTATATAGTAATAGTATATAACGTTATAAGTTATATAGTAATAGTATATAACGTTATACGTTATATAGTAATGGTATATAACGTTATGCGTTATATAGTACAAGTATATAACGTTATACGTTATATAGTAATAGTATATAACGTTATCCGTTATATAGTAATATTATATAACGTTATGCGTTATATAGTAATAGTATATAACGTCATCCGTTATATAGTATAAGTATATAACGTTATACGTTATGTAGTAATAGTATATAACGTTATACGTTATATAGTAATATTATATAACGTTATGCGTTATATAGTAATATTATATAACGTTATGCGTTATATAGTAATAGTATATAACGTTATACGTTATATAGTAATAGTATATAACGTTATAAGTTATATAGTAATAGTATATAACGTTATACGTTATATAGTAATGGTATATAACGTTATACGTTATATAGTAATATTATATAACGTTATGCGTTATATAGTAATAGTATATAACGTTATACGTTATATAGTAATAGTATACAACGTTATACGTTATATAGTAATAGTATAGAACGTTATACGTTATATAGTAATAGTATATAACGTTATACGTTATATAGTAATAGTATATAACGTTATACGTTATATAGTAATAGTATATAACGTTATACGATATATAGTAATAGTATATAACGTTATGCGTTATATAGTAATAGTATATAACGTTATACGATAGTACGAAATAGTATATATCGTTATACGTTATATAGTAATAGTATATAACGTTATACGTTATATAGTAATGGTATATAACGTTATGCGTTATATAGTAATATTATATAACGTTATGCGTTATATAGTAATAGTATATAACGTTATACGTTATATAGTAATAGTATATAACGTTATAAGTTATATAGTAATAGTATATAACGTTATACGTTATATAGTAATGGTATATAACGTTATACGTTATATAGTAATATTATATAACGTTATGCGTTATATAGTAATAGTATATAACGTCATCCGTTATATAGTATAAGTATATAACGTTATACGTTATGTAGTAATAGTATATAACGTTATACGTTATATAGTAATATTATATAACGTTATGCGTTATATAGTAATATTATATAACGTTATGCGTTATATAGTAATAGTATATAACGTTATACGTTATATAGTAATAGTATATAACGTTATAAGTTATATAGTAATAGTATATAACGTTATACGTTATATAGTAATGGTATATAACGTTATACGTTATATAGTAATATTACATAACGTTATGCGTTATATAGTAATAGTATATAACGTTATACGATAGTACGGAATAGTATATATCGTTATACGTTATATAGTAATAGTATATAACGTTATACGTTAGTACGTAATAATATACAACGTTATACGTGATATGGCAATACTATATAACGTTATACGTTATTACGTAATAGTATATAACGTTATACGTTATATAGTAATAGTATATAACGTTATACGTTATATAGTAATAGTATATAACGTTATACGTTATATAGTAATATTATATAACGTTATACGTTATATAGTAATAGTATATAACGTTATACGTTATATAGTAATAGTATATAACGTTGTGCGTTATATAGTAATAGTATATAACGTTATACGATAGTACGGAATAGTATATATCGTTATACGTTATATAGTAATAGTATATAACGTTATACGTTATATAGTAATAGTATATAACGTTATACGTTATATAGTAATAGTATATAACGTTATACGTTATATAGTAATAGTATATAACGTTATACGTTATATAGTAATAGTATATAACGTTGTGCGTTATATAGTAATAGTTTATAACGTTATACGTTATATAGTAATAGTATATAACGTTATGCGTTATATAGTAATAGTATATAACGTTATACGATAGTACGGAATAGTATATATCGTTATACGTTATATAGTAATAGTATATAACGTTATACGTTAGTACGTAATAATATACAACGTTATACGTGATATGGCAATACTATATAACGTTATACGTTATATAGTAATAGTATATAACGTTGTGCGTTATATAGTAATAGTATATAACGTTATACGTTATATAGTAATAGTATATAACGTTATACGTTATATAGTAATATTATATAACGTTATGCGTTATATAGTAATAGTATATAACGTTATACGATAGTACGGAATAGTATATATCGTTATACGTTATATAGTAATAGTATATAACGTTATACGTTATATAGTAATAGTATATAACGTTATACGTTATATAGTAATAGTATATAACGTTATACGTTATATAGTAATAGTATATAACGTTATGCGTTATATAGTAATAGTATATAACGTTATACGATAGTACGAAATAGTATATATCGTTATACGTTATATAGTAATAGTATATAACGTTATAAGTTATATAGTAATAGTATATAACGTTATGCGTTATATAGTAATTGTATATAACGTTATACGTTATTACGTAATATTATATAACGTTATGCGTTATATAGTAATAGTATATAACGTTATACGTTATATAGTAATAGTATATAACGTTATGCGTTATATAGTAATAGTATATAACGTTATACGATAGTACGGAATAGTATATATCGTTATACGTTATATAGTAATAGTATATAACGTTATACGTTAGTACGTAATAATATACAACGTTATACGTGATATGGCAATACTATATAACGTTATACGTTATTACGTAATAGTATATAACGTTATACGTTATATAGTAATAGTATATAACGTTATACGTTATTTAGTAATAGTATATAACGTTATACGTTATATAGTAATATTATATAACGTTATGCGTTATATAGTAATAGTATATAACGTTATACGTTATATAGTAATAGTATATAACGTTATGCGTTATATAGTAATAGTATATAACGTTATACGTTATATAGTAATAGTATATAACGTTATGCGTTATATAGTAATAGTATATAACGTTATACGATAGTACGGAATAGTATATATCGTTATACGTTATATAGTAATAGTATATAACGTTATACGTTAGTACGTAATAATATACAACGTTATACGTGATACGGCAGTACTATATAACGTTATACGTTATTACGTAATAGTATATAACGTTATACGTTATTACGTAATAGTATATGACGTTATACGTTATATAGTAATAGTATATAACGTTATACGTTATATAGTGATATTATATAACGTTATGCGTTATATAGTAATAGTATATAACGTTATACGTTATATAGTAATAGTATATAACGTTATACGTTATATAGTAATAGTATATAACGTTATACGTTATATAGTACAAGTATATAACGTTATACGTTATATAGTAATAGTATATAACGTTATGCGTTATATAGTAATATTATATAACGTTATGCGTTATATAGTAATAGTATATAACGTTATACGTTATATAGTAATAGTATATAACGTTATACGTTATATAGTAATAGTATATAACGTTATACGTTATATAGTAATAGTATATAACGTTATACGTTAATACGTAATAGTATATAACGTTATGCGTTATATAGTAATAGTATATAACGTCATCCGTTATATAGTATAAGTATATAACGTTATACGTTATGTAGTAATAGTATATAACGTTATACGTTATATAGTAATATTATATAACGTTATGCGTTATATAGTAATATTATATAACGTTATGCGTTATATACTATTACTATATAACGTTATACGTTATATAGTAATAGTATATAACGTTATAAGTTATATAGTAATAGTATATAACGTTATACGTTATATAGTAATGGTATATAACGTTATACGTTATATAGTAATATTATATAACGTTATGCGTTATATAGTAATAGTATATAACGTTATACGTTATATAGTAATAGTATATAACGTTATACGTTATATAGTAATAGTATATAACGTTATACGTTATATAGTAATAGTATATGACGTTATACGTTATATAGTAATAGTATATAACGTTATGCGTTATATAGTAATAGTATTTAACGTTATACGATAGTACGAAATAGTATATATCGTTATACGTTATATAGTAATAGTATATAACGTTATACGTTATATAGTAATGGTATATAACGTTATGCGTTATATAGTAATAGTATATAACGTTATACGTTATATAGTAATAGTATATAACGTTATACGTTATATAGTAATAGTATATAACGTTATGCGTTATATAGTAATAGTATATAACGTTATACGTTATATAGTACTAGTATATAACGTTATGCGTTATATAGTAATAGTATATAACGTTATACGATAGTACGGAATAGAATATATCGTTATACGTTATATAGTAATAGTATATAACGTTATACGTTAGTACGTAATAATATACAACGTTATACGTGATATGGCAATACTATATAACGTTATACGTTATTACGTAATAGTATATAACGTTATACGTTATATAGTAATAGTATATAACGTTATACGTTATATAGTAATAGTATATAACGTTATACGTTATATAGTAATATTATATAACGTTATACGTTATATAGTAATAGTATATAACGTTATACGTTATATAGTAATAGTATATAACGTTGTGCGTTATATAGTAATAGTATATAACGTTATACGATAGTACGGAATAGTATATACCGTTATACGTTATATAGTAATAGTATATAACGTTATACGTTACATAGTAATAGTATATAACGTTATACGTTATATAGTAATAGTATATAACGTTATACGTTATATAGTAATAGTATATAACGTTATACGTTATATAGTAATAGTATATAACGTTATACGATAGTACGGAATAGTATATATCGTTATACGTTATATAGTAATAGTATATAACGTTATACGTTAGTACGTAATAATATACAACGTTATACGTGATATGGCAATACTATATAACGTTATACGTTATTACGTAATAGTATATAACGTTATACGTTATATAGTAATATTATATAACGTTATGCGTTATATAGTAATATTATATAACGTTATACGTTATATAGTAATAGTATATAACGTTGTGCGTTATATAGTAATAGTTTATAACGTTATACGTTATATAGTAATAGTATATAACGTTATGCGTTATATAGTAATAGTATATAACGTTATACGATAGAACGGAATAGTATATATCGTTATACGTTATATAGTAATAGTATATAACGTTATACGTTAGTACGTAATAATATACAACGTTATACGTGATATGGCAATACTATATAACGTTATACGTTATTACGTAATAGTATATAACGTTATACGTTATATAGTAATAGTATATAACGTTATACGTTATATAGTAATAGTATATAACGTTATACGTTATATAGTAATATTATATAACGTTATGCGTTATATAGTAATAGTATATAACGTTATACGTTATATAGTAATAGTATATAACGTTATGCGTTATATAGTAATAGTATATAACGTTATACGATAGTACGGAATAGTATATATCGTTATACGTTATATAGTAATAGTATATAACGTTATACGTTATATAGTAATAGTATATAACGTTATACGTTATATAGTAATAGTATATAACGTTATACGTTATATAGTAATAGTATATAACGTTATACGTTATATAGTAATAGTATATAACGTTATGCGTTATATAGTAATAGTATATAACGTTATACGATAGTACGAAATAGTATATATCGTTATACGTTATATAGTAATAGTATATAACGTTATACGTTATATAGTAATAGTATATAACGTTATACGTTATATAGTAATAGTATATAACGTTATACGTTATATAGTAATAGTATATAACGTTATACGTTATATAGTAATAGTATATAACGTTATGCGTTATATAGTAATTGTATATAACGTTATACGTTATTACGTAATATTATATAACGTTATGCGTTATATAGTAATAGTATATAACGTTATACATTATATAGTAATAGTATATAACGTTATGCGTTATATAGTAATAGTATATAACGTTATACGATAGTACGGAATAGTATATATCGTTATACGTTATATAGTAATAGTATATAACGTTATACGTTAGTACGTAATAATATACAACGTTATACGTGATATGGCAATACTATATAACGTTATACGTTATTACGTAATAGTATATAACGTTATACGTTATATAGTAATAGTATATAACGTTATACGTTATATAGTAATAGTATATAACGTTATACGTTATATAGTAATATTATATAACGTTATGCGTTATATAGTAATAGTATATAACGTTATACGTTATATAGTAATAGTATATAACGTTATGCGTTATATAGTAATAGTATATAACGTTATACGATAGTACGGAATAGTATATATCGTTATACGTTATATAGTAATAGTATATAACGTTATACGTTATATAGTAATAGTATATAACGTTATACGTTATATAGTAATAGTATATAACGTTATACGTTATATAGTAATAGTATATAACGTTATGCGTTATATACTATTACTATATAACGTTATACGTTATATAGTAATAGTATATAACGTTATAAGTTATATAGTAATAGTATATAACGTTATACGTTATATAGTAATGGTATATAACGTTATACGTTATATAGTAATATTATATAACGTTATGCGTTATATAGTAATAGTATATAACGTTATACGTTATATAGTAATAGTATATAACGTTATACGTTATATAGTAATAGTATATAACGTTATACGTTATATAGTAATAGTATATGACGTTATACGTTATATAGTAATAGTATATAACGTTATGCGTTATATAGTAATAGTATTTAACGTTATACGATAGTACGAAATAGTATATATCGTTATACGTTATATAGTAATAGTATATAACGTTATACGTTATATAGTAATGGTATATAACGTTATGCGTTATATAGTAATAGTATATAACGTTATACGTTATATAGTAATAGTATATAACGTTATACGTTATATAGTAATAGTATATAACGTTATGCGTTATATAGTAATAGTATATAACGTTATACGTTATATAGTACTAGTATATAACGTTATGCGTTATATAGTAACAGTATATAACGTTATACGATAGTACGGAATGGAATATATCGTTATACGTTATATAGTAATAGTATATAACGTTATACGTTAGTACGTAATAATATACAACGTTATACGTGATATGGCAATACTATATAACGTTATACGTTATTACGTAATAGTATATAACGTTATACGTTATATAGTAATAGTATATAACGTTATACGTTATATAGTAATAGTATATAACGTTATACGTTATATAGTAATATTATATAACGTTATACGTTATATAGTAATAGTATATAACGTTATACGTTATATAGTAATAGTATATAACGTTGTGCGTTATATAGTAATAGTATATAACGTTATACGTTATATAGTAATAGTATATAACGTTATACGTTATATAGTAATAGTATATAACGTTATACGTTATATAGTAATAGTATATAACGTTATACGATAGTACGGAATAGTATATATCGTTATACGTTATATAGTAATAGTATATAACGTTATACGTTAGTACGTAATAATATACAACGTTATACGTGATATGGCAATACTATATAACGTTATACGTTATTACGTAATAGTATATAACGTTATACGTTATATAGTAATATTATATAACGTTATGCGTTATATAGTAATATTATATAACGTTATACGTTATATAGTAATAGTATATAACGTTGTGCGTTATATAGTAATAGTTTATAACGTTATACGTTATATAGTAATAGTATATAACGTTATGCGTTATATAGTAATAGTATATAACGTTATACGATAGTACGGAATAGTATATATCGTTATACGTTATATAGTAATAGTATATAACGTTATACGTTAGTACGTAATAATATACAACGTTATACGTGATATGGCAATACTATATAACGTTATACGTTATTACGTAATAGTATATAACGGTATACGTTATATAGTAATAGTATATAACGTTATACGTTATATAGTAATAGTATATAACGTTATACGTTATATAGTAATATTATATAACGTTATGCGTTATATAGTAATAGTATATAACGTTATACGTTATATAGTAATAGTATATAACGTTATGCGTTATATAGTAATAGTATATAACGTTATACGATAGTACGGAATAGTATATATCGTTATACGTTATATAGTAATAGTATATAACGTTATACGTTATATAGTAATAGTATATAACGTTATACGTTATATAGTAATAGTATATAACGTTATACGTTATATAGTAATAGTATATAACGTTATACGTTATATAGTAATAGTATATAACGTTATGCGTTATATAGTAATAGTATATAACGTTATACGATAGTACGAAATAGTATATATCGTTATACGTTATATAGTAATAGTATATAACGTTATACGTTATATAGTAATAGTATATAACGTTATGCGTTATATAGTAATTGTATATAACGTTATACGTTATTACGTAATATTATATAACGTTATGCGTTATATAGTAATAGTATATAACGTTATACGTTATATAGTAATAGTATATAACGTTATGCGTTATATAGTAATAGTATATAACGTTATACGATAGTACGGAATAGTATATATCGTTATACGTTATATAGTAATAATATACAACGTTATACGTGATATGGCAATACTATATAACGTTATACGTTATTACGTAATAGTATATAACGTTATACGTTATATAGTAATATTATATAACGTTATGCGTTATATAGTAATAGTATATAACGCTATACGTTATTTAGTAATAGTATATAACGTTGTGCGTTATATAGTAATAGTTTATAACGTTATACGATAGTACGGAATAGTATATATCGTTATACGTTATATAGTGATAGTATATAACGTTATACGTTATATAGTAATAGTATATAACGTTATACGTTATATAGTAATAGTATATAACGTTATACGTTAGTACGTAATAATATACAACGTTATACGTGATATGGCAATACTATATAACGTTATACGTTATTACGTAATAGTATATAACGTTATACGTTATATAGTAATATTATATAACGTTATGCGTTATATAGTAATAGTATATAACGTTATACGTTATATAGTAATAGTATATAACGTTGTGCGTTATATAGTAATAGTTTATAACGTTATACGATAGTACGGAATAGTATATATCGTTATACGTTATATAGTGGTAGTATATAACGTTATACGTTATATAGTAATAGTATATAACGTTATACGTTATATAGTAATATTATATAACGTTATGCGTTATATAGTAATAGTATATAACGTTATACGTTATATAGTAATAGTATATAACGTTATACGTTATAAAGTAATAGTATATAACGTTATACGTTAATACGTAATAGTATGTCGAATTGTCGTTTGGATTTCGAGCGCGAGACGAATCTTCGTTAGCATTTGCCATCATGCTGTTCAATAAAGGTTGTATTTACATAAAATTATATTTCTTTACAAAGTTTGATAAATAATTAGTTTATCGGTTAACTAAGATAACAAACAATAAGTAAACAAATGCTTTAAATAATATTCTTGGGTTCTGTAACGAATCCACGGTCAATGGGAAACTTTCTGTACGTTTTAATATATTTTGATAGCACACTGACACGTTCACTCTGGCACAGGGTTTCCCCAAGACTCACCCAAGACGATGACAGTAAACTCTCCAAGGAGATTGCAAAATAAAGGACAGATACAGTTACATATATCAAATACATATTGATCGGGAATATCAACAAATTCCCAAGCGCCGTAACTAGGCAGTTCCACATAAACCAGCATTGCTCCTGATCAAGACTTGATTGTTTATACAGCGTATCCCTTAACACTGGAACCTCCTTTGTAAAACATTTCGTTCATCCCGTGACCGTGGCTACGTTCGGCGACCAGTTATGTCACCCCGAGCCCAAGTATTGAGAAATCTTCCAAAAGAAAGGCTCGATGTCTCTGCATCTCCGACAAGTATATATCGTTATACGTTATATAGTAATAGTATATAACGTTATACGTTATATAGTAATAGTATATAACGTTATACGTTATATAGTAATAGTATATAACGTTGTGCGTTATATAGTAATAGTATATAACGTTATACGATAGTACGGAATAGTATATATCGTTATACGTTATATAGTAATAGTATATAACGTTATACGTTATATAGTAATAGTATATAACGTTATACGTTATATAGTAATAGTATATAACGTTATACGTTATATAGTAATAGTATATAACGTTATACGTTATATAGTAATAGTATATAGCGTTATACGTTATATAGTAATACTATATAACGTTATGCGTTATATAGTAATAGTATATAACGTTATACGATAGTACGAAATAGTATATATCGTTATACGTTATATAGTAATAGTATATAACGTTATACGTTATATAGTAATAGTATATAACGTTATGCGTTATATAGTAATAGTATATAACGTTATACGTTATATAGTAATAGTATATAACGTTATGCGTTATATAGTAATAGTATATAACGTTATACGATAGTACGGAATAGTATATATCGTTATACGTTATATAGTAATAGTATATAACGTTATACGTTATATAGTAATAGTATATAACGTTATGCGTTATATAGTAATAGTATATAACGTTATACGTTATATAGTAATAGTATATAACGTTATGCGTTATATAGTAATAGTATATAACGTTATACGATAGTACGGAATAGTATATATCGTTATACGTTATATAGTAATAGTATATAACGTTATACGTTATATAGTAATGGTATATAACGTTATGCGTTATATAGTAATAGTATATAACGTTATACGTTATATAGTAATATTATATAACGTTATACGTTATATAGTAATAGTATATAACGTTATGCGTTATATAGTAATAGTATATAACGTTATACGTTATATAGTAATAGTATATAACGTTATGCGTTATATAGTAATAGTATATAACGTTATACGATAGTACGGAATAGTATATATCGTTATACGTTATATAGTAATAGTATATAACGTTATACGTTAGTACGTAATAATATACAACGTTATACGTGATATGGCAATACTATATAACGTTATACGTTATTACGTAATAGTATATAACGTTATACGTTATATAGTAATAGTATATAACGTTATACGTTATATAGTAATAGTATATAACGTTATACGTTATATAGTAATATTATATAACGTTATACGTTATATAGTAATAGTATATAACGTTATACGTTATATAGTAATAGTATATAACGTTGTGCGTTATATAGTAATAGTATATAACGTTATACGATAGTACGGAATAGTATATATCGTTATACGTTATATAGTAATAGTATATAACGTTATACGTTATATAGTAATAGTATATAACGTTATACGTTATATAGTAATAGTATATAACGTTATACGTTATATAGTAATAGTATATAACGTTATACGTTATATAGTAATAGTATATAGCGTTATACGTTATATAGTAATACTATATAACGTTATGCGTTATATAGTAATAGTATATAACGTTATACGATAGTACGAAATAGTATATATCGTTATACGTTATATAGTAATAGTATATAACGTTATACGTTATATAGTAATAGTATATAACGTTATACGTTATATAGTAATTGTATATAACGTTATACGTTATTACGTAATATTATATAACGTTATGCGTTATATAGTAATAGTATATAACGTTATACGATATATAGTAATAGTATATAACGTTATGCGTTATATAGTAATAGTATATAACGTTATACGATAGTACGGAATAGTATATATCGTTATACGTTATATAGTAATAGTATATAACGTTATACGTTAGTACGTAATAATATACAACGTTATACGTGATATGGCAATACTATATAACGTTATACGTTATTACGTAATAGTATATAACGTTATACGTTATATAGTAATATTATATAACGTTATGCGTTATATAGTAATATTATATAACGTTATACGTTATATAGTAATAGTATATAACGTTGTGCGTTATATAGTAATAGTTTATAACGTTATACGTTATATAGTAATAGTATATAACGTTATGCGTTATATAGTAATAGTATATAACGTTATACGATAGTACGGAATAGTATATATCGTTATACGTTATATAGTAATAGTATATAACGTTATACGTTAGTACGTAATAATATACAACGTTATACGTGATATGGCAATACTATATAACGTTATACGTTATTACGTAATAGTATATAACGTTATACGTTATATAGTAATAGTATATAACGTTATACGTTATATAGTAATAGTATATAACGTTATACGTTATATAGTAATATTATATAACGTTATGCGTTATATAGTAATAGTATATAACGTTATACGTTATATAGTAATAGTATATAACGTTATGCGTTATATAGTAATAGTATATAACGTTATACGATAGTACGGAATAGTATATATCGTTATACGTTATATAGTAATAGTATATAACGTTATACGTTATATAGTAATAGTATATAACGTTATACGTTATATAGTAATAGTATATAACGTTATACGTTATATAGTAATAGTATATAACGTTATACGTTATATAGTAATAGTATATAGCGTTATACGTTATATAGTAATACTATATAACGTTATGCGTTATATAGTAATAGTATATAACGTTATACGATAGTACGAAATAGTATATATCGTTATACGTTATATAGTAATAGTATATAACGTTATACGTTATATAGTAATAGTATATAACGTTATACGTTATATAGTAATTGTATATAACGTTATACGTTATTACGTAATATTATATAACGTTATGCGTTATATAGTAATAGTATATAACGTTATACGATATATAGTAATAGTATATAACGTTATGCGTTATATAGTAATAGTATATAACGTTATACGATAGTACGGAATAGTATATATCGTTATACGTTATATAGTAATAGTATATAACGTTATACGTTAGTACGTAATAATATACAACGTTATACGTGATATGGCAATACTATATAACGTTATACGTTATTACGTAATAGTATATAACGTTATACGTTATATAGTAATATTATATAACGTTATGCGTTATATAGTAATATTATATAACGTTATACGTTATATAGTAATAGTATATAACGTTGTGCGTTATATAGTAATAGTTTATAACGTTATACGTTATATAGTAATAGTATATAACGTTATGCGTTATATAGTAATAGTATATAACGTTATACGATAGTACGGAATAGTATATACCGTTATACGTTATATAGTAATAGTATATAACGTTATACGTTAGTACGTAATAATATACAACGTTATACGTGATATGGCAATACTATATAACGTTATACGTTATTACGTGATAGTATATAACGTTATACGTTATTACGTAATAGTATATAACGTTATACGTTATATAGTAATAGTATATAACGTTATACGTTATATAGTAATATTATATAACGTTATGCGTTATATAGTAATAGTTTATAACGTTATACGTTATATAGTAATAGTATATAACGTTATGCGTTATATAGTAATAGTATATAACGTTATACGATAGTACGGAATGGTATATATCGTTATACGTTATATAGTAATAGTATATAACGTTATACGTTATATAGTAATAGTATATAACGTTATACGTTATATAGTAATAGTATATAACGTTATACGTTATATAGTAATAGTATATAACGTTATGCGTTATATAGTAATAGTATATAACGTTATACGATAGTACGAAATAGTATATATCGTTATACGTTATATAGTAATAGTATATAACGTTATACGTTATATAGTAATAGTATATAACGTTATACGTTATATAGTAATAGTATATAACGTTATACGTTATATAGTAATAGTATATAACGTTATGCGTTATATAGTAATTGTATATAACGTTATACGTTATTACGTAATATTATATAACGTTATGCGTTATATAGTAATAGTATATAACGTTATACGTTATATAGTAATAGTATATAACGTTATGCGTTATATAGTAATAGTATATAACGTTATACGATAGTACGGAATAGTATATATCGTTATACGTTATATAGTAATAGTATATAACGTTATACGTTAGTACGTAATAATATACAACGTTATACGTGATATGGCAATACTATATAACGTTATACGTTATTACGTAATAGTATATAACGTTATACGTTATATAGTAATAGTATATAACGTTATACGTTATATAGTAAGAGTATATAACGTTATACGTTATATAGTAATATTATATAACGTTATGCGTTATATAGTAATAGTATATAACGTTGTACGTTATATAGTAATAGTATATAACGTTATGCGTTATATAGTAATAGTATATAACGTTATACGATAGTACGGAATAGTATATATCGTTATACGTTATATAGTAATAGTATATAACGTTATACGTTATATAGTAATAGTATATAACGTTATACGTTATATAGTAATAGTATATAGCGTTATACGTTATATAGTAATACTATATAACGTTGTGCGTTATATAGTAATAGTTTATAACGTTATACGATAGTACGGAATAGTATATATCGTTATACGTTATATAGTGATAGTATATAACGTTATACGTTATATAGTAATAGTATATAACGTTATACGTTATATAGTAATAGTATATAACGTTATACGATAGTACGGAATAGTATATATCGTTATACGTTATATAGTAATAGTATATAACGTTATACGTTAGTACGTAATAATATACAACGTTATACGTGATATGGCAATACTATATAACGTTATACGTTATTACGTAATAGTATATAACGTTATACGTTATATAGTAATATTATATAACGTTATGCGTTACATAGTAATAGTATATAACGCTATACGTTATATAGTAATAGTATATAACGTTATACGTTATATAGTAATACTATATAACGTTATGCGTTATATAGTAATATTATATAACGTTATGCGTTATATAGTAATAGTATATAACGTTATACGTTATATAGTAATAGTATATAACGTCATCCGTTATATAGTATAAGTATATAACGTTATACGTTATGTAGTAATAGTATATAACGTTATACGTTATATAGTAATATTATATAACGTTATGCGTTATATAGTAATATTATATAACGTTATGCGTTATATAGTAATAGTATATAACGTTATACGTTATGTAGTAATAGTATATAACGTTATACGTTATATAGTAATATTATATAACGTTATACGTTATATAGTAATGGTATATAACGTTATGCGTTATGTAGTAATAGTATATAACGTTATACGTTAATACGTAATAGTATATAACGTTATGCGTTATATAGTAATAGCATATAACGTCATCCGTTATATAGTATAAGTATATAACGTTATACGTTATGTAGTAATAGTATATAACGTTATACGTTATATAGTAATAGTATATAACGTTATACGTTATATAGTAATTGTATATAACGTTATACGTTATTACGTAATATTATATAACGTTGTGCGTTATATAGTAATAGTATATAACGTTATACGATAGTACGGAATATTATATACCGTTATACGTTATATAGTAATAGTATATAACGTTATACGTTATATAGTAATAGTATATAACGTTATACGTTATATAGTAATAGTATATAACGTTATACGTTATATAGTAATAGTATATAACGTTATACGATAGTACGGAATAGTATATATCGTTATACGTTATATAGTAATAGTATATAACGTTATACGTTAGTACGTAATAATATACAACGTTATACGTGATATGGCAATACTATATAACGTTATACGTTATTACGTAATAGTATATAACGTTATACGTTATATAGTAATATTATATAACGTTATGCGTTATATAGTAATATTATATAACGTTATACGTTATATAGTAATAGTATATAACGTTGTGCGTTATATAGTAATAGTTTATAACGTTATACGTTATATAGTAATAGTATATAACGTTATGCGTTATATAGTAATAGTATATAACGTTATACGATAGAACGGAATAGTATATATCGTTATACGTTATATAGTAATAGTATATAACGTTATACGTTAGTACGTAATAATATACAACGTTATACGTGATATGGCAATACTATATAACGTTATACGTTATTACGTAATAGTATATAACGTTATACGTTATATAGTAATAGTATATAACGTTATACGTTATATAGTAATAGTATATAACGTTATACGTTATATAGTAATAGTATATAACGTTATGCGTTATATAGTAATAGTATATAACGTTATACGATAGTACGGAATAGTATATATCGTTATTCGTTATATAGTAATAGTATATAACGTTATACGTTATATAGTAATAGTATATAACGTTATACGTTATATAGTAATAGTATATAACGTTATACGTTATATAGTAATAGTATATAACGTTATACGTTATATAGTAATAGTATATAACGTTATGCGTTATATAGTAATAGTATATAACGTTATACGATAGTACGAAATAGTATATATCGTTATACGTTATATAGTAATAGTATATAACGTTATACGTTATATAGTAATAGTATATAACGTTATGCGTTATATAGTAATTGTATATAACGTTATACGTTATTACGTAATATTATATAACGTTATGCGTTATATAGTAATAGTATATAACGTTATACATTGTATAGTAATAGTATATAACGTTATGCGTTATATAGTAATAGTATATAACGTTATACGATAGTACGGAATAGTATATATCGTTATACGTTATATAGTAATAGTATATAACGTTATACGTTAGTACGTAATAATATACAACGTTATACGTGATATGGCAATACTATATAACGTTATACGTTATTACGTAATAGTATATAACGTTATACGTTATATAGTAATAGTATATAACGTTATACGTTATATAGTAATAGTATATAGCGTTATACGTTATATAGTAATACTATATAACGTTGTGCGTTATATAGTAATAGTTTATAACGTTATACGATAGTACGGAATAGTATATATCGTTATACGTTATATAGTGATAGTATATAACGTTATACGTTATATAGTAATAGTATATAACGTTATACGTTATATAGTAATAGTATATAACGTTATACGATAGTACGGAATAGTATATAACGTTATACGTTATATAGTAATATTATATAACGTTATGCGTTATATAGTAATAGTATATAACGTTATACGTTATATAGTAATAGTATATAACGTTATACGTTATATAGTAATAGTATATAACGTTATACGCTATATAGTAATAGTATATAACGTTATGCGTTATATAGTAATTGTATATAACGTTATACGTTATTACGTAATATTATATAACGTTATGCGTTATATAGTAATAGTATATAACGTTATACGTTATATAGTAATAGTATATAACGTTATGCGTTATATAGTAATAGTATATAACGTTATACGATAGTACGGAATAGTATATATCGTTATACGTTATATAGTAATAGTATATAACGTTATACGTTAGTACGTAATAATATACAACGTTATACGTGATATGGCAATACTATATAACGTTATACGTTATTACGTAATAGTATATAACGTTATACGTTATATAGTAATAGTATATAACGTTATACGTTATATAGTAAGAGTATATAACGTTATACGTTATATAGTAATATTATATAACGTTATGCGTTATATAGTAATAGTATATAACGTTGTACGTTATATAGTAATAGTATATAACGTTATGCGTTATATAGTAATAGTATATAACGTTATACGATAGTACGGAATAGTATATATCGTTATACGTTATATAGTAATAGTATATAACGTTATACGTTATATAGTAATAGTATATAACGTTATACGTTATATAGTAATAGTATATAGCGTTATACGTTATATAGTAATACTATATAACGTTGTGCGTTATATAGTAATAGTTTATAACGTTATACGATAGTACGGAATAGTATATATCGTTATACGTTATATAGTGATAGTATATAACGTTATACGTTATATAGTAATAGTATATAACGTTATACGTTATATAGTAATAGTATATAACGTTATACGATAGTACGGAATAGTATATATCGTTATACGTTATATAGTAATAGTACATAACGTTATACGTTAGTACGTAATAATATACAACGTTATACGTGATATGGCAATACTATATAACGTTATACGTTATTACGTAATAGTATATAACGTTATACGTTATATAGTAATATTATATAACGTTATGCGTTACATAGTAATAGTATATAACGCTATACGTTATATAGTAATAGTATATAACGTTGTGCGTTATATAGTAATAGTTTATAACGTTATACGATAGTACGGAATAGTATATATCGTTATACGTTATATAGTGATAGTATATAACGTTATACGTTATATAGTAATAGTATATAACGTTATACGTTATATAGTAATAGTATATAACGTTATACGTTAGTACGTAATAATATACAACGTTATACGTGATATGGCAATACTATATAACGTTATACGTTATTACGTAATAGTATATAACGTTATGCGTTATATAGTAATAGTATATAACGTCATCCGTTATATAGTATAAGTATATAACGTTATACGTTATGTAGTAATAGTATATAACGTTATACGTTATATAGTAATACTATATAACGTTATGCGTTATATAGTAATATTATATAACGTTATGCGTTATATAGTAATAGTATATAACGTTATACGTTATATAGTAATAGTATATAACGTCATCCGTTATATAGTATAAGTATATAACGTTATACGTTATGTAGTAATAGTATATAACGTTATACGTTATATAGTAATATTATATAACGTTATGCGTTATATAGTAATATTATATAACGTTATGCGTTATATAGTAATAGTATATAACGTTATACGTTATGTAGTAATAGTATATAACGTTATACGTTATATAGTAATATTATATAACGTTATACGTTATATAGTAATGGTATATAACGTTATGCGTTATATAGTAATAGTATATAACGTTATACGTTAATACGTAATAGTATATAACGTTATGCGTTATATAGTAATAGCATATAACGTCATCCGTTATATAGTATAAGTATATAACGTTATACGTTATGTAGTAATAGTATATAACGTTATACGTTATATAGTAATAGTATATAACGTTATACGTTATATAGTAATTGTATATAACGTTATACGTTATTACGTAATATTATATAACGTTGTGCGTTATATAGTAATAGTATATAACGTTATACGATAGTACGGAATAGTATATACCGTTATACGTTATATAGTAATAGTATATAACGTTATACGTTATATAGTAATAGTATATAACGTTATACGTTATATAGTAATAGTATATAACGTTATACGTTATATAGTAATAGTATATAACGTTATACGATAGTACGGAATAGTATATATCGTTATACGTTATATAGTAATAGTATATAACGTTATACGTTAGTACGTAATAATATACAACGTTATACGTGATATGGCAATACTATATAACGTTATACGTTATTACGTAATAGTATATAACGTTATACGTTATATAGTAATATTATATAACGTTATGCGTTATATAGTAATATTATATAACGTTATACGTTATATAGTAATAGTATATAACGTTGTGCGTTATATAGTAATAGTTTATAACGTTATACGTTATATAGTAATAGTATATAACGTTATGCGTTATATAGTAATAGTATATAACGTTATACGATAGAACGGAATAGTATATATCGTTATACGTTATATAGTAATAGTATATAACGTTATACGTTAGTACGTAATAATATACAACGTTATACGTGATATGGCAATACTATATAACGTTATACGTTATTACGTAATAGTATATAACGTTATACGTTATATAGTAATAGTATATAACGTTATACGTTATATAGTAATAGTATATAACGTTATACGTTATATAGTAATAGTATATAACGTTATGCGTTATATAGTAATAGTATATAACGTTATACGATAGTACGGAATAGTATATATCGTTATTCGTTATATAGTAATAGTATATAACGTTATACGTTATATAGTAATAGTATATAACGTTATACGTTATATAGTAATAGTATATAACGTTATACGTTATATAGTAATAGTATATAACGTTATACGTTATATAGTAATAGTATATAACGTTATGCGTTATATAGTAATAGTATATAACGTTATACGATAGTACGAAATAGTATATATCGTTATACGTTATATAGTAATAGTATATAACGTTATACGTTATATAGTAATAGTATATAACGTTATGCGTTATATAGTAATTGTATATAACGTTATACGTTATTACGTAATATTATATAACGTTATGCGTTATATAGTAATAGTATATAACGTTATACATTATATAGTAATAGTATATAACGTTATGCGTTATATAGTAATAGTATATAACGTTATACGATAGTACGGAATAGTATATATCGTTATATGTTATATAGTAATAGTATATAACGTTATACGTTAGTACGTAATAATATACAACGTTATACGTGATATGGCAATACTATATAACGTTATACGTTATTACGTAATAGTATATAACGTTATACGTTATATAGTAATAGTATATAACGTTATACGTTATATAGTAATAGTATATAGCGTTATACGTTATATAGTAATACTATATAACGTTGTGCGTTATATAGTAATAGTTTATAACGTTATACGATAGTACGGAATAGTATATATCGTTATACGTTATATAGTGATAGTATATAACGTTATACGTTATATAGTAATAGTATATAACGTTATACGTTATATAGTAATACTATATAACGTTGTGCGTTATATAGTAATAGTTTATAACGTTATACGATAGTACGGAATAGTATATATCGTTATACGTTATATAGTAATAGTATATAACGTTATACGATAGTACGGAATAGTATATATCGTTATACGTTATATAGTAATAGTATATAACGTTATACGTTAGTACGTAATAATATACAACGTTATACGTGATATGGCAATACTATATAACGTTATACGTTATTACGTAATAGTATATAACGTTATACGTTATATAGTAATAGTATATAACGTTATGCGTTATATACTAATAGTATATAACGTTATACGTTATATAGTAATAGTATATAACGTTATAAGTTATATAGTAATAGTATATAACGTTATACGTTATATAGTAATGGTATATAACGTTATACGTTATATAGTAATATTATATAACGTTATGCGTTATATAGTAATAGTATATAACGTTATACGTTATATAGTAATAGTATATAACGTTATACGTTATATAGTAATAGTATATAACGTTATACGTTATATAGTAATAGTATATGACGTTATACGTTATGTAGTAATAGTATATAACGTTATGCGTTATATAGTAATAGTATTTAACGTTATACGATAGTACGAAATAGTATATATCGTTATACGTTATATAGTAATAGTATATAACGTTATACGTTATATAGTAATGGTATATAACGTTATGCGTTATATAGTAATAGTATATAACGTTATACGTTATATAGTAATAGTATATAACGTTATACGTTATATAGTAATAGTATATAACGTTATGCGTTATATAGTAATAGTATATAACGTTATACGTTATATAGTACTAGTATATAACGTTATGCGTTATATAGTAACAGTATATAACGTTATACGATAGTACGGAATAGAATATATCGTTATACGTTATATAGTAATAGTATATAACGTTATACGTTAGTACGTAATAATATACAACGTTATACGTGATATGGCAATACTATATAACGTTATACGTTATTACGTAATAGTATATAACGTTATACGTTATACAGTAATAGTATATAACGTTATACGTTATATAGTAATAGTATATAACGTTATACGTTATATAGTAATATTATATAACGTTATACGTTATATAGTAATAGTATATAACGTTATACGTTATATAGTAATAGTATATAACGTTGTGCGTTATATAGTAATAGTATATAACGTTATACGATAGTACGGAATAGTATATATCGTTATACGTTATATAGTAATAGTATATAACGTTATACGTTATATAGTAATAGTATATAACGTTATACGTTATATAGTAATAGTATATAACGTTATACGTTATATAGTAATAGTATATAACGTTATACGTTATATAGTAATAGTATATAACGTTATACGTTATATAGTAATAGTATATAACGTTATACGATAGTACGGAATAGTATATATCGTTATACGTTATATAGTAATAGTATATCACGTTATACGTTAGTACGTAATAATATACAACGTTATACGTGATATGGCAATACTATATAACGTTATACGTTATTACGTAATAGTATATAACGTTATACGTTATATAGTAATATTATATAACGTTATGCGTTATATAGTAATATTATATAACGTTATACGTTATATAGTAATAGTATATAACGTTGTGCGTTATATAGTAATAGTTTATAACGTTATACGTTATATAGTAATAGTATATAACGTTATGCGTTATATAGTAATAGTATATAACGTTATACGATAGTACGGAATAGTATATATCGTTATACGTTATATAGTAATAGTATATAACGTTATACGTTAGTACGTAATAATATACAACGTTATACGTGATATGGCAATACTATATAACGTTATACGTTATTACGTAATAGTATATAACGTTATACGTTATATAGTAATAGTATATAACGTTATACGTTATATAGTAATAGTATATAACGTTATACGTTATATAGTAATATTATATAACGTTATGCGTTATATAGTAATAGTATATAACGTTATACGTTATATAGTAATAGTATATAACGTTATGCGTTATATAGTAATAGTATATAACGTTATACGATAGTACGGAATAGTATATATCGTTATACGTTATATAGTAATAGTATATAACGTTATACGTTATATAGTAATAGTATATAACGTTATACGTTATATAGTAATAGTAGATAACGTTATACGTTATATAGTAATAGTATATAACGTTATACGTTATATAGTAATAGTATATAACGTTATGCGTTATATAGTAATAGTATATAACGTTATACGATAGTACGAAATAGTATATATCGTTATACGTTATATAGTAATAGTATATAACGTTATACGTTATATAGTAATAGTATATAACGTTATGCGTTATATAGTAATTGTATATAACGTTATACGTTATTACGTAATATTATATAACGTTATGCGTTATATAGTAATAGTATATAACGTTATACATTATACAGTAATAGTATATAACGTTATGCGTTATATAGTAATAGTATATAACGTTATACGATAGTACGGAATAGTATATATCGTTATACGTTATATAGTAATAGTATATAACGTTATACGTTAGTACGTAATAATATACAACGTTATACGTGATATGGCAATACTATATAACGTTATACGTTATTACGTAATAGTATATAACGTTATACGTTATATAGTAATAGTATATAACGTTATACGTTATATAGTAATAGTATATAACGTTATACGTTATATAGTAATATTATATAACGTTATGCGTTATATAGTAATAGTATATAACGTTATACGTTATATAGTAATAGTATATAACGTTATGCGTTATATAGTAATAGTATATAACGTTATACGATAGTACGGAATAGTATATATCGTTATACGTTATATAGTAATAATATACAACGTTATACGTGATATGGCAATACTATATAACGTTATACGTTATTACGTAATAGTATATAACGTTATACGTTATATAGTAATATTATATAACGTTATGCGTTATATAGTAATAGTATATAACGCTATACGTTATTTAGTAATAGTATATAACGTTGTGCGTTATATAGTAATAGTTTATAACGTTATACGATAGTACGGAATAGAATATATCGTTATACGTTATATAGTGATAGTATATAACGTTATACGTTATATAGTAATAGTATATAACGTTATACGTTATATAGTAATAGTATATAACGTTATACGTTAGTACGTAATAATATACAACGTTATACGTGATATGGCAATACTATATAACGTTATACGTTATTACGTAATAGTATATAACGTTATACGTTATATAGTAATATTATATAACGTTATGCGTTATATAGTAATAGTATATAACGTTATACGTTATATAGTAATAGTATATAACGTTGTGCGTTATATAGTAATAGTTTATAACGTTATACGATAGTACGGAATAGTATATATCGTTATACGTTATATAGTGGTAGTATATAACGTTATACGTTATATAGTAATAGTATATAACGTTATACGTTATATAGTAATATTATATAACGTTATGCGTTATATAGTAATAGTATATAACGTTATACATTATATAGTAATAGTATATAACGTTATGCGTTATATAGTAATAGTATATAACGTTATACGATAGTACGGAATAGTATATATCGTTATACGTTATATAGTAATAGTATATAACGTTATACGTTAGTACGTAATAATATACAACGTTATACGTGATATGGCAATACTATATAACGTTATACGTTATTACGTAATAGTATATAACGTTATACGTTATATAGTAATAGTATATAACGTTATACGTTATATAGTAATAGTATATAACGTTATACGTTATATAGTAATATTATATAACGTTATGCGTTATATAGTAATAGTATATAACGTTATACGTTATATAGTAATAGTATATAACGTTATGCGTTATATAGTAATAGTATATAACGTTATACGGTAGTACGGAATAGTATATATCGTTATACGTTATATAGTAATAATATACAACGTTATACGTGATATGGCAATACTATATAACGTTATACGTTATTACGTAATAGTATATAACGTTATACGTTATATAGTAATATTATATAACGTTATGCGTTATATAGTAATAGTATATAACGCTATACGTTATTTAGTAATAGTATATAACGTTGTGCGTTATATAGTAATAGTTTATAACGTTATACGATAGTACGGAATAGTATATATCGTTATACGTTATATAGTGATAGTATATAACGTTATACGTTATATAGTAATAGTATATAACGTTATACGTTATATAGTAATAGTATATAACGTTATACGTTAGTACGTAATAATATACAACGTTATACGTGATATGGCAATACTATATAACGTTATACGTTATTACGTAATAGTATATAACGTTATACGTTATATAGTAATATTATATAACGTTATGCGTTATATAGTAATAGTATATAACGTTATACGTTATATAGTAATAGTATATAACGTTGTGCGTTATATAGTAATAGTTTATAACGTTATACGATAGTACGGAATAGTATATATCGTTATACGTTATATAGTGGTAGTATATAACGTTATACGTTATATAGTAATAGTATATAACGTTATACGTTATATAGTAATATTATATAACGTTATGCGTTATATAGTAATAGTATATAACGTTATACGTTATATAGTAATAGTATATAACGTTATACGTTATAAAGTAATAGTATATAACGTTATACGTTAATAAGTAATAGTATGTCGAATTGTCGTTTGGATTTCGAGCGCGAGACGAATCTTCGTTAGCATTTGCCATCATGCTGTTCAATAAAGGTTGTATTTACATAAAATTATATTTCTTTACAAAGTTTGATAAATAATTAGTTTATCGGTTAACTAAGATAACAAACAATAAGTAAACAAATGCTTTAAATAATATTCTTGGGTTCTGTAACGAATCCACGGTCAATGGGAAACTTTCTGTACGTTTTAATATATTTTGATAGCACACTGACACGTTCACTCTGGCACAGGGTTTCCCCAAGACTCACCCAAGACGATGACAGTAAACTCTCCAAGGAGATTGCAAAATAAAGGACAGATACAGTTACATATATCAAATACATATTGATCGGGAATATCAACAAATTCCCAAGCGCCGTAACTAGGCAGTTCCACATAAACCAGCATTGCTCCTGATCAAGACTTGATTGTTTATACAGCGTATCCCTTAACACTGGAACCTCCTTTGTAAAACATTTCGTTCATCCCGTGACCGTGGCTACGTTCGGCGACCAGTTATGTCACCCCGAGCCCAAGTATTGAGAAATCTTCCAAAAGAAAGGCTCGATGTCTCTGCATCTCCGACAAGTATATATCGTTATACGTTATATAGTAATAGTATATAACGTTATACGTTATATAGTAATAGTATATAACGTTATACGTTATATAATAATAGTATATAACGTTATACGTTAATACGTAATAGTATATATCGTTATACGTTATATAGTAATAGTATATATCGTTATACGTTATATAGTAATAGTATATAACGTTATGCGCTACATAGTAATAGTATATAACGTCATACGTTATATAGTATAAGTATATAACGTTATACGTTATATAGTAATAGTATATAACGTTATACGTGATATGGTAATACTATATAACGTTATACGTTATATAGTAATAGTATATAACGCTATACGTTATATAGTAATGGTATATAACGTTATACGTTATATAGTAATATTATATAACGTTATGCGTTATATAGTAATAGTATATAACGTTATACGTTATATAGTAATATTATATAACGTTATACGTTATATAGTAATAGTATATAACGTTATGCGTTATATAGTAATAGTATATAACGTTATACGTTATATAGTAATAGTATATAACGTTATGCGTTATATAGTAATAGTATATAACGTTATACGATAGTACGGAATAGTATATATCGTTATACGTTATATAGTAATAGTATATAACGTTATACGTTAGTACGTAATAATATACAACGTTATACGTGATATGGCAATACTATATAACGTTATACGTTATTACGTAATAGTATATAACGTTATACGTTATATAGTAATAGTATATAACGTTATACGTTATATAGTAATAGTATATAACGTTATACGTTATATAGTAATATTATATAACGTTATACGTTATATAGTAATAGTATATAACGTTATACGTTATATAGTAATAGTATATAACGTTGTGCGTTATATAGTAATAGTATATAACGTTATACGATAGTACGGAATAGTATATATCGTTATACGTTATATAGTAATAGTATATAACGTTATACGTTATATAGTAATAGTATATAACGTTATACGTTATATAGTAATAGTATATAACGTTATACGTTATATAGTAATAGTATATAACGTTATACGTTATATAGTAATAGTATATAGCGTTATACGTTATATAGTAATACTATATAACGTTATGCGTTATATAGTAATAGTATATAACGTTATACGATAGTACGAAATAGTATATATCGTTATACGTTATATAGTAATAGTATATAACGTTATACGTTATATAGTAATAGTATATAACGTTATACGTTATATAGTAATTGTATATAACGTTATACGTTATTACGTAATACTATATAACGTTATGCGTTATATAGTAATAGTATATAACGTTATACGATATATAGTAATAGTATATAACGTTATGCGTTATATAGTAATAGTATATAACGTTATACGATAGTACGGAATAGTATATATCGTTATACGTTATATAGTAATAGTATATAACGTTATACGTTAGTACGTAATAATATACAACGTTATACGTGATATGGCAATACTATATAACGTTATACGTTATTACGTAATAGTATATAACGTTATACGTTATATAGTAATATTATATAACGTTATGCGTTATATAGTAATATTATATAACGTTATACGTTATATAGTAATAGTATATAACGTTGTGCGTTATATAGTAATAGTTTATAACGTTATACGTTATATAGTAATAGTATATAACGTTATGCGTTATATAGTAATAGTATATAACGTTATACGATAGTACGGAATAGTATATATCGTTATACGTTATATAGTAATAGTATATAACGTTATACGTTAGTACGTAATAATATACAACGTTATACGTGATATGGCAATACTATATAACGTTATACGTTATTACGTAATAGTATATAACGTTATACGTTATATAGTAATAGTATATAACGTTATACGTTATATAGTAATAGTATATAACGTTATACGTTATATAGTAATATTATATAACGTTATGCGTTATATAGTAAGAGTATATAACGTTATACGTTATATAGTAATAGTATATAACGTTGTGCGTTATATAGTAATAGTTTATAACGTTATACGATAGTACGGAATAGTATATATCGTTATACGTTATATAGTGGTAGTATATAACGTTATACGTTATATAGTAATAGTATATAACGTTATACGTTATATAGTAATATTATATAACGTTATGCGTTATATAGTAATAGTATATAACGTTATACGTTATATAGTAATAGTATATAACGTTATACGTTATAAAGTAATAGTATATAACGTTATACGTTAATACGTAATAGTATGTCGAATTGTCGTTTGGATTTCGAGCGCGAGACGAATCTTCGTTAGCATTTGCCATCATGCTGTTCAATAAAGGTTGTATTTACATAAAATTATATTTCTTTACAAAGTTTGATAAATAATTAGTTTATCGGTTAACTAAGATAACAAACAATAAGTAAACAAATGCTTTAAATAATATTCTTGGGTTCTGTAACGAATCCACGGTCAATGGGAAACTTTCTGTACGTTTTAATATATTTTGATAGCACACTGACACGTTCACTCTGGCACAGGGTTTCCCCAAGACTCACCCAAGACGATGACAGTAAACTCTCCAAGGAGATTGCAAAATAAAGGACAGATACAGTTACATATATCAAATACATATTGATCGGGAATATCAACAAATTCCCAAGCGCCGTAACTAGGCAGTTCCACATAAACCAGCATTGCTCCTGATCAAGACTTGATTGTTTATACAGCGTATCCCTTAACACTGGAACCTCCTTTGTAAAACATTTCGTTCATCCCGTGACCGTGGCTACGTTCGGCGACCAGTTATGTCACCCCGAGCCCAAGTATTGAGAAATCTTCCAAAAGAAAGGCTCGATGTCTCTGCATCTCCGACAAGTATATATCGTTATACGTTATATAGTAATAGTATATAACGTTATACGTTATATAATAATAGTATATAACGTTATACGTTAATACGTAATAGTATATATCGTTATACGTTATATAGTAATAGTATATAACGTTATACGTTATATAGTAATGGTATATAACGTTATGCGTTATATAGTAATAGTATATAACGTTATACGTTATATAGTAATAGTATATAACGTTATACGTTATATAGTAATAGTATATAACGTTATGCGTTATATAGTAATAGTATATAACGTTATACGTTATATAGTACTAGTATATAACGTTATGCGTTATATAGTAACAGTATATAACGTTATACGATAGTACGGAATAGAATATATCGTTATACGTTATATAGTAATAGTATATAACGTTATACGTTAGTACGTAATAATATACAACGTTATACGTGATATGGCAATACTATATAACGTTATACGTTATTACGTAATAGTATATAACGTTATACGTTATACAGTAATAGTATATAACGTTATACGTTATATAGTAATAGTATATAACGTTATACGTTATATAGTAATATTATATAACGTTATACGTTATATAGTAATAGTATATAACGTTATACGTTATATAGTAATAGTATATAACGTTGTGCGTTATATAGTAATAGTATATAACGTTATACGATAGTACGGAATAGTATATATCGTTATACGTTATATAGTAATAGTATATAACGTTATACGTTATATAGTAATAGTATATAACGTTATACGTTATATAGTAATAGTATATAACGTTATACGTTATATAGTAATAGTATATAACGTTATACGTTATATAGTAATAGTATATAACGTTATACGTTATATAGTAATAGTATATAACGTTATACGATAGTACGGAATAGTATATATCGTTATACGTTATATAGTAATAGTATATCACGTTATACGTTAGTACGTAATAATATACAACGTTATACGTGATATGGCAATACTATATAACGTTATACGTTATTACGTAATAGTATATAACGTTATACGTTATATAGTAATATTATATAACGTTATGCGTTATATAGTAATATTATATAACGTTATACGTTATATAGTAATAGTATATAACGTTGTGCGTTATATAGTAATAGTTTATAACGTTATACGTTATATAGTAATAGTATATAACGTTATGCGTTATATAGTAATAGTATATAACGTTATACGATAGTACGGAATAGTATATATCGTTATACGTTATATAGTAATAGTATATAACGTTATACGTTAGTACGTAATAATATACAACGTTATACGTGATATGGCAATACTATATAACGTTATACGTTATTACGTAATAGTATATAACGTTATACGTTATATAGTAATAGTATATAACGTTATACGTTATATAGTAATAGTATATAACGTTATACGTTATATAGTAATATTATATAACGTTATGCGTTATATAGTAATAGTATATAACGTTATACGTTATATAGTAATAGTATATAACGTTATGCGTTATATAGTAATAGTATATAACGTTATACGATAGTACGGAATAGTATATATCGTTATACGTTATATAGTAATAGTATATAACGTTATACGTTATATAGTAATAGTATATAACGTTATACGTTATATAGTAATAGTAGATAACGTTATACGTTATATAGTAATAGTATATAACGTTATACGTTATATAGTAATAGTATATAACGTTATACGTTATATAGTAATAGTATATAACGTTATGCGTTATATAGTAATAGTATATAACGTTATACGATAGTACGAAATAGTATATATCGTTATACGTTATATAGTAATAGTATATAACGTTATACGTTATATAGTAATAGTATATAACGTTATGCGTTATATAGTAATTGTATATAACGTTATACGTTATTACGTAATATTATATAACGTTATGCGTTATATAGTAATAGTATATAACGTTATACATTATACAGTAATAGTATATAACGTTATGCGTTATATAGTAATAGTATATAACGTTATACGATAGTACGGAATAGTATATATCGTTATACGTTATATAGTAATAGTATATAACGTTATACGTTAGTACGTAATAATATACAACGTTATACGTGATATGGCAATACTATATAACGTTATACGTTATTACGTAATAGTATATAACGTTATACGTTATATAGTAATAGTATATAACGTTATACGTTATATAGTAATAGTATATAACGTTATACGTTATATAGTAATATTATATAACGTTATGCGTTATATAGTAATAGTATATAACGTTATACGTTATATAGTAATAGTATATAACGTTATGCGTTATATAGTAATAGTATATAACGTTATACGATAGTACGGAATAGTATATATCGTTATACGTTATATAGTAATAATATACAACGTTATACGTGATATGGCAATACTATATAACGTTATACGTTATTACGTAATAGTATATAACGTTATACGTTATATAGTAATATTATATAACGTTATGCGTTATATAGTAATAGTATATAACGTTATACGTTATATAGTAATAGTATATAACGTTGTGCGTTATATAGTAATAGTTTATAACGTTATACGATAGTACGGAATAGTATATATCGTTATACGTTATATAGTGATAGTATATAACGTTATACGTTATATAGTAATAGTATATAACGTTATACGTTATATAGTAATAGTATATAACGTTATACGTTAGTACGTAATAATATACAACGTTATACGTGATATGGCAATACTATATAACGTTATACGTTATTACGTAATAGTATATAACGTTATACGTTATATAGTAATATTATATAACGTTATGCGTTATATAGTAATAGTATATAACGTTATACGTTATATAGTAATAGTATATAACGTTGTGCGTTATATAGTAATAGTTTATAACGTTATACGATAGTACGGAATAGTATATATCGTTATACGTTATATAGTGGTAGTATATAACGTTATACGTTATATAGTAATAGTATATAACGTTATACGTTATATAGTAATATTATATAACGTTATGCGTTATATAGTAATAGTATATAACGTTATACATTATATAGTAATAGTATATAACGTTATGCGTTATATAGTAATAGTATATAACGTTATACGATAGTACGGAATAGTATATATCGTTATACGTTATATAGTAATAGTATATAACGTTATACGTTAGTACGTAATAATATACAACGTTATACGTGATATGGCAATACTATATAACGTTATACGTTATTACGTAATAGTATATAACGTTATACGTTATATAGTAATAGTATATAACGTTATACGTTATATAGTAATAGTATATAACGTTATACGTTATATAGTAATATTATATAACGTTATGCGTTATATAGTAATAGTATATAACGTTATACGTTATATAGTAATAGTATATAACGTTATGCGTTATATAGTAATAGTATATAACGTTATACGGTAGTACGGAATAGTATATATCGTTATACGTTATATAGTAATAATATACAACGTTATACGTGATATGGCAATACTATATAACGTTATACGTTATTACGTAATAGTATATAACGTTATACGTTATATAGTAATATTATATAACGTTATGCGTTATATAGTAATAGTATATAACGCTATACGTTATTTAGTAATAGTATATAACGTTGTGCGTTATATAGTAATAGTTTATAACGTTATACGATAGTACGGAATAGTATATATCGTTATACGTTATATAGTGATAGTATATAACGTTATACGTTATATAGTAATAGTATATAACGTTATACGTTATATAGTAATAGTATATAACGTTATACGTTAGTACGTAATAATATACAACGTTATACGTGATATGGCAATACTATATAACGTTATACGTTATTACGTAATAGTATATAACGTTATACGTTATATAGTAATATTATATAACGTTATGCGTTATATAGTAATAGTATATAACGTTATACGTTATATAGTAATAGTATATAACGTTGTGCGTTATATAGTAATAGTTTATAACGTTATACGATAGTACGGAATAGTATATATCGTTATACGTTATATAGTGGTAGTATATAACGTTATACGTTATATAGTAATAGTATATAACGTTATACGTTATATAGTAATATTATATAACGTTATGCGTTATATAGTAATAGTATATAACGTTATACGTTATATAGTAATAGTATATAACGTTATACGTTATAAAGTAATAGTATATAACGTTATACGTTAATACGTAATAGTATGTCGAATTGTCGTTTGGATTTCGAGCGCGAGACGAATCTTCGTTAGCATTTGCCATCATGCTGTTCAATAAAGGTTGTATTTACATAAAATTATATTTCTTTACAAAGTTTGATAAATAATTAGTTTATCGGTTAACTAAGATAACAAACAATAAGTAAACAAATGCTTTAAATAATATTCTTGGGTTCTGTAACGAATCCACGGTCAATGGGAAACTTTCTGTACGTTTTAATATATTTTGATAGCACACTGACACGTTCACTCTGGCACAGGGTTTCCCCAAGACTCACCCAAGACGATGACAGTAAACTCTCCAAGGAGATTGCAAAATAAAGGACAGATACAGTTACATATATCAAATACATATTGATCGGGAATATCAACAAATTCCCAAGCGCCGTAACTAGGCAGTTCCACATAAACCAGCATTGCTCCTGATCAAGACTTGATTGTTTATACAGCGTATCCCTTAACACTGGAACCTCCTTTGTAAAACATTTCGTTCATCCCGTGACCGTGGCTACGTTCGGCGACCAGTTATGTCACCCCGAGCCCAAGTATTGAGAAATCTTCCAAAAGAAAGGCTCGATGTCTCTGCATCTCCGACAAGTATATATCGTTATACGTTATATAGTAATAGTATATAACGTTATACGTTATATAATAATAGTATATAACGTTATACGTTAATACGTAATAGTATATATCGTTATACGTTATATAGTAATAGTATATAACGTTATACGTTATATAGTAATGGTATATAACGTTATGCGTTATATAGTAATAGTATATAACGTTATACGTTATATAGTAATAGTATATAACGTTATACGTTATATAGTAATAGTATATAACGTTATGCGTTATATAGTAATAGTATATAACGTTATACGTTATATAGTACTAGTATATAACGTTATGCGTTATATAGTAACAGTATATAACGTTATACGATAGTACGGAATAGAATATATCGTTATACGTTATATAGTAATAGTATATAACGTTATACGTTAGTACGTAATAATATACAACGTTATACGTGATATGGCAATACTATATAACGTTATACGTTATTACGTAATAGTATATAACGTTATACGTTATACAGTAATAGTATATAACGTTATACGTTATATAGTAATAGTATATAACGTTATACGTTATATAGTAATATTATATAACGTTATACGTTATATAGTAATAGTATATAACGTTATACGTTATATAGTAATAGTATATAACGTTGTGCGTTATATAGTAATAGTATATAACGTTATACGATAGTACGGAATAGTATATATCGTTATACGTTATATAGTAATAGTATATAACGTTATACGTTATATAGTAATATTATATAACGTTATACGTTATATAGTAATAGTATATAACGTTATACGTTATATAGTAATAGTATATAACGTTGTGCGTTATATAGTAATAGTATATAACGTTATACGATAGTACGGAATAGTATATATCGTTATACGTTATATAGTAATAGTATATAACGTTATACGTTATATAGTAATAGTATATAACGTTATACGTTATATAGTAATAGTATATAACGTTATACGTTATATAGTAATAGTATATAACGTTATACGTTATATAGTAATAGTATATAGCGTTATACGTTATATAGTAATACTATATAACGTTATGCGTTATATAGTAATAGTATATAACGTTATACGATAGTACGAAATAGTATATATCGTTATACGTTATATAGTAATAGTATATAACGTTATACGTTATATAGTAATAGTATATAACGTTATACGTTATATAGTAATTGTATATAACGTTATACGTTATTACGTAATACTATATAACGTTATGCGTTATATAGTAATAGTATATAACGTTATACGATATATAGTAATAGTATATAACGTTATGCGTTATATAGTAATAGTATATAACGTTATACGATAGTACGGAATAGTATATATCGTTATACGTTATATAGTAATAGTATATAACGTTATACGTTAGTACGTAATAATATACAACGTTATACGTGATATGGCAATACTATATAACGTTATACGTTATTACGTAATAGTATATAACGTTATACGTTATATAGTAATAGTATATAACGTTATACGTTATATAGTAATAGTATATAACGTTATACGTTATATAGTAATATTATATAACGTTATGCGTTATATAGTAAGAGTATATAACGTTATACGTTATATAGTAATAGTATATAACGTTATGCGTTATATAGTAATAGTATATAACGTTATACGATAGTACGGAATAGTATATATCGTTATACGTTATATAGTAATAGTATATAACGTTATACGTTATATAGTAATAGTATATAACGTTATACGTTATATAGTAATAGTATATAACGTTATACGTTATATAGTAATAGTATATAACGTTATACGTTATATAGTAATAGTATATATCGTAATACGTTATATAGTAATAGTATATAACGTTATGCGTTATATAGTAATAGTATATAACGTTATACGATAGTACGGAATAGTATATATCGTTATACGTTATATAGTAATAGTATATAACGTTATACGTTATATAGTAATAGTATATAACGTTATACGTTATATAGTAATAGTATATAACGTTATACGTTATATAGTAATAGTATATAACGTTATACGTTATATAGTAATAGTATATAACGTTATACGTTATATAGTAATAGTATATAACGTTATACGTTATATAGTAATATTATATAACGTTATACGTTAATACGTAATAGTATATAACGTTAAACGTTATATAGTAATAGTATATAACGTTATACGTTATTACGTAATAGTATATAACGTTATACGTTATATAGTAATAGTGTATAATGTTATACGTTATATAGTAATAGTATATAACGTTATACGTTATATAGTAATATTATATAACGTTATGCGTTATATAGTAATAGTATATAACGTTATACGTTATATAGTAATGGTATATAACGTTATACGTTATATAGTAATATTATATAACGTTATGCGTTATATAGTAATAGTATATAACGTTATACGTTATATAGTAATAGTATATAACGTTATGCATTATATAGTAATAGTATATAACGTTATACGATAGTACGGAATAGTATATATCGTTATACGTTAATACGTAATAGTATATATCGTTATACGTTATATAGTAATAGTATATATCGTAATACGTTATATAGTAATAGTATATAACGTTATGCGTTATATAGTAATATTATATAACGTTATGCGTTATATAGTAATAGTATATAACGTTATACGTTATATAGTAATGGTATATAACGTTATACGTTATATAGTAATATTATATAACGTTATGCGTTATATAGTAATAGTATATAACGTTATACGTTATATAGTAATGGTATATAACGTTATACGTTATATAGTAATATTATATAACGTTATGCGTTATATAGTAATATTATATAACGTTATGCGTTATATAGTAATAGTATATAACGTTATACGTTATATAGTAATGGTATATAACGTTATACGTTATATAGTAATATTATATAACGTTATGCGTTATATAGTAATAGTATATAACGTTATACGTTATATAGTAATAGTATATAACGTTATGCATTATATAGTAATAGTATATAACGTTATACGATAGTACGGAATAGTATATATCGTTATACGTTAATACGTAATAGTATATATCGTTATACGTTATATAGTAATAGTATATATCGTAATACGTTATATAGTAATAGTATATAACGTTATGCGTTATATAGTAATAGTATATAACGTTATACGATAGTACGGAATAGTATATATCGTTATACGTTATATAGTAATAGTATATAACGTTATACGTTATATAGTAATAGTATATAACGTTATACGTTATATAGTAATAGTATATAACGTTATACGTTATATAGTAATAGTATATAACGTTATACGTTATATAGTAATAGTATATAACGTTATACGTTATATAGTAATAGTATATAACGTTATACGTTATATAGTAATAGTATATAACGTTATACGTTAATACGTAATAGTATATAACGTATAACGTTATATAGTAATAGTATATAACGTTATACGTTATTACGTAATAGTATATAACGTTATACGTTATATAGTAATAGTATATAATGTTATACGTTATATAGTAATAGTATATAACGTTATACGTTATATAGTAATATTATATAACGTTATGCGTTATATAGTAATATTATATAACGTTATGCGTTATATAGTAATAGTATATAACGTTATACGTTATATAGTAATGGTATATAACGTTATACGTTATATAGTAATATTATATAACGTTATGCGTTATATAGTAATAGTATATAACGTTATACGTTATATAGTAATAGTATATAACGTTATGCATTATATAGTAATAGTATATAACGTTATACGATAGTACGGAATAGTATATATCGTTATACGTTAATACGTAATAGTATATATCGTTATACGTTATATAGTAATAGTATATATCGTAATACGTTATATAGTAATAGTATATAACGTTATGCGTTATATAGTAATAGTATATAACGTTATACGATAGTACGGAATAGTATATATCGTTATACGTTATATAGTAATAGTATATAACGTTATACGTTATATAGTAATAGTATATAACGTCATACGTTATATAGTAATAGTATATAACGTTATACGTTATATAGTAATAGTATATAACGTTATACGTTATATAGTAGTAGTATATAACGTTATACGTTAATACGTAATAGTATATATCGTTATACGTTATATAGTAATAGTATATAACGTTCTGCGTTATATAGTAATAGTATATAACGTTATACGTTATATAGTAATAGTATATAACGTTATACGTTATATAGTAATAGTATATAACGTTATACGTTATATAGTAATATTATATAACGTTATGCGTTATATAGTAATATTATATAACGTTATGCGTTATATAGTAATAGTATATAACGTTATACGTTATATAGTAATAGTATATAACGTTATGCGTTATATAGTAATAGTATATAACGTTATACGTTATATAGTAATAGTATATAACGTTATACGTTATATAGTAATAGTATATAACGTTATACGTTATATAGTAATATTATATAACGTTATGCGTTATATAGTAATAGTATATAACGTTATACGTTATATAGTAATATTATATAACGTTATACGTTATATAGTAATAGTATATAACGTTATACGTTATATAGTAATAGTATATAACGTTATACGTTATATAGTAATATTATATAACGTTATGCGTTATATAGTAATATTATATAACGTTATGCGTTATATAGTAATAGTATATAACGTTATACGTTACATAGTAATAGTATATAACGTTATGCGTTATATAGTAATAGTATATAACGCTATACGTTATATAGTAATAGTATATAACGTTATACGTTAGTACGTAATAATATACAACGTTATACGTGATATGGTAGTACTATATAACGTTATACGCTATCACGTAATAGTATATAACGTTATACGTTAATACGTAATAGTATATATCGTTATACGTTATATAGTAGTAGTATATAACGTTATACGTTATATAGTAATGGTATATAACGTTATACGTTATATAGTAATAGTATATATCGTTATACGTTATATAGTAATAGTATATAACGTTATGCGTTATATAGTAATATTATATAACGTTATGCGTTATATAGTAATAGTATATAACGTTATACGTTAATACGTAATAGTATATATCGTTATACGTTATATAGTAATAGTATATATCGTTATACGTTATATAGTAATAGTATATAACGTTATGCGTTATATAGTAATAGTATATAACGTTATACGATAGTACGGAATAGTATATATCGTTATACGTTATATAGTAATAGTATATAACGTTATACGTTACATAGTAATAGTATATAACGTTATACGTTATATAGTAATAGTATATAACGTTATACGTTATATAGTAATAGTATATAACGTTATACGTTATATAGTAATAGTATATAACGTTATACGTTATATAGTAATAGTATATAACGTTATACGTTATATAGTAATAGTATATAACGTTATACGTTATATAGTAATAGTATATAACGTTATACGTTATATAGTAATAGTATATAACGTTATACGTTAATACGTAATAGTATATAACGTTAAACGTTATATAGTAATAGTATATAACGTTATACGTTATTACGTAATAGTATATAACGTTATACGTTATATAGTAATAGTATATAATGTTATACGTTATATAGTAATAGTATATAACGTTATACGTTATATAGTAATATTATATAACGTTATGCGTTATATAGTAATATTATATAACGTTATGCGTTATATAGTAATAGTATATAACGTTATACGTTATATAGTAATGGTATATAACGTTATACGTTATATAGTAATATTATATAACGTTATGCGTTATATAGTAATAGTATATAACGTTATACGTTATATAGTAATAGTATATAACGTTATGCATTATATAGTAATAGTATATAACGTTATACGATAGTACGGAATAGTATATATCGTTATACGTTAATACGTAATAGTATATATCGTTATACGTTATATAGTAATAGTATATATCCTAATACGTTATATAGTAATAGTATATAACGTTATGCGTTATATAGTAATAGTATATAACGTTATACGATAGTACGGAATAGTATATATCGTTATACGTTATATAGTAATAGTATATAGCGTTATACGTTATATAGTAATAGTATATAACGTTATACGTTATATAGTAATAGTATATAACGTTATACGTTATATAGTAGTAGTATATAACGTTATACGTTAATACGTAATAGTATATATCGTTATACGTTATATAGTAATAGTATATAACGTTATGCGTTATATAGTAATAGTATATAACGTTATACGTTATATAGTAATAGTATATAACGTTATACGTTATATAGTAATAGTATATAACGTTATACGTTATATAGTAATATTATATAACGTTATGCGTTATATAGTAATATTATATAACGTTATGCGTTATATAGTAATAGTATATAACGTTATACGTTATATAGTAATAGTATATAACGTTATGCGTTATATAGTAATAGTATATAACGTTATGCGTTATATAGTAATAGTATATAACGTTATACGTTATATAGTAATAGTATATAACGTTATACGTTATATAGTAATAGTATATAACGTTATACGTTATATAGTAATATTATATAACGTTATGCGTTATATAGTAATAGTATATAACGTTATACGTTATATAGTAATATTATATAACGTTATACGTTATATAGTAATAGTATATAACGTTATACGTTATATAGTAATAGTATATAACGTTATACGTTATATAGTAATATTATATAACGTTATGCGTTATATAGTAATATTATATAACGTTATGCGTTATATAGTAATAGTATATAACGTTATACGTTACATAGTAATAGTATATAACGTTATGCGTTATATAGTAATAGTATATAACGCTATACGTTATATAGTAATAGTATATAACGTTATACGTTAGTACGTAATAATATACAACGTTATACGTGATATGGTAATACTATATAACGTTATACGCTATCACGTAATAGTATATAACGTTATACGTTAATACGTAATAGTATATATCGTTATACGTTATATAGTAATAGTATATAACGCTATACGTTATATAGTAATGGTATATAACGTTATACGTTATATAGTAATAGTATATATCGTTATACGTTATATAGTAATAGTATATAACGTTATGCGTTATATAGTAATAGTATATAACGTTATACGATAGTACGAAATAGTATATATCGTTATACGTTATATAGTAATAGTATATAACGTTATGCGTTATATAGTAATAGTATATAACGTTATACGTTATATAGTAATAGTATATAACGTTATACGTTATATAGTAATATTATATAACGTTATGCGTTATATAGTAATATTATATAACGTTATGCGTTATATAGTAATAGTATATAACGTTATACGTTATATAGTAATGGTATATAAAGTTATACGTTATATAGTAGTAGTATATAACGTTATACGTTATATAGTAATAGTATATAACGTTATACGTTATATAGTAATGGTATATAAAGTTATACGTTATATAGTAGTAGTATATAACGTTATACGTTATATAGTAATAGTATATAATGTTATACGTTATATAGTAATAGTATATAACGTTATACGTTATATAGTAATAGTATATAACGTTATGCGTTATATAGTAATAGTATATAACGTTATACGTTATATAGTAATAGTATATAACGTTATACGTTATATAGTAATGGTATATAAAGTTATACGTTATATAGTAGTAGTATATAACGTTATACGTTAATACGTAATAGTATATATCGTTATACGTTATATAGTAATAGTATATAACGTTATGCGTTATATAGTAATAGTATATAACGTTATACGTTATATAGTAATAGTATATAACGTTATACGTTAGTACGTAATAATATACAACGTTATACGTGATATGGTAATACTATATAACGTTATACGCTATCACGTAATAGTATATAACGTTATACGTTAATACGTAATAGTATATATCGTTATACGTTATATAGTAATAGTATATAACGTTATACGTTATATAGTAATGGTATATAACGTTATACGTTATATAGTAATAGTATATAACGTTATACGTTAATACGTAATAGTATATATCGTTATACGTTATATAGTAATAGTATATAACGTTATGCGTTATATAGTAATAGTATATAACGTTATACGTTAGTACGTAATAATATACAACGTTATACGTGATATGGCAGTACTATATAACGTTATACGTTATTACGTAATAGTATATAACGTTATACGTTAATACGTAATAGTATATATCGTTATACGTTATATAGTAATAGTATATAACGTTATGCGTTATATAGTAATAGTATATAACGTTATACGTTATATAGTAATAGTATATAACGTTATACGTTATATAGTAATATTATATAACGTTATGCGTTATATAGTAATAGTATATTGTTATACGTTATATAGTAATAGTATATAACGTTATGCGTTATATAGTAATAGTATATAACGTTATACGATAGTACGAAATAGTATATATCGTTATACGTTATATAGTAATAGTATATAACGTTATACGCTATATAGTAATAGTATATAACGTTATACGTTATATAGTAATTGTATATAACGTTATACGTTATTACGTAATATTATATAACTTTATGCGTTATATAGTAATAGTATATAACGTTATACGTTATATAGTAATAGTATATAACGCTATGCGTTATATAGTAATAGTATATAACGTTATACGATAGTATGGAATAGTATATATCGTTATACGTTATATAGTAATAGTATATAACGTTATACGTTAGTACGTAATAATATACAACGATATACGTGATATGGCAATACTATATAACGTTATACGTTATTAGGTAATAGTATATAACTTTATACGTTATATAGTAATAGTATATAACGTTATACGATAGTACGAAATAGTATATATCGTTATGCGTTATATAGTAATAGTATATAACTTTAAACGTTATATAGTAATAGTATATAACGTTATACGTTATAGAGTAATTGTATATAACGTTATACGTTATTACGTAATATTATATAACGTTATGCGTTATATAGTAATAGTGTATAACGTTATACGATAGTACGGAATAGTATATATCGTTATACGTTATATAGTAATAGTATATAACGTTATACGTTAGTACGTAATAATATACAACGTTATACGTGATATGGCAATACTATATAACGTTATACGTTATTACGTAATAGTATATAACGTTATACGTTATATAGTAATATTATATAACGTTATGCGTTATATAGTAATAGTATATAACGTTATACGTTATATAGTAATAGTATATAACGTTGTGCGTTATATAGTAATAGTTTATAACGTTATACGATAGTACGGAATAGTATATATCGTTATACGTTATATAGTGGTAGTATATAACGTTATACGTTATATAGTAATAGTATATAACGTTATACGTTATATAGTAATAGTATATAACGTTATACGTTATATAGTAATAGTATATAACGTTATACGTTATATAGTAATAGTATATAACGTTATACGTTGTATAGTAATAGTATATAACGTTATACGTTATATAGTAATATTATATAACGTTATGCGTTATATAGTAATAGTATATAACGTTATACGTTATATAGTAATAGTATATAACGTTATACGTTATATAGTAATAGTATATAACGTTATACGTTATATAGTAATAGTATATAACGTTATACGTTAATACGTAATAGTATATATCGTTATACGTTATATAGTAATAGTATATAACGTTATGCGTTATATAGTAATAGTATATAACGTTATACGTTAGTACGTAATAATATACAACGTTATACGTGATATGGCAGTACTATATAACGTTATACGTTATTACGTAATAGAATATAACGTTATACGTTAATACGTAATAGTATATATCGTTATACGTTATATAGTAATAGTATATAACGTTATGCGTTATATAGTAATAGTATATAACGTTATACGTTATATAGTAATAGTATATAACGTTATACGTTATATAGTAATATTATATAACGTTATGCGTTATATAGTAATAGTATATTGTTATACGTTATATAGTAATAGTATATAACGTTATGCGTTATATAGTAATAGTATATAACGTTATACGATAGTACGAAATAGTATATATCGTTATACGTTATATAGTAATAGTATATAACGTTATACGCTATATAGTAATAGTATATAACGTTATACGTTATATAGTAATTGTATATAACGTTATACGTTATTACGTAATATTATATAACTTTATGCGTTATATAGTAATAGTATATAACGTTATACGTTATATAGTAATAGTATATAACGCTATGCGTTATATAGTAATAGTATATAACGTTATACGATAGTATGGAATAGTATATATCGTTATACGTTATATAGTAATAGTATATAACGTTATACGTTAGTACGTAATAATATACAACGATATACGTGATATGGCAATACTATATAACGTTATACGTTATTAGGTAATAGTATATAACTTTATACGTTATATAGTAATAGTATATAACGTTATACGATAGTACGAAATAGTATATATCGTTATGCGTTATATAGTAATAGTATATAACTTTAAACGTTATATAGTAATAGTATATAACGTTATACGTTATATAGTAATTGTATATAACGTTATACGTTATTACGTAATATTATATAACGTTATGCGTTATATAGTAATAGTATATAACGTTATACGTTATATAGTAATAGTATATAACGTTATGCGTTATATAGTAATAGTGTATAACGTTATACGATAGTACGGAATAGTATATATCGTTATACGTTATATAGTAATAGTATATAACGTTATACGTTAGTACGTAATAATATACAACGTTATACGTGATATGGCAATACTATATAACGTTATACGTTATTACGTAATAGTATATAACGTTATACGTTATATAGTAATATTATATAACGTTATGCGTTATATAGTAATAGTATATAACGTTATACGTTATATAGTAATAGTATATAACGTTGTGCGTTATATAGTAATAGTTTATAACGTTATACGATAGTACGGAATAGTATATATCGTTATACGTTATATAGTGGTAGTATATAACGTTATACGTTATATAGTAATAGTATATAACGTTATACGTTATATAGTAATAGTATATAACGTTATACGTTATATAGTAATAGTATATAACGTTATACGTTATATAGTAATAGTATATAACGTTATACGTTGTATAGTAATAGTATATAACGTTATACGTTATATAGTAATATTATATAACGTTATGCGTTATATAGTAATAGTATATAACGTTATACGTTATATAGTAATAGTATATAACGTTATACGTTATATAGTAATAGTATATAACGTTATACGTTAATACGTAATAGTATATATCGTTATACGTTATATAGTAATAGTATATAACGTTATGCGCTATATAGTAATAGTATATAACGTCATACGTTATATAGTATAAGTATATAACGTTATACGTTATATAGTATTAGTATATAACGTTATACGTGATATGGTAATACTATATAACGTTATACGTTATATAGTAATAGTATATAACGTTATACGTTATATAGTAATGGTATATAACGTTATACGTTATATAGTAATATTATATAACGTTATGCGTTATATAGTAATAGTATATAACGTTATACGTTATATAGTAATAGTATATAACGTTATGCATTATATAGTAATAGTATATAACGTTATACGATAGTACGGAATAGTATATATCGTTATACGTTAATACGTAATAGTATATATCGTTATACGTTATATAGTAATAGTATATATCGTAATACGTTATATAGTAATAGTATATAACGTTATGCGTTATATAGTAATAGTATATAACGTTATACGATAGTACGGAATAGTATATATCGTTATACGTTATATAGTAATAGTATATAACGTTATACGTTATATAGTAATAGTATATAACGTTATACGTTATATAATAATAGTATATAACGTTATACGTTATATAGTAATAGTATATAACGTTATACGTTATATAGTAATATTATATAACGTTATGCGTTATATAGTAATAGTATATAACGTTATACGTTATATAGTAATAGTATATAACGTTGTGCGTTATATAGTAATAGTTTATAACGTTATACGATAGTACGGAATAGTATATATCGTTATACGTTATATAGTGGTAGTATATAACGTTATACGTTATATAGTAATAGTATATAACGTTATACGTTATATAGAAATAGTATATAACGTTATACGTTATATAGTAATAGTATATAACGTTATACGTTATATAGTAATAGTATATAACGTTATACGTTGTATAGTAATAGTATATAACGTTATACGTTATATAGTAATATTATATAACGTTATGCGTTATATAGTAATAGTATATAACGTTATACGTTATATAGTAATAGTATATAACGTTATACGTTATATAGTAATAGTATATAACGTTATACGTTATATAGTAATGGTATATAAAGTTATACGTTATATAGTAGTAGTATATAACGTTATACGTTAATACGTAATAGTATATATCGTTATACGTTATATAGTAATAGTATATAACGTTATGCGTTATATAGTAATAGTATATAACGTTATACGTTATATAGTAATAGTATATAACGTTATACGTTATATAGTAATAGTATATAACGTTATACGTTAGTACGTAATAATATACAACGTTATACGTGATATGGTAATACTATATAACGTTATACGCTATCACGTAATAGTATATAACGTTATACGTTAATACGTAATAGTATATATCGTTATACGTTATATAGTAATAGTATATAACGTTATACGATATATGGTAATGGTATATAACGTTATACGTTATATAGTAATAGTATATAACGTTATACGTTAATACGTAATAGTATATATCGTTATACGTTATATAGTAATAGTATATAACGTTATGCGTTATATAGTAATAGTATATAACGTTATACGTTATATAGTAATAGTATATAACGTTATACGTTATATAGTAATGGTATATAACGTTATACGTTTTATAGTAGTAGTATATAACGTTATACGTTAATACGTAATAGTATATATCGTTATACGTTATATAGTAATAGTATATATCGTTATACGTTATATAGTAATAGTATATTACGTTATGCGTTATATAGTAATAGTATATAACGTTATACGATAGTACGGAATAGTATATATCGTTATACGTTATATAGTAATAGTATATAACGTTATACGTTATATAGTAATAGTATATAACGTTATACGTTATATAGTAATAGTATATAACGTTATACGTTATATAGTAATAGTATATAACGTTATACGTTATATAGTAATAGTATATAACGTTATACGTTATATAGTAATAGTATATAACGTTATACGTTAATACGTAATAGTATATAACGTTATACGTTATATAGTAATAGTATATAACGTTATACGTTATTACGTAATAGTATATAACGTTATACGTTATATAGTAATAGTATATAATGTTATACGTTATATAGTAATAGTATATAACGTTATGCGTTATATAGTAATAGTATATAACGTTATGCGTTATATAGTAATAGTATATAACGTTATACGTTATATAGTAATAGTATATAACGTTATACGTTATATAGTAATGGTATATAACGTTATACGTTATATAGTAGTAGTATATAACGTTATACGTTAATACGTAATAGTATATATCGTTATACGTTATATAGTAATAGTATATATCGTTATACGTTATATAGTAATAGTATATAACGTTATGCGTTATATAGTAATAGTATATAACGTTATACGATAGTACGGAATAGTATATATCGTTATACGTTATATAGTAATAGTATATAACGTTATACGTTATATAGTAATAGTATATAACGTTATACGTTATATAGTAATAGTATATAACGTTATACGTTATATAGTAATAGTATATAACGTTATACGTTATATAGTAATAGTATATAACGTTATACGTTATATAGTAATAGTATATAACGTTATACGTTATATAGTAATAGTATATAACGTTATACGTTATATAGTAATGGTATATAAAGTTATACGTTATATAGTAGTAGTATATAACGTTATACGTTATATAGTAATAGTATATAACGTTATACGTTATATAGTAATGGTATATAAAGTTATACGTTATATAGTAGTAGTATATAGCGTTATACGTTATATAGTAATAGTATATAATGTTATACGTTATATAGTAATAGTATATAACGTTATACGTTATATAGTAATAGTATATAACGTTATGCGTTATATAGTAATAGTATATAACGTTATACGTTATATAGTAATAGTATATAACGTTATACGTTATATAGTAATGGTATATAAAGTTATACGTTATATAGTAGTAGTATATAACGTTATACGTTAATACGTAATAGTATATATCGTTATACGTTATATAGTAATAGTATATAACGTTATGCGTTATATAGTAATAGTATATAACGTTATACGTTATATAGTAATAGTATATAACGTTATACGTTAGTACGTAATAATATACAACGTTATACGTGATATGGTAATACTATATAACGTTATACGCTATCACGTAATAGTATATAACGTTATACGTTAATACGTAATAGTATATATCGTTATACGTTATATAGTAATAGTATATAACGTTATACGTTATATAGTAATGGTATATAACGTTATACGTTATATAGTAATAGTATATAACGTTATACGTTAATACGTAATAGTATATATCGTTATACGTTATATAGTAATAGTATATAACGTTATACGCTATCACGTAATAGTATATAACGTTATACGTTAATACGTAATGGTATATATCGTTATACGTTATATAGTAATAGTATATAACGTTATACGTTATATAGTAATGGTATATAACGTTATACGTTATATAGTAATAGTATATATCGTTATACGTTATATAGTAATAGTATATAACGTTATGCGTTATATAGTAATAGTATATAACGTTATACGATAGTACGGAATAGTATATATCGTTATACGTTATATAGTAATAGTATATAACGTTATACGTTATATAGTAATAGTATATAACGTTATACGTTATATAGTAATAGTATATAACGTTATACGTTATATAGTAATAGTATATAACGTTATACGTTATATAGTAATAGTATATAACGTTATACGTTATATAGTAATGGTATATAAAGTTATACGTTATATAGTAGTAGTATATAACGTTATACGTTATATAGTAATAGTATATAACGTTATACGTTATATAGTAATGGTATATAAAGTTATACGTTATATAGTAGTAGTATATAGCGTTATACGTTATATAGTAATAGTATATAATGTTATACGTTATATAGTAATAGTATATAACGTTATACGTTATATAGTAATAGTATATAACGTTATGCGTTATATAGTAATAGTATATAACGTTATACGTTATATAGTAATAGTATATAACGTTATACGTTATATAGTAATGGTATATAAAGTTATACGTTATATAGTAGTAGTATATAACGTTATACGTTAATACGTAATAGTATATATCGTTATACGTTATATAGTAATAGTATATAACGTTATGCGTTATATAGTAATAGTATATAACGTTATACGTTATATAGTAATAGTATATAACGTTATACGTTAGTACGTAATAATATACAACGTTATACGTGATATGGTAATACTATATAACGTTATACGCTATCACGTAATAGTATATAACGTTATACGTTAATACGTAATAGTATATATCGTTATACGTTATATAGTAATAGTATATAACGTTATACGTTATATAGTAATGGTATATAACGTTATACGTTATATAGTAATAGTATATAACGTTATACGTTAATACGTAATAGTATATATCGTTATACGTTATATAGTAATAGTATATAACGTTATGCGTTATATAGTAATAGTATATAACGTTATACGTTAGTACGTAATAATATACAACGTTATACGTGATATGGCAGTACTATATAACGTTATACGTTATTACGTAATAGTATATAACGTTATACGTTAATACGTAATGGTATATATCGTTATACGTTATATAGTAATAGTATATAACGTTATACGTTATATAGTAATGGTATATAACGTTATACGTTATATAGTAATAGTATATATCGTTATACGTTATATAGTAATAGTATATAACGTTATGCGTTATATAGTAATAGTATATAACGTTATACGATAGTACGGAATAGTATATATCGTTATACGTTATATAGTAATAGTATATAACGTTATACGTTATATAGTAATAGTATATAACGTTATACGTTATATAGTAATAGTATATAACGTTATACGTTATATAGTAATGGTATATAACGTTATACGTTATATAGTAGTAGTATATAACGTTATACGTTAATACGTAATAGTATATATCGTTATACGTTATATAGTAATAGTATATATCGTTATACGTTATATAGTAATAGTATATAACGTTATGCGTTATATAGTAATAGTATATAACGTTATACGATAGTACGGAATAGTATATATCGTTATACGTTATATAGTAATAGTATATAACGTTATACGTTATATAGTAATAGTATATAACGTTATACGTGATATGGCAATACTATATAACGTTATACGTTATTACGTAATAGTATATAACGTTATACGTTATATAGTAATATTATATAACGTTATGCGTTATATAGTAATAGTATATAACGTTATACGCTATATAGTAATATTATATAACGTTGTGCGTTATATAGTAATAGTTTATAACGTTATACGATAGTACGGAATAGTATATATCGTTATACGTTATATAGTGGTAGTATATAACGTTATACGTTATATAGTAATAGTATATAACGTTATGCGTTATATAGTAATAGTATATAACGTTATACGTTATATAGTAATAGTATATAACGTTATACGTTATATAGTAATGGTATATAAAGTTATACGTTATATAGTAGTAGTATATAACGTTATACGTTAGTACGTAATAATATACAACGTTATACGTGATATGGCAGTACTATATAACGTTATACGCTATCACGTAATAGTATATAACGTTATACGTTAATACGTAATAGTATATATCGTTATACGTTATATAGTAATAGTATATAACGTTATACGTTATATAGTAATGGTATATAACGTTATACGTTATATAGTAATAGTATATATCGTTATACGTTATATAGTAATAGTATATAACGTTATGCGTTATATAGTAATAGTATATAACGTTATACGATAGTACGGAATAGTATATATCGTTATACGTTATATAGTAATAGTATATAACGTTATACGTTATATAGTAATAGTATATAACGTTATACGTTATATAGTAATAGTATATAACGTTATACGTTATATAGTAATGGTATATAACGTTATACGTTATATAGTAGTAGTATATAACGTTATACGTTAATACGTAATAGTATATATCGTTATACGTTATATAGTAATAGTATATATCGTTATACGTTATATAGTAATAGTATATAACGTTATGCGTTATATAGTAATAGTATATAACGTTATACGATAGTACGGAATAGTATATATCGTTATACGTTATATAGTAATAGTATATAACGTTATACGTTATATAGTAATAGTATATAACGTTATACGTTATATAGTAATAGTATATAACGTTATACGTTATATAGTAATAGTATATAACGTTATACGTTATATAGTAATAGTATATAACGTTATACGTTATATAGTAATAGTATATAACGTTATGCGTTATATAGTAATAGTATATAACGTTATACGTTATATAGTAATAGTATATAACGTTATACGTTATATAGTAATGGTATATAAAGTTATACGTTATATAGTAGTAGTATATAACGTTATACGTTAATACGTAATAGTATATATCGTTATACGTTATATAGTAATAGTATATAACGTTATGCGTTATATAGTAATAGTATATAACGTTATACGTTATATAGTAATATTATATAACGTTATGCGTTATATAGTAATAGTATATAACGCTATACGTTATATAGTAATAGTATATAACGTTATACGTTAGTACGTAATAATATACAACGTTATACGTGATATGGTAATACTATATAACGTTATACGCTATCACGTAATAGTATATAACGTTATACGTTAATACGTAATAGTATATATCGTTATACGTTATATAGTAATAGTATATAACGTTATACGTTATATAGTAATGGTATATAACGTTATACGTTATATAGTAATAGTATATAACGTTATACGTTAATACGTAATAGTATATATCGTTATACGTTATATAGTAATAGTATATATCGTTATACGTTATATAGTAATGGTATATAAAGTTATACGTTATATAGTAGTAGTATATAACGTTATACGTTAATACGTAATAGTATATATCGTTATACGTTATATAGTAATAGTATATAACGTTATGCGTTATATAGTAATAGTATATAACGTTATACGTTATATAGTAATATTATATAACGTTATGCGTTATATAGTAATAGTATATAACGCTATACGTTATATAGTAATAGTATATAACGTTATACGTTAGTACGTAATAATATACAACGTTATACGTGATATGGTAATACTATATAACGTTATACGCTATCACGTAATAGTATATAACGTTATACGTTAATACGTAATAGTATATATCGTTATACGTTATATAGTAATAGTATATAACGTTATACGTTATATAGTAATGGTATATAACGTTATACGTTATATAGTAATAGTATATAACGTTATACGTTAATACGTAATGGTATATATCGTTATACGTTATATAGTAATAGTATATAACGTTATGCGTTATATAGTAATAGTATATAACGTTATACGTTAGTACGTAATAATATACAACGTTATACGTGATATGGCAGTACTATATAACGTTATACGCTATTACGTAATAGTATATAACGTTATACGTTAATACGTAATAGTATATATCGTTATACGTTATATAGTAATAGTATATAACGTTATGCGTTATATAGTAATAGTATATAACGTTATACGTTATATAGTAATAGTATATAACGTTATACGTTATATAGTAATATTATATAACGTTATGCGTTATATAGTAATAGTATATAACGTTATACGTTATATAGTGATAGTATATAACGTTATGCGTTATATAGTAATAGTATATAACGTTATACGATAGTACGAAATAGTATATATCGTTATACGTTATATAGTAATAGTATATAACGTTATACGTTATATAGTAATGGTATATAACGTTATACGTTATATAGTAGTAGTATATAACGTTATACGTTAATACGTAATAGTATATATCGTTATACGTTATATAGTAATAGTATATATCGTTATACGTTATATAGTAATAGTATATAACGTTATGCGTTATATAGTAATAGTATATAACGTTATACGATAGTACGGAATAGTATATATCGTTATACGTTATATAGTAATAGTATATAACGTTACACGTTATATAGTAATAGTATATAACGTTACACGTTATATAGTAATAGTATATAACGTTATACGTTATATAGTAATAGTATAGAACGTTATACGTTATATAGTAATAGTATATAACGTTATGCGTTATATAGTAATAGTATATAACGTTATACGTTATATAGTAATAGTATATAACGTTATACGTTATATAGTAATGGTATATAAAGTTATACGTTATATAGTAGTAGTATATAACGTTATACGTTAATACGTAATAGTATATATCGCTATACGTTATATAGTAATAGTATATAACGTTATGCGTTATATAGTAATAGTATATAACGTTATACGTTATATAGTAATAGTATATAACGTTATACGTTATATAGTAATAGTATATAACGTTATACGTTATATTGTAATATTATATAACGTTATGCGTTATATAGTAATAGTATATAACGTTATACGTTATATAGTAATATTATATAACGTTATGCGTTATATAGTAATAGTATATAACGCTATACGTTGTATAGTAATAGTATATAACGTTATACGTTAGTACGTAATAATATACAACGTTATACGTGATATGGTAATACTATATAACGTTATACGCTATCACGTAATAGTATATAACGTTATACGTTAATACGTAATAGTATATATCGTTATACGTTATATAGTAATAGTATATAACGTTATACGTTATATAGTAATGGTATATAACGTTATACGTTATATAGTAATAGTATATAACGTTATACGTTAATACGTAATAGTATATATCGTTATACGTTATATAGTAGTAGTATATAACGTTATGCGTTATATAGTAATAGTATATAATGTTATACGTTAGTACGTAATAATATACAACGTTATACGTGATATGGCAGTACTATATAACGTTATACGTTATTACGTAATAGTATATAACGTTATACGTTAATACGTAATAGTATATATCGTTATACGTTATATAGTAATAGTATATAACGTTATGCGTTATATAGTAATAGTATATAACGTTATACGTTATAGAGTAATAGTATATAACGTTATACGTTATATAGTAATATTATATAACGTTATGCGTTATACAGTAATAGTATATAACGTTATACGTTATATAGTAATAGTATATAACGTTATGCGTTATATAGTAATAGTATATAACGTTATACGATAGTACGAAATAGTATATATCGTTATACGTTATATAGTAATAGTATATAACGTTATACGCTATATAGTAATAGTATATAACGTTATACGTTATATAGTAATTGTATATAACGTTATACGTTATTACGTAATATTATATAACTTTATGCGTTATATAGTAATAGTATATAACGTTATACGTTATATAGTAATAGTATATAACGCTATGCGTTATATAGTAATAGTATATAACGTTATACGATAGTACGGAATAGTATATATCGTTATACGTTATATAGTAATAGTATATAACGTTATACGTTAGTACGTAATAATATACAACGTTATACGTGATATGGCAATACTATATAACGTTATACGTTATTACGTAATAGTATATAACGTTATACGTTATATAGTAATATTATATAACGTTATGCGTTATATAGTAATAGTATATAACGTTATACGTTATATAGTAATAGTATATAACGTTGTGCGTTATATAGTAATAGTTTATAACGTTATACGATAGTACGGAATAGTATATATCGTTATACGTTATATAGTGGTAGTATATAACGTTATACGTTATATAGTAATAGTATATAACGTTATACGTTAATACGTAATAGTATATATCGTTATACGTTATATAGTAATAGTATATAACGTTATGCGTTATATAGTAATAGTATATAACGTTATACGTTAGTACGTAATAATATACAACGTTATACGTGATATGGCAGTACTATATAACGTTATACGCTATTACGTAATAGTATATAACGTTATACGTTAATACGTAATAGTATATATCGTTATACGTTATATAGTAATAGTATATAACGTTATGCGTTATATAGTAATAGTATATAACGTTATACGTTATATAGTAATAGTATATAACGTTATACGTTATATAGTAATATTATATAACGTTATGCGTTATATAGTAATAGTATATAACGTTATACGTTATATAGTAATAGTATATAACGTTATGCGTTATATAGTAATAGTATATAACGTTATACGATAGTACGAAATAGTATATATCGTTATACGTTATATAGTAATAGTATATAACGTTATACGTTATATAGTAATGGTATATAAAGTTATACGTTATATAGTAGTAGTATATAACGTTATACGTTAATACGTAATAGTATATATCGCTATACGTTATATAGTAATAGTATATAACGTTATGCGTTATATAGTAATAGTATATAACGTTATACGTTATATAGTAATAGTATATAACGTTATACGTTATATAGTAATAGTATATAACGTTATACGTTATATAGTAATATTATATAACGTTATGCGTTATATAGTAATAGTATATAACGTTATACGTTATATAGTAATATTATATAACGTTATGCGTTATATAGTAATAGTATATAACGCTATACGTTGTATAGTAATAGTATATAACGTTATACGTTAGTACGTAATAATATACAACGTTATACGTGATATGGTAATACTATATAACGTTATACGCTATCACGTAATAGTATATAACGTTATACGTTAATACGTAATAGTATATATCGTTATACGTTATATAGTAATAGTATATAACGTTATACGTTATATAGTAATGGTATATAACGTTATACGTTATATAGTAATAGTATATAACGTTATACGTTAATACGTAATAGTATATATCGTTATACGTTATATAGTAGTAGTATATAACGTTATGCGTTATATAGTAATAGTATATAATGTTATACGTTAGTACGTAATAATATACAACGTTATACGTGATATGGCAGTACTATATAACGTTATACGTTATTACGTAATAGTATATAACGTTATACGTTAATACGTAATAGTATATATCGTTATACGTTATATAGTAATAGTATATAACGTTATGCGTTATATAGTAATAGTATATAACGTTATACGTTATAGAGTAATAGTATATAACGTTATACGTTATATAGTAATATTATATAACGTTATGCGTTATACAGTAATAGTATATAACGTTATACGTTATATAGTAATAGTATATAACGTTATGCGTTATATAGTAATAGTATATAACGTTATACGATAGTACGAAATAGTATATATCGTTATACGTTATATAGTAATAGTATATAACGTTATACGCTATATAGTAATAGTATATAACGTTATACGTTATATAGTAATTGTATATAACGTTATACGTTATTACGTAATATTATATAACTTTATGCGTTATATAGTAATAGTATATAACGTTATACGTTATATAGTAATAGTATATAACGCTATGCGTTATATAGTAATAGTATATAACGTTATACGATAGTACGGAATAGTATATATCGTTATACGTTATATAGTAATAGTATATAACGTTATACGTTAGTACGTAATAATATACAACGTTATACGTGATATGGCAATACTATATAACGTTATACGTTATTACGTAATAGTATATAACGTTATACGTTATATAGTAATATTATATAACGTTATGCGTTATATAGTAATAGTATATAACGTTATACGTTATATAGTAATAGTATATAACGTTGTGCGTTATATAGTAATAGTTTATAACGTTATACGATAGTACGGAATAGTATATATCGTTATACGTTATATAGTGGTAGTATATAACGTTATACGTTATATAGTAATAGTATATAACGTTATACGTTAATACGTAATAGTATATATCGTTATACGTTATATAGTAATAGTATATAACGTTATGCGTTATATAGTAATAGTATATAACGTTATACGTTAGTACGTAATAATATACAACGTTATACGTGATATGGCAGTACTATATAACGTTATACGCTATTACGTAATAGTATATAACGTTATACGTTAATACGTAATAGTATATATCGTTATACGTTATATAGTAATAGTATATAACGTTATGCGTTATATAGTAATAGTATATAACGTTATACGTTATATAGTAATAGTATATAACGTTATACGTTATATAGTAATATTATATAACGTTATGCGTTATATAGTAATAGTATATAACGTTATACGTTATATAGTAATAGTATATAACGTTATGCGTTATATAGTAATAGTATATAACGTTATACGATAGTACGAAATAGTATATATCGTTATACGTTATATAGTAATAGTATATAACGTTATACGTTATATAGTAATGGTATATAACGTTATACGTTATATAGTAGTAGTATATAACGTTATACGTTAATACGTAATAGTATATATCGTTATACGTTATATAGTAATAGTATATATCGTTATACGTTATATAGTAATAGTATATAACGTTATGCGTTATATAGTAATAGTATGTGACGTTATACGATAGTACGGAATAGTATATATCGTTATACGTTATATAGTAATAGTATAGAACGTTATACGTTATATAGTAATAGTATATAACGTTATGCGTTATATAGTAATAGTATATAACGTTATACGTTATATAGTAATAGTATATAACGTTATACGTTATATAGTAATGGTATATAAAGTTATACGTTATATAGTAGTAGTATATAACGTTATACGTTAATACGTAATAGTATATATCGCTATACGTTATATAGTAATAGTATATAACGTTATGCGTTATATAGTAATAGTATATAACGTTATACGTTATATAGTAATAGTATATAACGTTGTGCGTTATATAGTAATAGTTTATAACGTTATACGATAGTACGGAATAGTATATATCGTTATACGTTATATAGTGGTAGTATATAACGTTATACGTTATATAGTAATAGTATATAACGTTATACGTTAATACGTAATAGTATATATCGTTATACGTTATATAGTAATAGTATATAACGTTATGCGTTATATAGTAATAGTATATAACGTTATACGTTAGTACGTAATAATATACAACGTTATACGTGATATGGCAGTACTATATAACGTTATACGCTATTACGTAATAGTATATAACGTTATACGTTAATACGTAATAGTATATATCGTTATACGTTATATAGTAATAGTATATAACGTTATGCGTTATATAGTAATAGTATATAACGTTATACGTTATATAGTAATAGTATATAACGTTATACGTTATATAGTAATATTATATAACGTTATGCGTTATATAGTAATAGTATATAACGTTATACGTTATATAGTAATAGTATATAACGTTATGCGTTATATAGTAATAGTATATAACGTTATACGATAGTACGAAATAGTATATATCGTTATACGTTATATAGTAATAGTATATAACGTTATACGTTATATAGTAATGGTATATAACGTTATACGTTATATAGTAGTAGTATATAACGTTATACGTTAATACGTAATAGTATATATCGTTATACGTTATATAGTAATAGTATATATCGTTATACGTTATATAGTAATAGTATATAACGTTATGCGTTATATAGTAATAGTATATAACGTTATACGATAGTACGGTATAGTATATATCGTTATACGTTATATAGTAATAGTATAGAACGTTATACGTTATATAGTAATAGTATATAACGTTATGCGTTATATAGTAATAGTATATAACGTTATACGTTATATAGTAATAGTATATAACGTTATACGTTATATAGTAATGGTATATAAAGTTATACGTTATATAGTAGTAGTATATAACGTTATACGTTAATACGTAATAGTATATATCGCTATACGTTATATAGTAATAGTATATAACGTTATGCGTTATATAGTAATAGTATATAACGTTATACGTTATATAGTAATAGTATATAACGTTATACGTTATATAGTAATAGTATATAACGTTATACGTTATATAGTAATATTATATAACGTTATGCGTTATATAGTAATAGTATATAACGTTATACGTTATATAGTAATATTATATAACGTTATGCGTTATATAGTAATAGTATATAACGCTATACGTTGTATAGTAATAGTATATAACGTTATACGTTAGTACGTAATAATATACAACGTTATACGTGATATGGTAATACTATATAACGTTATACGCTATCACGTAATAGTATACAACGTTATACGTTAATACGTAATAGTATATATCGTTATACGTTATATAGTAATAGTATATAACGTTATACGTTATATAGTAATGGTATATAACGTTATACGTTATATAGTAATAGTATATAACGTTATACGTTAATACGTAATAGTATATATCGTTATACGTTATATAGTAGTAGTATATAACGTTATGCGTTATATAGTAATAGTATATAACGTTATACGTTAGTACGTAATAATATACAACGTTATACGTGATATGGCAGTACTATATAACGTTATACGTGATGACGTAATAGTATATAACGTTATACGTTAATACGTAATAGTATATATCGTTATACGTTATATAGTAATAGTATATAACGTTATACGTTATATAGTAATATTATATAACGTTATGCGTTATATAGTAATAGTATATAACGTTATACGTTATATAGTAATAGTATATAACGTTGTGCGTTATATAGTAATAGTTTATAACGTTATACGATAGTACGGAATAGTATATATCGTTATACGTTATATAGTGGTAGTATATAACGTTATACGTTATATAGTAATAGTATATAACGTTATACGTTAATACGTAATAGTATATATCGTTATACGTTATATAGTAATAGTATATAACGTTATGCGTTATATAGTAATAGTATATAACGTTATACGTTAGTACGTAATAATATACAACGTTATACGTGATATGGCAGTACTATATAACGTTATACGCTATTACGTAATAGTATATAACGTTATACGTTAATACGTAATAGTATATATCGTTATACGTTATATAGTAATAGTATATAACGTTATGCGTTATATAGTAATAGTATATAACGTTATACGTTATATAGTAATAGTATATAACGTTATACGTTATATAGTAATATTATATAACGTTATGCGTTATATAGTAATAGTATATAACGTTATACGTTATATAGTAATAGTATATAACGTTATGCGTTATATAGTAATAGTATATAACGTTATACGATAGTACGAAATAGTATATATCGTTATACGTTATATAGTAATAGTATATAACGTTATACGTTATATAGTAATGGTATATAACGTTATACGTTATATAGTAGTAGTATATAACGTTATACGTTAATACGTAATAGTATATATCGTTATACGTTATATAGTAATAGTATATATCGTTATACGTTATATAGTAATAGTATATAACGTTATGCGTTATATAGTAATAGTATGTGACGTTATACGATAGTACGGAATAGTATATATCGTTATACGTTATATAGTAATAGTATAGAACGTTATACGTTATATAGTAATAGTATATAACGTTATGCGTTATATAGTAATAGTATATAACGTTATACGTTATATAGTAATAGTATATAACGTTATACGTTATATAGTAATGGTATATAAAGTTATACGTTATATAGTAGTAGTATATAACGTTATACGTTAATACGTAATAGTATATATCGCTATACGTTATATAGTAATAGTATATAACGTTATGCGTTATATAGTAATAGTATATAACGTTATACGTTATATAGTAATAGTATATAACGTTGTGCGTTATATAGTAATAGTTTATAACGTTATACGATAGTACGGAATAGTATATATCGTTATACGTTATATAGTGGTAGTATATAACGTTATACGTTATATAGTAATAGTATATAACGTTATACGTTAATACGTAATAGTATATATCGTTATACGTTATATAGTAATAGTATATAACGTTATGCGTTATATAGTAATAGTATATAACGTTATACGTTAGTACGTAATAATATACAACGTTATACGTGATATGGCAGTACTATATAACGTTATATACTATTACGTAATAGTATATAACGTTATACGTTAATACGTAATAGTATATATCGTTATACGTTATATAGTAATAGTATATAACGTTATGCGTTATATAGTAATAGTATATAACGTTATACGTTATATAGTAATAGTATATAACGTTATACGTTATATAGTAATATTATATAACGTTATGCGTTATATAGTAATAGTATATAACGTTATACGTTATATAGTAATAGTATATAACGTTATGCGTTATATAGTAATAGTATATAACGTTATACGATAGTACGAAATAGTATATATCGTTATACGTTATATAGTAATAGTATATAACGTTATACGTTATATAGTAATGGTATATAACGTTATACGTTATATAGTAGTAGTATATAACGTTATACGTTAATACGTAATAGTATATATCGTTATACGTTATATAGTAATAGTATATATCGTTATACGTTATATAGTAATAGTATATAACGTTATGCGTTATATAGTAATAGTATATAACGTTATACGATAGTACGGTATAGTATATATCGTTATACGTTATATAGTAATAGTATAGAACGTTATACGTTATATAGTAATAGTATATAACGTTATGCGTTATATAGTAATAGTATATAACGTTATACGTTATATAGTAATAGTATATAACGTTATACGTTATATAGTAATGGTATATAAAGTTATACGTTATATAGTAGTAGTATATAACGTTATACGTTAATACGTAATAGTATATATCGCTATACGTTATATAGTAATAGTATATAACGTTATGCGTTATATAGTAATAGTATATAACGTTATACGTTATATAGTAATAGTATATAACGTTATACGTTATATAGTAATAGTATATAACGTTATACGTTATATAGTAATATTATATAACGTTATGCGTTATATAGTAATAGTATATAACGTTATACGTTATATAGTAATATTATATAACGTTATGCGTTATATAGTAATAGTATATAACGCTATACGTTGTATAGTAATAGTATATAACGTTATACGTTAGTACGTAATAATATACAACGTTATACGTGATATGGTAATACTATATAACGTTATACGCTATCACGTAATAGTATACAACGTTATACGTTAATACGTAATAGTATATATCGTTATACGTTATATAGTAATAGTATATAACGTTATACGTTATATAGTAATGGTATATAACGTTATACGTTATATAGTAATAGTATATAACGTTATACGTTAATACGTAATAGTATATATCGTTATACGTTATATAGTAGTAGTATATAACGTTATGCGTTATATAGTAATAGTATATAACGTTATACGTTAGTACGTAATAATATACAACGTTATACGTGATATGGCAGTACTATATAACGTTATACGTGATGACGTAATAGTATATAACGTTATACGTTAATACGTAATAGTATATATCGTTATACGTTATATAGTAATAGTATATAACGTTATACGTTATATAGTAATATTATATAACGTTATGCGTTATACAGTAATAGTATATAACGTTATACGTTATATAGTAATATTATATAACGTTATGCGTTATACAGTAATAGTATATAACGTTATACGTTATATAGTAATAGTATATAACGTTATGCGTTATATAGTAATAGTATATAACGTTATACGATAGTACGAAATAGTATATATCGTTATACGTTATATAGTAATAGTATATAACGTTATACGCTATATAGTAATAGTATATAACGTTATACGTTATATAGTAATTGTATATAACGTTATACGTTATTACGTAATATTATATAACTTTATGCGTTATATAGTAATAGTATATAACATTATACGTTATATAGTAATAGTATATAACGCTATGCGTTATATAGTAATAGTATATAACGTTATACGATAGTACGGAATAGTATATATCGTTATACGTTATATAGTAATAGTATATAACGTTATACGTTAGTACGTAATAATATACAACGTTATACGTGATATGGCAATACTATATAACGTTATACGTTATATAGTAATAGTATATAACGTTGTGCGTTATATAGTAATAGTATATAACGTTATACGTTATATAGTAATAGTATATAACGTTATACGTTATATAGTAATATTATATAACGTTATGCGTTATATAGTAATAGTATATAACGTTATACGATAGTACGGAATAGTATATATCGTTATACGTTATATAGTAATAGTATATAACGTTATACGTTATATAGTAATAGTATATAACGTTATACGTTATATAGTAATAGTATATAACGTTATACGTTATATAGTAATAGTATATAACGTTATGCGTTATATAGTAATAGTATATAACGTTATACGATAGTACGAAATAGTATATATCGTTATACGTTATATAGTAATAGTATATAACGTTATAAGTTATATAGTAATAGTATATAACGTTATGCGTTATATAGTAATTGTATATAACGTTATACGTTATTACGTAATATTATATAACGTTATGCGTTATATAGTAATAGTATATAACGTTATACGTTATATAGTAATATTATATAACGTTATGCGTTATATAGTAATAGTATATAACGTTATACGTTATATAGTAATAGTATATAACGTTATGCGTTATATAGTAATAGTATATAACGTTATACGTTATATAGTAATAGTATATAACGTTATACGTTATTACGTAATAGTATATAACGTTATACGTTATATAGTAATAGTATATAACGTTATACGTTATATAGTAATAGTATATAACGTTATACGTTATATAGTAATATTATATAACGTTATGCGTTATATAGTAATAGTATATAACGTTATACGTTATATAGTAATAGTATATAACGTTATGCGTTATATAGTAATAGTATATAACGTTATACGATAGTACGGAATAGTATATAACGTTATACGTTATATAGTAATAGTATATAACGTTATACGTTAGTACGTAATAATATACAACGTTATACGTGATATGGCAATACTATATAACGTTATACGTTATTACGTAATAGTATATAACGTTATACGTTATATAGTAATAGTATATAACGTTATACGTTATATAGTAATAGTATATAACGTTATACGTTATATAGTAATATTATATAACGTTATGCGTTATATAGTAATAGTATATAACGTTATACGTTATATAGTAATAGTATATAACGTTATGCGTTATATAGTAATAGTATATAACGTTATACGTTATATAGTAATAGTATATAACGTTATGCGTTATATAGTAATAGTATATAACGTTATACGATAGTACGGAATAGTATATATCGTTATACGTTATATAGTAATAGTATATAACGTTATACGTTAGTACGTAATAATATACAACGTTATACGTGATACGGCAGTACTATATAACGTTATACGTTATTACGTAATAGTATATAACGTTATACGTTATTACGTAATAGTATATGACGTTATACGTTATATAGTAATAGTATATAACGTTATACGTTATATAGTGATATTATATAACGTTATGCGTTATATAGTAATAGTATATAACGTTATACGTTATATAGTAATAGTATATAACGTTATACGTTATATAGTAATAGTATATAACGTTATACGTTATATAGTACAAGTATATAACGTTATACGTTATATAGTAATAGTATATAACGTTATGCGTTATATAGTAATATTATATAACGTTATGCGTTATATAGTAATAGTATATAACGTTATACGTTATATAGTAATAGTATATAACGTTATACGTTATATAGTAATAGTATATAACGTTATACGTTATATAGTAGTAGTATATAACGTTATACGTTAATACGTAATAGTATATAACGTTATGCGTTATATAGTAATAGTATATAACGTCATCCGTTATATAGTATAAGTATATAACGTTATACGTTATGTAGTAATAGTATATAACGTTATACGTTATATAGTAATATTATATAACGTTATGCGTTATATAGTAATATTATATAACGTTATGCGTTATATACTAATAGTATATAACGTTATACGTTATATAGTAATAGTATATAACGTTGTGCGTTATATAGTAATAGTTTATAACGTTATACGATAGTACGGAATAGTATATATCGTTATACGTTATATAGTGGTAGTATATAACGTTATACGTTATATAGTAATAGTATATAACGTTATACGTTAATACGTAATAGTATATATCGTTATACGTTATATAGTAATAGTATATAACGTTATACGTTAGTACGTAATAATATACAACGTTATACGTGATATGGCAATACTATATAACGTTATACGTTATTACGTAATAGTATATAACGTTATACGTTATATAGTAATATTATATAACGTTATGCGTTATATAGTAATAGTATATAACGTTATACGTTATATAGTAATAGTATATAACGTTGTGCGTTATATAGTAATAGTTTATAACGTTATACGATAGTACGGAATAGTATATATCGTTATACGTTATATAGTGGTAGTATATAACGTTATACGTTATATAGTAATAGTATATAACGTTATACGTTAATACGTAATAGTATATATCGTTATACGTTATATAGTAATAGTATATAACGTTATGCGTTATATAGTAATAGTATATAACGTTATACGTTAGTACGTAATAATATACAACGTTATACGTGATATGGCAGTACTATATAACGTTATACGCTATTACGTAATAGTATATAACGTTATACGTTAATACGTAATAGTATATATCGTTATACGTTATATAGTAATAGTATATAACGTTATGCGTTATATAGTAATAGTATATAACGTTATACGTTATATAGTAATAGTATATAACGTTATACGTTATATAGTAATATTATATAACGTTATGCGTTATATAGTAATAGTATATAACGTTATACGTTATATAGTAATAGTATATAACGTTATGCGTTATATAGTAATAGTATATAACGTTATACGATAGTACGAAATAGTATATATCGTTATACGTTATATAGTAATAGTATATAACGTTATACGTTATATAGTAATGGTATATAACGTTATACGTTATATAGTAGTAGTATATAACGTTATACGTTAATACGTAATAGTATATATCGTTATACGTTATATAGTAATAGTATATATCGTTATACGTTATATAGTAATAGTATATAACGTTATGCGTTATATAGTAATAGTATGTAACGTTATACGATAGTACGGAATAGTATATATCGTTATACGTTATATAGTAATAGTATAGAACGTTATACGTTATATAGTAATAGTATATAACGTTATGCGTTATATAGTAATAGTATATAACGTTATACGTTATATAGTAATAGTATATAACGTTATACGTTATATAGTAATGGTATATAAAGTTATACGTTATATAGTAGTAGTATATAACGTTATACGTTAATACGTAATAGTATATATCGCTATACGTTATATAGTAATAGTATATAACGTTATGCGTTATATAGTAATAGTATATAACGTTATACGTTATATAGTAATAGTATATAACGTTGTGCGTTATATAGTAATAGTTTATAACGTTATACGATAGTACGGAATAGTATATATCGTTATACGTTATATAGTGGTAGTATATAACGTTATACGTTATATAGTAATAGTATATAACGTTATACGTTAATACGTAATAGTATATATCGTTATACGTTATATAGTAATAGTATATAACGTTATGCGTTATATAGTAATAGTATATAACGTTATACGTTAGTACGTAATAATATACAACGTTATACGTGATATGGCAGTACTATATAACGTTATACGCTATTACGTAATAGTATATAACGTTATACGTTAATACGTAATAGTATATATCGTTATACGTTATATAGTAATAGTATATAACGTTATGCGTTATATAGTAATAGTATATAACGTTATACGTTATATAGTAATAGTATATAACGTTATACGTTATATAGTAATATTATATAACGTTATGCGTTATATAGTAATAGTATATAACGTTATACGTTATATAGTAATAGTATATAACGTTATGCGTTATATAGTAATAGTATATAACGTTATACGATAGTACGAAATAGTATATATCGTTATACGTTATATAGTAATAGTATATAACGTTATACGTTATATAGTAATGGTATATAACGTTATACGTTATATAGTAGTAGTATATAACGTTATACGTTAATACGTAATAGTATATATCGTTATACGTTATATAGTAATAGTATATATCGTTATACGTTATATAGTAATAGTATATAACGTTATGCGTTATATAGTAATAGTATATAACGTTATACGATAGTACGGTATAGTATATATCGTTATACGTTATATAGTAATAGTATAGAACGTTATACGTTATATAGTAATAGTATATAACGTTATGCGTTATATAGTAATAGTATATAACGTTATACGTTATATAGTAATAGTATATAACGTTATACGTTATATAGTAATGGTATATAAAGTTATACGTTATATAGTAGTAGTATATAACGTTATACGTTAATACGTAATAGTATATATCGCTATACGTTATATAGTAATAGTATATAACGTTATGCGTTATATAGTAATAGTATATAACGTTATACGTTATATAGTAATAGTATATAACGTTATACGTTATATAGTAATAGTATATAACGTTATACGTTATATAGTAATATTATATAACGTTATGCGTTATATAGTAATAGTATATAACGTTATACGTTATATAGTAATATTATATAACGTTATGCGTTATATAGTAATAGTATATAACGCTATACGTTGTATAGTAATAGTATATAACGTTATACGTTAGTACGTAATAATATACAACGTTATACGTGATATGGTAATACTATATAACGTTATACGCTATCACGTAATAGTATACAACGTTATACGTTAATACGTAATAGTATATATCGTTATACGTTATATAGTAATAGTATATAACGTTATACGTTATATAGTAATGGTATATAACGTTATACGTTATATAGTAATAGTATATAACGTTATACGTTAATACGTAATAGTATATATCGTTATACGTTATATAGTAGTAGTATATAACGTTATGCGTTATATAGTAATAGTATATAACGTTATACGTTAGTACGTAATAATATACAACGTTATACGTGATATGGCAGTACTATATAACGTTATACGTGATGACGTAATAGTATATAACGTTATACGTTAATACGTAATAGTATATATCGTTATACGTTATATAGTAATAGTATATAACGTTATACGTTATATAGTAATATTATATAACGTTATGCGTTATACAGTAATAGTATATAACGTTATACGTTATATAGTAATATTATATAACGTTATGCGTTATACAGTAATAGTATATAACGTTATACGTTATATAGTAATAGTATATAACGTTATGCGTTATATAGTAATAGTATATAACGTTATACGATAGTACGAAATAGTATATATCGTTATACGTTATATAGTAATAGTATATAACGTTATACGCTATATAGTAATAGTATATAACGTTATACGTTATATAGTAATTGTATATAACGTTATACGTTATTACGTAATATTATATAACTTTATGCGTTATATAGTAATAGTATATAACATTATACGTTATATAGTAATAGTATATAACGCTATGCGTTATATAGTAATAGTATATAACGTTATACGATAGTACGGAATAGTATATATCGTTATACGTTATATAGTAATAGTATATAACGTTATACGTTAGTACGTAATAATATACAACGTTATACGTGATATGGCAATACTATATAACGTTATACGTTATATAGTAATAGTATATAACGTTGTGCGTTATATAGTAATAGTATATAACGTTATACGTTATATAGTAATAGTATATAACGTTATACGTTATATAGTAATATTATATAACGTTATGCGTTATATAGTAATAGTATATAACGTTATACGATAGTACGGAATAGTATATATCGTTATACGTTATATAGTAATAGTATATAACGTTATACGTTATATAGTAATAGTATATAACGTTATACGTTATATAGTAATAGTATATAACGTTATACGTTATATAGTAATAGTATATAACGTTATGCGTTATATAGTAATAGTATATAACGTTATACGATAGTACGAAATAGTATATATCGTTATACGTTATATAGTAATAGTATATAACGTTATAAGTTATATAGTAATAGTATATAACGTTATGCGTTATATAGTAATAGTATATAACGTTATACGTTATTACGTAATATTATATAACGTTATGCGTTATATAGTAATAGTATATAACGTTATACGTTATATAGTAATATTATATAACGTTATGCGTTATATAGTAATAGTATATAACGTTATACGTTATATAGTAATAGTATATAACGTTATGCGTTATATAGTAATAGTATATAACGTTATACGTTATATAGTAATAGTATATAACGTTATACGTTATTACGTAATAGTATATAACGTTATACGTTATATAGTAATAGTATATAACGTTATACGTTATATAGTAATAGTATATAACGTTATACGTTATATAGTAATATTATATAACGTTATGCGTTATATAGTAATAGTATATAACGTTATACGTTATATAGTAATAGTATATAACGTTATGCGTTATATAGTAATAGTATATAACGTTATACGATAGTACGGAATAGTATATATCGTTATACGTTATATAGTAATAGTATATAACGTTATACGTTAGTACGTAATAATATACAACGTTATACGTGATATGGCAATACTATATAACGTTATACGTTATTACGTAATAGTATATAACGTTATACGTTATATAGTAATAGTATATAACGTTATACGTTATATAGTAATAGTATATAACGTTATACGTTATATAGTAATATTATATAACGTTATGCGTTATATAGTAATAGTATATAACGTTATACGTTATATAGTAATAGTATATAACGTTATGCGTTATATAGTAATAGTATATAACGTTATACGTTATATAGTAATAGTATATAACGTTATGCGTTATATAGTAATAGTATATAACGTTATACGATAGTACGGAATAGTATATATCGTTATACGTTATATAGTAATAGTATATAACGTTATACGTTAGTACGTAATAATATACAACGTTATACGTGATACGGCAGTACTATATAACGTTATACGTTATTACGTAATAGTATATAACGTTATACGTTATTACGTAATAGTATATGACGTTATACGTTATATAGTAATAGTATATAACGTTATACGTTATATAGTGATATTATATAACGTTATGCGTTATATAGTAATAGTATATAACGTTATACGTTATATAGTAATAGTATATAACGTTATACGTTATATAGTAATAGTATATAACGTTATACGTTATATAGTACAAGTATATAACGTTATACGTTATATAGTAATAGTATATAACGTTATGCGTTATATAGTAATATTATATAACGTTATGCGTTATATAGTAATAGTATATAACGTTATACGTTATATAGTAATAGTATATAACGTTATACGTTATATAGTAATAGTATATAACGTTATACGTTATATAGTAGTAGTATATAACGTTATACGTTAATACGTAATAGTATATAACGTTATGCGTTATATAGTAATAGTATATAACGTCATCCGTTATATAGTATAAGTATATAACGTTATACGTTATGTAGTAATAGTATATAACGTTATACGTTATATAGTAATATTATATAACGTTATGCGTTATATAGTAATATTATATAACGTTATGCGTTATATACTATTACTATATAACGTTATACGTTATATACTATTACTATATAACGTTATAAGTTATATACTAATACTATATAACGTTATACGTTATATAGTAATGGTATATAACGTTATACGTTATATAGTAATATTATATAACGTTATGCGTTATATAGTAATAGTATATAACGTTATACGTTATATAGTAATAGTATATAACGTTATACGTTATATAGTAATAGTATATAACGTTATACGTTATATAGTAATAGTATATGACGTTATACGTTATATAGTAATAGTATATAACGTTATGCGTTATATAGTAATAGTATTTAACGTTATACGATAGTACGAAATAGTATATATCGTTATACGTTATATAGTAATAGTATATAACGTTATACGTTATATAGTAATGGTATATAACGTTATGCGTTATATAGTAATAGTATATAACGTTATACGTTATATAGTAATAGTATATAACGTTATACGTTATATAGTAATAGTATATAACGTTATGCGTTATATAGTAATAGTATATAACGTTATACGTTATATAGTACTAGTATATAACGTTATGCGTTATATAGTAATAGTATATAACGTTATACGATAGTACGGAATAGAATATATCGTTATACGTTATATAGTAATAGTATATAACGTTATACGTTAGTACGTAATAATATACAACGTTATACGTGATATGGCAATACTATATAACGTTATACGTTATTACGTAATAGTATATAACGTTATACGTTATATAGTAATAGTATATAACGTTATACGTTATATAGTAATAGTATATAACGTTATACGTTATATAGTAATATTATATAACGTTATGCGTTATATAGTAATAGTATATAACGTTATACGATAGTACGGAATAGTATATATCGTTATACGTTATATAGTAATAGTATATAACGTTATACGTTATATAGTAATAGTATATAACGTTATACGTTATATAGTAATAGTATATAACGTTATACGTTATATAGTAATAGTATATAACGTTATGCGTTATATAGTAATAGTATATAACGTTATACGATAGTACGAAATAGTATATATCGTTATACGTTATATAGTAATAGTATATAACGTTATAAGTTATATAGTAATAGTATATAACGTTATGCGTTATATAGTAATTGTATATAACGTTATACGTTATTACGTAATATTATATAACGTTATGCGTTATATAGTAATAGTATATAACGTTATACGTTATATAGTAATATTATATAACGTTATGCGTTATATAGTAATAGTATATAACGTTATACGTTATATAGTAATAGTATATAACGTTATGCGTTATATAGTAATAGTATATAACGTTATACGTTATATAGTAATAGTATATAACGTTATACGTTATTACGTAATAGTATATAACGTTATACGTTATATAGTAATAGTATATAACGTTATACGTTATATAGTAATAGTATATAACGTTATACGTTATATAGTAATATTATATAACGTTATGCGTTATATAGTAATAGTATATAACGTTATACGTTATATAGTAATAGTATATAACGTTATGCGTTATATAGTAATAGTATATAACGTTATACGATAGTACGGAATAGTATATATCGTTATACGTTATATAGTAATAGTATATAACGTTATACGTTAGTACGTAATAATATACAACGTTATACGTGATATGGCAATACTATATAACGTTATACGTTATTACGTAATAGTATATAACGTTATACGTTATATAGTAATAGTATATAACGTTATACGTTATATAGTAATATTATATAACGTTATGCGTTATATAGTAATAGTATATAACGTTATACGTTATATAGTAATAGTATATAACGTTATGCGTTATATAGTAATAGTATATAACGTTATACGATAGTACGGAATAGTATATATCGTTATACGTTATATAGTAATAGTATATAACGTTATACGTTAGTACGTAATAATATACAACGTTATACGTGATATGGCAATACTATATAACGTTATACGTTATTACGTAATAGTATATAACGTTATACGTTATATAGTAATAGTATATAACGTTATACGTTATATAGTAATAGTATATAACGTTATACGTTATATAGTAATAGTATATAACGTTATGCGTTATATAGTAATAGTATATAACGTTATACGATAGTACGAAATAGTATATATCGTTATACGTTATATAGTAATAGTATATAACGTTATAAGTTATATAGTAATAGTATATAACGTTATGCGTTATATAGTAATTGTATATAACGTTATACGTTATTACGTAATATTATATAACGTTATGCGTTATATAGTAATAGTATATAACGTTATACGTTATATAGTAATAGTATATAACGTTATGCGTTATATAGTAATAGTATATAACGTTATACGATAGTACGGAATAGTATATATCGTTATACGTTATATAGTAATAGTATATAACGTTATACGTTAGTACGTAATAATATACAACGTTATACGTGATATGGCAATACTATATAACGTTATACGTTATTACGTAATAGTATATAACGTTATACGTTATATAGTAATAGTATATAACGTTATACGTTATATAGTAATAGTATATAACGTTATACGTTATATAGTAATATTATATAACGTTATGCGTTATATAGTAATAGTATATAACGTTATACGTTATATAGTAATAGTATATAACGTTATGCGTTATATAGTAATAGTATATAACGTTATACGTTATATAGTAATAGTATATAACGTTATGCGTTATATAGTAATAGTATATAACGTTATACGATAGTACGGAATAGTATATATCGTTATACGTTATATAGTAATAGTATATAACGTTATACGTTAGTACGTAATAATATACAACGTTATACGTGATACGGCAGTACTATATAACGTTATACGTTATTACGTAATAGTATATAACGTTATACGTTATTACGTAATAGTATATGACGTTATACGTTATATAGTAATAGTATATAACGTTATACGTTATATAGTGATATTATATAACGTTATGCGTTATATAGTAATAGTATATAACGTTATACGTTATATAGTAATAGTATATAACGTTATACGTTATATAGTAATAGTATATAACGTTATACGTTATATAGTACAAGTATATAACGTTATACGTTATATAGTAATAGTATATAACGTTATGCGTTATATAGTAATATTATATAACGTTATGCGTTATATAGTAATAGTATATAACGTTATACGTTATATAGTAATAGTATATAACGTTATACGTTATATAGTAATAGTATATAACGTTATACGTTATATAGTAGTAGTATATAACGTTATACGTTAATACGTAATAGTATATAACGTTATGCGTTATATAGTAATAGTATATAACGTCATCCGTTATATAGTATAAGTATATAACGTTATACGTTATGTAGTAATAGTATATAACGTTATACGTTATATAGTAATATTATATAACGTTATGCGTTATATAGTAATATTATATAACGTTATGCGTTATATACTATTACTATATAACGTTATACGTTATATAGTAATAGTATATAACGTTATACGTTATATAGTAATAGTATATAACGTTATACGTTATATAGTAATGGTATATAACGTTATACGTTATATAGTAATATTATATAACGTTATGCGTTATATAGTAATAGTATATAACGTTATACGTTATATAGTAATAGTATATAACGTTATACGTTATATAGTAATAGTATATAACGTTATACGTTATATAGTAATAGTATATGACGTTATACGTTATATAGTAATAGTATATAACGTTATGCGTTATATAGTAATAGTATTTAACGTTATACGATAGTACGAAATAGTATATATCGTTATACGTTATATAGTAATAGTATATAACGTTATACGTTATATAGTAATGGTATATAACGTTATGCGTTATATAGTAATAGTATATAACGTTATACGTTATATAGTAATAGTATATAACGTTATACGTTATATAGTAATAGTATATAACGTTATGCGTTATATAGTAATAGTATATAACGTTATACGTTATATAGTACTAGTATATAACGTTATGCGTTATATAGTAATAGTATATAACGTTATACGATAGTACGGAATAGAATATATCGTTATACGTTATATAGTAATAGTATATAACGTTATACGTTAGTACGTAATAATATACAACGTTATACGTGATATGGCAATACTATATAACGTTATACGTTATTACGTAATAGTATATAACGTTATACGTTATATAGTAATAGTATATAACGTTATACGTTATATAGTAATAGTATATAACGTTATACGTTATATAGTAATATTATATAACGTTATACGTTATATAGTAATAGTATATAACGTTATACGTTATATAGTAATAGTATATAACGTTGTGCGTTATATAGTAATAGTATATAACGTTATACGATAGTACGGAATAGTATATACCGTTATACGTTATATAGTAATAGTATATAACGTTATACGTTACATAGTAATAGTATATAACGTTATACGTTATATAGTAATAGTATATAACGTTATACGTTATATAGTAATAGTATATAACGTTATACGTTATATAGTAATAGTATATAACGTTATACGATAGTACGGAATAGTATATATCGTTATACGTTATATAGTAATAGTATATAACGTTATACGTTAGTACGTAATAATATACAACGTTATACGTGATATGGCAATACTATATAACGTTATACGTTATTACGTAATAGTATATAACGTTATACGTTATATAGTAATATTATATAACGTTATGCGTTATATAGTAATATTATATAACGTTATACGTTATATAGTAATAGTATATAACGTTGTGCGTTATATAGTAATAGTTTATAACGTTATACGTTATATAGTAATAGTATATAACGTTATGCGTTATATAGTAATAGTATATAACGTTATACGATAGAACGGAATAGTATATATCGTTATACGTTATATAGTAATAGTATATAACGTTATACGTTAGTACGTAATAATATACAACGTTATACGTGATATGGCAATACTATATAACGTTATACGTTATTACGTAATAGTATATAACGTTATACGTTATATAGTAATAGTATATAACGTTATACGTTATATAGTAATAGTATATAACGTTATACGTTATATAGTAATATTATATAACGTTATGCGTTATATAGTAATAGTATATAACGTTATACGTTATATAGTAATTGTATATAACGTTATGCGTTATATAGTAATAGTATATAACGTTATACGATAGTACGGAATAGTATATATCGTTATACGTTATATAGTAATAGTATATAACGTTATACGTTATATAGTAATAGTATATAACGTTATACGTTATATAGTAATAGTATATAACGTTATACGTTATATAGTAATAGTATATAACGTTATACGTTATATAGTAATAGTATATAACGTTATGCGTTATATAGTAATAGTATATAACGTTATACGATAGTACGAAATAGTATATATCGTTATACGTTATATAGTAATAGTATATAACGTTATACGTTATATAGTAATAGTATATAACGTTATACGTTATATAGTAATAGTATATAACGTTATACGTTATATAGTAATAGTATATAACGTTATACGTTATATAGTAATAGTATATAACGTTATGCGTTATATAGTAATTGTATATAACGTTATACGTTATTACGTAATATTATATAACGTTATGCGTTATATAGTAATAGTATATAACGTTATACATTATATAGTAATAGTATATAACGTTATGCGTTATATAGTAATAGTATATAACGTTATACGATAGTACGGAATAGTATATATCGTTATACGTTATATAGTAATAGTATATAACGTTATACGTTAGTACGTAATAATATACAACGTTATACGTGATATGGCAATACTATATAACGTTATACGTTATTACGTAATAGTATATAACGTTATACGTTATATAGTAATAGTATATAACGTTATACGTTATATAGTAATAGTATATAACGTTATACGTTATATAGTAATATTATATAACGTTATGCGTTATATAGTAATAGTATATAACGTTATACGTTATATAGTAATAGTATATAACGTTATGCGTTATATAGTAATAGTATATAACGTTATACGATAGTACGGAATAGTATATATCGTTATACGTTATATAGTAATAGTATATAACGTTATACGTTATATAGTAATAGTATATAACGTTATACGTTATATAGTAATAGTATATAACGTTATACGTTATATAGTAATAGTATATAACGTTATGCGTTATATACTAATAGTATATAACGTATAACGTTATATACTATTACTATATAACGTATAACGTTATATAGTAATAGTATATAACGTTATACGTTATATAGTAATAGTATATAACGTTATACGTTATATAGTAATATTATATAACGTTATGCGTTATATAGTAATAGTATATAACGTTATACGTTATATAGTAATAGTATATAACGTTATACGTTATATAGTAATAGTATATAACGTTATACGTTATATAGTAATAGTATATGACGTTATACGTTATATAGTAATAGTATATAACGTTATGCGTTATATAGTAATAGTATTTAACGTTATACGATAGTACGAAATAGTATATATCGTTATACGTTATATAGTAATAGTATATAACGTTATACGTTATATAGTAATGGTATATAACGTTATGCGTTATATAGTAATAGTATATAACGTTATACGTTATATAGTAATAGTATATAACGTTATACGTTATATAGTAATAGTATATAACGTTATGCGTTATATAGTAATAGTATATAACGTTATACGTTATATAGTACTAGTATATAACGTTATGCGTTATATAGTAACAGTATATAACGTTATACGATAGTACGGAATGGAATATATCGTTATACGTTATATAGTAATAGTATATAACGTTATACGTTAGTACGTAATAATATACAACGTTATACGTGATATGGCAATACTATATAACGTTATACGTTATTACGTAATAGTATATAACGTTATACGTTATATAGTAATAGTATATAACGTTATACGTTATATAGTAATAGTATATAACGTTATACGTTATATAGTAATATTATATAACGTTATACGTTATATAGTAATAGTATATAACGTTATACGTTATATAGTAATAGTATATAACGTTGTGCGTTATATAGTAATAGTATATAACGTTATACGTTATATAGTAATAGTATATAACGTTATACGTTATATAGTAATAGTATATAACGTTATACGTTATATAGTAATAGTATATAACGTTATACGATAGTACGGAATAGTATATATCGTTATACGTTATATAGTAATAGTATATAACGTTATACGTTAGTACGTAATAATATACAACGTTATACGTGATATGGCAATACTATATAACGTTATACGTTATTACGTAATAGTATATAACGTTATACGTTATATAGTAATATTATATAACGTTATGCGTTATATAGTAATATTATATAACGTTATACGTTATATAGTAATAGTATATAACGTTGTGCGTTATATAGTAATAGTTTATAACGTTATACGTTATATAGTAATAGTATATAACGTTATGCGTTATATAGTAATAGTATATAACGTTATACGATAGTACGGAATAGTATATATCGTTATACGTTATATAGTAATAGTATATAACGTTATACGTTAGTACGTAATAATATACAACGTTATACGTGATATGGCAATACTATATAACGTTATACGTTATTACGTAATAGTATATAACGGTATACGTTATATAGTAATAGTATATAACGTTATACGTTATATAGTAATAGTATATAACGTTATACGTTATATAGTAATATTATATAACGTTATGCGTTATATAGTAATAGTATATAACGTTATACGTTATATAGTAATAGTATATAACGTTATGCGTTATATAGTAATAGTATATAACGTTATACGATAGTACGGAATAGTATATATCGTTATACGTTATATAGTAATAGTATATAACGTTATACGTTATATAGTAATAGTATATAACGTTATACGTTATATAGTAATAGTATATAACGTTATACGTTATATAGTAATAGTATATAACGTTATACGTTATATAGTAATAGTATATAACGTTATGCGTTATATAGTAATAGTATATAACGTTATACGATAGTACGAAATAGTATATATCGTTATACGTTATATAGTAATAGTATATAACGTTATACGTTATATAGTAATAGTATATAACGTTATGCGTTATATAGTAATTGTATATAACGTTATACGTTATTACGTAATATTATATAACGTTATGCGTTATATAGTAATAGTATATAACGTTATACATTATATAGTAATAGTATATAACGTTATGCGTTATATAGTAATAGTATATAACGTTATACGATAGTACGGAATAGTATATATCGTTATACGTTATATAGTAATAGTATATAACGTTATACGTTAGTACGTAATAATATACAACGTTATACGTGATATGGCAATACTATATAACGTTATACGTTATTACGTAATAGTATATAACGTTATACGTTATATAGTAATAGTATATAACGTTATACGTTATATAGTAATAGTATATAACGTTATACGTTATATAGTAATATTATATAACGTTATGCGTTATATAGTAATAGTATATAACGTTATACGTTATATAGTAATAGTATATAACGTTATGCGTTATATAGTAATAGTATATAACGTTATACGATAGTACGGAATAGTATATATCGTTATACGTTATATAGTAATAATATACAACGTTATACGTGATATGGCAATACTATATAACGTTATACGTTATTACGTAATAGTATATAACGTTATACGTTATATAGTAATATTATATAACGTTATGCGTTATATAGTAATAGTATATAACGCTATACGTTATTTAGTAATAGTATATAACGTTGTGCGTTATATAGTAATAGTTTATAACGTTATACGATAGTACGGAATAGTATATATCGTTATACGTTATATAGTGATAGTATATAACGTTATACGTTATATAGTAATAGTATATAACGTTATACGTTATATAGTAATAGTACATAACGTTATACGTTAGTACGTAATAATATACAACGTTATACGTGATATGGCAATACTATATAACGTTATACGTTATTACGTAATAGTATATAACGTTATACGTTATATAGTAATATTATATAACGTTATGCGTTATATAGTAATAGTATATAACGTTATACGTTATATAGTAATAGTATATAACGTTGTGCGTTATATAGTAATAGTTTATAACGTTATACGATAGTACGGAATAGTATATATCGTTATACGTTATATAGTGGTAGTATATAACGTTATACGTTATATAGTAATAGTATATAACGTTATACGTTATATAGTAATATTATATAACGTTATGCGTTATATAGTAATAGTATATAACGTTATACGTTATATAGTAATAGTATATAACGTTATACGTTATAAAGTAATAGTATATAACGTTATACGTTAATACGTAATAGTATGTCGAATTGTCGTTTGGATTTCGAGCGCGAGACGAATCTTCGTTAGCATTTGCCATCATGCTGTTCAATAAAGGTTGTATTTACATAAAATTATATTTCTTTACAAAGTTTGATAAATAATTAGTTTATCGGTTAACTAAGATAACAAACAATAAGTAAACAAATGCTTTAAATAATATTCTTGGGTTCTGTAACGAATCCACGGTCAATGGGAAACTTTCTGTACGTTTTAATATATTTTGATAGCACACTGACACGTTCACTCTGGCACAGGGTTTCCCCAAGACTCACCCAAGACGATGACAGTAAACTCTCCAAGGAGATTGCAAAATAAAGGACAGATACAGTTACATATATCAAATACATATTGATCGGGAATATCAACAAATTCCCAAGCGCCGTAACTAGGCAGTTCCACATAAACCAGCATTGCTCCTGATCAAGACTTGATTGTTTATACAGCGTATCCCTTAACACTGGAACCTCCTTTGTAAAACATTTCGTTCATCCCGTGACCGTGGCTACGTTCGGCGACCAGTTATGTCACCCCGAGCCCAAGTATTGAGAAATCTTCCAAAAGAAAGGCTCGATGTCTCTGCATCTCCGACAAGTATATATCGTTATACGTTATATAGTAATAGTATATAACGTTATACGTTATATAGTAATAGTATATAACGTTATACGTTATATAGTAATAGTATATAACGTTGTGCGTTATATAGTAATAGTATATAACGTTATACGATAGTACGGAATAGTATATATCGTTATACGTTATATAGTAATAGTATATAACGTTATACGTTATATAGTAATAGTATATAACGTTATACGTTATATAGTAATAGTATATAACGTTATACGTTATATAGTAATAGTATATAACGTTATACGTTATATAGTAATAGTATATAGCGTTATACGTTATATAGTAATACTATATAACGTTATGCGTTATATAGTAATAGTATATAACGTTATACGATAGTACGAAATAGTATATATCGTTATACGTTATATAGTAATAGTATATAACGTTATACGTTATATAGTAATAGTATATAACGTTATGCGTTATATAGTAATAGTATATAACGTTATACGTTATATAGTAATAGTATATAACGTTATGCGTTATATAGTAATAGTATATAACGTTATACGATAGTACGGAATAGTATATATCGTTATACGTTATATAGTAATAGTATATAACGTTATACGTTATATAGTAATAGTATATAACGTTATGCGTTATATAGTAATAGTATATAACGTTATACGTTATATAGTAATAGTATATAACGTTGTGCGTTATATAGTAATAGTTTATAACGTTATACGATAGTACGGAATAGTATATATCGTTATACGTTATATAGTGGTAGTATATATCGTTATACGTTATATAGTAATAGTATATAACGTTATACGTTATATAGTAATGGTATATAACGTTATGCGTTATATAGTAATAGTATATAACGTTATACGTTATATAGTAATATTATATAACGTTATACGTTATATAGTAATAGTATATAACGTTATGCGTTATATAGTAATAGTATATAACGTTATACGTTATATAGTAATAGTATATAACGTTATGCGTTATATAGTAATAGTATATAACGTTATACGATAGTACGGAATAGTATATATCGTTATACGTTATATAGTAATAGTATATAACGTTATACGTTAGTACGTAATAATATACAACGTTATACGTGATATGGCAATACTATATAACGTTATACGTTATTACGTAATAGTATATAACGTTATACGTTATATAGTAATAGTATATAACGTTATACGTTATATAGTAATAGTATATAACGTTATACGTTATATAGTAATATTATATAACGTTATACGTTATATAGTAATAGTATATAACGTTATACGTTATATAGTAATAGTATATAACGTTGTGCGTTATATAGTAATAGTATATAACGTTATACGATAGTACGGAATAGTATATATCGTTATACGTTATATAGTAATAGTATATAACGTTATACGTTATATAGTAATAGTATATAACGTTATACGTTATATAGTAATAGTATATAACGTTATACGTTATATAGTAATAGTATATAACGTTATACGTTATATAGTAATAGTATATAGCGTTATACGTTATATACTATTACTATATAACGTTATGCGTTATATAGTAATAGTATATAACGTTATACGATAGTACGAAATAGTATATATCGTTATACGTTATATAGTAATAGTATATAACGTTATACGTTATATAGTAATAGTATATAACGTTATACGTTATATAGTAATTGTATATAACGTTATACGTTATTACGTAATATTATATAACGTTATGCGTTATATAGTAATAGTATATAACGTTATACGATATATAGTAATAGTATATAACGTTATGCGTTATATAGTAATAGTATATAACGTTATACGATAGTACGGAATAGTATATATCGTTATACGTTATATAGTAATAGTATATAACGTTATACGTTAGTACGTAATAATATACAACGTTATACGTGATATGGCAATACTATATAACGTTATACGTTATTACGTAATAGTATATAACGTTATACGTTATATAGTAATATTATATAACGTTATGCGTTATATAGTAATATTATATAACGTTATACGTTATATAGTAATAGTATATAACGTTGTGCGTTATATAGTAATAGTTTATAACGTTATACGTTATATAGTAATAGTATATAACGTTATGCGTTATATAGTAATAGTATATAACGTTATACGATAGTACGGAATAGTATATATCGTTATACGTTATATAGTAATAGTATATAACGTTATACGTTAGTACGTAATAATATACAACGTTATACGTGATATGGCAATACTATATAACGTTATACGTTATTACGTAATAGTATATAACGTTATACGTTATATAGTAATAGTATATAACGTTATACGTTATATAGTAATAGTATATAACGTTATACGTTATATAGTAATATTATATAACGTTATGCGTTATATAGTAATAGTATATAACGTTATACGTTATATAGTAATAGTATATAACGTTATGCGTTATATAGTAATAGTATATAACGTTATACGTTATATAGTAATAGTATATAACGTTATACGTTATATAGTAATAGTATATAACGTTATGCGTTATATAGTAATAGTATATAACGTTATACGATAGTACGAAATAGTATATATCGTTATACGTTATATAGTAATAGTATATAACGTTATACGTTATATAGTAATAGTATATAACGTTATGCGTTATATAGTAATTGTATATAACGTTATACGTTATTACGTAATATTATATAACGTTATGCGTTATATAGTAATAGTATATAACGTTATACATTGTATAGTAATAGTATATAACGTTATGCGTTATATAGTAATAGTATATAACGTTATACGATAGTACGGAATAGTATATATCGTTATACGTTATATAGTAATAGTATATAACGTTATACGTTAGTACGTAATAATATACAACGTTATACGTGATATGGCAATACTATATAACGTTATACGTTATTACGTAATAGTATATAACGTTATACGTTATATAGTAATAGTATATAACGTTATACGTTATATAGTAATAGTATATAGCGTTATACGTTATATAGTAATACTATATAACGTTGTGCGTTATATAGTAATAGTTTATAACGTTATACGATAGTACGGAATAGTATATATCGTTATACGTTATATAGTGATAGTATATAACGTTATACGTTATATAGTAATAGTATATAACGTTATACGTTATATAGTAATAGTATATAACGTTATACGATAGTACGGAATAGTATATATCGTTATACGTTATATAGTAATAGTATATAACGTTATACGTTAGTACGTAATAATATACAACGTTATACGTGATATGGCAATACTATATAACGTTATACGTTATTACGTAATAGTATATAACGTTATACGTTATATAGTAATAGTATATAACGTTATGCGTTATATACTAATAGTATATAACGTTATACGTTATATAGTAATAGTATATAACGTTATAAGTTATATAGTAATAGTATATAACGTTATACGTTATATAGTAATGGTATATAACGTTATACGTTATATAGTAATATTATATAACGTTATGCGTTATATAGTAATAGTATATAACGTTATACGTTATATAGTAATAGTATATAACGTTATACGTTATATAGTAATAGTATATAACGTTATACGTTATATAGTAATAGTATATAACGTTATGCGTTATATAGTAATTGTATATAACGTTATACGTTATTACGTAATATTATATAACGTTATGCGTTATATAGTAATAGTATATAACGTTATACGTTATATAGTAATAGTATATAACGTTATGCGTTATATAGTAATAGTATATAACGTTATACGATAGTACGGAATAGTATATATCGTTATACGTTATATAGTAATAGTATATAACGTTATACGTTAGTACGTAATAATATACAACGTTATACGTGATATGGCAATACTATATAACGTTATACGTTATTACGTAATAGTATATAACGTTATACGTTATATAGTAATAGTATATAACGTTATACGTTATATAGTAAGAGTATATAACGTTATACGTTATATAGTAATAGTATATAACGTTATGCGTTATATAGTAATAGTATATAACGTTGTACGTTATATAGTAATAGTATATAACGTTATGCGTTATATAGTAATAGTATATAACGTTATACGATAGTACGGAATAGTATATATCGTTATACGTTATATAGTAATAGTATATAACGTTATACGTTATATAGTAATAGTATATAACGTTATACGTTATATAGTAATAGTATATAGCGTTATACGTTATATAGTAATACTATATAACGTTGTGCGTTATATAGTAATAGTTTATAACGTTATACGATAGTACGGAATAGTATATATCGTTATACGTTATATAGTGATAGTATATAACGTTATACGTTATATAGTAATAGTATATAACGTTATACGTTATATAGTAATAGTATATAACGTTATACGATAGTACGGAATAGTATATATCGTTATACGTTATATAGTAATAGTATATAACGTTATACGTTAGTATAACGTATATATATACAACGTTATAATAATATACAACGTTATACGTGATATGGCAATACTATATAACGTTATACGTTATTACGTAATAGTATATAACGTTATACGTTATATAGTAATATTATATAACGTTATGCGTTACATAGTAATAGTATATAACGCTATACGTTATATAGTAATAGTATATAACGTTGTGCGTTATATAGTAATAGTTTATAACGTTATACGATAGTACGGAATAGTATATATCGTTATACGTTATATAGTGATAGTATATAACGTTATACGTTATATAGTAATAGTATATAACGTTATACGTTATATAGTAATAGTATATAACGTTATACGTTAGTACGTAATAATATACAACGTTATACGTGATATGGCAATACTATATAACGTTATACGTTATTACGTAATAGTATATAACGTTATGCGTTATATAGTAATAGTATATAACGTCATCCGTTATATAGTATAAGTATATAACGTTATACGTTATGTAGTAATAGTATATAACGTTATACGTTATATAGTAATACTATATAACGTTATGCGTTATATAGTAATATTATATAACGTTATGCGTTATATAGTAATAGTATATAACGTTATACGTTATATAGTAATAGTATATAACGTCATCCGTTATATAGTATAAGTATATAACGTTATACGTTATGTAGTAATAGTATATAACGTTATACGTTATATAGTAATATTATATAACGTTATGCGTTATATAGTAATATTATATAACGTTATGCGTTATATAGTAATAGTATATAACGTTATACGTTATGTAGTAATAGTATATAACGTTATACGTTATATAGTAATATTATATAACGTTATACGTTATATAGTAATGGTATATAACGTTATGCGTTATATAGTAATAGTATATAACGTTATACGTTAATACGTAATAGTATATAACGTTATGCGTTATATAGTAATAGCATATAACGTCATCCGTTATATAGTATAAGTATATAACGTTATACGTTATGTAGTAATAGTATATAACGTTATACGTTATATAGTAATAGTATATAACGTTATACGTTATATAGTAATTGTATATAACGTTATACGTTATTACGTAATATTATATAACGTTGTGCGTTATATAGTAATAGTATATAACGTTATACGATAGTACGGAATAGTATATACCGTTATACGTTATATAGTAATAGTATATAACGTTATACGTTATATAGTAATAGTATATAACGTTATACGTTATATAGTAATAGTATATAACGTTATACGTTATATAGTAATAGTATATAACGTTATACGATAGTACGGAATAGTATATATCGTTATACGTTATATAGTAATAGTATATAACGTTATACGTTAGTACGTAATAATATACAACGTTATACGTGATATGGCAATACTATATAACGTTATACGTTATTACGTAATAGTATATAACGTTATACGTTATATAGTAATATTATATAACGTTATGCGTTATATAGTAATATTATATAACGTTATACGTTATATAGTAATAGTATATAACGTTGTGCGTTATATAGTAATAGTTTATAACGTTATACGTTATATAGTAATAGTATATAACGTTATGCGTTATATAGTAATAGTATATAACGTTATACGATAGAACGGAATAGTATATATCGTTATACGTTATATAGTAATAGTATATAACGTTATACGTTAGTACGTAATAATATACAACGTTATACGTGATATGGCAATACTATATAACGTTATACGTTATTACGTAATAGTATATAACGTTATACGTTATATAGTAATAGTATATAACGTTATACGTTATATAGTAATAGTATATAACGTTATACGTTATATAGTAATAGTATATAACGTTATGCGTTATATAGTAATAGTATATAACGTTATACGATAGTACGGAATAGTATATATCGTTATTCGTTATATAGTAATAGTATATAACGTTATACGTTATATAGTAATAGTATATAACGTTATACGTTATATAGTAATAGTATATAACGTTATACGTTATATAGTAATAGTATATAACGTTATACGTTATATAGTAATAGTATATAACGTTATGCGTTATATAGTAATAGTATATAACGTTATACGATAGTACGAAATAGTATATATCGTTATACGTTATATAGTAATAGTATATAACGTTATACGTTATATAGTAATAGTATATAACGTTATGCGTTATATAGTAATTGTATATAACGTTATACGTTATTACGTAATATTATATAACGTTATGCGTTATATAGTAATAGTATATAACGTTATACATTATATAGTAATAGTATATAACGTTATGCGTTATATAGTAATAGTATATAACGTTATACGATAGTACGGAATAGTATATATCGTTATATGTTATATAGTAATAGTATATAACGTTATACGTTAGTACGTAATAATATACAACGTTATACGTGATATGGCAATACTATATAACGTTATACGTTATTACGTAATAGTATATAACGTTATACGTTATATAGTAATAGTATATAACGTTATACGTTATATAGTAATAGTATATAGCGTTATACGTTATATAGTAATACTATATAACGTTGTGCGTTATATAGTAATAGTTTATAACGTTATACGATAGTACGGAATAGTATATATCGTTATACGTTATATAGTGATAGTATATAACGTTATACGTTATATAGTAATAGTATATAACGTTATACGTTATATAGTAATAGTATATAACGTTATACGATAGTACGGAATAGTATATATCGTTATACGTTATATAGTAATAGTATATAACGTTATACGTTAGTACGTAATAATATACAACGTTATACGTGATATGGCAATACTATATAACGTTATACGTTATTACGTAATAGTATATAACGTTATACGTTATATAGTAATAGTATATAACGTTATGCGTTATATACTAATAGTATATAACGTTATACGTTATATAGTAATAGTATATAACGTTATAAGTTATATAGTAATAGTATATAACGTTATACGTTATATAGTAATAGTATATAACGTTATACGTTATATAGTAATATTATATAACGTTATGCGTTATATAGTAATAGTATATAACGTTATACGTTATATAGTAATAGTATATAACGTTATACGTTATATAGTAATAGTATATAACGTTATACGTTATATAGTAATAGTATATGACGTTATACGTTATGTAGTAATAGTATATAACGTTATGCGTTATATAGTAATAGTATTTAACGTTATACGATAGTACGAAATAGTATATATCGTTATACGTTATATAGTAATAGTATATAACGTTATACGTTATATAGTAATGGTATATAACGTTATGCGTTATATAGTAATAGTATATAACGTTATACGTTATATAGTAATAGTATATAACGTTATACGTTATATAGTAATAGTATATAACGTTATGCGTTATATAGTAATAGTATATAACGTTATACGTTATATAGTACTAGTATATAACGTTATGCGTTATATAGTAACAGTATATAACGTTATACGATAGTACGGAATAGAATATATCGTTATACGTTATATAGTAATAGTATATAACGTTATACGTTAGTACGTAATAATATACAACGTTATACGTGATATGGCAATACTATATAACGTTATACGTTATTACGTAATAGTATATAACGTTATACGTTATATAGTAATAGTATATAACGTTATACGTTATATAGTAATAGTATATAACGTTATACGTTATATAGTAATATTATATAACGTTATACGTTATATAGTAATAGTATATAACGTTATACGTTATATAGTAATAGTATATAACGTTGTGCGTTATATAGTAATAGTATATAACGTTATACGATAGTACGGAATAGTATATATCGTTATACGTTATATAGTAATAGTATATAACGTTATACGTTATATAGTAATAGTATATAACGTTATACGTTATATAGTAATAGTATATAACGTTATACGTTATATAGTAATAGTATATAACGTTATACGTTATATAGTAATAGTATATAACGTTATACGTTATATAGTAATAGTATATAACGTTATACGATAGTACGGAATAGTATATATCGTTATACGTTATATAGTAATAGTATATAACGTTATACGTTAGTACGTAATAATATACAACGTTATACGTGATATGGCAATACTATATAACGTTATACGTTATTACGTAATAGTATATAACGTTATACGTTATATAGTAATATTATATAACGTTATGCGTTATATAGTAATATTATATAACGTTATACGTTATATAGTAATAGTATATAACGTTGTGCGTTATATAGTAATAGTTTATAACGTTATACGTTATATAGTAATAGTATATAACGTTATGCGTTATATAGTAATAGTATATAACGTTATACGATAGTACGGAATAGTATATATCGTTATACGTTATATAGTAATAGTATATAACGTTATACGTTAGTACGTAATAATATACAACGTTATACGTGATATGGCAATACTATATAACGTTATACGTTATTACGTAATAGTATATAACGTTATACGTTATATAGTAATAGTATATAACGTTATACGTTATATAGTAATAGTATATAACGTTATACGTTATATAGTAATATTATATAACGTTATGCGTTATATAGTAATAGTATATAACGTTATACGTTATATAGTAATAGTATATAACGTTATGCGTTATATAGTAATAGTATATAACGTTATACGATAGTACGGAATAGTATATATCGTTATACGTTATATAGTAATAGTATATAACGTTATACGTTATATAGTAATAGTATATAACGTTATACGTTATATAGTAATAGTAGATAACGTTATACGTTATATAGTAATAGTATATAACGTTATACGTTATATAGTAATAGTATATAACGTTATGCGTTATATAGTAATAGTATATAACGTTATACGATAGTACGAAATAGTATATATCGTTATACGTTATATAGTAATAGTATATAACGTTATACGTTATATAGTAATAGTATATAACGTTATGCGTTATATAGTAATTGTATATAACGTTATACGTTATTACGTAATATTATATAACGTTATGCGTTATATAGTAATAGTATATAACGTTATACATTATACAGTAATAGTATATAACGTTATGCGTTATATAGTAATAGTATATAACGTTATACGATAGTACGGAATAGTATATATCGTTATACGTTATATAGTAATAGTATATAACGTTATACGTTAGTACGTAATAATATACAACGTTATACGTGATATGGCTATACTATATAACGTTATACGTTATTACGTAATAGTATATAACGTTATACGTTATATAGTAATAGTATATAACGTTATACGTTATATAGTAATAGTATATAACGTTATACGTTATATAGTAATATTATATAACGTTATGCGTTATATAGTAATAGTATATAACGTTATACGTTATATAGTAATAGTATATAACGTTATGCGTTATATAGTAATAGTATATAACGTTATACGATAGTACGGAATAGTATATATCGTTATACGTTATATAGTAATAATATACAACGTTATACGTGATATGGCAATACTATATAACGTTATACGTTATTACGTAATAGTATATAACGTTATACGTTATATAGTAATATTATATAACGTTATGCGTTATATAGTAATAGTATATAACGCTATACGTTATTTAGTAATAGTATATAACGTTGTGCGTTATATAGTAATAGTTTATAACGTTATACGATAGTACGGAATAGTATATATCGTTATACGTTATATAGTGATAGTATATAACGTTATACGTTATATAGTAATAGTATATAACGTTATACGTTATATAGTAATAGTATATAACGTTATACGTTAGTACGTAATAATATACAACGTTATACGTGATATGGCAATACTATATAACGTTATACGTTATTACGTAATAGTATATAACGTTATACGTTATATAGTAATATTATATAACGTTATGCGTTATATAGTAATAGTATATAACGTTATACGTTATATAGTAATAGTATATAACGTTGTGCGTTATATAGTAATAGTTTATAACGTTATACGATAGTACGGAATAGTATATATCGTTATACGTTATATAGTGGTAGTATATAACGTTATACGTTATATAGTAATAGTATATAACGTTATACGTTATATAGTAATATTATATAACGTTATGCGTTATATAGTAATAGTATATAACGTTATACATTATATAGTAATAGTATATAACGTTATGCGTTATATAGTAATAGTATATAACGTTATACGATAGTACGGAATAGTATATATCGTTATACGTTATATAGTAATAGTATATAACGTTATACGTTAGTACGTAATAATATACAACGTTATACGTGATATGGCAATACTATATAACGTTATACGTTATTACGTAATAGTATATAACGTTATACGTTATATAGTAATAGTATATAACGTTATACGTTATATAGTAATAGTATATAACGTTATACGTTATATAGTAATATTATATAACGTTATGCGTTATATAGTAATAGTATATAACGTTATACGTTATATAGTAATAGTATATAACGTTATGCGTTATATAGTAATAGTATATAACGTTATACGGTAGTACGGAATAGTATATATCTTTATACGTTATATAGTAATAATATACAACGTTATACGTGATATGGCAATACTATATAACGTTATACGTTATTACGTAATAGTATATAACGTTATACGTTATATAGTAATATTATATAACGTTATGCGTTATATAGTAATAGTATATAACGCTATACGTTATATAGTAATAGTATATAACGTTGTGCGTTATATAGTAATAGTTTATAACGTTATACGATAGTACGGAATAGTATATATCGTTATACGTTATATAGTGATAGTATATAACGTTATACGTTATATAGTAATAGTATATAACGTTATACGTTATATAGTAATAGTATATAACGTTATACGTTAGTACGTAATAATATACAACGTTATACGTGATATGGCAATACTATATAACGTTATACGTTATTACGTAATAGTATATAACGTTATACGTTATATAGTAATATTATATAACGTTATGCGTTATATAGTAATAGTATATAACGCTATACGTTATTTAGTAATAGTATATAACGTTGTGCGTTATATAGTAATAGTTTATAACGTTATACGATAGTACGGAATAGTATATATCGTTATACGTTATATAGTGTTAGTATATAACGTTATACGTTATATAGTAATAGTATATAACGTTATACGTTATATAGTAATATTATATAACGTTATGCGTTATATAGTAATAGTATATAACGTTATACGTTATATAGTAATAGTATATAACGTTATACGTTATAAAGTAATAGTATATAACGTTATACGTTAATACGTAATAGTATGTCGAATTGTCGTTTGGATTTCGAGCGCGAGACGAATCTTCGTTAGCATTTGCCATCATGCTGTTCAATAAAGGTTGTATTTACATAAAATTATATTTCTTTACAAAGTTTGATAAATAATTAGTTTATCGGTTAACTAAGATAACAAACAATAAGTAAACAAATGCTTTAAATAATATTCTTGGGTTCTGTAACGAATCCACGGTCAATGGGAAACTTTCTGTACGTTTTAATATATTTTGATAGCACACTGACACGTTCACTCTGGCACAGGGTTTCCCCAAGACTCACCCAAGACGATGACAGTAAACTCTCCAAGGAGATTGCAAAATAAAGGACAGATACAGTTACATATATCAAATACATATTGATCGGGAATATCAACAAATTCCCAAGCGCCGTAACTAGGCAGTTCCACATAAACCAGCATTGCTCCTGATCAAGACTTGATTGTTTATACAGCGTATCCCTTAACACTGGAACCTCCTTTGTAAAACATTTCGTTCATCCCGTGACCGTGGCTACGTTCGGCGACCAGTTATGTCACCCCGAGCCCAAGTATTGAGAAATCTTCCAAAAGAAAGGCTCGATGTCTCTGCATCTCCGACAAGTATATATCGTTATACGTTATATAGTAATAGTATATAACGTTATACGTTATATAGTAATAGTATATAACGTTATACGTTATATAATAATAGTATATAACGTTATACGTTAATACGTAATAGTATATATCGTTATACGTTATATAGTAATAGTATATATCGTTATACGTTATATAGTAATAGTATATAACGTTATCCGCTACATAGTAATAGTATATAACGTCATACGTTATATAGTATAAGTATATAACGTTATACGTTATATAGTAATAGTATATAACGTTATACGTGATATGGTAATACTATATAACGTTATACGTTATATAGTAATAGTATATAACGCTATACGTTATATAGTAATGGTATATAACGTTATACGTTATATAGTAATATTATATAACGTTATGCGTTATATAGTAATAGTATATAACGTTATACGTTATATAGTAATATTATATAACGTTATACGTTATATAGTAATAGTATATAACGTTATGCGTTATATAGTAATAGTATATAACGTTATACGTTATATAGTAATAGTATATAACGTTATGCGTTATATAGTAATAGTATATAACGTTATACGATAGTACGGAATAGTATATATCGTTATACGTTATATAGTAATAGTATATAACGTTATACGTTAGTACGTAATAATATACAACGTTATACGTGATATGGCAATACTATATAACGTTATACGTTATTACGTAATAGTATATAACGTTATACGTTATATAGTAATAGTATATAACGTTATACGTTATATAGTAATAGTATATAACGTTATACGTTATATAGTAATATTATATAACGTTATACGTTATATAGTAATAGTATATAACGTTATACGTTATATAGTAATAGTATATAACGTTGTGCGTTATATAGTAATAGTATATAACGTTATACGATAGTACGGAATAGTATATATCGTTATACGTTATATAGTAATAGTATATAACGTTATACGTTATATAGTAATAGTATATAACGTTATACGTTATATAGTAATAGTATATAACGTTATACGTTATATAGTAATAGTATATAACGTTATACGTTATATAGTAATAGTATATAGCGTTATACGTTATATAGTAATACTATATAACGTTATGCGTTATATAGTAATAGTATATAACGTTATACGATAGTACGAAATAGTATATATCGTTATACGTTATATAGTAATAGTATATAACGTTATACGTTATATAGTAATAGTATATAACGTTATACGTTATATAGTAATTGTATATAACGTTATACGTTATTACGTAATACTATATAACGTTATGCGTTATATAGTAATAGTATATAACGTTATACGATATATAGTAATAGTATATAACGTTATGCGTTATATAGTAATAGTATATAACGTTATACGATAGTACGGAATAGTATATATCGTTATACGTTATATAGTAATAGTATATAACGTTATACGTTAGTACGTAATAATATACAACGTTATACGTGATATGGCAATACTATATAACGTTATACGTTATTACGTAATAGTATATAACGTTATACGTTATATAGTAATATTATATAACGTTATGCGTTATATAGTAATAGTATATAACGTTATACGTTATATAGTAATAGTATATAACGTTGTGCGTTATATAGTAATAGTTTATAACGTTATACGTTATATAGTAATAGTATATAACGTTATGCGTTATATAGTAATAGTATATAACGTTATACGATAGTACGGAATAGTATATATCGTTATACGTTATATAGTAATAGTATATAACGTTATACGTTAGTACGTAATAATATACAACGTTATACGTGATATGGCAATACTATATAACGTTATACGTTATTACGTAATAGTATATAACGTTATACGTTATATAGTAATAGTATATAACGTTATACGTTATATAGTAATAGTATATAACGTTATACGTTATATAGTAATATTATATAACGTTATGCGTTATATAGTAAGAGTATATAACGTTATACGTTATATAGTAATAGTATATAACGTTGTGCGTTATATAGTAATAGTTTATAACGTTATACGATAGTACGGAATAGTATATATCGTTATACGTTATATAGTGGTAGTATATAACGTTATACGTTATATAGTAATAGTATATAACGTTATACGTTATATAGTAATATTATATAACGTTATGCGTTATATAGTAATAGTATATAACGTTATACGTTATATAGTAATAGTATATAACGTTATACGTTATAAAGTAATAGTATATAACGTTATACGTTAATACGTAATAGTATGTCGAATTGTCGTTTGGATTTCGAGCGCGAGACGAATCTTCGTTAGCATTTGCCATCATGCTGTTCAATAAAGGTTGTATTTACATAAAATTATATTTCTTTACAAAGTTTGATAAATAATTAGTTTATCGGTTAACTAAGATAACAAACAATAAGTAAACAAATGCTTTAAATAATATTCTTGGGTTCTGTAACGAATCCACGGTCAATGGGAAACTTTCTGTACGTTTTAATATATTTTGATAGCACACTGACACGTTCACTCTGGCACAGGGTTTCCCCAAGACTCACCCAAGACGATGACAGTAAACTCTCCAAGGAGATTGCAAAATAAAGGACAGATACAGTTACATATATCAAATACATATTGATCGGGAATATCAACAAATTCCCAAGCGCCGTAACTAGGCAGTTCCACATAAACCAGCATTGCTCCTGATCAAGACTTGATTGTTTATACAGCGTATCCCTTAACACTGGAACCTCCTTTGTAAAACATTTCGTTCATCCCGTGACCGTGGCTACGTTCGGCGACCAGTTATGTCACCCCGAGCCCAAGTATTGAGAAATCTTCCAAAAGAAAGGCTCGATGTCTCTGCATCTCCGACAAGTATATATCGTTATACGTTATATAGTAATAGTATATAACGTTATACGTTATATAATAATAGTATATAACGTTATACGTTAATACGTAATAGTATATATCGTTATACGTTATATAGTAATAGTATATAACGTTATGCGCTATATAGTAATAGTATATAACGTCATACGTTATATAGTATAAGTATATAACGTTATACGTTATATAGTAATAGTATATAACGTTATACGTGATATGGTAATACTATATAACGTTATACGTTATATAGTAATAGTATATAACGCTATACGTTATATAGTAATGGTATATAACGTTATACGTTATATAGTAATATTATATAACGTTATGCGTTATATAGTAATAGTATATAACGTTATACGTTATATAGTAATATTATATAACGTTATACGTTATATAGTAATAGTATATAACGTTATGCGTTATATAGTAATAGTATATAACGTTATACGTTATATAGTAATAGTATATAACGTTATGCGTTATATAGTAATAGTATATAACGTTATACGATAGTACGGAATAGTATATATCGTTATACGTTATATAGTAATAGTATATAACGTTATACGTTAGTACGTAATAATATACAACGTTATACGTGATATGGCAATACTATATAACGTTATACGTTATTACGTAATAGTATATAACGTTATACGTTTTATAGTAATAGTATATAACGTTATACGTTATATAGTAATAGTATATAACGTTATACGTTATATAGTAATATTATATAACGTTATACGTTATATAGTAATAGTATATAACGTTATACGTTATATAGTAATAGTATATAACGTTGTGCGTTATATAGTAATAGTATATAACGTTATACGATAGTACGGAATAGTATATATCGTTATACGTTATATAGTAATAGTATATAACGTTATACGTTATATAGTAATAGTATATAACGTTATACGTTATATAGTAATAGTATATAACGTTATACGTTATATAGTAATAGTATATAACGTTATACGTTATATAGTAATAGTATATAGCGTTATACGTTATATACTATTACTATATAACGTTATGCGTTATATAGTAATAGTATATAACGTTATACGATAGTACGGAATAGTATATATCGTTATACGTTATATAGTAATAGTATATAACGTTATACGTTATATAGTAATAGTATATAACGTTATACGTTATATAGTAATTGTATATAACGTTATACGTTATTACGTAATACTATATAACGTTATGCGTTATATAGTAATAGTATATAACGTTATACGATATATAGTAATAGTATATAACGTTATGCGTTATATAGTAATAGTATATAACGTTATACGATAGTACGGAATAGTATATATCGTTATACGTTATATAGTAATAGTATATAACGTTATACGTTAGTACGTAATAATATACAACGTTATACGTGATATGGCAATACTATATAACGTTATACGTTATTACGTAATAGTATATAACGTTATACGTTATATAGTAATATTATATAACGTTATGCGTTATATAGTAATATTATATAACGTTATACGTTATATAGTAATAGTATATAACGTTGTGCGTTATATAGTAATAGTTTATAACGTTATACGTTATATAGTAATAGTATATAACGTTATGCGTTATATAGTAATAGTATATAATATATATAGTAATAGTATATAACGTTATACGATAGTACGGAATAGTATATATCGTTATACGTTATATAGTAATAGTATATAACGTTATACGTTAGTACGTAATAATATACAACGTTATACGTGATATGGCAATACTATATAACGTTATACGTTATTACGTAATAGTATATAACGTTATACGTTATATAGTAATAGTATATAACGTTATACGTTATATAGTAATAGTATATAACGTTATACGTTATATAGTAATATTATATAACGTTATGCGTTATATAGTAAGAGTATATAACGTTATACGTTATATAGTAATAGTATATAACGTTATGCGTTATATAGTAATAGTATATAACGTTATACGATAGTACGGAATAGTATATATCGTTATACGTTATATAGTAATAGTATATAACGTTATACGTTATATAGTAATAATATATAACGTTATACGTTATATAGTAATAGTATATAACGTTATACGTTATATAGTAATAGTATATAACGTTATACGTTATATAGTAATAGTATATATCGTAATACGTTATATAGTAATAGTATATAACGTTATGCGTTATATAGTAATAGTATATAACGTTATACGATAGTACGGAATAGTATATATCGTTATACGTTATATAGTAATAGTATATAACGTTATACGTTATATAGTAATAGTATATAACGTTATACGTTATATAGTAATAGTATATAACGTTATACGTTATATAGTAATAGTATATAACGTTATACGTTATATAGTAATAGTATATAACGTTATACGTTATATAGTAATAGTATATAACGTTATACGTTATATAGTAATATTATATAACGTTATACGTTAATACGTAATAGTATATAACGTTAAACGTTATATAGTAATAGTATATAACGTTATACGTTATTACGTAATAGTATATAACGTTATACGTTATATAGTAATAGTGTATAATGTTATACGTTATATAGTAATAGTATATAACGTTATACGTTATATAGTAATATTATATAACGTTATGCGTTATATAGTAATATTATATAACGTTATGCGTTATATAGTAATAGTATATAACGTTATACGTTATATAGTAATGGTATATAACGTTATACGTTATATAGTAATATTATATAACGTTATGCGTTATATAGTAATAGTATATAACGTTATACGTTATATAGTAATAGTATATAACGTTATGCATTATATAGTAATAGTATATAACGTTATACGATAGTACGGAATAGTATATATCGTTATACGTTAATACGTAATAGTATATATCGTTATACGTTATATAGTAATAGTATATATCGTAATACGTTATATAGTAATAGTATATAACGTTATGCGTTATATAGTAATAGTATATAACGTTATACGATAGTACGGAATAGTATATATCGTTATACGTTATATAGTAATAGTATATAACGTTATACGTTATATAGTAATAGTATATAACGTTATACGTTATATAGTAATAGTATATAACGTTATACGTTATATAGTAATAGTATATAACGTTATACGTTATATAGTAATAGTATATAACGTTATACGTTATATAGTAATAGTATATAACGTTATACGTTATATAGTAATAGTATATAACGTTATACGTTAATACGTAATAGTATATAACGTATAACGTTATATAGTAATAGTATATAACGTTATACGTTATTACGTAATAGTATATAACGTTATACGTTATATAGTAATAGTATATAATGTTATACGTTATATAGTAATAGTATATAACGTTATACGTTATATAGTAATATTATATAACGTTATGCGTTATATAGTAATATTATATAACGTTATGCGTTATATAGTAATAGTATATAACGTTATACGTTATATAGTAATGGTATATAACGTTATACGTTATATAGTAATATTATATAACGTTATGCGTTATATAGTAATAGTATATAACGTTATACGTTATATAGTAATAGTATATAACGTTATGCATTATATAGTAATAGTATATAACGTTATACGATAGTACGGAATAGTATATATCGTTATACGTTAATACGTAATAGTATATATCGTTATACGTTATATAGTAATAGTATATATCGTAATACGTTATATAGTAATAGTATATAACGTTATGCGTTATATAGTAATAGTATATAACGTTATACGATAGTACGGAATAGTATATATCGTTATACGTTATATAGTAATAGTATATAACGTTATACGTTATATAGTAATAGTATATAACGTCATACGTTATATAGTAATAGTATATAACGTTATACGTTATATAGTAATAGTATATAACGTTATACGTTATATAGTAGTAGTATATAACGTTATACGTTAATACGTAATAGTATATATCGTTATACGTTATATAGTAATAGTATATAACGTTCTGCGTTATATAGTAATAGTATATAACGTTATACGTTATATAGTAATAGTATATAACGTTATACGTTATATAGTAATAGTATATAACGTTATACGTTATATAGTAATATTATATAACGTTATGCGTTATATAGTAATATTATATAACGTTATGCGTTATATAGTAATAGTATATAACGTTATACGTTATATAGTAATAGTATATAACGTTATGCGTTATATAGTAATAGTATATAACGTTATACGTTATATAGTAATAGTATATAACGTTATACGTTATATAGTAATAGTATATAACGTTATACGTTATATAGTAATATTATATAACGTTATGCGTTATATAGTAATAGTATATAACGTTATACGTTATATAGTAATATTATATAACGTTATACGTTATATAGTAATAGTATATAACGTTATACGTTATATAATATTACTATATAACGTATAACGTTATATAGTAATATTATATAACGTTATGCGTTATATAGTAATATTATATAACGTTATGCGTTATATAGTAATAGTATATAACGTTATACGTTACATAGTAATAGTATATAACGTTATGCGTTATATAGTAATAGTATATAACGCTATACGTTATATAGTAATAGTATATAACGTTATACGTTAGTACGTAATAATATACAACGTTATACGTGATATGGTAGTACTATATAACGTTATACGCTATCACGTAATAGTATATAACGTTATACGTTAATACGTAATAGTATATATCGTTATACGTTATATAGTAGTAGTATATAACGTTATACGTTATATAGTAATGGTATATAACGTTATACGTTATATAGTAATAGTATATATCGTTATACGTTATATAGTAATAGTATATAACGTTATGCGTTATATAGTAATATTATATAACGTTATGCGTTATATAGTAATAGTATATAACGTTATACGTTAATACGTAATAGTATATATCGTTATACGTTATATAGTAATAGTATATATCGTTATACGTTATATAGTAATAGTATATAACGTTATGCGTTATATAGTAATAGTATATAACGTTATACGATAGTACGGAATAGTATATATCGTTATACGTTATATAGTAATAGTATATAACGTTATACGTTATATAGTAATAGTATATAACGTTATACGTTATATAGTAATAGTATATAACGTTATACGTTATATAGTAATAGTATATAACGTTATACGTTATATAGTAATAGTATATAACGTTATACGTTATATAGTAATAGTATATAACGTTATACGTTATATAGTAATAGTATATAACGTTATACGTTATATAGTAATAGTATATAACGTTATACGTTATATAGTAATAGTATATAACGTTATACGTTAATACGTAATAGTATATAACGTATAACGTTATATAGTAATAGTATATAACGTTATACGTTATTACGTAATAGTATATAACGTTATACGTTATATAGTAATAGTATATAATGTTATACGTTATATAGTAATAGTATATAACGTTATACGTTATATAGTAATATTATATAACGTTATGCGTTATATAGTAATATTATATAACGTTATGCGTTATATAGTAATAGTATATAACGTTATACGTTATATAGTAATGGTATATAACGTTATACGTTATATAGTAATATTATATAACGTTATGCGTTATATAGTAATAGTATATAACGTTATACGTTATATAGTAATAGTATATAACGTTATGCATTATATAGTAATAGTATATAACGTTATACGATAGTACGGAATAGTATATATCGTTATACGTTAATACGTAATAGTATATATCGTTATACGTTATATAGTAATAGTATATATCCTAATACGTTATATAGTAATAGTATATAACGTTATGCGTTATATAGTAATAGTATATAACGTTATACGATAGTACGGAATAGTATATATCGTTATACGTTATATAGTAATAGTATATAGCGTTATACGTTATATAGTAATAGTATATAACGTTATACGTTATATAGTAATAGTATATAACGTTATACGTTATATAGTAGTAGTATATAACGTTATACGTTAATACGTAATAGTATATATCGTTATACGTTATATAGTAATAGTATATAACGTTATGCGTTATATAGTAATAGTATATAACGTTATACGTTATATAGTAATAGTATATAACGTTATACGTTATATAGTAATAGTATATAACGTTATACGTTATATAGTAATATTATATAACGTTATGCGTTATATAGTAATATTATATAACGTTATGCGTTATATAGTAATAGTATATAACGTTATACGTTATATAGTAATAGTATATAACGTTATGCGTTATATAGTAATAGTATATAACGTTATGCGTTATATAGTAATAGTATATAACGTTATACGTTATATAGTAATAGTATATAACGTTATACGTTATATAGTAATAGTATATAACGTTATACGTTATATAGTAATATTATATAACGTTATGCGTTATATAGTAATAGTATATAACGTTATACGTTATATAGTAATATTATATAACGTTATACGTTATATAGTAATAGTATATAACGTTATACGTTATATAGTAATAGTATATAACGTTATACGTTATATAGTAATATTATATAACGTTATGCGTTATATAGTAATATTATATAACGTTATGCGTTATATAGTAATAGTATATAACGTTATACGTTACATAGTAATAGTATATAACGTTATGCGTTATATAGTAATAGTATATAACGCTATACGTTATATAGTAATAGTATATAACGTTATACGTTAGTACGTAATAATATACAACGTTATACGTGATATGGTAATACTATATAACGTTATACGCTATCACGTAATAGTATATAACGTTATACGTTAATACGTAATAGTATATATCGTTATACGTTATATAGTAATAGTATATAACGCTATACGTTATATAGTAATGGTATATAACGTTATACGTTATATAGTAATAGTATATATCGTTATACGTTATATAGTAATAGTATATAACGTTATGCGTTATATAGTAATAGTATATAACGTTATACGATAGTACGAAATAGTATATATCGTTATACGTTATATAGTAATAGTATATAACGTTATGCGTTATATAGTAATAGTATATAACGTTATACGTTATATAGTAATAGTATATAACGTTATACGTTATATAGTAATATTATATAACGTTATGCGTTATATAGTAATATTATATAACGTTATGCGTTATATAGTAATAGTATATAACGTTATACGTTATATAGTAATGGTATATAAAGTTATACGTTATATAGTAGTAGTATATAACGTTATACGTTATATAGTAATAGTATATAACGTTATACGTTATATAGTAATGGTATATAAAGTTATACGTTATATAGTAGTAGTATATAACGTTATACGTTATATAGTAATAGTATATAATGTTATACGTTATATAGTAATAGTATATAACGTTATACGTTATATAGTAATAGTATATAACGTTATGCGTTATATAGTAATAGTATATAACGTTATACGTTATATAGTAATAGTATATAACGTTATACGTTATATAGTAATGGTATATAAAGTTATACGTTATATAGTAGTAGTATATAACGTTATACGTTAATACGTAATAGTATATATCGTTATACGTTATATAGTAATAGTATATAACGTTATGCGTTATATAGTAATAGTATATAACGTTATACGTTATATAGTAATAGTATATAACGTTATACGTTAGTACGTAATAATATACAACGTTATACGTGATATGGTAATACTATATAACGTTATACGCTATCACGTAATAGTATATAACGTTATACGTTAATACGTAATAGTATATATCGTTATACGTTATATAGTAATAGTATATAACGTTATACGTTATATAGTAATGGTATATAACGTTATACGTTATATAGTAATAGTATATAACGTTATACGTTAATACGTAATAGTATATATCGTTATACGTTATATAGTAATAGTATATAACGTTATGCGTTATATAGTAATAGTATATAACGTTATACGTTAGTACGTAATAATATACAACGTTATACGTGATATGGCAGTACTATATAACGTTATACGTTATTACGTAATAGTATATAACGTTATACGTTAATACGTAATAGTATATATCGTTATACGTTATATAGTAATAGTATATAACGTTATGCGTTATATAGTAATAGTATATAACGTTATACGTTATATAGTAATAGTATATAACGTTATACGTTATATAGTAATATTATATAACGTTATGCGTTATATAGTAATAGTATATTGTTATACGTTATATAGTAATAGTATATAACGTTATGCGTTATATAGTAATAGTATATAACGTTATACGATAGTACGAAATAGTATATATCGTTATACGTTATATAGTAATAGTATATAACGTTATACGCTATATAGTAATAGTATATAACGTTATACGTTATATAGTAATTGTATATAACGTTATACGTTATTACGTAATATTATATAACTTTATGCGTTATATAGTAATAGTATATAACGTTATACGTTATATAGTAATAGTATATAACGCTATGCGTTATATAGTAATAGTATATAACGTTATACGATAGTATGGAATAGTATATATCGTTATACGTTATATAGTAATAGTATATAACGTTATACGTTAGTACGTAATAATATACAACGATATACGTGATATGGCAATACTATATAACGTTATACGTTATTAGGTAATAGTATATAACTTTATACGTTATATAGTAATAGTATATAACGTTATACGATAGTACGAAATAGTATATATCGTTATGCGTTATATAGTAATAGTATATAACTTTAAACGTTATATAGTAATAGTATATAACGTTATACGTTATAGAGTAATTGTATATAACGTTATACGTTATTACGTAATATTATATAACGTTATGCGTTATATAGTAATAGTATATAACGTTATGCGTTATATAGTAATAGTGTATAACGTTATACGATAGTACGGAATAGTATATATCGTTATACGTTATATAGTAATAGTATATAACGTTATACGTTAGTACGTAATAATATACAACGTTATACGTGATATGGCAATACTATATAACGTTATACGTTATTACGTAATAGTATATAACGTTATACGTTATATAGTAATATTATATAACGTTATGCGTTATATAGTAATAGTATATAACGTTATACGTTATATAGTAATAGTATATAACGTTGTGCGTTATATAGTAATAGTTTATAACGTTATACGATAGTACGGAATAGTATATATCGTTATACGTTATATAGTGGTAGTATATAACGTTATACGTTATATAGTAATAGTATATAACGTTATACGTTATATAGTAATAGTATATAACGTTATACGTTATATAGTAATAGTATATAACGTTATACGTTATATAGTAATAGTATATAACGTTATACGTTGTATAGTAATAGTATATAACGTTATACGTTATATAGTAATATTATATAACGTTATGCGTTATATAGTAATAGTATATAACGTTATACGTTATATAGTAATAGTATATAACGTTATACGTTATATAGTAATAGTATATAACGTTATACGTTATATAGTAATAGTATATAACGTTATACGTTAATACGTAATAGTATATATCGTTATACGTTATATAGTAATAGTATATAACGTTATGCGTTATATAGTAATAGTATATAACGTTATACGTTAGTACGTAATAATATACAACGTTATACGTGATATGGCAGTACTATATAACGTTATACGTTATTACGTAATAGAATATAACGTTATACGTTAATACGTAATAGTATATATCGTTATACGTTATATAGTAATAGTATATAACGTTATGCGTTATATAGTAATAGTATATAACGTTATACGTTATATAGTAATAGTATATAACGTTATACGTTATATAGTAATATTATATAACGTTATGCGTTATATAGTAATAGTATATTGTTATACGTTATATAGTAATAGTATATAACGTTATGCGTTATATAGTAATAGTATATAACGTTATACGATAGTACGAAATAGTATATATCGTTATACGTTATATAGTAATAGTATATAACGTTATACGCTATATAGTAATAGTATATAACGTTATACGTTATATAGTAATTGTATATAACGTTATACGTTATTACGTAATATTATATAACTTTATGCGTTATATAGTAATAGTATATAACGTTATACGTTATATAGTAATAGTATATAACGCTATGCGTTATATAGTAATAGTATATAACGTTATACGATAGTATGGAATAGTATATATCGTTATACGTTATATAGTAATAGTATATAACGTTATACGTTAGTACGTAATAATATACAACGATATACGTGATATGGCAATACTATATAACGTTATACGTTATTAGGTAATAGTATATAACTTTATACGTTATATAGTAATAGTATATAACGTTATACGATAGTACGAAATAGTATATATCGTTATGCGTTATATAGTAATAGTATATAACTTTAAACGTTATATAGTAATAGTATATAACGTTATACGTTATATAGTAATTGTATATAACGTTATACGTTATTACGTAATATTATATAACGTTATGCGTTATATAGTAATAGTATATAACGTTATACGTTATATAGTAATAGTATATAACGTTATGCGTTATATAGTAATAGTGTATAACGTTATACGATAGTACGGAATAGTATATATCGTTATACGTTATATAGTAATAGTATATAACGTTATACGTTAGTACGTAATAATATACAACGTTATACGTGATATGGCAATACTATATAACGTTATACGTTATTACGTAATAGTATATAACGTTATACGTTATATAGTAATATTATATAACGTTATGCGTTATATAGTAATAGTATATAACGTTATACGTTATATAGTAATAGTATATAACGTTGTGCGTTATATAGTAATAGTTTATAACGTTATACGATAGTACGGAATAGTATATATCGTTATACGTTATATAGTGGTAGTATATAACGTTATACGTTATATAGTAATAGTATATAACGTTATACGTTATATAGTAATAGTATATAACGTTATACGTTATATAGTAATAGTATATAACGTTATACGTTATATAGTAATAGTATATAACGTTATACGTTGTATAGTAATAGTATATAACGTTATACGTTATATAGTAATATTATATAACGTTATGCGTTATATAGTAATAGTATATAACGTTATACGTTATATAGTAATAGTATATAACGTTATACGTTATATAGTAATAGTATATAACGTTATACGTTAATACGTAATAGTATATATCGTTATACGTTATATAGTAATAGTATATAACGTTATGCGCTATATAGTAATAGTATATAACGTCATACGTTATATAGTATAAGTATATAACGTTATACGTTATATAGTATTAGTATATAACGTTATACGTGATATGGTAATACTATATAACGTTATACGTTATATAGTAATAGTATATAACGTTATACGTTATATAGTAATGGTATATAACGTTATACGTTATATAGTAATATTATATAACGTTATGCGTTATATAGTAATAGTATATAACGTTATACGTTATATAGTAATAGTATATAACGTTATGCATTATATAGTAATAGTATATAACGTTATACGATAGTACGGAATAGTATATATCGTTATACGTTAATACGTAATAGTATATATCGTTATACGTTATATAGTAATAGTATATATCGTAATACGTTATATAGTAATAGTATATAACGTTATGCGTTATATAGTAATAGTATATAACGTTATACGATAGTACGGAATAGTATATATCGTTATACGTTATATAGTAATAGTATATAACGTTATACGTTATATAGTAATAGTATATAACGTTATACGTTATATAATAATAGTATATAACGTTATACGTTATATAGTAATAGTATATAACGTTATACGTTATATAGTAATATTATATAACGTTATGCGTTATATAGTAATAGTATATAACGTTATACGTTATATAGTAATAGTATATAACGTTGTGCGTTATATAGTAATAGTTTATAACGTTATACGATAGTACGGAATAGTATATATCGTTATACGTTATATAGTGGTAGTATATAACGTTATACGTTATATAGTAATAGTATATAACGTTATACGTTATATAGAAATAGTATATAACGTTATACGTTATATAGTAATAGTATATAACGTTATACGTTATATAGTAATAGTATATAACGTTATACGTTGTATAGTAATAGTATATAACGTTATACGTTATATAGTAATATTATATAACGTTATGCGTTATATAGTAATAGTATATAACGTTATACGTTATATAGTAATAGTATATAACGTTATACGTTATATAGTAATAGTATATAACGTTATACGTTATATAGTAATGGTATATAAAGTTATACGTTATATAGTAGTAGTATATAACGTTATACGTTAATACGTAATAGTATATATCGTTATACGTTATATAGTAATAGTATATAACGTTATGCGTTATATAGTAATAGTATATAACGTTATACGTTATATAGTAATAGTATATAACGTTATACGTTATATAGTAATAGTATATAACGTTATACGTTAGTACGTAATAATATACAACGTTATACGTGATATGGTAATACTATATAACGTTATACGCTATCACGTAATAGTATATAACGTTATACGTTAATACGTAATAGTATATATCGTTATACGTTATATAGTAATAGTATATAACGTTATACGATATATGGTAATGGTATATAACGTTATACGTTATATAGTAATAGTATATAACGTTATACGTTAATACGTAATAGTATATATCGTTATACGTTATATAGTAATAGTATATAACGTTATGCGTTATATAGTAATAGTATATAACGTTATACGTTATATAGTAATAGTATATAACGTTATACGTTATATAGTAATGGTATATAACGTTATACGTTTTATAGTAGTAGTATATAACGTTATACGTTAATACGTAATAGTATATATCGTTATACGTTATATAGTAATAGTATATATCGTTATACGTTATATAGTAATAGTATATTACGTTATGCGTTATATAGTAATAGTATATAACGTTATACGATAGTACGGAATAGTATATATCGTTATACGTTATATAGTAATAGTATATAACGTTATACGTTATATAGTAATAGTATATAACGTTATACGTTATATAGTAATAGTATATAACGTTATACGTTATATAGTAATAGTATATAACGTTATACGTTATATAGTAATAGTATATAACGTTATACGTTATATAGTAATAGTATATAACGTTATACGTTAATACGTAATAGTATATAACGTTATACGTTATATAGTAATAGTATATAACGTTATACGTTATTACGTAATAGTATATAACGTTATACGTTATATAGTAATAGTATATAATGTTATACGTTATATAGTAATAGTATATAACGTTATGCGTTATATAGTAATAGTATATAACGTTATGCGTTATATAGTAATAGTATATAACGTTATACGTTATATAGTAATAGTATATAACGTTATACGTTATATAGTAATGGTATATAACGTTATACGTTATATAGTAGTAGTATATAACGTTATACGTTAATACGTAATAGTATATATCGTTATACGTTATATAGTAATAGTATATATCGTTATACGTTATATAGTAATAGTATATAACGTTATGCGTTATATAGTAATAGTATATAACGTTATACGATAGTACGGAATAGTATATATCGTTATACGTTATATAGTAATAGTATATAACGTTATACGTTATATAGTAATAGTATATAACGTTATACGTTATATAGTAATAGTATATAACGTTATACGTTATATAGTAATAGTATATAACGTTATACGTTATATAGTAATAGTATATAACGTTATACGTTATATAGTAATAGTATATAACGTTATACGTTATATAGTAATAGTATATAACGTTATACGTTATATAGTAATGGTATATAAAGTTATACGTTATATAGTAGTAGTATATAACGTTATACGTTATATAGTAATAGTATATAACGTTATACGTTATATAGTAATGGTATATAAAGTTATACGTTATATAGTAGTAGTATATAGCGTTATACGTTATATAGTAATAGTATATAATGTTATACGTTATATAGTAATAGTATATAACGTTATACGTTATATAGTAATAGTATATAACGTTATGCGTTATATAGTAATAGTATATAACGTTATACGTTATATAGTAATAGTATATAACGTTATACGTTATATAGTAATGGTATATAAAGTTATACGTTATATAGTAGTAGTATATAACGTTATACGTTAATACGTAATAGTATATATCGTTATACGTTATATAGTAATAGTATATAACGTTATGCGTTATATAGTAATAGTATATAACGTTATACGTTATATAGTAATAGTATATAACGTTATACGTTAGTACGTAATAATATACAACGTTATACGTGATATGGTAATACTATATAACGTTATACGCTATCACGTAATAGTATATAACGTTATACGTTAATACGTAATAGTATATATCGTTATACGTTATATAGTAATAGTATATAACGTTATACGTTATATAGTAATGGTATATAACGTTATACGTTATATAGTAATAGTATATAACGTTATACGTTAATACGTAATAGTATATATCGTTATACGTTATATAGTAATAGTATATAACGTTATGCGTTATATAGTAATAGTATATAACGTTATACGTTAGTACGTAATAATATACAACGTTATACGTGATATGGCAGTACTATATAACGTTATACGTTATTACGTAATAGTATATAACGTTATACGTTAATACGTAATGGTATATATCGTTATACGTTATATAGTAATAGTATATAACGTTATACGTTATATAGTAATGGTATATAACGTTATACGTTATATAGTAATAGTATATATCGTTATACGTTATATAGTAATAGTATATAACGTTATGCGTTATATAGTAATAGTATATAACGTTATACGATAGTACGGAATAGTATATATCGTTATACGTTATATAGTAATAGTATATAACGTTATACGTTATATAGTAATAGTATATAACGTTATACGTTATATAGTAATAGTATATAACGTTATACGTTATATAGTAATAGTATATAACGTTATACGTTATATAGTAATAGTATATAACGTTATACGTTATATAGTAATGGTATATAAAGTTATACGTTATATAGTAGTAGTATATAACGTTATACGTTATATAGTAATAGTATATAACGTTATACGTTATATAGTAATGGTATATAAAGTTATACGTTATATAGTAGTAGTATATAGCGTTATACGTTATATAGTAATAGTATATAATGTTATACGTTATATAGTAATAGTATATAACGTTATACGTTATATAGTAATAGTATATAACGTTATGCGTTATATAGTAATAGTATATAACGTTATACGTTATATAGTAATAGTATATAACGTTATACGTTATATAGTAATGGTATATAAAGTTATACGTTATATAGTAGTAGTATATAACGTTATACGTTAATACGTAATAGTATATATCGTTATACGTTATATAGTAATAGTATATAACGTTATGCGTTATATAGTAATAGTATATAACGTTATACGTTATATAGTAATAGTATATAACGTTATACGTTAGTACGTAATAATATACAACGTTATACGTGATATGGTAATACTATATAACGTTATACGCTATCACGTAATAGTATATAACGTTATACGTTAATACGTAATAGTATATATCGTTATACGTTATATAGTAATAGTATATAACGTTATACGTTATATAGTAATGGTATATAACGTTATACGTTATATAGTAATAGTATATAACGTTATACGTTAATACGTAATAGTATATATCGTTATACGTTATATAGTAATAGTATATAACGTTATGCGTTATATAGTAATAGTATATAACGTTATACGTTAGTACGTAATAATATACAACGTTATACGTGATATGGCAGTACTATATAACGTTATACGTTATTACGTAATAGTATATAACGTTATACGTTAATACGTAATGGTATATATCGTTATACGTTATATAGTAATAGTATATAACGTTATACGTTATATAGTAATGGTATATAACGTTATACGTTATATAGTAATAGTATATATCGTTATACGTTATATAGTAATAGTATATAACGTTATGCGTTATATAGTAATAGTATATAACGTTATACGATAGTACGGAATAGTATATATCGTTATACGTTATATAGTAATAGTATATAACGTTATACGTTATATAGTAATAGTATATAACGTTATACGTTATATAGTAATAGTATATAACGTTATACGTTATATAGTAATGGTATATAACGTTATACGTTATATAGTAGTAGTATATAACGTTATACGTTAATACGTAATAGTATATATCGTTATACGTTATATAGTAATAGTATATATCGTTATACGTTATATAGTAATAGTATATAACGTTATGCGTTATATAGTAATAGTATATAACGTTATACGATAGTACGGAATAGTATATATCGTTATACGTTATATAGTAATAGTATATAACGTTATACGTTATATAGTAATAGTATATAACGTTATACGTGATATGGCAATACTATATAACGTTATACGTTATTACGTAATAGTATATAACGTTATACGTTATATAGTAATATTATATAACGTTATGCGTTATATAGTAATAGTATATAACGTTATACGCTATATAGTAATATTATATAACGTTGTGCGTTATATAGTAATAGTTTATAACGTTATACGATAGTACGGAATAGTATATATCGTTATACGTTATATAGTGGTAGTATATAACGTTATACGTTATATAGTAATAGTATATAACGTTATGCGTTATATAGTAATAGTATATAACGTTATACGTTATATAGTAATAGTATATAACGTTATACGTTATATAGTAATGGTATATAAAGTTATACGTTATATAGTAGTAGTATATAACGTTATACGTTAGTACGTAATAATATACAACGTTATACGTGATATGGCAGTACTATATAACGTTATACGCTATCACGTAATAGTATATAACGTTATACGTTAATACGTAATAGTATATATCGTTATACGTTATATAGTAATAGTATATAACGTTATACGTTATATAGTAATGGTATATAACGTTATACGTTATATAGTAATAGTATATATCGTTATACGTTATATAGTAATAGTATATAACGTTATGCGTTATATAGTAATAGTATATAACGTTATACGATAGTACGGAATAGTATATATCGTTATACGTTATATAGTAATAGTATATAACGTTATACGTTATATAGTAATAGTATATAACGTTATACGTTATATAGTAATAGTATATAACGTTATACGTTATATAGTAATGGTATATAACGTTATACGTTATATAGTAGTAGTATATAACGTTATACGTTAATACGTAATAGTATATATCGTTATACGTTATATAGTAATAGTATATATCGTTATACGTTATATAGTAATAGTATATAACGTTATGCGTTATATAGTAATAGTATATAACGTTATACGATAGTACGGAATAGTATATATCGTTATACGTTATATAGTAATAGTATATAACGTTATACGTTATATAGTAATAGTATATAACGTTATACGTTATATAGTAATAGTATATAACGTTATACGTTATATAGTAATAGTATATAACGTTATACGTTATATAGTAATAGTATATAACGTTATACGTTATATAGTAATAGTATATAACGTTATACGTTAATACGTAATAGTATATAACGTTATACGTTATATAGTAATAGTATATAACGTTATACGTTATTACGTAATAGTATATAATGTCATACGTTATATAGTAATAGTATATAACGTTATACGTTATATAGTAATAGTATATAACGTTATGCGTTATATAGTAATAGTATATAACGTTATACGTTATATAGTAATAGTATATAACGTTATACGTTATATAGTAATGGTATATAAAGTTATACGTTATATAGTAGTAGTATATAACGTTATACGTTAATACGTAATAGTATATATCGTTATACGTTATATAGTAATAGTATATAACGTTATGCGTTATATAGTAATAGTATATAACGTTATACGTTATATAGTAATATTATATAACGTTATGCGTTATATAGTAATAGTATATAACGCTATACGTTATATAGTAATAGTATATAACGTTATACGTTAGTACGTAATAATATACAACGTTATACGTGATATGGTAATACTATATAACGTTATACGCTATCACGTAATAGTATATAACGTTATACGTTAATACGTAATAGTATATATCGTTATACGTTATATAGTAATAGTATATAACGTTATACGTTGTATAGTAATGGTATATAACGTTATACGTTATATAGTAATAGTATATAACGTTATACGTTAATACGTAATAGTATATATCGTTATACGTTATATAGTAATAGTATATATCGTTATACGTTATATAGTAATGGTATATAAAGTTATACGTTATATAGTAGTAGTATATAACGTTATACGTTAATACGTAATAGTATATATCGTTATACGTTATATAGTAATAGTATATAACGTTATGCGTTATATAGTAATAGTATATAACGTTATACGTTATATAGTAATATTATATAACGTTATGCGTTATATAGTAATAGTATATAACGCTATACGTTATATAGTAATAGTATATAACGTTATACGTTAGTACGTAATAATATACAACGTTATACGTGATATGGTAATACTATATAACGTTATACGCTATCACGTAATAGTATATAACGTTATACGTTAATACGTAATAGTATATATCGTTATACGTTATATAGTAATAGTATATAACGTTATACGTTATATAGTAATGGTATATAACGTTATACGTTATATAGTAATAGTATATAACGTTATACGTTAATACGTAATGGTATATATCGTTATACGTTATATAGTAATAGTATATAACGTTATGCGTTATATAGTAATAGTATATAACGTTATACGTTAGTACGTAATAATATACAACGTTATACGTGATATGGCAGTACTATATAACGTTATACGCTATTACGTAATAGTATATAACGTTATACGTTAATACGTAATAGTATATATCGTTATACGTTATATAGTAATAGTATATAACGTTATGCGTTATATAGTAATAGTATATAACGTTATACGTTATATAGTAATAGTATATAACGTTATACGTTATATAGTAATATTATATAACGTTATGCGTTATATAGTAATAGTATATAACGTTATACGTTATATAGTGATAGTATATAACGTTATGCGTTATATAGTAATAGTATATAACGTTATACGATAGTACGAAATAGTATATATCGTTATACGTTATATAGTAATAGTATATAACGTTATACGTTATATAGTAATGGTATATAACGTTATACGTTATATAGTAGTAGTATATAACGTTATACGTTAATACGTAATAGTATATATCGTTATACGTTATATAGTAATAGTATATATCGTTATACGTTATATAGTAATAGTATATAACGTTATGCGTTATATAGTAATAGTATATAACGTTATACGATAGTACGGAATAGTATATATCGTTATACGTTATATAGTAATAGTATATAACGTTACACGTTATATAGTAATAGTATATAACGTTATACGTTATATAGTAATAGTATAGAACGTTATACGTTATATAGTAATAGTATATAACGTTATGCGTTATATAGTAATAGTATATAACGTTATACGTTATATAGTAATAGTATATAACGTTATACGTTATATAGTAATGGTATATAAAGTTATACGTTATATAGTAGTAGTATATAACGTTATACGTTAATACGTAATAGTATATATCGCTATACGTTATATAGTAATAGTATATAACGTTATGCGTTATATAGTAATAGTATATAACGTTATACGTTATATAGTAATAGTATATAACGTTATACGTTATATAGTAATAGTATATAACGTTATACGTTATATTGTAATATTATATAACGTTATGCGTTATATAGTAATAGTATATAACGTTATACGTTATATAGTAATATTATATAACGTTATGCGTTATATAGTAATAGTATATAACGCTATACGTTGTATAGTAATAGTATATAACGTTATACGTTAGTACGTAATAATATACAACGTTATACGTGATATGGTAATACTATATAACGTTATACGCTATCACGTAATAGTATATAACGTTATACGTTAATACGTAATAGTATATATCGTTATACGTTATATAGTAATAGTATATAACGTTATACGTTATATAGTAATGGTATATAACGTTATACGTTATATAGTAATAGTATATAACGTTATACGTTAATACGTAATAGTATATATCGTTATACGTTATATAGTAGTAGTATATAACGTTATGCGTTATATAGTAATAGTATATAATGTTATACGTTAGTACGTAATAATATACAACGTTATACGTGATATGGCAGTACTATATAACGTTATACGTTATTACGTAATAGTATATAACGTTATACGTTAATACGTAATAGTATATATCGTTATACGTTATATAGTAATAGTATATAACGTTATGCGTTATATAGTAATAGTATATAACGTTATACGTTATAGAGTAATAGTATATAACGTTATACGTTATATAGTAATATTATATAACGTTATGCGTTATACAGTAATAGTATATAACGTTATACGTTATATAGTAATAGTATATAACGTTATGCGTTATATAGTAATAGTATATAACGTTATACGATAGTACGAAATAGTATATATCGTTATACGTTATATAGTAATAGTATATAACGTTATACGCTATATAGTAATAGTATATAACGTTATACGTTATATAGTAATTGTATATAACGTTATACGTTATTACGTAATATTATATAACTTTATGCGTTATATAGTAATAGTATATAACGTTATACGTTATATAGTAATAGTATATAACGCTATGCGTTATATAGTAATAGTATATAACGTTATACGATAGTACGGAATAGTATATATCGTTATACGTTATATAGTAATAGTATATAACGTTATACGTTAGTACGTAATAATATACAACGTTATACGTGATATGGCAATACTATATAACGTTATACGTTATTACGTAATAGTATATAACGTTATACGTTATATAGTAATATTATATAACGTTATGCGTTATATAGTAATAGTATATAACGTTATACGTTATATAGTAATAGTATATAACGTTGTGCGTTATATAGTAATAGTTTATAACGTTATACGATAGTACGGAATAGTATATATCGTTATACGTTATATAGTGGTAGTATATAACGTTATACGTTATATAGTAATAGTATATAACGTTATACGTTAATACGTAATAGTATATATCGTTATACGTTATATAGTAATAGTATATAACGTTATGCGTTATATAGTAATAGTATATAACGTTATACGTTAGTACGTAATAATATACAACGTTATACGTGATATGGCAGTACTATATAACGTTATACGCTATTACGTAATAGTATATAACGTTATACGTTAATACGTAATAGTATATATCGTTATACGTTATATAGTAATAGTATATAACGTTATGCGTTATATAGTAATAGTATATAACGTTATACGTTATATAGTAATAGTATATAACGTTATACGTTATATAGTAATATTATATAACGTTATGCGTTATATAGTAATAGTATATAACGTTATACGTTATATAGTAATAGTATATAACGTTATGCGTTATATAGTAATAGTATATAACGTTATACGATAGTACGAAATAGTATATATCGTTATACGTTATATAGTAATAGTATATAACGTTATACGTTATATAGTAATGGTATATAAAGTTATACGTTATATAGTAGTAGTATATAACGTTATACGTTAATACGTAATAGTATATATCGCTATACGTTATATAGTAATAGTATATAACGTTATGCGTTATATAGTAATAGTATATAACGTTATACGTTATATAGTAATAGTATATAACGTTATACGTTATATAGTAATAGTATATAACGTTATACGTTATATAGTAATATTATATAACGTTATGCGTTATATAGTAATAGTATATAACGTTATACGTTATATAGTAATATTATATAACGTTATGCGTTATATAGTAATAGTATATAACGCTATACGTTGTATAGTAATAGTATATAACGTTATACGTTAGTACGTAATAATATACAACGTTATACGTGATATGGTAATACTATATAACGTTATACGCTATCACGTAATAGTATATAACGTTATACGTTAATACGTAATAGTATATATCGTTATACGTTATATAGTAATAGTATATAACGTTATACGTTATATAGTAATGGTATATAACGTTATACGTTATATAGTAATAGTATATAACGTTATACGTTAATACGTAATAGTATATATCGTTATACGTTATATAGTAGTAGTATATAACGTTATGCGTTATATAGTAATAGTATATAATGTTATACGTTAGTACGTAATAATATACAACGTTATACGTGATATGGCAGTACTATATAACGTTATACGTTATTACGTAATAGTATATAACGTTATACGTTAATACGTAATAGTATATATCGTTATACGTTATATAGTAATAGTATATAACGTTATGCGTTATATAGTAATAGTATATAACGTTATACGTTATAGAGTAATAGTATATAACGTTATACGTTATATAGTAATATTATATAACGTTATGCGTTATACAGTAATAGTATATAACGTTATACGTTATATAGTAATAGTATATAACGTTATGCGTTATATAGTAATAGTATATAACGTTATACGATAGTACGAAATAGTATATATCGTTATACGTTATATAGTAATAGTATATAACGTTATACGCTATATAGTAATAGTATATAACGTTATACGTTATATAGTAATTGTATATAACGTTATACGTTATTACGTAATATTATATAACTTTATGCGTTATATAGTAATAGTATATAACGTTATACGTTATATAGTAATAGTATATAACGCTATGCGTTATATAGTAATAGTATATAACGTTATACGATAGTACGGAATAGTATATATCGTTATACGTTATATAGTAATAGTATATAACGTTATACGTTAGTACGTAATAATATACAACGTTATACGTGATATGGCAATACTATATAACGTTATACGTTATTACGTAATAGTATATAACGTTATACGTTATATAGTAATATTATATAACGTTATGCGTTATATAGTAATAGTATATAACGTTATACGTTATATAGTAATAGTATATAACGTTGTGCGTTATATAGTAATAGTTTATAACGTTATACGATAGTACGGAATAGTATATATCGTTATACGTTATATAGTGGTAGTATATAACGTTATACGTTATATAGTAATAGTATATAACGTTATACGTTAATACGTAATAGTATATATCGTTATACGTTATATAGTAATAGTATATAACGTTATGCGTTATATAGTAATAGTATATAACGTTATACGTTAGTACGTAATAATATACAACGTTATACGTGATATGGCAGTACTATATAACGTTATACGCTATTACGTAATAGTATATAACGTTATACGTTAATACGTAATAGTATATATCGTTATACGTTATATAGTAATAGTATATAACGTTATGCGTTATATAGTAATAGTATATAACGTTATACGTTATATAGTAATAGTATATAACGTTATACGTTATATAGTAATATTATATAACGTTATGCGTTATATAGTAATAGTATATAACGTTATACGTTATATAGTAATAGTATATAACGTTATGCGTTATATAGTAATAGTATATAACGTTATACGATAGTACGAAATAGTATATATCGTTATACGTTATATAGTAATAGTATATAACGTTATACGTTATATAGTAATGGTATATAACGTTATACGTTATATAGTAGTAGTATATAACGTTATACGTTAATACGTAATAGTATATATCGTTATACGTTATATAGTAATAGTATATATCGTTATACGTTATATAGTAATAGTATATAACGTTATGCGTTATATAGTAATAGTATATAACGTTATACGATAGTACGGAATAGTATATATCGTTATACGTTATATAGTAATAGTATAGAACGTTATACGTTATATAGTAATAGTATATAACGTTATGCGTTATATAGTAATAGTATATAACGTTATACGTTATATAGTAATAGTATATAACGTTATACGTTATATAGTAATGGTATATAAAGTTATACGTTATATAGTAGTAGTATATAACGTTATACGTTAATACGTAATAGTATATATCGCTATACGTTATATAGTAATAGTATATAACGTTATGCGTTATATAGTAATAGTATATAACGTTATACGTTATATAGTAATAGTATATAACGTTGTGCGTTATATAGTAATAGTTTATAACGTTATACGATAGTACGGAATAGTATATATCGTTATACGTTATATAGTGGTAGTATATAACGTTATACGTTATATAGTAATAGTATATAACGTTATACGTTAATACGTAATAGTATATATCGTTATACGTTATATAGTAATAGTATATAACGTTATGCGTTATATAGTAATAGTATATAACGTTATACGTTAGTACGTAATAATATACAACGTTATACGTGATATGGCAGTACTATATAACGTTATACGCTATTACGTAATAGTATATAACGTTATACGTTAATACGTAATAGTATATATCGTTATACGTTATATAGTAATAGTATATAACGTTATGCGTTATATAGTAATAGTATATAACGTTATACGTTATATAGTAATAGTATATAACGTTATACGTTATATAGTAATATTATATAACGTTATGCGTTATATAGTAATAGTATATAACGTTATACGTTATATAGTAATAGTATATAACGTTATGCGTTATATAGTAATAGTATATAACGTTATACGATAGTACGAAATAGTATATATCGTTATACGTTATATAGTAATAGTATATAACGTTATACGTTATATAGTAATGGTATATAACGTTATACGTTATATAGTAGTAGTATATAACGTTATACGTTAATACGTAATAGTATATATCGTTATACGTTATATAGTAATAGTATATATCGTTATACGTTATATAGTAATAGTATATAACGTTATGCGTTATATAGTAATAGTATATAACGTTATACGATAGTACGGAATAGTATATATCGTTATACGTTATATAGTAATAGTATAGAACGTTATACGTTATATAGTAATAGTATATAACGTTATGCGTTATATAGTAATAGTATATAACGTTATACGTTATATAGTAATAGTATATAACGTTATACGTTATATAGTAATGGTATATAAAGTTATACGTTATATAGTAGTAGTATATAACGTTATACGTTAATACGTAATAGTATATATCGCTATACGTTATATAGTAATAGTATATAACGTTATGCGTTATATAGTAATAGTATATAACGTTATACGTTATATAGTAATAGTATATAACGTTATACGTTATATAGTAATAGTATATAACGTTATACGTTATATAGTAATATTATATAACGTTATGCGTTATATAGTAATAGTATATAACGTTATACGTTATATAGTAATATTATATAACGTTATGCGTTATATAGTAATAGTATATAACGCTATACGTTGTATAGTAATAGTATATAACGCTATACGTTGTATAGTAATAGTATATAACGTTATACGTTAGTACGTAATAATATACAACGTTATACGTGATATGGTAATACTATATAACGTTATACGCTATCACGTAATAGTATACAACGTTATACGTTAATACGTAATAGTATATATCGTTATACGTTATATAGTAATAGTATATAACGTTATACGTTATATAGTAATGGTATATAACGTTATACGTTATATAGTAATAGTATATAACGTTATACGTTAATACGTAATAGTATATATCGTTATACGTTATATAGTAGTAGTATATAACGTTATGCGTTATATAGTAATAGTATATAACGTTATACGTTAGTACGTAATAATATACAACGTTATACGTGATATGGCAGTACTATATAACGTTATACGTGATGACGTAATAGTATATAACGTTATACGTTAATACGTAATAGTATATATCGTTATACGTTATATAGTAATAGTATATAACGTTATACGTTATATAGTAATATTATATAACGTTATGCGTTATACAGTAATAGTATATAACGTTATACGTTATATAGTAATATTATATAACGTTATGCGTTATACAGTAATAGTATATAACGTTATACGTTATATAGTAATAGTATATAACGTTATGCGTTATATAGTAATAGTATATAACGTTATACGATAGTACGAAATAGTATATATCGTTATACGTTATATAGTAATAGTATATAACGTTATACGCTATATAGTAATAGTATATAACGTTATACGTTATATAGTAATTGTATATAACGTTATACGTTATTACGTAATATTATATAACTTTATGCGTTATATAGTAATAGTATATAACATTATACGTTATATAGTAATAGTATATAACGCTATGCGTTATATAGTAATAGTATATAACGTTATACGATAGTACGGAATAGTATATATCGTTATACGTTATATAGTAATAGTATATAACGTTATACGTTAGTACGTAATAATATACAACGTTATACGTGATATGGCAATACTATATAACGTTATACGTTATTACGTAATAGTATATAACGTTATGCGTTATATAGTAATAGTATATAACGTTATACGATAGTACGAAATAGTATATATCGTTATACGTTATATAGTAATAGTATATAACGTTATACGCTATATAGTAATAGTATATAACGTTATACGTTATATAGTAATATTATATAACGTTATGCGTTATACAGTAATAGTATATAACGTTATACGTTATATAGTAATAGTATATAACGTTATGCGTTATATAGTAATAGTATATAACGTTATACGATAGTACGGAATAGTATATATCGTTATACGTTATATAGTAATAGTATATAACGTTATACGTTAGTACGTAATAATATACAACGTTATACGTGATATGGCAATACTATATAACGTTATACGTTATTACGTAATAGTATATAACGTTATACGTTATATAGTAATATTATATAACGTTATGCGTTATATAGTAATAGTATATAACGTTATACGTTATATAGTGGTAGTATATAACGTTATACGTTATATAGTAATAGTATATAACGTTATACGTTAATACGTAATAGTATATATCGTTATACGTTATATAGTAATAGTATATAACGTTATGCGTTATATAGTAATAGTATATAACGTTATACGTTAGTACGTAATAATATACAACGTTATACGTGATATGGCAGTACTATATAACGTTATACGCTATTACGTAATAGTATATAACGTTATACGTTAATACGTAATAGTATATATCGTTATACGTTATATAGTAATAGTATATAACGTTATGCGTTATATAGTAATAGTATATAACGTTATACGTTATATAGTAATAGTATATAACGTTATACGTTATATAGTAATATTATATAACGTTATGCGTTATATAGTAATAGTATATAACGTTATACGTTATATAGTAATAGTATATAACGTTATACGTTATATAGTAATAGTATTAACGTTATACGTTAATACGTAATAGTATGTCGACTTGTCGTTTGGATTTCGAGCGCGAGACGAATCTTCGTTAGCATTTGCCATCATGATGTTCAATAAAGGTTGTATATACATAAAATTATATTTCTTTACAAAGTTTGATAAATAATTAGTTTATCGGTTAACTAAGATAACAAACAATAAGTAAACAAATGCTTTAAATAATATTCTTGGGTTCTGTAACGAATCCACGGTCAATGGGAAACTTTCTGTACGTTTTAATATATTTTGATAGCACACTGACACGTTCACTCTGGCACAGGGTTTCCCCAAGACTCACTCCAAGACGATGACAGTAAACTCTCCAAGGAGATTGCAAAATAAAAGACAGATACAGTTACATATATCAAATACATATTGATCGGGAATATCAACAAATTCCCAAGCGCCGTAACTAGGCAGTTCCACATAAACCAGCATTGCTCCTGATCAAGACTTGATTGTTTATACAGCGTATCCCTTAACACTGGAACCTCCGTTGTAAAACATTTCGTTCATCCCGTGACTGTGGCTACGTTCGGCGACCAGTTATGTCACCCCGAGCCCAAGTATTGAGAAATCTTCCAAAAGAAAGGCTCGATGTCACTGCATCTCCGACAAGTATATACGGTTATACGTTATATAGTAATAGTATATAACGTTATACGTTATATAGTAATAGTATATAACGTTATACGTTATATAGTAATAGTATATAACGTTATACGTTAATACGTAATAGTATATATCGTTATACGTTATATAGTAATAGTATATAACGTTATGCGCTATATAGTAATAGTATATAACGTCATACGTTATATAGTATAAGTATATAACGTTATACGTTATATAGTAATAGTATATAACGTTATACGTGATATGGTAATAATATATAACGTTATGCATTATATAGTAATAGTATATAACGTTATACGATAGTACGGAATAGTATATATCGTTATACGTTATATAGTAATATTATATAACGTTATACGTTATATAGTAATAGTATATAACGTTATACGTTATATAGTAATAGTATATAACGTTATACGTTATATAGTAATAGTATATAACGTTATACGTTATTACGTAATAGTATATATCGTTATACGTTATATAGTAATAGTATATAACGTTATACGTTAGTACGTAATAATATACAACGTTATACGTGATATGGCAATACTATATAACGTTATACGTTATTACGTAATAGTATATAACGTTATACGATAGTACGGAATAGTATATATCGTTATACGTTATATAGTAATAGTATATAACGTTATACGTTATATAGTAATAGTATATAACGTTATACGTTATATAGTAATAGTATATAACGTTATACGTTATATAGTAATAGTATATAACGTTATACGTTAATACGTAATAGTATATATCGTTATACGTTATATAGTAATAGTATATAACGTTATACGTTATATAGTAATAGTATATAACGTTATACGTTATATAGTAATGGTATATAACGTTATACGTTATATAGTAATATTATATAACGTTATGCGTTATATAGTAATAGTATATAACGTTATACGTTATATAGTAATAGTATATAACTTTATACGTTATATAGTAATATTACATAACGTTATGCGTTATATAGTAATATTATATAACGTTATGCGTTATATAGTAATAGTATATAACGTTATGCGTTATATAGTAATATTATATATCGTTATACGTTAATACATAATAGTATATATCGTTATACGTTATATAGTAATAGTATATAACGTTATGCGTTATATAGTAATAGTATATAACGTTATGCGTTATATAGTAATATTATATATCGTTATACGTTAATACATAATAGTATATATCGTTATACGTTATATAGTAATAGTATATAACGTTATACGTTATATAGTAATAGTATATAACGTTATACGTTATATAGTAATAGTATATAACGTTATACGTTAATACATAATAGTATATATCGTTATACGTTATATAGTAATAGTATATAACGTTATGCGTTATATAGTAATAGTATATAACGTTATACGATAGTACGAAATAGTATATATCGTTATACGTTATATAGTAATAGTATATAACGTTATACGCTATATAGTAATAGTATATAACGTTATACGTTATATAGTAATTGTATATAACGTTATACGTTATATAGTAATATTATATAACGTTATGCGTTATATAGTAATAGTATATAACGTTATACGATAGTACGAAATAGTATATATCGTTATACGTTATATAGTAATAGTATATAACGTTATGCGTTATATAGTAATAGTATATAACGTTATACGTTATATAGTAATAGTATATAACGTTATACGTTATATAGTAATATTATATAACGTTATGCGTTATATAGTAATAGTATATAACGTTATACGTTATATAGTAATAGTATATAACGTTATACGTTATATAGTAATAGTATATAACGTTATACGTTATATAGTAATAGTATATAACGTTATACGTTATATAGTAATAGTATATAACGTTATACGTTAATACGTAATAGTATATATCGTTATACGTTATATAGTAATAGTATATAACGTTATGCGCTATATAGTAATAGTATATAACGTCATACGTTATATAGTATAAGTATATAACGTTATACGTTATATAGTAATAGTATATAACGTTATACGTGATATGGTAATAATATATAACGTTATACGTTATATAGTAATAGTATATAACGTTATACGTTATATAGTAATGGTATATAACGTTATACGTTATATAGTAATATTATATAACGTTATGCGTTATATAGTAATAGTATATAACGTTATACGTTATATAGTAATAGTATATAACGTTATACGTTATATGGTAATGGTATATAAAGTTATACGTTATATAGTAGTAGTATATAACGTTATACGTTAATACGTAATAGTATATATCGTTATACGTTATATAGTAATAGTATATAACGTTATGCGTTATATAGTAATAGTATATAACGTTATACGTTAGTACGTAATAATATACAACGTTATACGTGATATGGCAGTACTATATAACGTTATACGTTATTACGTAATAGTATATAACGTTATACGTTAATACGTAATAGTATATATCGTTATACGTTATATAGTAATAGTATATAACGTTATGCGTTATATAGTAATAGTATATAACGTTATACGTTATATAGTAATAGTATATAACGTTATACGTTATATAGTAATATTATATAACGTTATGCGTTATATAGTAATAGTATATAACGTTATACGTTATATAGTAATAGTATATAACGTTATGCGTTATATAGTAATAGTATATAACGTTATGCGTTATATAGTAATAGTATATAACGTTATACGATAGTACGAAATAGTATATATCGTTATACGTTATATAGTAATAGTATATAACGTTATACGCTATATAGTAATAGTATATAACGTTATACGTTATATAGTAATTGTATATAACGTTATACGTTATTACGTAATATTATATAACTTTATGCGTTATATAGTAATAGTATATAACGTTATACGTTATATAGTAATAGTATATAACGCTATGCGTTATATAGTAATAGTATATAACGTTATACGATAGTACGGAATAGTATATATCGTTATACGTTATATAGTAATAGTATATAACGTTATACGTTAGTACGTAATAATATACAACGATATACGTGATATGGCAATACTATATAACGTTATACGTTATTAGGTAATAGTATATAACTTTATACGTTATATAGTAATAGTATATAACGTTATACGATAGTACGAAATAGTATATATCGTTATGCGTTATATAGTAATAGTATATAACGTTATACGTTATATAGTAATAGTATATAACGTTATACGTTATATAGTAATTGTATATAACGTTATACGTTATTACGTAATATTATATAACGTTATGCGTTATATAGTAATAGTATATAACGTTATACGTTATATAGTAATAGTATATAACGTTATGCGTTATATAGTAATAGTATATAACGTTATACGATAGTACGGAATAGTATATATCGTTATACGTTAATACGTAATAGTATATATCGTTATACGTTATATAGTAATAGTATATAACGTTATACGTTATACAGTAATAGTATATAACGTTATACGTTATATAGTAATGGTATATAACGTTATACGTTATATTGTAATATTATATAACGTTATGCGTTATATAGTAATAGTATATAACGTTATACGTTATATAGTAATAGTATATAACTTTATACGTTATATAGTAATATTACATAACGTTATGCGTTATATAGTAATATTATATAACGTTATGCGTTATATAGTAATAGTATATAACGTTATGCGTTATATAGTAATATTATATATCGTTATACGTTAATACATAATAGTATATATCGTTATACGTTATATAGTAATAGTATATAACGTTATGCGTTATATAGTAATAGTATATAACGTTATGCGTTATATAGTAATATTATATATCGTTATACGTTAATACATAATAGTATATATCGTTATACGTTATATAGTAATAGTATATAACGTTATACGTTATATAGTAATAGTATATAACGTTATACGTTATATAGTAATAGTATATAACGTTATACGTTAATACATAATAGTATATATCGTTATACGTTATATAGTAATAGTATATAACGTTATGCGTTACATAGTAATAGTATATAACGTTATACGATAGTACGAAATAGTATATATCGTTATACGTTATATAGTAATAGTATATAACGTTATACGCTATATAGTAATAGTATATAACGTTATACGTTATATAGTAATTGTATATAACGTTATACGTTATATAGTAATATTATATAACGTTATGCGTTATATAGTAATAGTATATAACGTTATACGATAGTACGAAATAGTATATATCGTTATACGTTATATAGTAATAGTATATAACGTTATGCGTTATATAGTAATAGTATATAACGTTATACGTTATATAGTAATAGTATATAACGTTATACGTTATATAGTAATATTATATAACGTTATGCGTTATATAGTAATAGTATATAACGTTATACGTTATATAGTAATAGTATATAACGTTATACGTTATATAGTAATAGTATATAACGTTATACGTTAATACGTAATAGTATATATCGTTATACGTTATATAGTAATAGTATATAACGTTATGCGCTATATAGTAATAGTATATAACGTCATACGTTATATAGTATAAGTATATAACGTTATACGTTATATAGTAATAGTATATAACGTTATACGTGATATGGTAATAATATATAACGTTATACGTTATATAGTAATAGTATATAACGTTATACGTTAGTACGTAATAATATACAACGTTATACGTGATATGGCAGTACTATATAACGTTATACGTTATTACGTAATAGTATATAACGTTATACGTTAATACGTAATAGTATATATCGTTATACGTTATATAGTAATAGTATATAACGTTATGCGTTATATAGTAATAGTATATAACGTTATACGTTATATAGTAATAGTATATAACGTTATACGTTATATAGTAATATTATATAACGTTATGCGTTATATAGTAATAGTATATAACGTTATACGTTATATAGTAATAGTATATAACGTTATGCGTTATATAGTAATAGTATATAACGTTATGCGTTATATAGTAATAGTATATAACGTTATACGATAGTACGAAATAGTATATATCGTTATACGTTATATAGTAATAGTATATAACGTTATACGCTATATAGTAATAGTATATAACGTTATACGTTATATAGTAATTGTATATAACGTTATACGTTATTACGTAATATTATATAACTTTATGCGTTATATAGTAATAGTATATAACGTTATACGTTATATAGTAATAGTATATAACGCTATGCGTTATATAGTAATAGTATATAACGTTATACGATAGTACGGAATAGTATATATCGTTATACGTTATATAGTAATAGTATATAACGTTATACGTTAGTACGTAATAATATACAACGATATACGTGATATGGCAATACTATATAACGTTATACGTTATTAGGTAATAGTATATAACTTTATACGTTATATAGTAATAGTATATAACGTTATACGATAGTACGAAATAGTATATATCGTTATGCGTTATATAGTAATAGTATATAACGTTATACGTTATATAGTAATAGTATATAACGTTATACGTTATATAGTAATTGTATATAACGTTATACGTTATTACGTAATATTATATAACGTTATGCGTTATATAGTAATAGTATATAACGTTATACGTTATATAGTAATAGCATATAACGTTATGCGTTATATAGTAATAGTATATAACGTTATACGATAGTACGGAATAGTATATATCGTTATACGTTATATAGTAATAGTATATAACGTTATACGTTAGTACGTAATAATATACAACGTTATACGTGATATGGCAATACTATATAACGTTATACGTTATTACGTAATAGTATATAACGTTATACGTTATATAGTAATAGTATATAACGTTATACGTTATATAGTAATAGTATTAACGTTATACGTTAATACGTAATAGTATGTCGAATTGTCGTTTGGATTTCGAGCGCGAGACGAATCTTCGTTAGCATTTGCCATCATGATGTTCAATAAAGGTTGTATATACATAAAATTATATTTCTTTACAAAGTTTGATAAATAATTAGTTTATCGGTTAACTAAGATAACAAACAATAAGTAAACAAATGCTTTAAATAATATTCTTGGGTTCTGTAACGAATCCACGGTCAATGGGAAACTTTCTGTACGTTTTAATATATTTTGATAGCACACTGACACGTTCACTCTGGCACAGGGTTTCCCCAAGACTCACTCCAAGACGATGACAGTAAACTCTCCAAGGAGATTGCAAAATAAAAGACAGATACAGTTACATATATCAAATACATATTGATCGGGAATATCAACAAATTCCCAAGCGCCGTAACTAGGCAGTTCCACATAAACCAGCATTGCTCCTGATCAAGACTTGATTGTTTATACAGCGTATCCCTTAACACTGGAACCTCCGTTGTAAAACATTTCGTTCATCCCGTGACTGTGGCTACGTTCGGCGACCAGTTATGTCACCCCGAGCCCAAGTATTGAGAAATCTTCCAAAAGAAAGGCTCGATGTCTCTGCATCTCCGACAAGTATATATCGTTATACGTTATATAGTAATAGTATATAACGTTATGCGCTATATAGTAATAGTATATAACGTCATACGTTATATAGTATAAGTATATAACGTTATACGTTATATAGTAATAGTATATAACGTTATACGTGATATGGTAATACTATATAACGTTATACGTTATATAGTAATAGTATATAACGTTATACGTTATATAGTAATGGTATATAACGTTATACGTTATATAGTAATATTATATAACGTTATGCGTTATATAGTAATAGTATATATCGTTATACGTTATATAGTAATAGTATATAACGTTATGCGTTATATAGTAATAGTATAGAACGTTATACGATAGTACGGAATAGTATATATCGTTATACGTTATATAGTAACAGTATATAACGTTATACGTTATATAGTAATAGTATATAACGTTATACGTTATATAGTAATAGTATATAACGTTATACGTTATATAGTAATAGTATATAACGTTATACGTTATATAGTAATAGTATATAACGTTATACGTTAATACGTAATAGTATATAACGTTATACGTTATATAGTAATAGTATATAACGTTATACGTTATTACGTAATATATATATAACGTTATACGTTATATAGTAATAGTATATAACGTTATACGTTATATAGTAATAGTATATAACGTTATGCGTTATATAGTAATAGTATATAACGTTATACGATAGTACGGAATAGTATATATCGTTATACGTTATATAGTAATAGTATATAACGTTATACGTTATATAGTAATAGTATATAACGTTATGCGTTATATAGTAATAGTATATAACGTTATACGTTAATAGGTAATAGTATATAACGTTATACGTTATATAGTAATAGTATATAACGTTATACGTTATATAGTAATAGTATATAACGTTATACGTTATATAGTAATAGTATATAACATTATACGTTATATAGTAATAGTATATAACGTTATACGTTATATAGTAATAGTATATAACGTTATACGTTAATACATAATAGTATATATCGTTATACGTTATATAGTAATATTATATAACGTTATACGTTATATAGTAATAGTATATAACGTTATACGTTATATAGTAATATTATATAACGTTATGCGTTATATAGTAATATTATATAACGTTATGCGTTATATAGTAATAGTATATATCGTTATACGTTAATACGTAATAGTATATATCGTTATACGTTATATAGTAATAGTATATAACGTTATGCGCTATATAGTAATAGTATATAACGTCATACGTTATATAGTATAAGTATATAACGTTATACGTTATATACTATTACTATATAACGTTATACGTGATATGGTAATAATATATAACGTTATACGTTATATAGTAATAGTATATAACGTTATACGTTATATAGTAATGGTATATAACGTTATACGTTATATAGTAATATTATATAACGTTATGTGTTATATAGTAATAGTATATAACGTTATACGTTATATAGTAATAGTATATAACGTTATGCATTATATAGTAATAGTATATAACGTTATACGATAGTACGGAATAGTATATATCGTTATACGTTATATAGTAATAGTATATAACGTTATACGTTATATAGTAATAGTATATAACGTTATACGTTATATAGTAATAGTATATAACGTTATACGTTATATAGTAATAGTATATAACGTTATACGTTAATACGTAATAGTATATATCGTTATACGTTATATAGTAATAGTATATAACGTTATACGTTATATAGTAATAGTATATAACGTTATACGTTATATAGTAATGGTATATAACGTTATACGTTATATAGTAATATTATATAACGTTATGCGTTATATAGTAATAGTATATAACGTTATACGTTATATAGTAATAGTATATAACTTTATACTTTATATAGTAATAGTATATAACGTTATACGTTAATACGTAATAGTATATAACGTTATACGTTATATAGTAATAGTATATAACGTTATACGTTATATAGTAATAGTATATAACGTTATACGTTAGTACGTAATAATATACAACGTTATACGTGATATGGCAATACTATATAACGTTATACGTTATGTAGTAATACTATATAACGTTATACGTTATATAGTAATATTATATAACGTTATGCGTTATATAGTAATATTATATAACGTTATGCGTTATATAGTAATAGTATATAACGTTATACGTTATATAGTAATAGTATATAACGTTATGCATTATATAGTAATAGTATATAACGTTATACGATAGTACGGAATAGTATATATCGTTATACGTTATATAGTAATATTATATAACGTTATACGTTATATAGTAATAGTATATAACGTTATACGTTATATAGTAATAGTATATAACGTTATACGTTATATAGTAATAGTATATAACGTTATACGTTATATAGTAATAGTATATAACGTTATACGTTATATAGTAATATTACATAACGTTATGCGTTATATAGTAATATTATATAACGTTATGCGTTATATAGTAATAGTATATAACGTTATGCGTTATATAGTAATATTATATATCGTTATACGTTATATAGTAATAGTATATAACGTTATACGTTATAGAGTAATAGTATATAACGTTATACGTTATATAGTAATGGTATATAACGTTATACGTTATATAGTAGTAGTATATAACGTTATACGTTATTACGTAATAGTATATATCGTTATACGTTATATAGTAATAGTATATAACGTTATGCGTTATATAGTAATAGTATACAACGTTATACGATAGTACGGAATAGTATATATCGTTATACGTTATATAGTAATAGTATATAACGTTATACGTTATATAGTAGTAGTATATAACGTTATACGTTAATACGTAATAGTATATATCGTTATACTTTATATAGTAATAGTATATAACGTTATGCGTTATATAGTAATAGTATACAACGTTATACGATAGTACGGAATAGTATATATCGTTATACGTTATATAGTAATAGTATATAACGTTATACGTTATATAGTAATAGTATATAACGTTATACGTTATATAGTAATAGTATATAACGTTATACGTTATATAGTAATAGTATACAACGTTATACGTTAATACATAATAGTATATATCGTTATAAGTTATATAGTAATAGTATATAACGTTATACGTTATATAGTAATAGTATATAACGTTATACGTTATATAGTAATATTATATAACGTTATGCGTTATATAGTAATATTATATAACGTTATGCGTTATATAGTAATAGTATATAACGTTATACGTTATATAGTAATAGTATATAACGTTATACGTTATATAGTAATAGTGTATATCGTTATACGTTATATAGTAATAGTATATAACGTTATACGTTATATAGTAATAGTATATAACGTTATACGTTATATAGTAATAGTATATAACGTTATACGTTATATAGTAATAGTATATAACGTTATGCGTTATATAGTAATAGTTTATAACGTTATACGTTATATAGTAATAGTATATAACGTTATACGTTATATAGTAATATTATATAACGTTATGCGTTATATAGTAATAGTATATAACGTTATACGTTATATAGTAATAGTATATAACGTTATACGTTATATAGTAATAGTATATAACGTTATACGTTATATAGTAATAGTATATAACGTTATGCGTTATATAGTAATAGTTCATAACGTTATACGTTATATAGTAATAGTATATAACGTTATACGTTAATACGTATAGTATATATCGTTATACGTTATATAGTAGTAGTATATAACGTTATGCGTTATATAGTAATAGTATATAACGTCATCCGTTATATAGTATAAGTATATAACGTTATACGTTATGTAGTAATAGTATATAACGTTATACGTTATATAGTATAAGTATATAACGTTATACGTTATATAGTAATAGTATATAACGTTATACGTGATATGGTAATACTATATAACGTTATACGTTATATAGTAATAGTATATAACGTTATACGTTATATAGTAATGGTATATAACGTTATACGTTATATAGTAATATTATATAACGTTATGCGTTATATAGTAATAGTATATAACGTTATACATTATATAGTAATAGTATATAACGTTATGCATTATATAGTAATAGTATATAACGTTATACGTTATATAGTAATAGTATATAACGTTATACGTTATATAGCAATAGTATATAACGTTATACGTTATATAGTAATAGTATATAACGTTATACGTTAATACGTAATAGTATATATCGTTATACGTTATATAGTAATAGTATATAACGTTATGCGTTATATAGTAATAGTATATAACGTTATACGTGATATGGTAATACTATATAACGTTATACGTTATATAGTAATAGTATATAACGTTATACGTTATATAGTAATGGTATATAACGTTATACGTTATATAGTAATATTATATAACGTTATGCGTTATATAGTAATATTATATAACGTTATGCGTTATATAGTAATAGTATATAACGTTATACGTTATATAGTAATGGTATATAACGTTATGCATTATATAGTAATAGTATATAACGTTATACGTTATATAGTAATAGTATATAACGTTATACGTTATATAGTAATAGTACATAACGTTATACGTTATATAGTAATAGTATATAACGTTATACGTTATATAGTAATAGTACATAACGTTATACGTTATATAGTAATACTATATAACGTTATACGTTATATAGTAATAGTACATAACGTTATACGTGATATGGTAATGGTATATAACGTTATACGTTATATAGTAATATTATATAACGTTATGCATTATATAGTAATAGTATATAACGTTATACGTTATATAGTAATACTATATAACGTTATGCATTATATAGTAATAGTATATAACGTTATACGTTATATAGTAATAGTATATAACTTTATACGTTATATAGTAATAGTACATAACGTTATACGTTATATAGTAATAGTATATAACGTTATACGTTATATAGTAATAGTACATAACGTCATACGTTATATAGTAATAGTATATAACGTTATACGTTATATAGTAATAGTACATAACGTTATACGTTATATAATAATAGTATATAACGTTATACGTTATATAGTAATAGTATATAACGTTATACGTTATATAGTAATAGTATATAACGTTATACGTTATATAGTAATAGTACATAACGTTATACGTTATATAGTAATAGTATATAACGTTATTCGTTATATAGTAACAGTTTATAACGTTATACGTTAATACGTAATAGTATATAACGTTATACGTTATTACGTAATAGTATATAACGTTATGCGTTATATAGTAATAGTATATAACGTTATACGTTATATAGTAATGGTATATAACGTTATGCGTTATATAGTAATAGTATATAACGTTATACGTTATATAGTAATAGTATATAACGTTATGCGTTATATAGTAATAGTATATAACGTTATACGATAGTACGGAATAGTATATATCGTTATACGTTATATAGTAATAGTATATAACGTTATACGTTATTTAGTAATAGTATATAACGTTATACGTTATATAGTAATAGTATATAACGTTATACGTTAATACGTAATAGTATATAACGTTATACGTTATATAGTAATAGTATATAACGTTATACGTTATTACGTAATGGTATATAACGTTATACGTTATATAGTAATAGTATATAACGTTATACGTTATATAGTAATAGTATATAACGTTATACGTTAATACGTAATAGTATATAACGTTATACGGTATATAGTAGTAGTATATAACGTTATACGTTAATACGTAATAGTATATATCGTTATACGTTATATAGTAATAGTATATAACGTTATACGTTATATAGTAATAGTATATAACGTTATACGTTATATAGTAATAGTATATAACGTTATGCATTATATAGTAATAGTATATAACGTTATACGTTATATAGTAATAGTATATAACGTTATACGTTATATAGTAATAGTACATAACGTTATGCATTATATAGTAATAGTATATAACGTTATACGTTATATAGTAATAGTATATAACGTTATACGTTATATAGTAATAGTATATAACGTTATACGTTATATAGTAATTTTATATAACGTTATGCGTTATATAGTAATATTATATAACGTTATGCGTTATATAGTAATAGTATATAACGTTATACGTTATATAGTAATAGTATATAACGTTATACGTTATATAGTAATAGTATATAACGTTATACGTTATATAGTAATAGTATATAACGTTATACGTTATATAGTATAAGTATATACCGTTATACGTTATATAGTAATAGTATATAACGTTATGCGTTATATAGTAATAGTATATAACGTTATACGTTATATAGTAATAGTATATAACGTTATACGTTATATAGTAATGGTATATAACGTTATGCGTTATATAGTAATAGTATATAACGTTATACGTTAATAGGTAATAGTATATAACGTTATACGTTATATAGTAATAGTATATAACGTTATACGTTATATAGTAATAGTATATAACTTTATACGTTATATAGTAATAGTATATAACGTTATACGTTAATACGTAATAGTATATAACGTTATACGTTATATAGTAATAGTATATAACGTTATACGTTATATAGTAATAGTATATAACGTTATACGTTAGTACGTAATAATATACAACGTTATACGTGATATGGCAATACTATATAACGTTATACGTTATGTAGTAATAGTATATAACGTTATACGTTATATAGTAATATTATATAACGTTATACGTTATATAGTAATGGTATATAACGTTGTACGTTATATAGTAGTAGTATATAACGTTATACGTTAATACGTAATAGTATATAACGTTATACGTTATATAGTAATATTACATAACGTTATGCGTTATATAGTAACATTATATAACGTTATGCGTTATATAGTAATAGTATATAACGTTATGCGTTATATAGTAATATTATATATCGTTATACGTTATATAGTAATAGTATATAACGTTATACGTTATATAGTAGTAGTATATAACGTTATACGTTAATACGTAATAGTATATATCGTTATACGTTATATAGTAATAGTATATAACGTTATGCGTTATATAGTAATAGTATACAACGTTATACGATAGTACGGAATAGTATATATCGTTATACGTTATATAGTAATAGTATATAATGTTATACGTTATATAGTAATAGTATATAACGTTATACGTTATATAGTAATAGTATATAACGTTATACGTTATATCGTAATAGTATATAACGTTATACGTTAATACATAATAGTATATATCGTTATAAGTTATATAGTAATAGTATATAACGTTATACGTTATATAGTAATAGTATATAACGTTATACGTTATATAGTAATATTATATAACGTTATGCGTTATATAGTAATATTATATAACGTTATGCGTTATATAGTAATAGTATATAACGTTATACGTTATATAGTAATAGTATATAACGTTATACGTTATATAGTAATAGTATATAACGTTATACGTTATATAGTAATAGTATATAACGTTATACGTTAATACGTAATAGTATATATCGTTATACGTTATATAGTAATAGTATATAACGTTATGCGTTATATAGTGATAGTATATAACGTCATACGTTATACAGTATAAGTATATAACGTTATACGTTATATAGTAATAGTATATAACGTTATACGTGATATGGTAATACTATATAACGTTATACGTTATATAGTAATAGTATATAACGTTATACGTTATATAGTAATAGTATATAACGTTATACGTTAGTACGTAATAATATACAACGTTATACGTGATATGGCAATACTATATAACGTTATACGTTATGTAGTAATAGTATATAACGTTATACGTTATATAGTAATATTATATAACGTTATGCGTTATATAGTAATATTATATAACGTTATGCGTTATATAGTAATAGTATATAACGTTATACGTTATGTAGTAATAGTATATAACGTTATACGTTATATAGTAATATTACATAACGTTATGCGTTATATAGTAATATTATATAACGTTATGCGTTATATAGTAATAGTATACAACGTTATGCGTTATATAGTAATATTATATATCGTTATACGTTATATAGTAATAGTATATAACGTTATACGTTATATAGTAATAGTATATAACGTTATACGTTATATAGTAATAGTATACAACCTTATACGATAGTACGGAATAGTATATATCGTTATACGTTATGTAGTAATAGTATATAACGTTATACGTTATATAGTAATAGTATATAACGTTATACGTTATATAGTAATAGTATATAACGTTATACGTTATATAGTAATAGTATATAACGTTATACGTTAATACGTAATAGTATATATCGTTATACGTTATATAGTAATAGTATATAACGTTATACGTTATATAGTAATAGTATATAACGTTATGCGTTAATACGTAATAGTATATATCGTTATACGTTATATAGTAATAGTATATAACGTTATGCGTTATATAGTAATAGTATATAACGTCATCCGTTATATAGTATAAGTATATAACGTTATACGTTATGTAGTAATAGTATATAACGTTATACGTTAGATAGTATAAGTATATAACGTTATACGTTATATAGTAATAGTATATAGCGTTATACGTGATATGGTAATACTATATAACGTTATACGTTATATAGTAATAGTATATAACGTTATACGTTATATAGTAATGGTATATAACGTTATACGTTATATAGTAGTAGTATATAACGTTATACGTTAATACGTAATAGTATATATCGTTATACGTTATATAGTAATAGTATATATCGTTATACGTTATATAGTAATAGTATATAACGTTATGCGTTATATAGTAATAGTATAGAACGTTATACGATAGTACGGAATAGTATATATCGTTATACGTTATATAGTAACAGTATATAACGTTATACGTTATATAGTAATAGTATATAACGTTATACGTTATATAGTAATAGTATATAACGTTATACGTTATATAGTAATAGTATATAACGTTATACGTTATATAGTAATAGTATATAACGTTATACGTTATATAGTAATAGTATATAACGTTATACGTTAATACGTAATAGTATATAACGTTATACGTTATATAGTAATAGTATATAACGTTATACGTTATTACGTAATAGTATATAACGTTATACGTTATATAGTAATAGTATATAACGTTATACGTTATATAGTAATAGTATATAACGTTATGCGTTATATAGTAATAGTATATAACGTTATACGATAGTACGGAATAGTATATATCGTTATACGTTATATAGTAATAGTATATAACGTTATACGTTATATAGTAATAGTATATAACGTTATGCGTTATATAGTAATAGTATATAACGTTATACGTTAATAGGTAATAGTATATAACGTTATACGTTATATAGTAATAGTATATAACGTTATACGTTATATAGTAATAGTATATAACGTTATACGTTATATAGTAATAGTATATAACATTATACGTTATATAGTAATAGTATATAACGTTATACGTTATATAGTAATAGTATATAACGTTATACGTTAATACATAATAGTATATATCGTTATACGTTATATAGTAATATTATATAATGTTATACGTTATATAGTAATAGTATATAACGTTATACGTTATATAGTAATATTATATAACGTTATGCGTTATATAGTAATATTATATAACGTTATGCGTTATATAGTAATAGTATATATCGTTATACGTTAATACGTAATAGTATATATCGTTATACGTTATATAGTAATAGTATATAACGTTATGCGCTATATAGTAATAGTATATAACGTCATACGTTATATAGTATAAGTATATAACGTTATACGTTATATCGTAATAGTATATAACGTTATACGTGATATGGTAATAATATATAACGTTATACGTTATATAGTAATAGTATATAACGTTATACGTTATATAGTAATGGTATATAACGTTATACGTTATATAGTAATATTATATAACGTTATGTGTTATATAGTAATAGTATATAACGTTATACGTTATATAGTAATAGTATATAACGTTATGCATTATATAGTAATAGTATATAACGTTATACGATAGTACGGAATAGTATATATCGTTATACGTTATATAGTAATAGTATATAACGTTATACGTTATATAGTAATAGTATATAACGTTATACGTTATATAGTAATAGTATATAACGTTATACGTTATATAGTAATAGTATATAACGTTATACGTTATATAGTAATAGTATATAACGTTATACGTTAATACGTAATAGTATATATCGTTATACGTTATATAGTAATAGTATATAACGTTATACGTTATATAGTAATAGTATATAACGTTATACGTTATATAGTAATATTACATAACGTTATGCGTTATATAGTAATATTATATAACGTTATGCGTTATATAGTAATAGTATATAACGTTATGCGTTATATAGTAATATTATATATCGTTATACGTTATATAGTAATAGTATATAACGTTATACGTTATATAGTAATAGTATATAACGTTATACGTTAGATAGTAATGGTATATAACGTTATACGTTATATAGTAGTAGTATATAACGTTATACGTTATTACGTAATAGTATATATCGTTATACGTTATATAGTAATAGTATACAACGTTATACGTTAATACATAATAGTATATATCGTTATAAGTTATATAGTAATAGTATATAACGTTATACGTTATATAGTAATAGTATATAACGTTATACGTTATATAGTAATATTATATAACGTTATGCGTTATATAGTAATATTATATAACGTTATGCGTTATATAGTAATAGTATATAACGTTATACGTTATATAGTAATAGTATATAACGTTATACGTTATATAGTAATAGTGTATATCGTTATACGTTATATAGTAATAGTATATAACGTTATACGTTATATAGTAATAGTATATAACGTTATACGTTATATAGTAATAGTATATAACGTTATACGTTATATAGTAATAGTATATAACGTTATGCGTTATATAGTAATAGTTTATAACGTTATACGTTATATAGTAATAGTATATAACGTTATACGTTATATAGTAATATTATATAACGTTATGCGTTATATAGTAATAGTATATAACGTTATACGTTATATAGTAATAGTATATAACGTTATACGTTATATAGTAATAGTATATAACGTTATACGTTATATAGTAATAGTATATAACGTTATGCGTTATATAGTAATAGTTTATAACGTTATACGTTATATAGTAATAGTATATAACGTTATACGTTAATACGTAATAGTATATATCGTTATACGTTATATAGTAGTAGTATATAACGTTATGCGTTATATAGTAATAGTATATAACGTCATCCGTTATATAGTATAAGTATATAACGTTATACGTTATGTAGTAATAGTATATAACGTTATACGTTATATAGTATAAGTATATAACGTTATACGTTATATAGTAATAGTATATAACGTTATACGTGATATGGTAATACTATATAACGTTATACGTTATATAGTAATAGTATATAACGTTATACGTTATATAGTAATGGTATATAACGTTATACGTTATATAGTAATATTATATAACGTTATGCGTTATATAGTAATAGTATATAACGTTATACATTATATAGTAATAGTATATAACGTTATGCATTATATAGTAATAGTATATAACGTTATACGTTATATAGTAATAGTATATAACGTTATACGTTATATAGCAATAGTATATAACGTTATACGTTATATAGTAATAGTATATAACGTTATACGTTATATAGTAATAGTATATAACGTTATACGTTATATAGTAATGGTATATAACGTTATACGTTATATAGTAATATTATATAACGTTATGTGTTATATAGTAATAGTATATAACGTTATACGTTATATAGTAATAGTATATAACGTTATGCATTATATAGTAATAGTATATAACGTTATACGATAGTACGGAATAGTATATATCGTTATACGTTATATAGTAATAGTATATAACGTTATACGTTATATAGTAATAGTATATAACGTTATACGTTATATAGTAATAGTATATAACGTTATACGTTATATAGTAATAGTATATAACGTTATACGTTAATACGTAATAGTATATATCGTTATACGTTATATAGTAATAGTATATAACGTTATACGTTATATAGTAATAGTATATAACGTTATACGTTATATAGTAATGGTATATAACGTTATACGTTATATAGTAATATTATATAACGTTATGCGTTATATAGTAATAGTATATAACGTTATACGTTATATAGTAATAGTATATAACTTTATACTTTATATAGTAATAGTATATAACGTTATACGTTAATACGTAATAGTATATAACGTTATACGTTATATAGTAATAGTATATAACGTTATACGTTATATAGTAATAGTATATAACGTTATACGTTAGTACGTAATAATATACAACGTTATACGTGATATGGCAATACTATATAACGTTATACGTTATGTAGTAATAGTATATAACGTTATACGTTATATAGTAATATTATATAACGTTATGCGTTATATAGTAATATTATATAACGTTATGCGTTATATAGTAATAGTATATAACGTTATACGTTATATAGTAATAGTATATAACGTTATGCATTATATAGTAATAGTATATAACGTTATACGATAGTACGGAATAGTATATATCGTTATACGTTATATAGTAATATTATATAACGTTATACGTTATATAGTAATAGTATATAACGTTATACGTTATATAGTAATAGTATATAACGTTATACGTTATATAGTAATAGTATATAACGTTATACGTTATATAGTAATAGTATATAACGTTATACGTTATATAGTAATATTACATAACGTTATGCGTTATATAGTAATATTATATAACGTTATGCGTTATATAGTAATAGTATATAACGTTATGCGTTATATAGTAATATTATATATCGTTATACGTTATATAGTAATAGTATATAACGTTATACGTTATAGAGTAATAGTATATAACGTTATACGTTATATAGTAATGGTATATAACGTTATACGTTATATAGTAGTAGTATATAACGTTATACGTTATTACGTAATAGTATATATCGTTATACGTTATATAGTAATAGTATATAACGTTATGCGTTATATAGTAATAGTATACAACGTTATACGATAGTACGGAATAGTATATAACGTTATACGTTATATAGTAATAGTATATAACGTTATACGTTATATAGTAATAGTATATAACGTTATGCGTTATATAGTAATAGTATATAACGTTATACGATAGTACGGAATAGTATATATCGTTATACGTTATATAGTAATAGTATATAACGTTATACGTTATATAGTAATAGTATATAACGTTATGCGTTATATAGTAATAGTATATAACGTTATACGTTAATAGGTAATAGTATATAACGTTATACGTTATATAGTAATAGTATATAACGTTATACGTTATATAGTAATAGTATATAACGTTATACGTTATATAGTAATAGTATATAACATTATACGTTATATAGTAATAGTATATAACGTTATACGTTATATAGTAATAGTATATAACGTTATACGTTAATACATAATAGTATATATCGTTATACGTTATATAGTAATATTATATAACGTTATACGTTATATAGTAATAGTATATAACGTTATACGTTATATAGTAATATTATATAACGTTATGCGTTATATAGTAATATTATATAACGTTATGCGTTATATAGTAATAGTATATATCGTTATACGTTAATACGTAATAGTATATATCGTTATACGTTATATAGTAATAGTATATAACGTTATGCGCTATATAGTAATAGTATATAACGTCATACGTTATATAGTATAAGTATATAACGTTATACGTTATATAGTAATAGTATATAACGTTATACGTGATATGGTAATAATATATAACGTTATACGTTATATAGTAATAGTATATAACGTTATACGTTATATAGTAATGGTATATAACGTTATACGTTATATAGTAATATTATATAACGTTATGTGTTATATAGTAATAGTATATAACGTTATACGTTATATAGTAATAGTATATAACGTTATGCATTATATAGTAATAGTATATAACGTTATACGATAGTACGGAACAGTATATATCGTTATACGTTATATAGTAATAGTATATAACGTTATACGTTATATAGTAATAGTATATAACGTTATACGTTATATAGTAATAGTATATAACGTTATACGTTATATAGTAATAGTATATAACGTTATACGTTATATAGTAATGGTATATAACGTTATACGTTATATAGTAGTAGTATATAACGTTATACGTTATTACGTAATAGTATATATCGTTATACGTTATATAGTAATAGTATATAACGTTATGCGTTATATAGTAATAGTATACAACGTTATACGATAGTACGGAATAGTATATATCGTTATACGTTATATAGTAATAGTATATAACGTTATACGTTATATAGTAGTAGTATATAACGTTATACGTTAATACGTAATAGTATATATCGTTATACTTTATATAGTAATAGTATATAACGTTATGCGTTATATAGTAATAGTATACAACGTTATACGATAGTACGGAATAGTATATATCGTTATACGTTATATAGTAATAGTATATAACGTTATACGTTATATAGTAATAGTATATAACGTTATACGTTATATAGTAATAGTATATAACGTTATACGTTATATAGTAATAGTATACAACGTTATACGTTAATACATAATAGTATATATCGTTATAAGTTATATAGTAATAGTATATAACGTTATACGTTATATAGTAATAGTATATAACGTTATACGTTATATAGTAATATTATATAACGTTATGCGTTATATAGTAATATTATATAACGTTATGCGTTATATAGTAATAGTATATAACGTTATACGTTATATAGTAATAGTATATAACGTTATACGTTATATAGTAATAGTGTATATCGTTATACGTTATATAGTAATAGTATATAACGTTATACGTTATATAGTAATAGTATATAACGTTATACGTTATATAGTAATAGTATATAACGTTATACGTTATATAGTAATAGTATATAACGTTATGCGTTATATAGTAATAGTTTATAACGTTATACGTTATATAGTAATAGTATATAACGTTATACGTTATATAGTAATATTATATAACGTTATGCGTTATATAGTAATAGTATATAACGTTATACGTTATATAGTAATAGTATATAACGTTATACGTTATATAGTAATAGTATATAACGTTATACGTTATATAGTAATAGTATATAACGTTATGCGTTATATAGTAATAGTTTATAACGTTATACGTTATATAGTAATAGTATATAACGTTATACGTTAATACGTAATAGTATATATCGTTATACGTTATATAGTAGTAGTATATAACGTTATGCGTTATATAGTAATAGTATATAACGTCATCCGTTATATAGTATAAGTATATAACGTTATACGTTATGTAGTAATAGTATATAACGTTATACGTTATATAGTATAAGTATATAACGTTATACGTTATATAGTAATAGTATATAACGTTATACGTGATATGGTAATACTATATAACGTTATACGTTATATAGTAATAGTATATAACGTTATACGTTATATAGTAATGGTATATAACGTTATACGTTATATAGTAATATTATATAACGTTATGCGTTATATAGTAATAGTATATAACGTTATACATTATATAGTAATAGTATATAACGTTATGCATTATATAGTAATAGTATATAACGTTATACGTTATATAGTAATAGTATATAACGTTATACGTTATATAGCAATAGTATATAACGTTATACGTTATATAGTAATAGTATATAACGTTATACGTTAATACGTAATAGTATATATCGTTATACGTTATATAGTAATAGTATATAACGTTATGCGTTATATAGTAATAGTATATAACGTTATACGTGATATGGTAATACTATATAACGTTATACGTTATATAGTAATAGTATATAACGTTATACGTTATATAGTAATGGTATATAACGTTATACGTTATATAGTAATATTATATAACGTTATGCGTGATATGGTAATGGTATATAACGTTATACGTTATATAGTAATATTATATAACGTTATACGTTATATAGTAATAGTATATAACGTTATGCATTATATAGTAATAGTATATAACGTTATACGTTATATAGTAATAGTATATAACGTTATACGTTATATAGTAATAGTACATAACGTTATACGTTATATAGTAATAGTATATAACGTTATACGTTATATAGTAATAGTACATAACGTTATACGTTATATAGTAATACTATATAACGTTATACGTTATATAGTAATAGTACATAACGTTATACGTGATATGGTAATGGTATATAACGTTATACGTTATATAGTAATATTATATAACGTTATGCATTATATAGTAATAGTATATAACGTTATACGTTATATAGTAATACTATATAACGTTATGCATTATATAGTAATAGTATATAACGTTATACGTTATATAGTAATAGTATATAACTTTATACGTTATATAGTAATAGTACATAACGTTATACGTTATATAGTAATAGTATATAACGTTATACGTTATATAGTAATAGTACATAACGTCATACGTTATATAGTAATAGTATATAACGTTATACGTTATATAGTAATAGTACATAACGTTATACGTTATATAGTAATAGTATATAACGTTATACGTTATATAGTAATAGTATATAACGTTATACGTTATATAGTAATAGTATATAACGTTATACGTTATATAGTAATAGTACATAACGTTATACGTTATATAGTAATAGTATATAACGTTATTCGTTATATAGTAACAGTTTATAACGTTATACGTTAATACGTAATAGTATATAACGTTATACGTTATTACGTAATAGTATATAACGTTATGCGTTATATAGTAATAGTATATAACGTTATACGTTATATAGTAATGGTATATAACGTTATGCGTTATATAGTAATAGTATATAACGTTATACGTTATATAGTAATAGTATATAACGTTATGCGTTATATAGTAATAGTATATAACGTTATACGATAGTACGGAATAGTATATATCGTTATACGTTATATAGTAATAGTATATAACGTTATACGTTATTTAGTAATAGTATATAACGTTATACGTTATATAGTAATAGTATATAACGTTATACGTTAATACGTAATAGTATATAACGTTATACGTTATATAGTAATAGTATATAACGTTATACGTTATTACGTAATGGTATATAACGTTATACGTTATATAGTAATAGTATATAACGTTATACGTTATATAGTAATAGTATATAACGTTATACGTTAATACGTAATAGTATATAACGTTATACGGTATATAGTAGTAGTATATAACGTTATACGTTAATACGTAATAGTATATATCGTTATACGTTATATAGTAATAGTATATAACGTTATACGTTATATAGTAATAGTATATAACGTTATACGTTATATAGTAATAGTATATAACGTTATGCATTATATAGTAATAGTATATAACGTTATACGTTATATAGTAATAGTATATAACGTTATACGTTATATAGTAATAGTACATAACGTTATGCATTATATAGTAATAGTATATAACGTTATACGTTATATAGTAATAGTATATAACGTTATACGTTATATAGTAATAGTATATAACGTTATACGTTATATAGTAATTTTATATAACGTTATGCGTTATATAGTAATATTATATAACGTTATGCGTTATATAGTAATAGTATATAACGTTATACGTTATATAGTAATAGTATATAACGTTATACGTTATATAGTAATAGTATATAACGTTATACGTTATATAGTAATAGTATATAACGTTATACGTTATATAGTATAAGTATATACCGTTATACGTTATATAGTAATAGTATATAACGTTATGCGTTATATAGTAATAGTATATAACGTTATACGTTATATAGTAATAGTATATAACGTTATACGTTATATAGTAATGGTATATAACGTTATGCGTTATATAGTAATAGTATATAACGTTATACGTTAATAGGTAATAGTATATAACGTTATACGTTATATAGTAATAGTATATAACGTTATACGTTATATAGTAATAGTATATAACTTTATACGTTATATAGTAATAGTATATAACGTTATACGTTAATACGTAATAGTATATAACGTTATACGTTATATAGTAATAGTATATAACGTTATACGTTATATAGTAATAGTATATAACGTTATACGTTAGTACGTAATAATATACAACGTTATACGTGATATGGCAATACTATATAACGTTATACGTTATGTAGTAATAGTATATAACGTTATACGTTATATAGTAATATTATATAACGTTATACGTTATATAGTAATGGTATATAACGTTATACGTTATATAGTAATAGTATATAACGTTATACGTTATATAGTAATAGTATATAACGTTATACGTTATATCGTAATAGTATATAACGTTATACGTTAATACATAATAGTATATATCGTTATAAGTTATATAGTAATAGTATATAACGTTATACGTTATATAGTAATAGTATATAACGTTATACGTTATATAGTAATATTATATAACGTTATGCGTTATATAGTAATATTATATAACGTTATGCGTTATATAGTAATAGTATATAACGTTATACGTTATATAGTAATAGTATATAACGTTATACGTTATATAGTAATAGTATATAACGTTATACGTTATATAGTAATAGTATATAACGTTATACGTTAATACGTAATAGTATATATCGTTATACGTTATATAGTAATAGTATATAACGTTATGCGTTATAGAGTAATAGTATATAACGTCATACGTTATACAGTATAAGTATATAACGTTATACGTTATATAGTAATAGTATATAACGTTATACGTGATATGGTAATACTATATAACGTTATACGTTATATAGTAATAGTATATAACGTTATACGTTATATAGTAATAGTATATAACGTTATACGTTAGTACGTAATAATATACAACGTTATACGTGATATGGCAATACTATATAACGTTATACGTTATATAGTAATAGTATATAACGTTATACGTTATATAGTAATATTATATAACGTTATGCGTTATATAGTAATATTATATAACGTTATGCGTTATATAGTAATAGTATATAACGTTATACGTTATGTAGTAATAGTATATAACGTTATACGTTATATAGTAATATTACATAACGTTATGCGTTATATAGTAATATTATATAACGTTATGCGTTATATAGTAATAGTATACAACGTTATGCGTTATATAGTAATATTATATATCGTTATACGTTATATAGTAATAGTATATAACGTTATACGTTATATAGTAATAGTATATAACGTTATACGTTATATAGTAATAGTATACAACCTTATACGATAGTACGGAATAGTATATATCGTTATACGTTATGTAGTAATAGTATATAACGTTATACGTTATATAGTAATAGTATATAACGTTATACGTTATATAGTAATAGTATATAACGTTATACGTTATATAGTAATAGTATATAACGTTATACGTTAATACGTAATAGTATATATCGTTATACGTTATATAGTAATAGTATATAACGTTATACGTTATATAGTAATAGTATATAACGTTATGCGTTAATACGTAATAGTATATATCGTTATACGTTATATAGTAATAGTATATAACGTTATGCGTTATATAGTAATAGTATATAACGTCATCCGTTATATAGTATAAGTATATAACGTTATACGTTATGCAGTAATAGTATATAACGTTATACGTTAGATAGTATAAGTATATAACGTTATACGTTATATAGTAATAGTATATAGCGTTATACGTGATATGGTAATACTATATAACGTTATACGTTATATAGTAATAGTATATAACGTTATACGTTATATAGTAATGGTATATAACGTTATACGTTATATAGTAATATTATATAACGTTATGCGTTATATAGTAATAGTATATAACGTTATACGTTATATAGTAATAGTATATAACGTTATGCATTATATAGTAATAGTATATAACGTTATACGATAGTACGGAATAGTATATATCGTTATACGTTATATAGTAATATTATATAACGTTATACGTTATATAGTAATAGTATATAACGTTATACGTTATATAGTAATAGTATATAACGTTATACGTTATATAGTAATAGTATATAACGTTATACGTTATTACGTAATAGTATATATCGTTATACGTTATATAGTAATAGTATATAACGTTATACGTTAGTACGTAATAATATATAACGTTATACGATAGTACGGAATAGTATATATCGTTATACGTTATATAGTAATAGTATATAACGTTATACGTTATTACGTAATAGTATATATCGTTATACGTTATATAGTAATAGTATATAACGTTATGCGTTATATAGTAATAGTATAGAACGTTATACGATAGTACGGAATAGTATATATCGTTATACGTTATATAGTAACAGTATATAACGTTATACGTTATATAGTAATAGTATATAACGTTATACGTTATATAGTAATAGTATATAACGTTATACGTTATATAGTAATAGTATATAACGTTATACGTTATATAGTAATAGTATATAACGTTATACGTTATATAGTAATAGTATATAACGTTATACGTTAATACGTAATAGTATATAACGTTATACGTTATATAGTAATAGTATATAACGTTATACGTTATTACGTAATAGTATATAACGTTATACGTTATATAGTAATAGTATATAACGTTATACGTTATATAGTAATAGTATATAACGTTATGCGTTATATAGTAATAGTATATAACGTTATACGATAGTACGGAATAGTATATATCGTTATACGTTATATAGTAATAGTATATAACGTTATACGTTATATAGTAATAGTATATAACGTTATGCGTTATATAGTAATAGTATATAACGTTATACGTTAATAGGTAATAGTATATAACGTTATACGTTATATAGTAATAGTATATAACGTTATACGTTATATAGTAATAGTATATAACGTTATACGTTATATAGTAATAGTATATAACATTATACGTTATATAGTAATAGTATATAACGTTATACGTTATATAGTAATAGTATATAACGTTATACGTTAATACATAATAGTATATATCGTTATACGTTATATAGTAATATTATATAACGTTATACGTTATATAGTAATAGTATATAACGTTATACGTTATATAGTAATATTATATAACGTTATGCGTTATATAGTAATATTATATAACGTTATGCGTTATATAGTAATAGTATATATCGTTATACGTTAATACGTAATAGTATATATCGTTATACGTTATATAGTAATAGTATATAACGTTATGCGCTATATAGTAATAGTATATAACGTCATACGTTATATAGTATAAGTATATAACGTTATACGTTATATAGTAATAGTATATAACGTTATACGTGATATGGTAATAATATATAACGTTATACGTTATATAGTAATAGTATATAACGTTATACGTTATATAGTAATGGTATATAACGTTATACGTTATATAGTAATATTATATAACGTTATGTGTTATATAGTAATAGTATATAACGTTATACGTTATATAGTAATAGTATATAACGTTATGCATTATATAGTAATAGTATATAACGTTATACGATAGTACGGAATAGTATATATCGTTATACGTTATATAGTAATGGTATATAACGTTATACGTTATATAGTAATAGTATATAACGTTATACGTTATATAGTAATAGTATATAACGTTATACGTTATATAGTAATAGTATATAACGTTATACGTTATATAGTAATAGTATATAACGTTATACGTTAATACGTAATAGTATATATCGTTATACGTTATATAGTAATAGTATATAACGTTATACGTTATATAGTAATAGTATATAACGTTATACGTTATATAGTAATATTACATAACGTTATGCGTTATATAGTAATATTATATAACGTTATGCGTTATATAGTAATAGTATATAACGTTATGCGTTATATAGTAATATTATATATCGTTATACGTTATATAGTAATAGTATATAACGTTATACGTTATATAGTAATAGTATATAACGTTATACGTTAGATAGTAATGGTATATAACGTTATACGTTATATAGTAGTAGTATATAACGTTATACGTTATTACGTAATAGTATATATCGTTATACGTTATATAGTAATAGTATATAACGTTATACGTTATATAGTAATAGTATATAACGTTATACGTTATATAGTAATAGTATATAACGTTATACGTTATATAGTAATAGTACATAACGTCATACGTTATATAGTAATAGTACATAACGTTATACGTGATATGGTAATGGTATATAACGTTATACGTTATATAGTAATATTATATAACGTTATGCATTATATAGTAATAGTATATAACGTTATACGTTATATAGTAATACTATATAACGTTATGCATTATATAGTAATAGTATATAACGTTATACGTTATATAGTAATAGTATATAACTTTATACGTTATATAGTAATAGTACATAACGTTATACGTTATATAGTAATAGTATATAACGTTATACGTTATATAGTAATAGTACATAACGTCATACGTTATATAGTAATAGTATATAACGTTATACGTTATATAGTAATAGTACATAACGTTATACGTTATATAGTAATAGTATATAACGTTATACGTTATATAGTAATAGTATATAACGTTATACGTTATATAGTAATAGTATATAACGTTATACGTTATATAGTAATAGTACATAACGTTATACGTTATATAGTAATAGTATATAACGTTATTCGTTATATAGTAACAGTTTATAACGTTATACGTTAATACGTAATAGTATATAACGTTATACGTTATTACGTAATAGTATATAACGTTATGCGTTATATAGTAATAGTATATAACGTTATACGTTATATAGTAATGGTATATAACGTTATGCGTTATATAGTAATAGTATATAACGTTATACGTTATATAGTAATAGTATATAACGTTATGCGTTATATAGTAATAGTATATAACGTTATACGATAGTACGGAATAGTATATATCGTTATACGTTATATAGTAATAGTATATAACGTTATACGTTATTTAGTAATAGTATATAACGTTATACGTTATATAGTAATAGTATATAACGTTATACGTTAATACGTAATAGTATATAACGTTATACGTTATATAGTAATAGTATATAACGTTATACGTTATTACGTAATGGTATATAACGTTATACGTTATATAGTAATAGTATATAACGTTATACGTTATATAGTAATAGTATATAACGTTATACGTTATATAGTAATAGTATATAACGTTATACGTTAATACGTAATAGTATATAACGTTATACGGTATATAGTAGTAGTATATAACGTTATACGTTAATACGTAATAGTATATATCGTTATACGTTATATAGTAATAGTATATAACGTTATACGTTATATAGTAATAGTATATAACGTTATGCGTTAATACGTAATAGTATATATCGTTATACGTTATATAGTAATAGTATATAACGTTATGCGTTATATAGTAATAGTATATAACGTCATCCGTTATATAGTATAAGTATATAACGTTATACGTTATGTAGTAATAGTATATAACGTTATACGTTAGATAGTATAAGTATATAACGTTATACGTTATATAGTAATAGTATATAGCGTTATACGTGATATGGTAATACTATATAACGTTATACGTTATATAGTAATAGTATATAACGTTATACGTTATATAGTAATGGTATATAACGTTATACGTTATATAGTAATATTATATAACGTTATGCGTTATATAGTAATAGTATATAACGTTATACGTTATATAGTAATAGTATATAACGTTATGCATTATATAGTAATAGTATATAACGTTATACGATAGTACGGAATAGTATATATCGTTATACGTTATATAGTAATATTATATAACGTTATACGTTATATAGTAATAGTATATAACGTTATACGTTATATAGTAATAGTATATAACGTTATACGTTATATAGTAATAGTATATAACGTTATACGTTATTACGTAATAGTATATATCGTTATACGTTATATAGTAATAGTATATAACGTTATACGTTAGTACGTAATAATATATAACGTTATACGATAGTACGGAATAGTATATATCGTTATACGTTATATAGTAATAGTATATAACGTTATACGTTATTACGTAATAGTATATATCGTTATACGTTATATAGTAATAGTATATAACGTTATGCGTTATATAGTAATAGTATAGAACGTTATACGATAGTACGGAATAGTATATATCGTTATACGTTATATAGTAACAGTATATAACGTTATACGTTATATAGTAATAGTATATAACGTTATACGTTATATAGTAATAGTATATAACGTTATACGTTATATAGTAATAGTATATAACGTTATACGTTATATAGTAATAGTATATAACGTTATACGTTATATAGTAATAGTATATAACGTTATACGTTAATACGTAATAGTATATAACGTTATACGTTATATAGTAATAGTATATAACGTTATACGTTATTACGTAATAGTATATAACGTTATACGTTATATAGTAATAGTATATAACGTTATACGTTATATAGTAATAGTATATAACGTTATGCGTTATATAGTAATAGTATATAACGTTATACGATAGTACGGAATAGTATATATCGTTATACGTTATATAGTAATAGTATATAACGTTATACGTTATATAGTAATAGTATATAACGTTATGCGTTATATAGTAATAGTATATAACGTTATACGTTAATAGGTAATAGTATATAACGTTATACGTTATATAGTAATAGTATATAACGTTATACGTTATATAGTAATAGTATATAACGTTATACGTTATATAGTAATAGTATATAACGTTATACGTTATATAGTAATAGTATATAACGTTATACGTTATATAGTAATAGTATATAACGTTATACGTTAATACATAATAGTATATATCGTTATACGTTATATAGTAATATTATATAACGTTATACGTTATATAGTAATAGTATATAACGTTATACGTTATATAGTAATATTATATAACGTTATGCGTTATATAGTAATATTATATAACGTTATGCGTTATATAGTAATAGTATATATCGTTATACGTTAATACGTAATAGTATATATCGTTATACGTTATATAGTAATAGTATATAACGTTATGCGCTATATAGTAATAGTATATAACGTCATACGTTATATAGTATAAGTATATAACGTTATACGTTATATAGTAATAGTATATAACGTTATACGTGATATGGTAATAATATATAACGTTATACGTTATATAGTAATAGTATATAACGTTATACGTTATATAGTAATGGTATATAACGTTATACGTTATATAGTAATATTATATAACGTTATGTGTTATATAGTAATAGTATATAACGTTATACGTTATATAGTAATAGTATATAACGTTATGCATTATATAGTAATAGTATATAACGTTATACGATAGTACGGAATAGTATATATCGTTATACGTTATATAGTAATAGTATATAACGTTATACGTTATATAGTAATAGTATATAACGTTATACGTTATATAGTAATAGTATATAACGTTATACGTTATATAGTAATAGTATATAACGTTATACGTTATATAGTAATAGTATATAACGTTATACGTTAATACGTAATAGTATATATCGTTATACGTTATATAGTAATAGTATATAACGTTATACGTTATATAGTAATAGTATATAACGTTATACGTTATATAGTAATATTACATAACGTTATGCGTTATATAGTAATATTATATAACGTTATGCGTTATATAGTAATAGTATATAACGTTATGCGTTATATAGTAATATTATATATCGTTATACGTTATATAGTAATAGTATATAACGTTATACGTTATATAGTAATAGTATATAACGTTATACGTTAGATAGTAATGGTATATAACGTTATACGTTATATAGTAGTAGTATATAACGTTATACGTTATTACGTAATAGTATATATCGTTATACGTTATATAGTAATAGTATATAACGTTATACGTTATATAGTAATAGTATATAACGTTATACGTTATATAGTAATAGTATATAACGTTATACGTTATATAGTAATAGTACATAACGTCATACGTTATATAGTAATAGTACATAACGTTATACGTGATATGGTAATGGTATATAACGTTATACGTTATATAGTAATATTATATAACGTTATGCATTATATAGTAATAGTATATAACGTTATACGTTATATAGTAATACTATATAACGTTATGCATTATATAGTAATAGTATATAACGTTATACGTTATATAGTAATAGTATATAACTTTATACGTTATATAGTAATAGTACATAACGTTATACGTTATATAGTAATAGTATATAACGTTATACGTTATATAGTAATAGTACATAACGTCATACGTTATATAGTAATAGTATATAACGTTATACGTTATATAGTAATAGTACATAACGTTATACGTTATATAGTAATAGTATATAACGTTATACGTTATATAGTAATAGTATATAACGTTATACGTTATATAGTAATAGTATATAACGTTATACGTTATATAGTAATAGTACATAACGTTATACGTTATATAGTAATAGTATATAACGTTATTCGTTATATAGTAACAGTTTATAACGTTATACGTTAATACGTAATAGTATATAACGTTATACGTTATTACGTAATAGTATATAACGTTATACGTTATATAGTAATAGTATATAACGTTATACGTTATATAGTAATGGTATATAACGTTATGCGTTATATAGTAATAGTATATAACGTTATACGTTATATAGTAATAGTATATAACGTTATGCGTTATATAGTAATAGTATATAACGTTATACGATAGTACGGAATAGTATATATCGTTATACGTTATATAGTAATAGTATATAACGTTATACGTTATTTAGTAATAGTATATAACGTTATACGTTATATAGTAATAGTATATAACGTTATACGTTAATACGTAATAGTATATAACGTTATACGTTATATAGTAATAGTATATAACGTTATACGTTATTACGTAATGGTATATAACGTTATACGTTATATAGTAATAGTATATAACGTTATACGTTATATAGTAATAGTATATAACGTTATACGTTATATAGTAATAGTATATAACGTTATACGTTAATACGTAATAGTATATAACGTTATACGGTATATAGTAGTAGTATATAACGTTATACGTTAATACGTAATAGTATATATCGTTATACGTTATATAGTAATAGTATATAACGTTATACGTTATATAGTAATAGTATATAACGTTATACGTTATATAGTAATAGTATATAACGTTATGCATTATATAGTAATAGTATATAACGTTATACGTTATATAGTAATAGTATATAACGTTATACGTTATATAGTAATAGTACATAACGTTATGCATTATATAGTAATAGTATATAACGTTATACGTTATATAGTAATAGTATATAACGTTATACGTTATATAGTAATAGTATATAACGTTATACGTTATATAGTAATTTTATATAACGTTATGCGTTATATAGTAATATTATATAACGTTATGCGTTATATAGTAATAGTATATAACGTTATACGTTATATAGTAATAGTATATAACGTTATACGTTATATAGTAATAGTATATAACGTTATACGTTATATAGTAATAGTATATAACGTTATACGTTATATAGTATAAGTATATACCGTTATACGTTATATAGTAATAGTATATAACGTTATGCGTTATATAGTAATAGTATATAACGTTATACGTTATATAGTAATAGTATATAACGTTATACGTTATATAGTAATGGTATATAACGTTATGCGTTATATAGTAATAGTATATAACGTTATACGTTATATAGTAATGGTATATAACGTTATGCGTTATATAGTAATAGTATATAACGTTATACGTTAATAGGTAATAGTATATAACGTTATACGTTATATAGTAATAGTATATAACGTTATACGTTATATAGTAATAGTATATAACTTTATACGTTATATAGTAATAGTATATAACGTTATACGTTAATACGTAATAGTATATAACGTTATACGTTATATAGTAATAGTATATAACGTTATACGTTATATAGTAATAGTATATAACGTTATACGTTAGTACGTAATAATATACAACGTTATACGTGATATGGCAATACTATATAACGTTATACGTTATGTAGTAATAGTATATAACGTTATACGTTATATAGTAATATTATATAACGTTATACGTTATATAGTAATGGTATATAACGTTATACGTTATATAGTAGTAGTATATAACGTTATACGTTAATACGTAATAGTATATAACGTTATACGTTATATAGTAATATTACATAACGTTATGCGTTATATAGTAACATTATATAACGTTATGCGTTATATAGTAATAGTATATAACGTTATGCGTTATATAGTAATATTATATATCGTTATACGTTATATAGTAATAGTATATAACGTTATACGTTATATAGTAGTAGTATATAACGTTATACGTTAATACGTAATAGTATATATCGTTATACGTTATATAGTAATAGTATATAACGTTATGCGTTATATAGTAATAGTATACAACGTTATACGATAGTACGGAATAGTATATATCGTTATACGTTATATAGTAATAGTATATAATGTTATACGTTATATAGTAATAGTATATAACGTTATACGTTATATAGTAATAGTATATAACGTTATACGTTATATCGTAATAGTATATAACGTTATACGTTAATACATAATAGTATATATCGTTATAAGTTATATAGTAATAGTATATAACGTTATACGTTATATAGTAATAGTATATAACGTTATACGTTATATAGTAATATTATATAACGTTATGCGTTATATAGTAATATTATATAACGTTATGCGTTATATAGTAATAGTATATAACGTTATACGTTATATAGTAATAGTATATAACGTTATACGTTATATAGTAATAGTATATAACGTTATACGTTATATAGTAATAGTATATAACGTTATACGTTAATACGTAATAGTATATATCGTTATACGTTATATAGTAATAGTATATAACGTTATGCGTTATATAGTAATAGTATATAACGTCATACGTTATACAGTATAAGTATATAACGTTATACGTTATATAGTAATAGTATATAACGTTATACGTGATATGGTAATACTATATAACGTTATACGTTATATAGTAATAGTATATAACGTTATACGTTATATAGTAATAGTATATAACGTTATACGTTAGTACGTAATAATATACAACGTTATACGTGATATGGCAATACTATATAACGTTATACGTTATGTAGTAATAGTATATAACGTTATACGTTATATAGTAATATTATATAACGTTATGCGTTATATAGTAATATTATATAACGTTATGCGTTATATAGTAATAGTATATAACGTTATACGTTATGTAGTAATAGTATATAACGTTATACGTTATATAGTAATATTACATAACGTTATGCGTTATATAGTAATATTATATAACGTTATGCGTTATATAGTAATAGTATACAACGTTATGCGTTATATAGTAATATTATATATCGTTATACGTTATATAGTAATAGTATATAACGTTATACGTTATATAGTAATAGTATATAACGTTATACGTTATATAGTAATAGTATACAACCTTATACGATAGTACGGAATAGTATATATCGTTATACGTTATGTAGTAATAGTATATAACGTTATACGTTATATAGTAATAGTATATAACGTTATACGTTATATAGTAATAGTATATAACGTTATACGTTATATAGTAATAGTATATAACGTTATACGTTAATACGTAATAGTATATATCGTTATACGTTATATAGTAATAGTATATAACGTTATACGTTATATAGTAATAGTATATAACGTTATGCGTTAATACGTAATAGTATATATCGTTATACGTTATATAGTAATAGTATATAACGTTATGCGTTATATAGTAATAGTATATAACGTCATCCGTTATATAGTATAAGTATATAACGTTATACGTTATGTAGTAATAGTATATAACGTTATACGTTAGATAGTATAAGTATATAACGTTATACGTTATATAGTAATAGTATATAGCGTTATACGTGATATGGTAATACTATATAACGTTATACGTTATATAGTAATAGTATATAACGTTATACGTTATATAGTAATGGTATATAACGTTATACGTTATATAGTAATATTATATAACGTTATGCGTTATATAGTAATAGTATATAACGTTATACGTTATATAGTAATAGTATATAACGTTATGCATTATATAGTAATAGTATATAACGTTATACGATAGTACGGAATAGTATATATCGTTATACGTTATATAGTAATATTATATAACGTTATACGTTATATAGTAATAGTATATAACGTTATACGTTATATAGTAATAGTATATAACGTTATACGTTATATAGTAATAGTATATAACGTTATACGTTATTACGTAATAGTATATATCGTTATACGTTATATAGTAATAGTATATAACGTTATACGTTAGTACGTAATAATATATAACGTTATACGATAGTACGGAATAGTATATATCGTTATACGTTATATAGTAATAGTATATAACGTTATACGTTATATAGTAATGGTATATAACGTTATACGTTATATAGTAGTAGTATATAACGTTATACGTTAATACGTAATAGTATTTATCGTTATACGTTATATAGTAATAGTATATATCGTTATACGTTATATAGTAATAGTATATAACGTTATGCGTTATATAGTAATAGTATAGAACGTTATACGATAGTACGGAATAGTATATATCGTTATACGTTATATAGTAACAGTATATAACGTTATACGTTATATAGTAATAGTATATAACGTTATACGTTATATAGTAATAGTATATAACGTTATACGTTATATAGTAATAGTATATAACGTTATACGTTATATAGTAATAGTATATAACGTTATACGTTATATAGTAATAGTATATAACGTTATACGTTAATACGTAATAGTATATAACGTTATACGTTATATAGTAATAGTATATAACGTTATACGTTATTACGTAATAGTATATAACGTTATACGTTATATAGTAATAGTATATAACGTTATACGTTATATAGTAATAGTATATAACGTTATGCGTTATATAGTAATAGTATATAACGTTATACGATAGTACGGAATAGTATATATCGTTATACGTTATATAGTAATAGTATATAACGTTATACGTTATATAGTAATAGTATATAACGTTATGCGTTATATAGTAATAGTATATAACGTTATACGTTAATAGGTAATAGTATATAACGTTATACGTTATATAGTAATAGTATATAACGTTATACGTTATATAGTAATAGTATATAACGTTATACGTTATATAGTAATAGTATATAACATTATACGTTATATAGTAATAGTATATAACGTTATACGTTATATAGTAATAGTATATAACGTTATACGTTAATACATAATAGTATATATCGTTATACGTTATATAGTAATATTATATAACGTTATACGTTATATAGTAATAGTATATAACGTTATACGTTATATAGTAATATTATATAACGTTATGCGTTATATAGTAATATTATATAACGTTATGCGTTATATAGTAATAGTATATATCGTTATACGTTAATACGTAATAGTATATAACGTTATACGTTATATAGTAATAGTATATAACGTTATGCGCTATATAGTAATAGTATATAACGTCATACGTTATATAGTATAAGTATATAACGTTATACGTTATATAGTAATAGTATATAACGTTATACGTGATATGGTAATAATATATAACGTTATACGTTATATAGTAATAGTATATAACGTTATACGTTATATAGTAATGGTATATAACGTTATACGTTATATAGTAATATTATATAACGTTATGTGTTATATAGTAATAGTATATAACGTTATACGTTATATAGTAATAGTATATAACGTTATGCATTATATAGTAATAGTATATAACGTTATACGATAGTACGGAATAGTATATATCGTTATACGTTATATAGTAATAGTATATAACGTTATACGTTATATAGTAATAGTATATAACGTTATACGTTATATAGTAATAGTATATAACGTTATACGTTATATAGTAATAGTATATAACGTTATACGTTATATAGTAATAGTATATAACGTTATACGTTAATACGTAATAGTATATATCGTTATACGTTATATAGTAATAGTATATAACGTTATACGTTATATAGTAATAGTATATAACGTTATACGTTATATAGTAATAGTATATAACGTTATACGTTATATAGTATAAGTATATACCGTTATACGTTATATAGTAATAGTATATAACGTTATGCGTTATATAGTAATAGTATATAACGTTATACGTTATATAGTAATAGTATATATCGTTATAAGTTATATAGTAATAGTATATAACGTTATACGTTATATAGTAATAGTATATAACGTTATACGTTATATAGTAATATTATATAACGTTATGCGTTATATAGTAATATTATATAACGTTATGCGTTATATAGTAATAGTATATAACGTTATACGTTATATAGTAATAGTATATAACGTTATACGTTATATAGTAATAGTGTATATCGTTATACGTTATATAGTAATAGTATATAACGTTATACGTTATATAGTAATAGTATATAACGTTATACGTTATATAGTAATAGTATATAACGTTATACGTTATATAGTAATAGTATATAACGTTATGCGTTATATAGTAATAGTTTATAACGTTATACGTTATATAGTAATAGTATATAACGTTATACGTTATATAGTAATATTATATAACGTTATGCGTTATATAGTAATAGTATATAACGTTATACGTTATATAGTAATAGTATATAACGTTATACGTTATATAGTAATAGTATATAACGTTATACGTTATATAGTAATAGTATATAACGTTATGCGTTATATAGTAATAGTTTATAACGTTATACGTTATATAGTAATAGTATATAACGTTATACGTTAATACGTAATAGTATATATCGTTATACGTTATATAGTAGTAGTATATAACGTTATGCGTTATATAGTAATAGTATATAACGTCATCCGTTATATAGTATAAGTATATAACGTTATACGTTATGTAGTAATAGTATATAACGTTATACGTTATATAGTATAAGTATATAACGTTATACGTTATATAGTAATAGTATATAACGTTATACGTGATATGGTAATACTATATAACGTTATACGTTATATAGTAATAGTATATAACGTTATACGTTATATAGTAATGGTATATAACGTTATACGTTATATAGTAATATTATATAACGTTATGCGTTATATAGTAATAGTATATAACGTTATACATTATATAGTAATAGTATATAACGTTATGCATTATATAGTAATAGTATATAACGTTATACGTTATATAGTAATAGTATATAACGTTATACGTTATATAGCAATAGTATATAACGTTATACGTTATATAGTAATAGTATATAACGTTATACGTTAATACGTAATAGTATATATCGTTATACGTTATATAGTAATAGTATATATCGTTATACGTTATATAGTAATAGTATATAACGTTATGCGTTATATAGTAATAGTATATAACGTTATACGTTATATAGTAATAGTATATAACGTTATACGTTATATAGTAATGGTATATAACGTTATACGTTATATAGTAATATTATATAACGTTATGCGTTATATAGTAATATTATATAACGTTATGCGTTATATAGTAATAGTATATAACGTTATACGTTATATAGTAATAGTATATAACGTTATGCATTATATAGTAATAGTATATAACGTTATACGTTATATAGTAATAGTATATAACGTTATACGTTATATAGTAATAGTACATAACGTTATACGTTATATAGTAATAGTATATAACGTTATACGTTATATAGTAATAGTACATAACGTTATACGTTATATAGTAATACTATATAACGTTATACGTTATATAGTAATAGTACATAACGTTATACGTGATATGGTAATGGTATATAACGTTATACGTTATATAGTAATATTATATAACGTTATGCATTATATAGTAATAGTATATAACGTTATACGTTATATAGTAATAGTATATAACGTTATGCATTATATAGTAATAGTATATAACGTTATACGTTATATAGTAATAGTATATAACGTTATACGTTATATAGTAATAGTACATAACGTTATACGTTATATAGTAATAGTATATAACGTTATACGTTATATAGTAATAGTACATAACGTCATACGTTATATAGTAATAGTATATAACGTTATACGTTATATAGTAATAGTACATAACGTTATACGTTATATAGTAATAGTATATAACGTTATACGTTATATAGTAATAGTATATAACGTTATACGTTATATAGTAATAGTATATAACGTTATACGTTATATAGTAATAGTACATAACGTTATACGTTATATAGTAATAGTATATAACGTTATTCGTTATATAGTAACAGTTTATAACGTTATACGTTAATACGAAATAGTATATAACGTTATACGTTATTACGTAATAGTATATAACGTTATGCGTTATATAGTAATAGTATATAACGTTATACGTTATATAGTAATGGTATATAACGTTATGCGTTATATAGTAATAGTATATAACGTTATACGTTATATAGTAATAGTATATAACGTTATGCGTTATATAGTAATAGTATATAACGTTATACGATAGTACGGAATATTATATATCGTTATACGTTATATAGTAATAGTATATAACGTTATACGTTATTTAGTAATAGTATATAACGTTATACGTTATATAGTAATAGTATATAACGTTATACGTTAATACGTAATAGTATATAACGTTATACGTTATATAGTAATAGTATATAACGTTATACGTTATTACGTAATGGTATATAACGTTATACGTTATATAGTAATAGTATATAACGTTATACGTTATATAGTAATAGTATATAACGTTATACGTTAATACGTAATAGTATTTACGTAATAACGTATAACGTTATATAGTAGTAGTATATAACGTTATACGTTAATACGTAATAGTATATATCGTTATACGTTATATAGTAATAGTATATAACGTTATACGTTATATAGTAATAGTATATAACGTTATACGTTATATAGTAATAGTATATAACGTTATGCATTATATAGTAATAGTATATAACGTTATACGTTATATAGTAATAGTATATAACGTTATACGTTATATAGTAATAGTACATAACGTTATGCATTATATAGTAATAGTATATAACGTTATACGTTATATAGTAATAGTATATAACGTTATACGTTATATAGTAATAGTATATAACGTTATACGTTATATAGTAATATTATATAACGTTATGCGTTATATAGTAATATTATATAACGTTATGCGTTATATAGTAATAGTATATAACGTTATACGTTATATAGTAATAGTATATAACGTTATACGTTATATAGTAATAGTATATAACGTTATACGTTATATTGTAATAGTATATAACGTTATACGTTATATAGTATAAGTATATACCGTTATACGTTGTATAGTAATAGTATATAACGTTATGCGTTATATAGTAATAGTATATAACGTTATACGTTATATAGTAATAGTATATAACGTTATACGTTATATAGTAATGGTATATAACGTTATACGTTATATAGTAGTAGTATATAACGTTATACGTTAATACGTAATAGTATATATCGTTATACGTTATATAGTAATAGTATATAACGTTATACGTTATATAGTAATAGTATATAACGTTATACGTTATATAGTAATAGTATATAACGTTATACGTTATATAGTAATAGTATATAACGTTATACGTTATATAGTAATAGTATATAACGTTATACGTTAATACGTAATAGTATATAACGTTATACGTTATATAGTAATAGTATATAACGTTATACGTTATTACGTAATAGTATATAACGTTATACGTTATATAGTAATAGTATATAACGTTATACGTTATATAGTAATAGTATATAACGTTATGCGTTATATAGTAATAGTATATAACGTTATACGATAGTACGGAATAGTATATATCGTTATACGTTATATAGTAATAGTATATAACGTTATACGTTATATAGTAATAGTATATAACGTTATACGTTATATAGTAATAGTATATAACGTTATACGTTATATAGTAATAGTATATAACGTTATACGTTATATAGTAATAGTACATAACGTTATGCATTATATAGTAATAGTATATAACGTTATACGTTATATAGTAATAGTACATAACGTTATGCATTATATAGTAATAGTATATAACGTTATACGTTATATAGTATAAGTATATAACGTTATACGTTATATAGTAATAGTATATAACGTTGTACGTGATATGGTAATACTATATAACGTTATACGTTATATAGTAATAGTATATAACATTATACGTTATATAGTAATGGTATATAACGTTATACGTTATATAGTAATATTATATAACGTTATGCGTTATATAGTAATAGTATATAACGTTATACATTATATAGTAATAGTATATAACGTTATGCATTATATAGTAATAGTATATAACGTTATACGTTATATAGTAATAGTATATAACGTTATACGTTATATAGTAATAGTACATAACGTTATGCATTATATAGTAATAGTATATAACGTTATACGTTATATAGTAATAGTACATAACGTTATGCATTATATAGTAATAGTATATAACGTTATACGTTATATAGTATAAGTATATAACGTTATACGTTATATAGTATAAGTATATAACGTTATACGTTATATAGTAATAGTATATAACGTTATACGTTATATAGTAATGGTATATAACGTTATACGTTATATAGTAATATTATATAACGTTATGCGTTATATAGTAATATTATATAACGTTATGCGTTATATAGTAATAGTATATAACGTTATACGTTATATAGTAATAGTATATAACGTTATGCATTATATAGTAATAGTATATAACGTTATACGTTATATAGTAATAGTATATAACGTTATACGTTATATAGTAATAGTACATAACGTTATACGTTATATAGTAATAGTATATAACGTTATACGTTATATAGTAATAGTACATAACGTTATACGTTATATAGTAATACTATATAACGTTATACGTTATATAGTAATAGTACATAACGTTATACGTGATATGGTAATGGTATATAACGTTATACGTTATATAGTAATATTATATAACGTTATACGTTATATAGTATAAGTATATAACGTTATAAGTTATATAGTAATAGTATATAACGTTATACGTGATATGGTAATACTATATAACGTTATACGTTATATAGTAATAGTATATAACGTTATACGTGATATGGTAATACTATATAACGTTATACGTTATATAGTAATAGTATATAACGTTATACGTTATATAGTAATAGTATATAACGTTATGCGTTATATGGTAATAGTTTATAACGTTATACGTTATATAGTAATAGTATATAACGTTATACGTTAATACGTAATAGTATATATCGTTATACGTTATATAGTAGTAGTATATAACGTTATGCGTTATATAGTAATAGTATATAACGTTATACGTGATATGGTAATACTATATAACGTTATACGTTATATAGTAATAGTATATAACGTTATACGTTATATAGTAATAGTATATAACGTTATGCGTTATATAGTAATAGTATATAACGTTATACGATAGTACGGAATAGTATATATCGTTATACGTTATATAGTAATAGTATATAACGTTATACGTTATATAGTAATAGTATATAACGTTATACGTTATATAGTAATAGTATATAACGTTATACGTTATATAGTAATAGTATATAACGTTATACGTTATATAGTAATAGTACATAACGTTATGCATTATATAGTAATAGTATATAACGTTATACGTTATATAGTAATAGTACATAACGTTATGCATTATATAGTAATAGTATATAACGTTATACGTTATATAGTATAAGTATATAACGTTATACGTTATATAGTATAAGTATATAACGTTATAAGTTATATAGTAATAGTATATAACGTTATACGTTATATAGCAATAGTATATAACGTTATACGTTATATAGTAATAGTATATAACGTTATACGTTAATACGTAATAGTATATATCGTTATACGTTATATAGTAATAGTATATAACGTTATGCGTTATATAGTAATAGTATATAACGTTATACGTGATATGGTAATACTATATAACGTTATACGTTATATAGTAATAGTATATAACGTTATACGTTATATAGTAATGTTTTATAACGTTATACGTTATATAGTAATATTATATAACGTTATGCGTTATATAGTAATATTATATAACGTTATGCGTTATATAGTAATAGTATATAACGTTATACGTTATATAGTAATAGTATATAACGTTATGCATTATATAGTAATAGTATATAACGTTATACGTTATATAGTAATAGTATATAACGTTATACGTTATATAGTAATAGTACATAACGTTATACGTTATATAGTAATAGTATATAACGTTATACGTTATATAGTAATAGTACATAACGTTATACGTTATATAGTAATACTATATAACGTTATACGTTATATAGTAATAGTACATAACGTTATACGTGATATGGTAATGGTATATAACGTTATACGTTATATAGTAATATTATATAACGTTATGCGTTATATAGTAATAGTATATAACGTTATACGTTATATAGTAATAGTATATAACGTTATGCATTATATAGTAATAGTATATAACGTTATACGTTATATAGTAATAGTATATAACGTTATACGTTATATAGTAATAGTACATAACGTTATACGTTATATAGTAATAGTATATAACGTTATACGTTATATAGTAATAGTACATAACGTCATACGTTATATAGTAATAGTATATAACGTTATACGTTATATAGTAATAGTACATAACGTTATACGTTATATAGTAATAGTATATAACGTTATACGTTATATAGTAATAGTATATAACGTTATAAGTTATATAGTAATAGTATATAACGTTATACGTTATATAGTAATAGTACATAACGTTATACGTTATATAGTAATAGTATATAACGTTATTCGTTATATAGTAACAGTTTATAACGTTATACGTTAATACGTAATAGTATATAACGTTATACGTTATTACGTAATAGTATATAACGTTATGCGTTATATAGTAATAGTATATAACGTTATACGTTATATAGTAATGGTATATAACGTTATGCGTTATATAGTAATAGTATATAACGTTATACGTTATATAGTAATAGTATATAACGTTATGCGTTATATAGTAATAGTATATAACGTTATACGATAGTACGGAATATTATATATCGTTATACGTTATATAGTAATAGTATATAACGTTATACGTTATATAGTAATAGTATATAACGTTATACGTTATATAGTAATAGTATATAACGTTATACGTTAATACGTAATAGTATATAACGTTATACGTTATATAGTAATAGTATATAACGTTATACGTTATTACGTAATGGTATATAACGTTATACGTTATATAGTAATAGTATATAACGTTATACGTTATATAGTAATAGTATATAACGTTATACGTTAATACGTAATAGTATATAACGTTATACGGTATATAGTAGTAGTATATAACGTTATACGTTAATACGTAATAGTATATATCGTTATACGTTATATAGTAATAGTATATAACGTTATACGTTATATAGTAATAGTATATAACGTTATACGTTATATAGTAATAGTATATAACGTTATGCATTATATAGTAATAGTATATAACGTTATACGTTATATAGTAATAGTATATAACGTTATACGTTATATAGTAATAGTACATAACGTTATGCATTATATAGTAATAGTATATAACGTTATACGTTATATAGTAATAGTATATAACGTTATACGTTATATAGTAATAGTATATAACGTTATACGTTATATAGTAATATTATATAACGTTATGCGTTATATAGTAATATTATATAACGTTATGCGTTATATAGTAATAGTATATAACGTTATACGTTATATAGTAATAGTATATAACGTTATACGTTATATAGTAATAGTATATAACGTTATACGTTATATAGTAATAGTATATAACGTTATACGTTATATTGTAATAGTATATAACGTTATACGTTATATAGTATAAGTATATACCGTTATACGTTGTATAGTAATAGTATATAACGTTATACGTTATATAGTAATATTATATAACGTTATACGTTATATAGTATAAGTATATAACGTTATGCGTTATATAGTAATAGTATATAACGTTATACGTGATATGGTAATACTATATAACGTTATACGTTATATAGTAATAGTATATAACGTTATACGTTATATAGTGATGGTATATAACGTTATACGTTATATAGTAATATTATATAACGTTATGCGTTATATAGTAATATTATATAACGTTATGCGTTATATAGTAATAGTATATAACGTTATACGTTATATAGTAATAGTATATAACGTTATACGTTATATAGTAATAGTATATAACGTTATACGTTATATAGTAATAGTATATAACGTTATACGTTAATACGTAATAGTATATAACGTTATACGTCATATAGTAATAGTATATAACGATATACGTTATATAGTAATAGTATATAACGTGATACGTTAGTACGTAATAATATACAACGTTATACGTGATATGGCAATACTATATAACGTTATACGATAGTACGGAATAGTCTATACCGTTATACGTTATATAGTAATAGTATATAACGTTATACGTTATATAGTAATAGTATATAACGTTATACGTTATATAGTAATAGTAGATAACGTTATACGTTATATAGTAATGGTATATAACGTTATACGTTATATAGTAGTAGTATATAACGTTATACGTTAATACGTAATAGTATATATCGTTATACGTTATATAGTAATAGTATATAACGTTATGCGTTATATAGTAATAGTATACAACGTTATACGATAGTACGGAATAGTATATATCGTTATACGCTATATAGTAATAGTATATAACGTTATACGTTATATGGTAATAGTATATAACGTTATACGTTATATAGTAATAGTATATAACGTTATACGTTAATACGTAATAGTATATATCGTTATACGTTATATAGTAATATTATATAACGTTATGCGTTATATAGTAATATTATATAACGTTATGCGTTATATAGTAACAGTATATAACGTTATGCGTTATATAGTAATAGTATATAATGTTGTACGTTATATAGTAATAGTATATAACGTTATACGTTATATAGTAATAGTATATAACGTTATACGTTATATAGTAATAGTATATAACGTTATACGTTATATAGTAATGGTATATAACGTTATACGTTATATAGTAATATTATATAACGTTATGCGTTATATAGTAATAGTATATAACGTTATACGTTATATAGTAATAGTATATAACTTTATACGTTATATAGTAATAGTATATAACGTTATACGTTATTACGTAATAGTATATAACGTTACACGATAGTACGGAATAGTATATATCGTTATACGTTATATAGTAATAGTATATAACGTTATACGTTATATAGTAATGGTATATAACGTTATACGTTATATAGTAGTAGTATATAACGTTATACGTTAATACATAATAGTATATATCGTTATACGTTATATAGTAATAGTATATATCGTTATACGTTATATAGTAATAGTATATAACGTTATGCGTTATATAGTAATAGTATAGAACGTTATACGATAGTACGGAATAGTATATATCGTTATACGTTATATAGTAACAGTATATAACGTTATACGTTATATAGTAATAGTATATAACGTTATACGTTATATAGTAATAGTATATAACGTTATACGTTATATAGTAATAGTATATAACGTTATACGTTATATAGTAATAGTATATAACGTTATACGTTATATAGTAATAGTATATAACGTTATACGTTAATACGTAATAGTATATAACGTTATACGTTATATAGTAATAGTATATAACGTTATACGTTATTACGTAATAGTATATAACGTTATACGTTATATAGTAATTGTATATAACGTTATACGTTATATAGTAATAGTATATAACGTTATGCGTTATATAGTAATAGTATATAACGTTATACGATAGTACGGAATAGTATATATCGTTATACGTTATATAGTAATAGTATATAACGTTATACGTTATATAGTAATAGTATATAACGTTATGCGTTATATAGTAATAGTATATAACGTTATACGTTAATAGGTAATAGTATATAACGTTATACGTTATATAGTAATAGTATATAACGTTATACGTTATATAGTAATAGTATATAACGTTATACGTTATATAGTAATAGTATATAACATTATACGTTATATAGTAATAGTATATAACGTTATACGTTATATAGTAATAGTACATAACGTTATACGTTAATACATAATAGTATATATCGTTATACGTTATATAGTAATATTATATAACGTTATACGTTATATAGTAATAGTATATAACGTTATACGTTATATAGTAATATTATATAACGTTATGCGTTATATAGTAATATTATATAACGTTATGCGTTATATAGTAATAGTATATAACGTTATACGTTATATAGTAATAGTATATAACGTTATGCGTTATATAGTAATAGTATATAACGTTATACGTTATATAGTAATAGTATATAACGTTATACGTTATATAGTAATGGTATATAACGTTATACGTTATATAGTAGTATTATATAACGTTATACGTTAATACGTAATAGTATATATCGTTATAAGTTATATAGTAATGGTATATAACGTTATACGTTATATAGTAATATTATATAACGTTATGCGTTATATAGTAATAGTATATAACGTTATACGTTATATAGTAATAGTATATAACGTTATGCATTATATAGTAATAGTATATAACGTTATACGTTATATAGTAATAGTATATAACGTTATACGTTATTACGTAATAGTATATAACGTTATACGTTATATAGTAATAGTATATAACGTTATACGTTATATAGTAATAGTATATAACGTTATGCGTTATATAGTAATAGTATATAACGTTATACGATAGTACGGAATAGTATATATCGTTATACGTTATATAGTAATAGTATATAACGTTATACGTTATATAGTAATAGTATATAACGTTATACGTTATATAGTAATAGTATATAACGTTATACGTTAATAGGTAATAGTATATAACGTTCTACGTTATATAGTAATAGTATATAACGTTATACGTTATATAGTAATAGTATATAACGTTATACGTTAATACATAATAGTATATATCGTTATACGTTATATAGTAATATTATATAACGTTATACGTTATATAGTAATAGTATATAACGTTATACGTTATATAGCAATATTATATAACGTTATGCGTTATATAGTAATATTATATAACGTTATGCGTTATATAGTAATAGTATATAACGTTATACGTTATATAGTAATAGTATATAACGTTATACGTTATGTAGTAATAGTATATAACGTTATACGTTATATAGTATAAGTATATAACGTTATACGTTATATAGTAATATTATATAACGTTATACGTTATATAGTAATAGTATATAACGTTATACGTTATATAGTAATATTATATAACGTTATGCGTTATATAGTAATATTATATAACGTTATGCGTTATATAGTAATAGTATATAACGTTATGCGTTATATAGTAATAGTTTATAACGTTATACGTTATATAGTAATAGTATATAACGTTATACGTTAATACGTAATAGTATATATCGTTATACGTTATATAGTAATAGTATATAACGTTATGCGTTATATAGTAATAGTATATAACGTCATCCGTTATATAGTATAAGTATATAACGTTATACGTTATGTAGTAATAGTATATAACGTTATACGTTATATAGTATAAGTATATAACGTTATGCGTTATATAGTAATAGTATATAACGTTATAAGTGATATGGTAATACTATATAACGTTATACGTTATATAGTAATAGTATATAACGTTATACGTTATATAGTGATGGTATATAACGTTATACGTTATATAGTAATATTATATAACGTTATGCGTTATATAGTAATATTATATATCGTTATGCGTTATATAGTAATAGTATATAACGTTATACGTTATATAGTAATAGTATATAACGTTATACGTTATATAGTAATAGTATATAACGTTATACGTTATATAGTAATAGTATATAACGTTATACGTTATATAGTAATAGTATATAACGTTATACGTTATGTAGTAATAGTATATAACGTTATACGTTATATAGTAATAGTACATAACGTCATACGTTATATAGTAATAGTATATAACGTTATACGTTATATAGTAATAGTACATAACGTTATACGTTATATAGTAATAGTATATAACGTTATACGTTATATAGTAATAGTATATAACGTTATGCATTATATAGTAATAGTATATAACGTTATACGTTATATAGTAATAGTATATAACGTTATACGTTATATAGTAATAGTACATAACGTTATACGTTATATAGTAATAGTATATAACGTTATACGTTATATAGTAATAGTACATAACGTCATACGTTATATAGTAATAGTATATAACGTTATACGTTATATAGTAATAGTATATAACGTTATTCGTTATATAGTAACAGTTTATAACGTTATACGTTAATACGTAATAGTATATAACGTTATACGTTATTACGTAATAGTATATAACGTTATGCGTTATATAGTAATAGTATATAACGTTATACGTTATATAGTAATAGTATATAACGTTATGCGTTATATAGTAATAGTATATAACGTTATACGTTATATAGTAATAGTATATAACGTTATGCGTTATATAGTAATAGTATATAACGTTATACGATAGTACGGAATAGTATATATCGTTATACGTTATATAGTAATAGTATATAACGTTATACGTTATTTAGTAATAGTATATAACGTTATACGTTATATAGTAATAGTATATAACGTTATACGTTAATACGTAATAGTATATAACGTTATACGTTATATAGTAATAGTATATAACGTTATACGTTATTACGTAATGGTATATAACGTTATACGTTATATAGTAATAGTATATAACGTTATACGTTATATAGTAATAGTATATAACGTTATGCATTATATAGTAATAGTATATAACGTTATACGTTATATAGTAATAGTATATAACGTTATACGTTATATAGTAATAGTATATAACGTTATACGTTATATAGTAATATTATATAACGTTATGCGTTATATAGTAATATTATATAACGTTATGCGTTATATAGTAATAGTATATAACGTTATACGTTATATAGTAATAGTATATAACGTTATACGTTATATAGTAATAGTATATAACGTTATACGTTATATTGTAATAGTATATAACGTTATACGTTATATAGTATAAGTATATACCGTTATACGTTGTATAGTAATAGTATATAACGTTATGCGTTATATAGTAATAGTATATAACGTTATACGTTATATAGTAATAGTATATAACGTTATACGTTATATAGTAATGGTATATAACGTTATACGTTATATAGTAGTAGTATATAACGTTATACGTTAATACGTAATAGTATATATCGTTATACGTTATATAGTAATAGTATATAACGTTATACGTTATATAGTAATAGTATATAACGTTATACGTTATATAGTAATAGTATATAACGTTATACGTTATATAGTAATAGTATATAACGTTATACGTTATATAGTAATAGTATATAACGTTATACGTTAATACGTAATAGTATATAACGTTATACGTTATATAGTAATAGTATATAACGTTATACGTTATTACGTAATAGTATATAACGTTATACGTTATATAGTAATAGTATATAACGTTATACGTTATATAGTAATAGTATATAACGTTATGCGTTATATAGTAATAGTATATAACGTTATACGATAGTACGGAATAGTATATATCGTTATACGTTATATAGTAATAGTATATAACGTTATACGTTATATAGTAATAGTATATAACGTTATACGTTATATAGTAATAGTATATAACGTTATACGTTATATAGTAATAGTATATAACGTTATACGTTATATAGTAATAGTACATAACGTTATGCATTATATAGTAATAGTATATAACGTTATACGTTATATAGTAATAGTACATAACGTTATGCATTATATAGTAATAGTATATAACGTTATACGTTATATAGTATAAGTATATAACGTTATACGTTATATAGTAATAGTATATAACGTTATACGTGATATGGTAATACTATATAACGTTATACGTTATATAGTAATAGTATATAACATTATACGTTATATAGTAATGGTATATAACGTTATACGTTATATAGTAATATTATATAACGTTATGCGTTATATAGTAATAGTATATAACGTTATACATTATATAGTAATAGTATATAACGTTATGCATTATATAGTAATAGTATATAACGTTATACGTTATATAGTAATAGTATATAACGTTATACGTTATATAGCAATAGTATATAACGTTATACGTTATATAGCAATAGTATATAACGTTATACGTTATATAGTAATAGTATATAACGTTATACGTTAATACGTAATAGTATATATCGTTATACGTTATATAGTAATAGTATATAACGTTATGCGTTATATAGTAATAGTATATAACGTTATACGTGATATGGTAATACTATATAACGTTATACGTTATATAGTAATAGTATATAACGTTATACGTTATATAGTAATGGTATATAACGTTATACGTTATATAGTAATATTATATAACGTTATGCGTTATATAGTAATATTATATAACGTTATGCGTTATATAGTAATAGTATATAACGTTATACGTTATATAGTAATAGTATATAACGTTATGCATTATATAGTAATAGTATATAACGTTATACGTTATATAGTAATAGTATATAACGTTATACGTTATATAGTAATAGTACATAACGTTATACGTTATATAGTAATAGTATATAACGTTATACGTTATATAGTAATAGTACATAACGTTATACGTTATATAGTAATACTATATAACGTTATACGTTATATAGTAATAGTACATAACGTTATACGTGATATGGTAATGGTATATAACGTTATACGTTATATAGTAATATTATATAACGTTATACGTTATATAGTATAAGTATATAACGTTATAAGTTATATAGTAATAGTATATAACGTTATACGTGATATGGTAATACTATATAACGTTATACGTTATATAGTAATAGTATATAACGTTATACGTGATATGGTAATACTATATAACGTTATACGTTATATAGTAACAGTATATAACGTTATACGTTATATAGTAATAGTATATAACGTTATGCGTTATATGGTAATAGTTTATAACGTTATACGTTATATAGTAATAGTATATAACGTTATACGTTAATACGTAATAGTATATATCGTTATACGTTATATAGTAGTAGTATATAACGTTATGCGTTATATAGTAATAGTATATAACGTCATCCGTTATATAGTATAAGTATATAACGTTATACGTTATGTAGTAATAGTATATAACGTTATACGTTATATAGTATAAGTATATAACGTTATACGTTATATAGTATAAGTATATAACGTTATAAGTTATATAGTAATAGTATATAACGTTATACGTTATATAGCAATAGTATATAACGTTATACGTTATATAGTAATAGTATATAACGTTATACGTTAATACGTAATAGTATATATCGTTATACGTTATATAGTAATAGTATATAACGTTATGCGTTATATAGTAATAGTATATAACGTTATACGTGATATGGTAATACTATATAACGTTATACGTTATATAGTAATAGTATATAACGTTATACGTTATATAGTAATGTTTTATAACGTTATACGTTATATAGTAATATTATATAACGTTATGCGTTATATAGTAATATTATATAACGTTATGCGTTATATAGTAATAGTATATAACGTTATACGTTATATAGTAATAGTATATAACGTTATGCATTATATAGTAATAGTATATAACGTTATACGTTATATAGTAATAGTATATAACGTTATACGTTATATAGTAATAGTACATAACGTTATACGTTATATAGTAATAGTATATAACGTTATACGTTATATAGTAATAGTACATAACGTTATACGTTATATAGTAATACTATATAACGTTATACGTTATATAGTAATAGTACATAACGTTATACGTGATATGGTAATGGTATATAACGTTATACGTTATATAGTAATATTATATAACGTTATGCGTTATATAGTAATAGTATATAACGTTATACGTTATATAGTAATAGTATATAACGTTATGCATTATATAGTAATAGTATATAACGTTATACGTTATATAGTAATAGTATATAACGTTATACGTTATATAGTAATAGTACATAACGTTATACGTTATATAGTAATAGTATATAACGTTATACGTTATATAGTAATAGTACATAACGTCATACGTTATATAGTAATAGTATATAACGTTATACGTTATATAGTAATAGTACATAACGTTATACGTTATATAGTAATAGTATATAACGTTATACGTTATATAGTAATAGTATATAACGTTATAAGTTATATAGTAATAGTATATAACGTTATACGTTATATAGTAATAGTACATAACGTTATACGTTATATAGTAATAGTATATAACGTTATTCGTTATATAGTAACAGTTTATAACGTTATACGTTAATACGTAATAGTATATAACGTTATACGTTATTACGTAATAGTATATAACGTTATGCGTTATATAGTAATAGTATATAACGTTATACGTTATATAGTAATAGTATATAACGTTATGCGTTATATAGTAATAGTATATAACGTTATACGTTATATAGTAATAGTATATAACGTTATGCGTTATATAGTAATAGTATATAACGTTATACGATAGTACGGAATAGTATATATCGTTATACGTTATATAGTAATAGTATATAACGTTATACGTTATTTAGTAATAGTATATAACGTTATACGTTATATAGTAATAGTATATAACGTTATACGTTAATACGTAATAGTATATAACGTTATACGTTATATAGTAATAGTATATAACGTTATACGTTATTACGTAATGGTATATAACGTTATACGTTATATAGTAATAGTATATAACGTTATACGTTATATAGTAATAGTATATAACGTTATACGTTATATAGTAATAGTATATAACGTTATACGTTAATACGTAATAGTATATAACGTTATACGGTATATAGTAATAGTATATAACGTTATACGTTATATAGTAATAGTATATAACGTTATACGTTATATAGTAATAGTATATAACGTTATACGTTATATAGTAATAGTATATAACGTTATACGTTATATAGTAATAGTATATAACGTTATACGTTAATACATAATAGTATATATCGTTATACGTTATATAGTAATATTATATAACGTTATACGTTATATAGTAATAGTATATAACGTTATACGTTATATAGTAATATTATATAACGTTATGCGTTATATAGTAATATTATATAACGTTATGCGTTATATAGTAATAGTATATAACGTTATGCGTTATATAGTAATAGTTTATAACGTTATACGTTATATAGTAATAGTATATAACGTTATACGTTAATACGTAATAGTATATAACGTTATGCATTATATAGTAATAGTATATAACGTTATACGTTATATAGTAATAGTATATAACGTTATACGTTATATAGTAATAGTACATAACGTTATACGTTATATAGTAATACTATATAACGTTATACGTTATATAGTAATAGTACATAACGTTATACGTGATATGGTAATGGTATATAACGTTATACGTTATATAGTAATATTATATAACGTTATACGTTATATAGTATAAGTATATAACGTTATAAGTTATATAGTAATAGTATATAACGTTATACGTGATATGGTAATACTATATAACGTTATACGTTATATAGTAATAGTATATAACGTTATACGTGATATGGTAATACTATATAACGTTATACGTTATATAGTAACAGTATATAACGTTATACGTTATATAGTAATAGTATATAACGTTATGCGTTATATGGTAATAGTTTATAACGTTATACGTTATATAGTAATAGTATATAACGTTATACGTTAATACGTAATAGTATATATCGTTATACGTTATATAGTAGTAGTATATAACGTTATGCGTTATATAGTAATAGTATATAACGTCATCCGTTATATAGTATAAGTATATAACGTTATACGTTATGTAGTAATAGTATATAACGTTATACGTTATATAGTATAAGTATATAACGTTATACGTTATATAGTATAAGTATATAACGTTATAAGTTATATAGTAATAGTATATAACGTTATACGTTATATAGCAATAGTATATAACGTTATACGTTATATAGTAATAGTATATAACGTTATACGTTAATACGTAATAGTATATATCGTTATACGTTATATAGTAATAGTATATAACGTTATGCGTTATATAGTAATAGTATATAACGTTATACGTGATATGGTAATACTATATAACGTTATACGTGATATGGTAATGGTATATAACGTTATACGTTATATAGTAATATTATATAACGTTATGCGTTATATAGTAATAGTATATAACGTTATACGTTATATAGTAATAGTATATAACGTTATGCATTATATAGTAATAGTATATAACGTTATACGTTATATAGTAATAGTATATAACGTTATACGTTATATAGTAATAGTACATAACGTTATACGTTATATAGTAATAGTATATAACGTTATACGTTATATAGTAATAGTACATAACGTCATACGTTATATAGTAATAGTATATAACGTTATACGTTATATAGTAATAGTACATAACGTTATACGTTATATAGTAATAGTATATAACGTTATACGTTATATAGTAATAGTATATAACGTTATAAGTTATATAGTAATAGTATATAACGTTATACGTTATATAGTAATAGTACATAACGTTATACGTTATATAGTAATAGTATATAACGTTATTCGTTATATAGTAACAGTTTATAACGTTATACGTTAATACGTAATAGTATATAACGTTATACGTTATTACGTAATAGTATATAACGTTATGCGTTATATAGTAATAGTATATAACGTTATACGTTATATAGTAATAGTATATAACGTTATGCGTTATATAGTAATAGTATATAACGTTATACGTTATATAGTAATAGTATATAACGTTATGCGTTATATAGTAATAGTATATAACGTTATACGATAGTACGGAATAGTATATATCGTTATACGTTATATAGTAATAGTATATAACGTTATACGTTATTTAGTAATAGTATATAACGTTATACGTTATATAGTAATAGTATATAACGTTATACGTTAATACGTAATAGTATATAACGTTATACGTTATATAGTAATAGTATATAACGTTATACGTTATTACGTAATGGTATATAACGTTATACGTTATATAGTAATAGTATATAACGTTATACGTTATATACTAATAGTATATAACGTTATACGTTATATAGTAATAGTATATAACGTTATACGTTAATACGTAATAGTATATAACGTTATACGGTATATAGTAATAGTATATAACGTTATACGTTATATAGTAATAGTATATAACGTTATACGTTATATAGTAATAGTATATAACGTTATACGTTATATAGTAATAGTATATAACGTTATACGTTATATAGTAATAGTATATAACGTTATACGTTAATACATAATAGTATATATCGTTATACGTTATATAGTAATATTATATAACGTTATACGTTATATAGTAATAGTATATAACGTTATACGTTATATAGTAATATTATATAACGTTATGCGTTATATAGTAATATTATATAACGTTATGCGTTATATAGTAATAGTATATAACGTTATGCGTTATATAGTAATAGTTTATAACGTTATACGTTATATAGTAATAGTATATAACGTTATACGTTAATACGTAATAGTATATAACGTTATGCATTATATAGTAATAGTATATAACGTTATACGTTATATAGTAATAGTATATAACGTTATACGTTATATAGTAATAGTACATAACGTTATACGTTATATAGTAATAGTATATAACGTTATACGTTATATAGTAATATTATATAACGTTATACGTTATATAGTATAAGTATATAACGTTATGCGTTATATAGTAATAGTATATAACGTTATACGTGATATGGTAATACTATATAACGTTATACGTTATATAGTAATAGTATATAACGTTATACGTTATATAGTGATGGTATATAACGTTATACGTTATATAGTAATATTATATAACGTTATGCGTTATATAGTAATATTATATAACGTTATGCGTTATATAGTAATAGTATATAACGTTATACGTTATATAGTAATAGTATATAACGTTATACGTTATATAGTAATAGTATATAACGTTATACGTTATATAGTAATAGTATATAACGTTATACGTTAATACGTAATAGTATATAACGTTATACGTCATATAGTAATAGTATATAACGATATACGTTATATAGTAATAGTATATAACGTGATACGTTAGTACGTAATAATATACAACGTTATACGTGATATGGCAATACTATATAACGTTATACGATAGTACGGAATAGTATATACCGTTATACGTTATATAGTAATAGTATATAACGTTATACGTTATATAGTAATAGTATATAACGTTATACGTTATATAGTAATAGTATATAACGTTATACGTTATATAGTAATGGTATATAACGTTATACGTTATATAGTAGTAGTATATAACGTTATACGTTAATACGTAATAGTATATATCGTTATACGTTATATAGTAATAGTATATAACGTTATGCGTTATATAGTAATAGTATACAACGTTATACGATAGTACGGAATAGTATATATCGTTATACGTTATATAGTAATAGTATATAACGTTATACGTTATATGGTAATAGTATATAACGTTATACGTTATATAGTAATAGTATATAACGTTATACGTTAATACGTAATAGTATATATCGTTATACGTTATATAGTAATATTATATAACGTTATGCGTTATATAGTAATATTATATAACGTTATGCGTTATATAGTAACAGTATATAACGTTATGCGTTATATAGTAATAGTATATAATGTTGTACGTTATATAGTAATAGTATATAACGTTATACGTTATATAGTAATAGTATATAACGTTATACGTTATATAGTAATAGTATATAACGTTATACGTTATATAGTAATGGTATATAACGTTATACGTTATATAGTAATATTATATAACGTTATGCGTTATATAGTAATAGTATATAACGTTATACGTTATATAGTAATAGTATATAGCTTTATACGTTATATAGTAATAGTATATAACGTTATACGTTATTACGTAATAGTATATAACGTTACACGATAGTACGGAATAGTATATATCGTTATACGTTATATAGTAATAGTATATAACGTTATACGTTATATAGTAATGGTATATAACGTTATACGTTATATAGTAGTAGTATATAACGTTATACGTTAATACATAATAGTATATATCGTTATACGTTATATAGTAATAGTATATATCGTTATACGTTATATAGTAATAGTATATAACGTTATGCGTTATATAGTAATAGTATAGAACGTTATACGATAGTACGGAATAGTATATATCGTTATACGTTATATAGTAACAGTATATAACGTTATACGTTATATAGTAATAGTATATAACGTTATACGTTATATAGTAATAGTATATAACGTTATACGTTATATAGTAATAGTATATAACGTTATACGTTATATAGTAATAGTATATAACGTTATACGTTATATAGTAATAGTATATAACGTTATACGTTATATAGTAATAGTATATAACGTTATACGTTAATACGTAATAGTATATAACGTTATACGTTATATAGTAATAGTATATAACGTTATACGTTATTACGTAATAGTATATAACGTTATACGTTATATAGTAATAGTATATAACGTTATACGTTATATAGTAATAGTATATAACGTTATGCGTTATATAGTAATAGTATATAACGTTATACGATAGTACGGAATAGTATACATCGTTATACGTTATATAGTAATAGTATATAACGTTATACGTTATATAGTAATAGTATATAACGTTATGCGTTATATAGTAATAGTATATAACGTTATACGTTAATAGGTAATAGTATATAACGTTATACGTTATATAGTAATAGTATATAACGTTATACGTTATATAGTAATAGTATATAACGTTATACGTTATATAGTAATAGTATATAACATTATACGTTATATAGTAATAGTATATAACGTTATACGTTATATAGTAATAGTATATAACGTTATACGTTAATACATAATAGTATATATCGTTATACGTTATATAGTAATATTATATAACGTTATACGTTATATAGTAATAGTATATAACGTTATACGTTATATAGTAATATTATATAACGTTATGCGTTATATAGTAATATTATATAACGTTATGCGTTATATAGTAATAGTATATAACGTTATACGTTATATAGTAATAGTATATAACGTTATGCGTTATATAGTAATAGTATATAACGTTATACGTTATATAGTAATAGTATATAACGTTATACGTTATATAGTAATGGTATATAACGTTATACGTTATATAGTAGTATTATATAACGTTATACGTTAATACGTAATAGTATATATCGTTATAAGTTATATAGTAATGGTATATAACGTTATACGTTATATAGTAATATTATATAACGTTATGCGTTATATAGTAATAGTATATAACGTTATACGTTATATAGTAATAGTATATAACGTTATGCATTATATAGTAATAGTATATAACGTTATACGTTATATAGTAATAGTATATAACGTTATACGTTATTACGTAATAGTATATAACGTTATACGTTATATAGTAATAGTATATAACGTTATACGTTATATAGTAATAGTATATAACGTTATGCGTTATATAGTAATAGTATATAACGTTATACGATAGTACGGAATAGTATATATCGTTATACGTTATATAGTAATAGTATATAACGTTATACGTTATATAGTAATAGTATATAACGTTATACGTTATATAGTAATAGTATATAACGTTATACGTTAATAGGTAATAGTATATAACGTTCTACGTTATATAGTAATAGTATATAACGTTATACGTTATATAGTAATAGTATATAACGTTATACGTTAATACATAATAGTATATATCGTTATACGTTATATAGTAATATTATATAACGTTATACGTTATATAGTAATAGTATATAACGTTATACGTTATATAGCAATATTATATAACGTTATGCGTTATATAGTAATATTATATAACGTTATGCGTTATATAGTAATAGTATATAACGTTATACGTTATATAGTAATAGTATATAACGTTATACGTTATGTAGTAATAGTATATAACGTTATACGTTATATAGTATAAGTATATAACGTTATACGTTATATAGTAATATTATATAACGTTATACGTTATATAGTAATAGTATATAACGTTATACGTTATATAGTAATAGTATATAACGTTATACGTTAATACGTAATAGTATATAACGTTATACGTTATATAGTAATAGTATATAACGTTATACGTTATTACGTAATAGTATATAACGTTATACGTTATATAGTAATAGTATATAACGTTATACGTTATATAGTAATAGTATATAACGTTATGCGTTATATAGTAATAGTATATAACGTTATACGATAGTACGGAATAGTATATATCGTTATACGTTATATAGTAATAGTATATAACGTTATACGTTATATAGTAATAGTATATAACGTTATGCGTTATATAGTAATAGTATATAACGTTATACGTTAATAGGTAATAGTATATAACGTTATACGTTATATAGTAATAGTATATAACGTTATACGTTATATAGTAATAGTATATAACGTTATACGTTATATAGTAATAGTATATAACATTATACGTTATATAGTAATAGTATATAACGTTATACGTTATATAGTAATAGTATATAACGTTATACGTTAATACATAATAGTATATATCGTTATACGTTATATAGTAATATTATATAACGTTATACGTTATATAGTAATAGTATATAACGTTATACGTTATATAGTAATATTATATAACGTTATGCGTTATATAGTAATATTATATAACGTTATGCGTTATATAGTAATAGTATATAACGTTATACGTTATATAGTAATAGTATATAACGTTATGCGTTATATAGTAATAGTATATAACGTTATACGTTATATAGTAATAGTATATAACGTTATACGTTATATAGTAATGGTATATAACGTTATACGTTATATAGTAGTATTATATAACGTTATACGTTAATACGTAATAGTATATATCGTTATAAGTTATATAGTAATGGTATATAACGTTATACGTTATATAGTAATATTATATAACGTTATGCGTTATATAGTAATAGTATATAACGTTATACGTTATATAGTAATAGTATATAACGTTATGCATTATATAGTAATAGTATATAACGTTATACGTTATATAGTAATAGTATATAACGTTATACGTTATTACGTAATAGTATATAACGTTATACGTTATATAGTAATAGTATATAACGTTATACGTTATATAGTAATAGTATATAACGTTATGCGTTATATAGTAATAGTATATAACGTTATACGATAGTACGGAATAGTATATATCGTTATACGTTATATAGTAATAGTATATAACGTTATACGTTATATAGTAATAGTATATAACGTTATACGTTATATAGTAATAGTATATAACGTTATACGTTAATAGGTAATAGTATATAACGTTCTACGTTATATAGTAATAGTATATAACGTTATACGTTATATAGTAATAGTATATAACGTTATACGTTAATACATAATAGTATATATCGTTATACGTTATATAGTAATATTATATAACGTTATACGTTATATAGTAATAGTATATAACGTTATACGTTATATAGCAATATTATATAACGTTATGCGTTATATAGTAATATTATATAACGTTATGCGTTATATAGTAATAGTATATAACGTTATACGTTATATAGTAATAGTATATAACGTTATACGTTATGTAGTAATAGTATATAACGTTATACGTTATATAGTATAATTATATAACGTTATACGTTATATAGTAATATTATATAACGTTATACGTTATATAGTAATAGTATATAACGTTATACGTTATATAGTAATATTATATAACGTTATGCGTTATATAGTAATATTATATAACGTTATGCGTTATATAGTAATAGTATATAACGTTATGCGTTATATAGTAATAGTTTATAACGTTATACGTTATATAGTAATAGTATATAACGTTATACGTTAATACGTAATAGTATATATCGTTATACGTTATATAGTAATAGTATATAACGTTATGCGTTATATAGTAATAGTATATAACGTCATCCGTTATATAGTATAAGTATATAACGTTATACGTTATGTAGTAATAGTATATAACGTTATACGTTATATAGTATAAGTATATAACGTTATGCGTTATATAGTAATAGTATATAACGTTATAAGTGATATGGTAATACTATATAACGTTATACGTTATATAGTAATAGTATATAACGTTATACGTTATATAGTGATGGTATATAACGTTATACGTTATATAGTAATATTATATAACGTTATGCGTTATATAGTAATATTATATATCGTTATGCGTTATATAGTAATAGTATATAACGTTATACGTTATATAGTAATAGTATATAACGTTATACGTTATATAGTAATAGTATATAACGTTATACGTTATATAGTAATAGTATATAACGTTATACGTTATATAGTAATAGTACATAACGTTATACGTTATATAGTAATAGTATATAACGTTATACGTTATATAGTAATAGTACATAACGTCATACGTTATATAGTAATAGTATATAACGTTATACGTTATATAGTAATAGTACATAACGTTATACGTTATATAGTAATAGTATATAACGTTATACGTTATATAGTAATAGTATACAACGTTATAAGTTATATAGTAATAGTATATAACGTTATACGTTATATAGTAATAGTACATAACGTTATACGTTATATAGTAATAGTATATAACGTTATTCGTTATATAGTAACAGTTTATAACGTTATACGTTAATACGTAATAGTATATAACGTTATACGTTATTACGTAATAGTATATAACGTTATGCGTTATATAGTAATAGTATATAACGTTATACGTTATATAGTAATAGTATATAACGTTATGCGTTATATAGTAATAGTATATAACGTTATACGTTATATAGTAATAGTATATAACGTTATGCGTTATATAGTAATAGTATATAACGTTATACGATAGTACGGAATAGTATATATCGTTATACGTTATATAGTAATAGTATATAACGTTATACGTTATTTAGTAATAGTATATAACGTTATACGTTATATAGTAATAGTATATAACGTTATACGTTAATACGTAATAGTATATAACGTTATACGTTATATAGTAATAGTATATAACGTTATACGTTATTACGTAATGGTATATAACGTTATACGTTATATAGTAATAGTATATAACGTTATACGTTATATAGTAATAGTATATAACGTTATACGTTATATAGTAATAGTATATAACGTTATACGTTAATACGTAATAGTATATAACGTTATACGGTATATAGTAATAGTATATAACGTTATACGTTATATAGTAATAGTATATAACGTTATACGTTATATAGTAATAGTATATAACGTTATACGTTATATAGTAATAGTATATAACTTTATACGTTATATAGTAATAGTATATAACGTTATACGTTAATACATAATAGTATATATCGTTATACGTTATATAGTAATATTATATAACGTTATACGTTATATAGTAATAGTATATAACGTTATACGTTATATAGTAATATTATATAACGTTATGCGTTATATAGTAATATTATATAACGTTATGCGTTATATAGTAATAGTATATAACGTTATGCGTTATATAGTAATAGTTTATAACGTTATGCGTTATATAGTAATAGTATATAACGTTATACGTTATATAGTAATAGTATATAACGTTATACGTTAATACATAATAGTATATATCGTTATACGTTATATAGTAATAGTATATAACGTTATACGTTATATAGTAATAGTATATAACGTTATACGTTATATAGTAATAGTACATAACGTTATACGTTATATAGTAATAGTATATAACGTTATACGTTATATAGTAATATTATATAACGTTATACGTTATATAGTATAAGTATATAACGTTATGCGTTATATAGTAATAGTATATAACGTTATACGTGATATGGTAATACTATATAACGTTATACGTTATATAGTAATAGTATATAACGTTATACGTTATATAGTGATGGTATATAACGTTATACGTTATATAGTAATATTATATAACGTTATGCGTTATATAGTAATATTATATAACGTTATGCGTTATATAGTAATAGTATATAACGTTATACGTTATATAGTAATAGTATATAACGTTATACGTTATATAGTATAAGTATATAACGTTATGCGTTATATAGTAATAGTATATAACGTTATACGTGATATGGTAATACTATATAACGTTATACGTTATATAGTAATAGTATATAACGTTATACGTTATATAGTGATGGTATATAACGTTATACGTTATATAGTAATATTATATAACGTTATGCGTTATATAGTAATATTATATAACGTTATGCGTTATATAGTAATAGTATATAACGTTATACGTGATATGGCAATACTATATAACGTTATACGTTATTACGTAATAGTATATAACGTTATACGATAGTACGGAATAGTATATACCGTTATACGTTATATAGTAATAGTATATAACGTTATACGTTATATAGTAATAGTATATAACGTTATACGTTATATAGTAATAGTATATAACGTTATACGTTATATAGTAATGGTATATAACGTTATACGTTATATAGTAGTAGTATATAACGTTATTCGTTAATACGTAATAGTATATATCGTTATACGTTATATAGTAATAGTATATAACGTTATGCGTTATATAGTAATAGTATACAACGTTATACGATAGTACGGAATAGTATATATCGTTATACGTTATATAGTAATAGTATATAACGTTATACGTTATATGGTAATAGTATATAACGTTATACGTTATATAGTAATAGTATATAACGTTATACGTTAATACGTAATAGTATATATCGTTATACGTTATATAGTAATATTATATAACGTTATGCGTTATATAGTAATATTATATAACGTTATGCGTTATATAGTAACAGTATATAACGTTATGCGTTATATAGTAATAGTATATAATGTTGTACGTTATATAGTAATAGTATATAACGTTATACGTTATATAGTAATAGTATATAACGTTATACGTTATATAGTAATAGTATATAACGTTATACGTTATATAGTAATGGTATATAACGTTATACGTTATATAGTAATATTATATAACGTTATGCGTTATATAGTAATAGTATATAACGTTATACGTTATATAGTAATAGTATATAACTTTATACGTTATATAGTAATAGTATATAACGTTATACGTTATTACGTAATAGTATATAACGTTACACGATAGTACGGAATAGTATATATCGTTATACGTTATATAGTAATAGTATATAACGTTATACGTTATATAGTAATGGTATATAACGTTATACGTTATATAGTAGTAGTATATAACGTTATACGTTAATACATAATAGTATATATCGTTATACGTTATATAGTAATAGTATATATCGTTATACGTTATATAGTAATAGTATATAACGTTATGCGTTATATAGTAATAGTATAGAACGTTATACGATAGTACGGAATACTATATATCGTTATACGTTATATAGTAACAGTATATAACGTTATACGTTATATAGTAATAGTATATAACGTTATACGTTATATAGTAATAGTATATAACGTTATACGTTATATAGTAATAGTATATAACGTTATACGTTATATAGTAATAGTATATAACGTTATACGTTATATAGTAATAGTATATAACGTTATACGTTAATACGTAATAGTATATAACGTTATACGTTATATAGTAATAGTATATAACGTTATACGTTATTACGTAATAGTATATAACGTTATACGTTATATAGTAATAGTATATAACGCATACGTTATATAGTAATAGTATATAACGTTATGCGTTATATAGTAATAGTATATAACGTTATACGATAGTACGGAATAGTATATATCGTTATACGTTATATAGTAATAGTATATAACGTTATACGTTATATAGTAATAGTATATAACGTTATGCGTTATATAGTAATAGTATATAACGTTATACGTTAATAGGTAATAGTATATAACGTTATACGTTATATAGTAATAGTATATAACGTTATACGTTATATAGTAATAGTATATAACGTTATACGTTATATAGTAATAGTATATAACGTTATACGTTATATAGTAATAGTATATAACGTTATACGTTATATAGTAATAGTATATAACGTTATACGTTAATACATAATAGTATATATCGTTATACGTTATATAGTAATATTATATAACGTTATACGTTATATAGTAATAGTATATAACGTTATACGTTATATAGTAATATTATATAACGTTATGCGTTATATAGTAATATTATATAACGTTATGCGTTATATAGTAATAGTATATAACGTTATGCGTTATATAGTAATAGTTTATAACGTTATACGTTATATAGTAATAGTATATAACGTTATACGTTAATACGTAATAGTATATAAGGTTATGCATTATATAGTAATAGTATATAACGTTATACGTTATATAGTAATAGTATATAACGTTATACGTTATATAGTAATAGTACATAACGTTATACGTTATATAGTAATAGTATATAACGTTATACGTTATATAGTAATATTATATAACGTTATACGTTATATAGTATAAGTATATAACGTTATGCGTTATATAGTAATAGTATATAACGTTATACGTGATATGGTAATACTATATAACGTTATACGTTATATAGTAATAGTATATAACGTTATACGTTATATAGTGATGGTATATAACGTTATACGTTATATAGTAATATTATATAACGTTATGCGTTATATAGTAATATTATATAACGTTATGCGTTATATAGTAATAGTATATAACGTTATACGTTATATAGTAATAGTATATAACGTTATACGTTATATAGTAATAGTATATAACGTTATACGTTATATAGTAATAGTATATAACGTTATACGTTAATACGTAATAGTATATAACGTTATACGTCATATAGTAATAGTATATAACGATATACGTTATATAGTAATAGTATATAACGTGATACGTTAGTACGTAATAATATACAACGTTATACGTGATATGGCAATACTATATAACGTTATACGTTATTACGTAATAGTATATAACGTTATACGATAGTACGGAATAGTATATACCGTTATACGTTATATAGTAATAGTATATAACGTTATACGTTATATAGTAATAGTATATAACGTTATACGTTATATAGTAATAGTATATAACGTTATACGTTATATAGTAATGGTATATAACGTTATACGTTATGTAGTAGTAGTATATAACGTTATACGTTAATACGTAATAGTATATATCGTTATACGTTATATAGTAATAGTATATAACGTTATGCGTTATATAGTAATAGTATACAACGTTATACGATAGTACGGAATAGTATATATCGTTATACGTTATATAGTAATAGTATATAACGTTATACGTTATATGGTAATAGTATATAACGTTATACGTTATATAGTAATAGTATATAACGTTATACGTTAATACGTAATAGTATATATCGTTATACGTTATATAGTAATATTATATAACGTTATGCGTTATATAGTAATATTATATAACGTTATGCGTTATATAGTAACAGTATATAACGTTATGCGTTATATAGTAATAGTATATAATGTTGTACGTTATATAGTAATAGTATATAACGTTATACGTTATATAGTAATAGTATATAACGTTATACGTTATATAGTAATAGTATATAACGTTATACGTTATATAGTAATGGTATATAACGTTATACGTTATATAGTAATATTATATAACGTTATGCGTTATATAGTAATAGTATATAACGTTATACGTTATATAGTAATAGTATATAACTTTATACGTTATATAGTAATAGTATATAACGTTATACGTTATTACGTAATAGTATATAACGTTATACGATAGTACGGAATAGTATATATCGTTATACGTTATATAGTAATAGTATATAACGTTATACGTTATATAGTAATGGTATATAACGTTATACGTTATATAGTAGTAGTATATAACGTTATACGTTAATACATAATAGTATATATCGTTATACGTTATATAGTAATAGTATATATCGTTATACGTTATATAGTAATAGTATATAACGTTATGCGTTATATAGTAATAGTATAGAACGTTATACGATAGTACGGAATAGTATATATCGTTATACGTTATATAGTAACAGTATATAACGTTATACGTTATATAGTAATAGTATATAACGTTATACGTTATATAGTAATAGTATATAACGTTATACGTTATATAGTAATAGTATATAACGTTATACGTTATATAGTAATAGTATATAACGTTATACGTTATATAGTAATAGTATATAACGTTATACGTTAATACGTAATAGTATATAACGTTATACGTTATATAGTAATAGTATATAACGTTATACGTTATTACGTAATAGTATATAACGTTATACGTTATATAGTAATAGTATATAACGTTATACGTTATATAGTAATAGTATATAACGTTATGCGTTATATAGTAATAGTATATAACGTTATACGATAGTACGGAATAGTATATATCGTTATACGTTATATAGTAATAGTATATAACGTTATACGTTATATAGTAATAGTATATAACGTTATGCGTTATATAGTAATAGTATATAACGTTATACGTTAATAGGTAATAGTATATAACGTTATACGTTATATAGTAATAGTATATAACGTTATACGTTATATAGTAATAGTATATAACGTTATGCGTTATATAGTAATAGTATATAACGTTATACGTTATATGGTAATAGTATATAACGTTATACGTTATATAGTAATAGTATATAACGTTATACGTTAATACGTAATAGTATATATCGTTATACGTTATATAGTAATATTATATAACGTTATGCGTTATATAGTAATATTATATAACGTTATGCGTTATATAGTAACAGTATATAACGTTATGCGTTATATAGTAATAGTATATAATGTTGTACGTTATATAGTAATAGTATATAACGTTATACGTTATATAGTAATAGTATATAACGTTATACGTTATATAGTAATAGTATATAACGTTATACGTTATATAGTAATGGTATATAACGTTATACGTTATATAGTAATATTATATAACGTTATGCGTTATATAGTAATAGTATATAACGTTATACGTTATATAGTAATAGTATATAACTTTATACGTTATATAGTAATAGTATATAACGTTATACGTTATTACGTAATAGTATATAACGTTACACGATAGTACGGTATAGTATATATCGTTATACGTTATATAGTAATAGTATATAACGTTATACGTTATATAGTAATGGTATATAACGTTATACGTTATATAGTAGTAGTATATAACGTTATACGTTAATACATAATAGTATATATCGTTATACGTTATATAGTAATAGTATATATCGTTATACGTTATATAGTAATAGTATATAACGTTATGCGTTATATAGTAATAGTATAGAACGTTATACGATAGTACGGAATAGTATATATCGTTATACGTTATATAGTAACAGTATATAACGTTATACGTTATATAGTAATAGTATATAACGTTATACGTTATATAGTAATAGTATATAACGTTATACGTTATATAGTAATAGTATATAACGTTATACGTTATATAGTAATAGTATATAACGTTATACGTTATATAGTAATAGTATATAACGTTATACGTTAATACGTAATAGTATATAACGTTATACGTTATATAGTAATAGTATATAACGTTATACGTTATTACGTAATAGTATATAACGTTATACGTTATATAGTAATAGTATATAACGTTATACGTTATATAGTAATAGTATATAACGTTATGCGTTATATAGTAATAGTATATAACGTTATACGATAGTACGGAATAGTATATATCGTTATACGTTATATAGTAATAGTATATAACGTTATACGTTATATAGTAATAGTATATAACGTTATGCGTTATATAGTAATAGTATATAACGTTATACGTTAATAGGTAATAGTATATAACGTTATACGTTATATAGTAATAGTATATAACGTTATACGTTATATAGTAATAGTATATAACGTTATACGTTATATAGTAATAGTATATAACGTTATACGTTATATAGTAATAGTATATAACGTTATACGTTATATAGTAATAGTATATAACGTTATACGTTAATACATAATAGTATATATCGTTATACGTTATATAGTAATATTATATAACGTTATACGTTATATAGTAATAGTATATAACGTTATACGTTATATAGTAATATTATATAACGTTATGCGTTATATAGTAATATTATATAACGTTATGCGTTATATAGTAATAGTATATAACGTTATACGTTATATAGTAATAGTATATAACGTTATACGTTAATACGTAATAGTATATATCGTTATAAGTTATATAGTAATGGTATATAACGTTATACGTTATATAGTAATATTATATAACGTTATGCGTTATATAGTAATAGTATATAACGTTATACGTTATATAGTAATAGTATATAACGTTATGCATTATATAGTAATAGTATATAACGTTATACGTTATATAGTAATAGTATATAACGTTATACGTTATTACGTAATAGTATATAACGTTATACGTTATATAGTAATAGTATATAACGTTATACGTTATATAGTAATAGTATATAACGTTATGCGTTATATAGTAATAGTATATAACGTTATACGATAGTACGGAATAGTATATATCGTTATACGTTATATAGTAATAGTATATAACGTTATACGTTATATAGTAATAGTATATAACGTTATACGTTATATAGTAATAGTATATAACGTTATACGTTAATAGGTAATAGTATATAACGTTCTACGTTATATAGTAATAGTATATAACGTTATACGTTATATAGTAATAGTATATAACGTTATACGTTAATACATAATAGTATATATCGTTATACGTTATATAGTAATATTATATAACGTTATACGTTATATAGTAATAGTATATAACGTTATACGTTATATAGTAATAGTATATAACGTTATACGTTATATAGTAATATTATATAACGTTATGCGTTATATAGTAATATTATATAACGTTATGCGTTATATAGTAATAGTATATAACGTTATACGTTATATAGTAATAGTATATAACGTTATGCGTTATATAGTAATAGTATATAACGTTATACGTTATATAGTAATAGTATATAACGTTATACGTTATATAGTAATGGTATATAACGTTATACGTTATATAGTAGTATTATATAACGTTATACGTTAATACGTAATAGTATATATCGTTATAAGTTATATAGTAATGGTATATAACGTTATACGTTATATAGTAATATTATATAACGTTATGCGTTATATAGTAATAGTATATAACGTTATACGTTATATAGTAATAGTATATAACGTTATGCATTATATAGTAATAGTATATAACGTTATACGTTATATAGTAATAGTATATAACGTTATACGTTATTACGTAATAGTATATAACGTTATACGTTATATAGTAATAGTATATAACGTTATACGTTATATAGTAATAGTATATAACGTTATGCGTTATATAGTAATAGTATATAACGTTATACGATAGTACGGAATAGTATATATCGTTATACGTTATATAGTAATAGTATATAACGTTATACGTTATATAGTAATAGTATATAACGTTATACGTTATATAGTAATAGTATATAACGTTATACGTTAATAGGTAATAGTATATAACGTTCTACGTTATATAGTAATAGTATATAACGTTATACGTTATATAGTAATAGTATATAACGTTATACGTTAATACATAATAGTATATATCGTTATACGTTATATAGTAATATTATATAACGTTATACGTTATATAGTAATAGTATATAACGTTATACGTTATATAGCAATATTATATAACGTTATGCGTTATATAGTAATATTATATAACGTTATGCGTTATATAGTAATAGTATATAACGTTATACGTTATATAGTAATAGTATATAACGTTATACGTTATGTAGTAATAGTATATAACGTTATACGTTATATAGTATAAGTATATAACGTTATACGTTATATAGTAATATTATATAACGTTATACGTTATATAGTAATAGTATATAACGTTATACGTTATATAGTAATATTATATAACGTTATGCGTTATATAGTAATATTATATAACGTTATGCGTTATATAGTAATAGTATATAACGTTATGCGTTATATAGTAATAGTTTATAACGTTATACGTTATATAGTAATAGTATATAACGTTATACGTTAATACGTAATAGTATATATCGTTATACGTTATATAGTAATAGTATATAACGTTATGCGTTATATAGTAATAGTATATAACGTCATCCGTTATATAGTATAAGTATATAACGTTATACGTTATGTAGTAATAGTATATAACGTTATACGTTATATAGTATAAGTATATAACGTTATGCGTTATATAGTAATAGTATATAACGTTATAAGTGATATGGTAATACTATATAACGTTATACGTTATATAGTAATAGTATATAACGTTATACGTTATATAGTGATGGTATATAACGTTATACGTTATATAGTAATATTATATAACGTTATGCGTTATATAGTAATATTATATATCGTTATGCGTTATATAGTAATAGTATATAACGTTATACGTTATATAGTAATAGTATATAACGTTATACGTTATATAGTAATAGTATATAACGTTATACGTTATATAGTAATAGTATATAACGTTATACGTTATATAGTAATAGTACATAACGTTATACGTTATATAGTAATAGTATATAACGTTATACGTTATATAGTAATAGTACATAACGTCATACGTTATATAGTAATAGTATATAACGTTATACGTTATATAGTAATAGTACATAACGTTATACGTTATATAGTAATAGTATATAACGTTATACGTTATATAGTAATAGTATATAACGTTATAAGTTATATAGTAATAGTATATAACGTTATACGTTATATAGTAATAGTACATAACGTTATACGTTATATAGTAATAGTATATAACGTTATTCGTTATATAGTAACAGTTTATAACGTTATACGTTATTACGTAATAGTATATAACGTTATACGTTATTACGTAATAGTATATAACGTTATGCGTTATATAGTAATAGTATATAACGTTATACGTTATATAGTAATAGTATATAACGTTATGCGTTATATAGTAATAGTATATAACGTTATACGTTATATAGTAATAGTATATAACGTTATGCGTTATATAGTAATAGTATATAACGTTATACGATAGTACGGAATAGTATATATCGTTATACGTTATATAGTAATAGTATATAACGTTATACGTTATTTAGTAATAGTATATAACGTTATACGTTATATAGTAATAGTATATAACGTTATACGTTAATACGTAATAGTATATAACGTTATACGTTATATAGTAATAGTATATAACGTTATACGTTATTACGTAATGGTATATAACGTTATACGTTATATAGTAATAGTATATAACGTTATACGTTATATAGTAATAGTATATAACGTTATACGTTATATAGTAATAGTATATAACGTTATACGTTAATACGTAATAGTATATAACGTTATACGGTATATAGTAATAGTATATAACGTTATACGTTATATAGTAATAGTATATAACGTTATACGTTATATAGTAATAGTATATAACGTTATACGTTATATAGTAATAGTATATAACTTTATACGTTATATAGTAATAGTATATAACGTTATACGTTAATACATAATAGTATATATCGTTATACGTTATATAGTAATATTATATAACGTTATACGTTATATAGTAATAGTATATAACGTTATACGTTATATAGTAATATTATATAACGTTATGCGTTATATAGTAATATTATATAACGTTATGCGTTATATAGTAATAGTATATAACGTTATGCGTTATATAGTAATAGTTTATAACGTTATGCGTTATATAGTAATAGTATATAACGTTATACGTTATATAGTAATAGTATATAACGTTATACGTTAATACATAATAGTATATATCGTTATACGTTATATAGTAATAGTATATAACGTTATACGTTATATAGTAATAGTATATAACGTTATACGTTATATAGTAATAGTACATAACGTTATACGTTATATAGTAATAGTATATAACGTTATACGTTATATAGTAATATTATATAACGTTATACGTTATATAGTATAAGTATATAACGTTATGCGTTATATAGTAATAGTATATAACGTTATACGTGATATGGTAATACTATATAACGTTATACGTTATATAGTAATAGTATATAACGTTATACGTTATATAGTGATGGTATATAACGTTATACGTTATATAGTAATATTATATAACGTTATGCGTTATATAGTAATATTATATAACGTTATGCGTTATATAGTAATAGTATATAACGTTATACGTTATATAGTAATAGTATATAACGTTATACGTTATATAGTATAAGTATATAACGTTATGCGTTATATAGTAATAGTATATAACGTTATACGTGATATGGTAATACTATATAACGTTATACGTTATATAGTAATAGTATATAACGTTATACGTTATATAGTGATGGTATATAACGTTATACGTTATATAGTAATATTATATAACGTTATGCGTTATATAGTAATATTATATAACGTTATGCGTTATATAGTAATAGTATATAACGTTATACGTGATATGGCAATACTATATAACGTTATACGTTATTACGTAATAGTATATAACGTTATACGATAGTACGGAATAGTATATACCGTTATACGTTATATAGTAATAGTATATAACGTTATACGTTATATAGTAATAGTATATAACGTTATACGTTATATAGTAATAGTATATAACGTTATACGTTATATAGTAATGGTATATAACGTTATACGTTATATAGTAGTAGTATATAACGTTATTCGTTAATACGTAATAGTATATATCGTTATACGTTATATAGTAATAGTATATAACGTTATGCGTTATATAGTAATAGTATACAACGTTATACGATAGTACGGAATAGTATATATCGTTATACGTTATATAGTAATAGTATATAACGTTATACGTTATATGGTAATAGTATATAACGTTATACGTTATATAGTAATAGTATATAACGTTATACGTTAATACGTAATAGTATATATCGTTATACGTTATATAGTAATATTATATAACGTTATGCGTTATATAGTAATATTATATAACGTTATGCGTTATATAGTAACAGTATATAACGTTATGCGTTATATAGTAATAGTATATAATGTTGTACGTTATATAGTAATAGTATATAACGTTATACGTTATATAGTAATAGTATATAACGTTATACGTTATATAGTAATAGTATATAACGTTATACGTTATATAGTAATGGTATATAACGTTATACGTTATATAGTAATATTATATAACGTTATGCGTTATATAGTAATAGTATATAACGTTATACGTTATATAGTAATAGTATATAACTTTATACGTTATATAGTAATAGTATATAACGTTATACGTTATTACGTAATAGTATATAACGTTACACGATAGTACGGAATAGTATATATCGTTATACGTTATATAGTAATAGTATATAACGTTATACGTTATATAGTAATGGTATATAACGTTATACGTTATATAGTAGTAGTATATAACGTTATACGTTAATACATAATAGTATATATCGTTATACGTTATATAGTAATAGTATATATCGTTATACGTTATATAGTAATAGTATATAACGTTATGCGTTATATAGTAATAGTATAGAACGTTATACGATAGTACGGAATACTATATATCGTTATACGTTATATAGTAACAGTATATAACGTTATACGTTATATAGTAATAGTATATAACGTTATACGTTATATAGTAATAGTATATAACGTTATACGTTATATAGTAATAGTATATAACGTTATACGTTATATAGTAATAGTATATAACGTTATACGTTATATAGTAATAGTATATAACGTTATACGTTAATACGTAATAGTATATAACGTTATACGTTATATAGTAATAGTATATAACGTTATACGTTATTACGTAATAGTATATAACGTTATACGTTATATAGTAATAGTATATAACGCATACGTTATATAGTAATAGTATATAACGTTATGCGTTATATAGTAATAGTATATAACGTTATACGATAGTACGGAATAGTATATATCGTTATACGTTATATAGTAATAGTATATAACGTTATACGTTATATAGTAATAGTATATAACGTTATGCGTTATATAGTAATAGTATATAACGTTATACGTTAATAGGTAATAGTATATAACGTTATACGTTATATAGTAATAGTATATAACGTTATACGTTATATAGTAATAGTATATAACGTTATACGTTATATAGTAATAGTATATAACATTATACGTTATATAGTAATAGTATATAACGTTATACGTTATATAGTAATAGTATATAACGTTATACGTTAATACATAATAGTATATATCGTTATACGTTATATAGTAATATTATATAACGTTATACGTTATATAGTAATAGTATATAACGTTATACGTTATATAGTAATATTATATAACGTTATGCGTTATATAGTAATATTATATAACGTTATGCGTTATATAGTAATAGTATATAACGTTATGCGTTATATAGTAATAGTTTATAACGTTATACGTTATATAGTAATAGTATATAACGTTATACGTTAATACGTAATAGTATATAACGTTATGCATTATATAGTAATAGTATATAACGTTATACGTTATATAGTAATAGTATATAACGTTATACGTTATATAGTAATAGTATATAACGTTATACGTTATATAGTAATAGTATATAACGTTATACGTTATATAGTAATATTATATAACGTTATACGTTATATAGTATAAGTATATAACGTTATGCGTTATATAGTAATAGTATATAACGTTATACGTGATATGGTAATACTATATAACGTTATACGTTATATAGTAATAGTATATAACGTTATACGTTATATAGTGATGGTATATAACGTTATACGTTATATAGTAATATTATATAACGTTATGCGTTATATAGTAATATTATATAACGTTATGCGTTATATAGTAATAGTATATAACGTTATACGTTATATAGTAATAGTATATAACGTTATACGTTATATAGTAATAGTATATAACGTTATACGTTATATAGTAATAGTATATAACGTTATACGTTAATACGTAATAGTATATAACGTTATACGTCATATAGTAATAGTATATAACGATATACGTTATATAGTAATAGTATATAACGTGATACGTTAGTACGTAATAATATACAACGTTATACGTGATATGGCAATACTATATAACGTTATACGTTATTACGTAATAGTATATAACGTTATACGATAGTACGGAATAGTATATACCGTTATACGTTATATAGTAATAGTATATAACGTTATACGTTATATAGTAATAGTATATAACGTTATACGTTATATAGTAATAGTATATAACGTTATACGTTATATAGTAATGGTATATAACGTTATACGTTATGTAGTAGTAGTATATAACGTTATACGTTAATACGTAATAGTATATATCGTTATACGTTATATAGTAATAGTATATAACGTTATGCGTTATATAGTAATAGTATACAACGTTATACGATAGTACGGAATAGTATATATCGTTATACGTTATATAGTAATAGTATATAACGTTATACGTTATATGGTAATAGTATATAACGTTATACGTTATATAGTAATAGTATATAACGTTATACGTTAATACGTAATAGTATATATCGTTATACGTTATATAGTAATATTATATAACGTTATGCGTTATATAGTAATATTATATAACGTTATGCGTTATATAGTAACAGTATATAACGTTATGCGTTATATAGTAATAGTATATAATGTTGTACGTTATATAGTAATAGTATATAACGTTATACGTTATATAGTAATAGTATATAACGTTATACGTTATATAGTAATAGTATATAACGTTATACGTTATATAGTAATGGTATATAACGTTATACGTTATATAGTAATATTATATAACGTTATGCGTTATATAGTAATAGTATATAACGTTATACGTTATATAGTAATAGTATATAACTTTATACGTTATATAGTAATAGTATATAACGTTATACGTTATTACGTAATAATATATAACGTTACACGATAGTACGGAATAGTATATATCGTTATACGTTATATAGTAATAGTATATAACGTTATACGTTATATAGTAATGGTATATAACGTTATACGTTATATAGTAGTAGTATATAACGTTATACGTTAATACATAATAGTATATATCGTTATACGTTATATAGTAATAGTATATATCGTTATACGTTATATAGTAATAGTATATAACGTTATGCGTTATATAGTAATAGTATAGAACGTTATACGATAGTACGGAATAGTATATATCGTTATACGTTATATAGTAACAGTATATAACGTTATACGTTATATAGTAATAGTATATAACGTTATACGTTATATAGTAATAGTATATAACGTTATACGTTATATAGTAATAGTATATAACGTTATACGTTATATAGTAATAGTATATAACGTTATACGTTATATAGTAATAGTATATAACGTTATATGTTAATACGTAATAGTATATAACGTTATACGTTATATAGTAATAGTATATAACGTTATACGTTATTACGTAATAGTATATAACGTTATACGTTATATAGTAATAGTATATAACGTTATACGTTATATAGTAATAGTATATAACGTTATGCGTTATATAGTAATAGTATATAACGTTATACGATAGTACGGAATAGTATATATCGTTATACGTTATATAGTAATAGTATATAACGTTATACGTTATATAGTAATAGTATATAACGTTATGCGTTATATAGTAATAGTATATAACGTTATACGTTAATAGGTAATAGTATATAACGTTATACGTTATATAGTAATAGTATATAACGTTATACGTTATATAGTAATAGTATATAACGTTATGCGTTATATAGTAATAGTATATAACGTTATACGTTATATGGTAATAGTATATAACGTTATACGTTATATAGTAATAGTATATAACGTTATACGTTAATACGTAATAGTATATATCGTTATACGTTATATAGTAATATTATATAACGTTATGCGTTATATAGTAATATTATATAACGTTATGCGTTATATAGTAACAGTATATAACGTTATGCGTTATATAGTAATAGTATATAATGTTGTACGTTATATAGTAATAGTATATAACGTTATACGTTATATAGTAATAGTATATAACGTTATACGTTATATAGTAATAGTATATAACGTTATACGTTATATAGTAATGGTATATAACGTTATACGTTATATAGTAATATTATATAACGTTATGCGTTATATAGTAATAGTATATAACGTTATACGTTATATAGTAATAGTATATAACTTTATACGTTATATAGTAATAGTATATAACGTTATACGTTATTACGTAATAGTATATAACGTTACACGATAGTACGGAATAGTATATATCGTTATACGTTATATAGTAATAGTATATAACGTTATACGTTATATAGTAATGGTATATAACGTTATACGTTATATAGTAGTAGTATATAACGTTATACGTTAATACATAATAGTATATATCGTTATACGTTATATAGTAATAGTATATATCGTTATACGTTATATAGTAATAGTATATAACGTTATGCGTTATATAGTAATAGTATAGAACGTTATACGATAGTACGGAATAGTATATATCGTTATACGTTATATAGTAACAGTATATAACGTTATACGTTATATAGTAATAGTATATAACGTTATACGTTATATAGTAATAGTATATAACGTTATACGTTATATAGTAATAGTATATAACGTTATACGTTATATAGTAATAGTATATAACGTTATACGTTATATAGTAATAGTATATAACGTTATACGTTAATACGTAATAGTATATAACGTTATACGTTATATAGTAATAGTATATAACGTTATACGTTATTACGTAATAGTATATAACGTTATACGTTATATAGTAATAGTATATAACGTTATACGTTATATAGTAATAGTATATAACGTTATGCGTTATATAGTAATAGTATATAACGTTATACGATAGTACGGAATAGTATATATCGTTATACGTTATATAGTAATAGTATATAACGTTATACGTTATATAGTAATAGTATATAACGTTATGCGTTATATAGTAATAGTATATAACGTTATACGTTAATAGGTAATAGTATATAACGTTATACGTTATATAGTAATAGTATATAACGTTATACGTTATATAGTAATAGTATATAACGTTATACGTTATATAGTAATAGTATATAACATTATACGTTATATAGTAATAGTATATAACGTTATACGTTATATAGTAATAGTATATAACGTTATACGTTAATACATAATAGTATATATCGTTATACGTTATATAGTAATATTATATAACGTTATACGTTATATAGTAATAGTATATAACGTTATACGTTATATAGTAATATTATATAACGTTATGCGTTATATAGTAATATTATATAACGTTATGCGTTATATAGTAATAGTATATAACGTTATACGTTATATAGTAATAGTATATAACGTTATACGTTAATACGTAATAGTATATATCGTTATAAGTTATATAGTAATGGTATATAACGTTATACGTTATATAGTAATATTATATAACGTTATGCGTTATATAGTAATAGTATATAACGTTATACGTTATATAGTAATAGTATATAACGTTATGCATTATATAGTAATAGTATATAACGTTATACGTTATATAGTAATAGTATATAACGTTATACGTTATTACGTAATAGTATATAACGTTATACGTTATATAGTAATAGTATATAACGTTATACGTTATATAGTAATAGTATATAACGTTATGCGTTATATAGTAATAGTATATAACGTTATACGATAGTACGGAATAGTATATATCGTTATACGTTATATAGTAATAGTATATAACGTTATACGTTATATAGTAATAGTATATAACGTTATACGTTATATAGTAATAGTATATAACGTTATACGTTAATAGGTAATAGTATATAACGTTCTACGTTATATAGTAATAGTATATAACGTTATACGTTATATAGTAATAGTATATAACGTTATACGTTAATACATAATAGTATATATCGTTATACGTTATATAGTAATATTATATAACGTTATACGTTATATAGTAATAGTATATAACGTTATACGTTATATAGCAATATTATATAACGTTATGCGTTATATAGTAATATTATATAACGTTATGCGTTATATAGTAATAGTATATAACGTTATACGTTATATAGTAATAGTATATAACGTTATACGTTATGTAGTAATAGTATATAACGTTATACGTTATATAGTATAAGTATATAACGTTATACGTTATATAGTAATATTATATAACGTTATACGTTATATAGTAATAGTATATAACGTTATACGTTATATAGTAATATTATATAACGTTATGCGTTATATAGTAATATTATATAACGTTATGCGTTATATAGTAATAGTATATAACGTTATGCGTTATATAGTAATAGTTTATAACGTTATACGTTATATAGTAATAGTATATAACGTTATACGTTAATACGTAATAGTATATATCGTTATACGTTATATAGTAATAGTATATAACGTTATGCGTTATATAGTAATAGTATATAACGTCATCCGTTATATAGTATAAGTATATAACGTTATACGTTATGTAGTAATAGTATATAACGTTATACGTTATATAGTATAAGTATATAACGTTATGCGTTATATAGTAATAGTATATAACGTTATACGTGATATGGTAATACTATATAACGTTATACGTTATATAGTAATAGTATATAACGTTATACGTTATATAGTGATGGTATATAACGTTATACGTTATATAGTAATATTATATAACGTTATGCGTTATATAGTAATATTATATATCGTTATGCGTTATATAGTAATAGTATATAACGTTATACGTTATATAGTAATAGTATATAACGTTATACGTTATATAGTAATAGTATATAACGTTATACGTTATATAGTAATAGTATATAACGTTATACGTTATATAGTAATAGTATATAACGTTATACGTTATATAGTAATAGTATATAACGTTATACGTTATATAGTAATATTATATAACGTTATGCGTTATATAGTAATATTATATAACGTTATGCGTTATATAGTAACAGTATATAACGTTATGCGTTATATAGTAATAGTATATAATGTTGTACGTTATATAGTAATAGTATATAACGTTATACGTTATATAGTAATAGTATATAACGTTATACGTTATATAGTAATAGTATATAACGTTATACGTTATATAGTAATGGTATATAACGTTATACGTTATATAGTAATATTATATAACGTTATGCGTTATATAGTAATAGTATATAACGTTATACGTCATATAGTAATAGTATATAACGATATACGTTATATAGTAATAGTATATAACGTGATACGTTAGTACGTAATAATATACAACGTTATACGTGATATGGCAATACTATATAACGTTATACGTTATTACGTAATAGTATATAACGTTATACGATAGTACGGAATAGTATATACCGTTATACGTTATATAGTAATAGTATATAACGTTATACGTTATATAGTAATAGTATATAACGTTATACGTTATATAGTAATAGTATATAACGTTATACGTTATATAGTAATGGTATATAACGTTATACGTTATATAGTAGTAGTATATAACGTTATACGTTAATACGTAATAGTATATATCGTTATACGTTATATAGTAATAGTATATAACGTTATGCGTTATATAGTAATAGTATACAACGTTATACGATAGTACGGAATAGTATATATCGTTATACGTTATATAGTAATAGTATATAACGTTATACGTTATATGGTAATAGTATATAACGTTATACGTTATATAGTAATAGTATATAACGTTATACGTTAATACGTAATAGTATATATCGTTATACGTTATATAGTAATATTATATAACGTTATGCGTTATATAGTAATATTATATAACGTTATGCGTTATATAGTAACAGTATATAACGTTATGCGTTATATAGTAATAGTATATAATGTTGTACGTTATATAGTAATAGTATATAACGTTATACGTTATATAGTAATAGTATATAACGTTATACGTTATATAGTAATAGTATATAACGTTATACGTTATATAGTAATGGTATATAACGTTATACGTTATATAGTAATGGTATATAACGTTATACGTTATATAGTAATAGTATATAACGTTATACGTTATATAGTAATAGTATATAACGTTATGCGTTATATAGTAATAGTATATAACGTTATACGATAGTACGGAATAGTATATATCGTTATACGTTATATAGTAATAGTATATAACGTTATACGTTATATAGTAATAGTATATAACGTTATACGTTATATAGTAATAGTATATAACGTTATACGTTATATAGTAATAGTATATAACGTTATACGTTATATAGTAATAGTACATAACGTTATGCATTATATAGTAATAGTATATAACGTTATACGTTATATAGTAATAGTATATAACGTTATGCGTTATATAGTAATAGTATATAACGTTATACGATAGTACGGAATAGTACATAACGTTATACGTTATATAGTAATAGTATATAACGTTATACGTTATATAGTAATAGTACATAACGTCATACGTTATATAGTAATAGTATATAACGTTATACGTTATATAGTAATAGTATATAACGTTATGCGTTATATAGTAATAGTATATAACGTTATACGTTATATAGTAATAGTATATAACGTTATACGTTATATAGTAATAGTACATAACGTTATACGTTATATAGTAATACTATATAACGTTATACGTTATTTAGTAATAGTATATAACGTTATACGTTATATAGTAATAGTATATAACGTTATACGTTAATACGTAATAGTATATAACGTTATACGTTATATAGTAATAGTATATAACGTTATGCATTATATAGTAATAGTATATAACGTTATACGTTATATAGTAATAGTATATAACGTTATACGTTATATAGTAATAGTACATAACGTTATACGTTATATAGTAATAGTATATAACGTTATACGTTATATAGTAATAGTACATAACGTTATACGTTATATAGTAATACTATATAACGTTATACGTTATATAGTAATAGTACATAACGTTATACGTGATATGGTAATGGTATATAACGTTATACGTTATATAGTAATATTATATAACGTTATGCGTTATATAGTAATAGTATATAACGTTATACGTTATATAGTAATAGTATATAACGTTATGCATTATATAGTAATAGTATATAACGTTATACGTTATATAGTAATAGTATATAACGTTATACGTTATATAGTAATAGTACATAACGTTATACGTTATATAGTAATAGTATATAACGTTATACGTTATATAGTAATAGTACATAACGTCATACGTTATATAGTAATAGTATATAACGTTATACGTTATATAGTAATAGTATATAACGTTATACGTTATATAGTAATAGTATATAACGTTATACGTTATATAGTAATAGTATATAACGTTATAAGTTATATAGTAATAGTATATAACGTTATACGTTATATAGTAATAGTACATAACGTTATACGTTATATAGTAATAGTAGATAACGTTATTCGTTATATAGTAACAGTTTATAACGTTATACGTTATTACGTAATAGTATATAACGTTATACGTTATTACGTAATAGTATATAACGTTATGCGTTATATAGTAATAGTATATAACGTTATACGTTATATAGTAATAGTATATAACGTTATGCGTTATATAGTAATAGTATATAACGTTATACGTTATATAGTAATAGTATATAACGTTATGCGTTATATAGTAATAGTATATAACGTTATACGATAGTACGGAATAGTATATATCGTTATACGTTATATAGTAATAGTATATAACGTTATACGTTATTTAGTAATAGTATATAACGTTATACGTTATATAGTAATAGTATATAACGTTATACGTTAATACGTAATAGTATATAACGTTATACGTTATATAGTAATAGTATATAACGTTATACGTTATTACGTAATGGTATATAACGTTATACGTTATATAGTAATAGTATATAACGTTATACGTTATATAGTAATAGTATATAACGTTATACGTTAATACGTAATAGTATATAACGTTATACGTTAATACGTAATAGTATATAACGTTATACGGTATATAGTAATAGTATATAACGTTATACGTTATATAGTAATAGTATATAACGTTATACGTTATATAGTAATAGTATATAACGTTATACGTTATATAGTAATAGTATATAACGTTATACGTTATATAGTAATAGTATATAACGTTATACGTTAATACATAATAGTATATATCGTTATACGTTATATAGTAATATTATATAACGTTATACGTTATATAGTAATAGTATATAACGTTATACGTTATATACTATTACTATATAACGTTATGCGTTATATAGTAATATTATATAACGTTATGCGTTATATAGTAATAGTATATAACGTTATGCGTTATATAGTAATAGTTTATAACGTTATACGTTATATAGTAATAGTATATAACGTTATACGTTAATACGTAATAGTATATAACGTTATGCATTATATAGTAATAGTATATAACGTTATACGTTATATAGTAATAGTATATAACGTTATACGTTATATAGTAATAGTACATAACGTTATACGTTATATAGTAATAGTATATAACGTTATACGTTATATAGTAATATTATATAACGTTATACGTTATATAGTATAAGTATATAACGTTATGCGTTATATAGTAATAGTATATAACGTTATACGTGATATGGTAATACTATATAACGTTATACGTTATATAGTAATAGTATATAACGTTATACGTTATATAGTGATGGTATATAACGTTATACGTTATATAGTAATATTATATAACGTTATGCGTTATATAGTAATATTATATAACGTTATGCGTTATATAGTAATAGTATATAACGTTATACGTTATATAGTAATAGTATATAACGTTATACGTTATATAGTAATAGTATATAACGTTATACGTTATATAGTAATAGTATATAACGTTATACGTTAATACGTAATAGTATATAACGTTATACGTCATATAGTAATATTATATAACGATATACGTTATATAGTAATAGTATATAACGTGATACGTTAGTACGTAATAATATACAACGTTATACGTGATATGGCAATACTATATAACGTTATACGTTATTACGTAATAGTATATAACGTTATACGATAGTACGGAATAGTATATACCGTTATACGTTATATAGTAATAGTATATAACGTTATACGTTATATAGTAATAGTATATAACGTTATACGTTATATAGTAATAGTATATAACGTTATACGTTATATAGTAATGGTATATAACGTTATACGTTATATAGTAGTAGTATATAACGTTATACGTTAATACGTAATAGTATATATCGTTATACGTTATATAGTAATAGTATATAACGTTATGCGTTATATAGTAATAGTATACAACGTTATACGATAGTACGGAATAGTATATATCGTTATACGTTATATAGTAATAGTATATAACGTTATACGTTATATGGTAATAGTATATAACGTTATACGTTATATAGTAATAGTATATAACGTTATACGTTAATACGTAATAGTATATATCGTTATACGTTATATAGTAATATTATATAACGTTATGCGTTATATAGTAATATTATATAACGTTATGCGTTATATAGTAACAGTATATAACGTTATGCGTTATATAGTAATAGTATATAATGTTGTACGTTATATAGTAATAGTATATAACGTTATACGTTATATAGTAATAGTATATAACGTTATACGTTATATAGTAATAGTATATAACGTTATACGTTATATAGTAATGGTATATAACGTTATACGTTATATAGTAATATTATATAACGTTATGCGTCATATAGTAATAGTATATAACGTTATACGTTATATAGTAATAGTATATAACTTTATACGTTATATAGTAATAGTATATAACGTTATACGTTATTACGTAATAGTATATAACGTTACACGATAGTACGGAATAGTATATATCGTTATACGTTATATAGTAATAGTATATAACGTTATACGTTATATAGTAATGGTATATAACGTTATACGTTATATAGTAGTAGTATATAACGTTATACGTTAATACATAATAGTATATATCGTTATACGTTATATAGTAATAGTATATATCGTTATACGTTATATAGTAATAGTATATAACGTTATGCGTTATATAGTAATAGTATAGAACGTTATACGATAGTACGGAATAGTATATATCGTTATACGTTATATAGTAACAGTATATAACGTTATACGTTATATAGTAATAGTATATAACGTTATACGTTATATAGTAATAGTATATAACGTTATACGTTATATAGTAATAGTATATAACGTTATACGTTATATAGTAATAGTATATAACGTTATACGTTATATAGTAATAGTATATAACGTTATACGTTAATACGTAATAGTATATAACGTTATACGTTATATAGTAATAGTACATAACGTTATACGTTATATAGTAATAGTATATAACGTTATACGTTATATAGTAATATTATATAACGTTATACGTTATATAGTATAAGTATATAACGTTATGCGTTATATAGTAATAGTATATAACGTTATACGTGATATGGTAATACTATATAACGTTATACGGTATATAGTAATAGTATATAACGTTATACGTTATATAGTGATGGTATATAACGTTATACGTTATATAGTAATATTATATAACGTTATGCGTTATATAGTAATATTATATAACGTTATGCGTTATATAGTAATAGTATATAACGTTATACGTTATATAGTAATAGTATATAACGTTATACGTTATATAGTAATAGTATATAACGTTATACGTTATATAGTAATAGTATATAACGTTATACGTTAATACGTAATAGTATATAACGTTATACGTCATATAGTAATAGTATATAACGATATACGTTATATAGTAATAGTATATAACGTGATACGTTAGTACGTAATAATATACAACGTTATACGTGATATGGCAATACTATATAACGTTATACGTTATTACGTAATAGTATATAACGTTATACGATAGTACGGAATAGTATATACCGTTATACGTTATATAGTAATAGTATATAACGTTATACGTTATATAGTAATAGTATATAACGTTATACGTTATATAGTAATAGTATATAACGTTATACGTTATATAGTAATGGTATATAACGTTATACGTTATATAGTAGTAGTATATAACGTTATACGTTAATACGTAATAGTATATATCGTTATACGTTATATAGTAATAGTATATAACGTTATGCGTTATATAGTAATAGTATACAACGTTATACGATAGTACGGAATAGTATATATCGTTATACGTTATATAGTAATAGTATATAACGTTATACGTTATATGGTAATAGTATATAACGTTATACGTTATATAGTAATAGTATATAACGTTATACGTTAATACGTAATAGTATATATCGTTATACGTTATATAGTAATATTATATAACGTTATGCGTTATATAGTAATATTATATAACGTTATGCGTTATATAGTAACAGTATATAACGTTATGCGTTATATAGTAATAGTATATAATGTTGTACGTTATATAGTAATAGTATATAACGTTATACGTTATATAGTAATAGTATATAACGTTATACGTTATATAGTAATAGTATATAACGTTATACGTTATATAGTAATGGTATATAACGTTATACGTTATATAGTAATATTATATAACGTTATGCGTTATATAGTAATAGTATATAACGTTATACGTTATATAGTAATAGTATATAACTTTATACGTTATATAGTAATAGTATATAACGTTATACGTTATTACGTAATAGTATATAACGTTACACGATAGTACGGAATAGTATATATCGTTATACGTTATATAGTAATAGTATATAACGTTATACGTTATATAGTAATGGTATATAACGTTATACGTTATATAGTAGTAGTATATAACGTTATACGTTAATACATAATAGTATATATCGTTATACGTTATATAGTAATAGTATATATCGTTATACGTTATATAGTAATAGTATATAACGTTATGCGTTATATAGTAATAGTATAGAACGTTATACGATAGTACGGAATAGTATATATCGTTATACGTTATATAGTAACAGTATATAACGTTATACGTTATATAGTAATAGTATATAACGTTATACGTTATATAGTAATAGTATATAACGTTATACGTTATATAGTAATAGTATATAACGTTATACGTTATATAGTAATAGTATATAACGTTATACGTTATATAGTAATAGTATATAACGTTATACGTTAATACGTAATAGTATATAACGTTATACGTTATATAGTAATAGTATATAACGTTATACGTTATTACGTAATAGTATATAACGTTATACGTTATATAGTAATAGTATATAACGTTATACGTTATATAGTAATAGTATATAACGTTATGCGTTATATAGTAATAGTATATAACGTTATACGATAGTACGGAATAGTATATATCGTTATACGTTATATAGTAATAGTATATAACGTTATACGTTATATAGTAATAGTATATAACGTTATGCGTTATATAGTAATAGTATATAACGTTATACGTTAATAGGTAATAGTATATAACGTTATACGTTATATAGTAATAGTATATAACGTTATACGTTATATAGTAATAGTATATAACGTTATACGTTATATAGTAATAGTATATAACATTATACGTTATATAGTAATAGTATATAACGTTATACGTTATATAGTAATAGTATATAACGTTATACGTTAATACATAATAGTATATATCGTTATACGTTATATAGTAATATTATATAACGTTATACGTTATATAGTAATAGTATATAACGTTATACGTTATATAGTAATATTATATAACGTTATGCGTTATATAGTAGTATTATATAACGTTATACGTTAATACGTAATAGTAAATATCGTTATAAGTTATATAGTAATGGTATATAACGTTATACGTTATATAGTAGTATTATATAACGTTATACGTTAATAGGTAATAGTATATAACGTTCTACGTTATATAGTAATAGTATATAACGTTATACGTTATATAGTAATAGTATATAACGTTATACGTTAATACATAATAGTATATATCGTTATACGTTATATAGTAATATTATATAACGTTATACGTTATATAGTAATAGTATATAACGTTATACGTTATATAGCAATATTATATAACGTTATGCGTTATATAGTAATATTATATAACGTTATGCGTTATATAGTAATAGTATATAACGTTATACGTTATATAGTAATAGTATATAACGTTATACGTTATGTAGTAATAGTATATAACGTTATACGTTATATAGTATAAGTATATAACGTTATACGTTATATAGTAATATTATATAACGTTATACGTTATATAGTAATAGTATATAACGTTATACGTTATATAGTAATATTATATAACGTTATGCGTTATATAGTAATATTATATAACGTTATGCGTTATATAGTAATAGTATATAACGTTATGCGTTATATAGTAATAGTTTATAACGTTATACGTTATATAGTAATAGTATATAACGTTATACGTTAATACGTAATAGTATATATCGTTATACGTTATATAGTAATAGTATATAACGTTATGCGTTATATAGTAATAGTATATAACGTCATCCGTTATATAGTATAAGTATATAACGTTATACGTTATGTAGTAATAGTATATAACGTTATACGTTATATAGTATAAGTATATAACGTTATGCGTTATATAGTAATAGTATATAACGTTATACGTGATATGGTAATACTATATAACGTTATACGTTATATAGTAATAGTATATAACGTTATACGTTATATAGTGATGGTATATAACGTTATACGTTATATAGTAATATTATATAACGTTATGCGTTATATAGTAATATTATATATCGTTATGCGTTATATAGTAATAGTATATAACGTTATACGTTATATAGTAATAGTATATAACGTTATACGTTATATAGTAATAGTATATAACGTTATACGTTATATAGTAATAGTATATAACGTTATACGTTATATAGTAATAGTATATAACGTTATACGTTATGTAGTAATAGTATATAACGTTATACGTTATATAGTAATATTATATAACGTTATGCGTTATATAGTAATATTATATAACGTTATGCGTTATATAGTAACAGTATATAACGTTATGCGTTATATAGTAATAGTATATAATGTTGTACGTTATATAGTAATAGTATATAACGTTATACGTTATATAGTAATAGTATATAACGTTATACGTTATATAGTAATAGTATATAACGTTATACGTTATATAGTAATGGTATATAACGTTATACGTTATATAGTAATATTATATAACGTTATGCGTTATATAGTAATAGTATATAACGTTATACGTCATATAGTAATAGTATATAACGATATACGTTATATAGTAATAGTATATAACGTGATACGTTAGTACGTAATAATATACAACGTTATACGTGATATGGCAATACTATATAACGTTATACGTTATTACGTAATAGTATATAACGTTATACGATAGTACGGAATAGTATATACCGTTATACGTTATATAGTAATAGTATATAACGTTATACGTTATATAGTAATAGTATATAACGTTATACGTTATATAGTAATAGTATATAACGTTATACGTTATATAGTAATGGTATATAACGTTATACGTTATATAGTAGTAGTATATAACGTTATACGTTAATACGTAATAGTATATATCGTTATACGTTATATAGTAATAGTATATAACGTTATGCGTTATATAGTAATAGTATACAACGTTATACGATAGTACGGAATAGTATATATCGTTATACGTTATATAGTAATAGTATATAACGTTATACGTTATATGGTAATAGTATATAACGTTATACGTTATATAGTAATAGTATATAACGTTATACGTTAATACGTAATAGTATATATCGTTATACGTTATATAGTAATATTATATAACGTTATGCGTTATATAGTAATATTATATAACGTTATGCGTTATATAGTAACAGTATATAACGTTATGCGTTATATAGTAATAGTATATAATGTTGTACGTTATATAGTAATAGTATATAACGTTATACGTTATATAGTAATAGTATATAACGTTATACGTTATATAGTAATAGTATATAACGTTATACGTTATATAGTAATGGTATATAACGTTATACGTTATATAGTAATATTATATAACGTTATGCGTCATATAGTAATAGTATATAACGTTATACGTTATATAGTAATAGTATATAACTTTATACGTTATATAGTAATAGTATATAACGTTATACGTTAATACGTAATAGTATATAACGTTATACGTCATATAGTAATAGTATATAACGATATACGTTATATAGTAATAGTATATAACGTGATACGTTAGTACGTAATAATATACAACGTTATACGTGATATGGCAATACTATATAACGTTATACGTTATTACGTAATAGTATATAACGTTACACGATAGTACGGAATAGTATATATCGTTATACGTTATATAGTAATAGTATATAACGTTATACGTTATATAGTAATGGTATATAACGTTATACGTTATATAGTAGTAGTATATAACGTTATACGTTAATACATAATAGTATATATCGTTATACGTTACATAGTAATAGTATATATCGTTATACGTTATATAGTAATAGTATATAACGTTATGCGTTATATAGTAATAGTATAGAACGTTATACGATAGTACGGAATAGTATATATCGTTATACGTTATATAGTAACAGTATATAACGTTATACGTTATATAGTAATAGTATATAACGTTATACGTTATATAGTAATAGTATATAACGTTATACGTTATATAGTAATAGTATATAACGTTATACGTTAATACGTAATAGTATATAACGTTATACGTTATATAGTAATAGTATATAACGTTATACGTTATTACGTAATAGTATATAACGTTATACGTTATATAGTAATAGTATATAACGTTATACGTTATATAGTAATAGTATATAACGTTATGCGTTATATAGTAATAGTATATAACGTTATACGATAGTACGGAATAGTATATATCGTTATACGTTATATAGTAATAGTATATAACGTTATACGTTATATAGTAATAGTATATAACGTTATGCGTTATATAGTAATAGTATATAACGTTATACGTTAATAGGTAATAGTATATAACGTTATACGTTATATAGTAATAGTATATAACGTTATACGTTATATAGTAATAGTATATAACGTTATACGTTATATAGTAATAGTATATAACATTATACGTTATATAGTAATAGTATATAACGTTATACGTTATATAGTAATAGTATATAACGTTATACGTTAATACATAATAGTATATATCGTTATACGTTATATAGTAATATTATATAACGTTATACGTTATATAGTAATATTATATAACGTTATGCGTTATATAGTAATAGTATATAACGTTATACGTTATATAGTAATAGTATATAACGTTATGCATTATATAGTAATAGTATATAACGTTATACGTTATATAGTAATAGTATATAACGTTATACGTTATTACGTAATAGTATATAACGTTATACGTTATATAGTAATAGTATATAACGTTATACGTTATATAGTAATAGTATATAACGTTATGCGTTATATAGTAATAGTATATAACGTTATACGATAGTACGGAATAGTATATATCGTTATACGTTATATAGTAATAGTATATAACGTTATACGTTATATAGTAATAGTATATAACGTTATACGTTATATAGTAATAGTATATAACGTTATACGTTAATAGGTAATAGTATATAACGTTCTACGTTATATAGTAATAGTATATAACGTTATACGTTATATAGTAATAGTATATAACGTTATACGTTAATACATAATAGTATATATCGTTATACGTTATATAGTAATATTATATAACGTTATACGTTATATAGTAATAGTATATAACGTTATACGTTATATAGCAATATTATATAACGTTATGCGTTATATAGTAATATTATATAACGTTATGCGTTATATAGTAATAGTATATAACGTTATACGTTATATAGTAATAGTATATAACGTTATACGTTATGTAGTAATAGTATATAACGTTATACGTTATATAGTATAAGTATATAACGTTATACGTTATATAGTAATATTATATAACGTTATACGTTATATAGTAATAGTATATAACGTTATACGTTATATAGTAATATTATATAACGTTATGCGTTATATAGTAATATTATATAACGTTATGCGTTATATAGTAATAGTATATAACGTTATGCGTTATATAGTAATAGTTTATAACGTTATACGTTATATAGTAATAGTATATAACGTTATACGTTAATACGTAATAGTATATATCGTTATACGTTATATAGTAATAGTATATAACGTTATGCGTTATATAGTAATAGTATATAACGTCATCCGTTATATAGTATAAGTATATAACGTTATACGTTATGTAGTAATAGTATATAACGTTATACGTTATATAGTATAAGTATATAACGTTATGCGTTATATAGTAATAGTATATAACGTTATACGTGATATGGTAATACTATATAACGTTATACGTTATATAGTAATAGTATATAACGTTATACGTTATATAGTGATGGTATATAACGTTATACGTTATATAGTAATATTATATAACGTTATGCGTTATATAGTAATATTATATATCGTTATGCGTTATATAGTAATAGTATATAACGTTATACGTTATATAGTAATAGTATATAACGTTATACGTTATATAGTAATAGTATATAACGTTATACGTTATATAGTAATAGTATATAACGTTATACGTTATATAGTAATAGTATATAACGTTATACGTTATGTAGTAATAGTATATAACGTTATACGTTATATAGTAATATTATATAACGTTATGCGTTATATAGTAATATTATATAACGTTATGCGTTATATAGTAACAGTATATAACGTTATGCGTTATATAGTAATAGTATATAATGTTGTACGTTATATAGTAATAGTATATAACGTTATACGTTATATAGTAATAGTATATAACGTTATACGTTATATAGTAATAGTATATAACGTTATACGTTATATAGTAATGGTATATAACGTTATACGTTATATAGTAATATTATATAACGTTATGCGTTATATAGTAATAGTATATAACGTTATACGTCATATAGTAATAGTATATAACGATATACGTTATATAGTAATAGTATATAACGTGATACGTTAGTACGTAATAATATACAACGTTATACGTGATATGGCAATACTATATAACGTTATACGTTATTACGTAATAGTATATAACGTTATACGATAGTACGGAATAGTATATACCGTTATACGTTATATAGTAATAGTATATAACGTTATACGTTATATAGTAATAGTATATAACGTTATACGTTATATAGTAATAGTATATAACGTTATACGTTATATAGTAATAGTATATAACGTTATACGTTATATAGTAATGGTATATAACGTTATACGTTATATAGTAGTAGTATATAACGTTATACGTTAATACGTAATAGTATATATCGTTATACGTTATATAGTAATAGTATATAACGTTATGCGTTATATAGTAATAGTATACAACGTTATACGATAGTACGGAATAGTATATATCGTTATACGTTATATAGTAATAGTATATAACGTTATACGTTATATGGTAATAGTATATAACGTTATACGTTATATAGTAATAGTATATAACGTTATACGTTAATACGTAATAGTATATATCGTTATACGTTATATAGTAATATTATATAACGTTATGCGTTATATAGTAATATTATATAACGTTATGCGTTATATAGTAACAGTATATAACGTTATGCGTTATATAGTAATAGTATATAATGTTGTACGTTATATAGTAATAGTATATAACGTTATACGTTATATAGTAATAGTATATAACGTTATACGTTATATAGTAATAGTATATAACGTTATACGTTATATAGTAATGGTATATAACGTTATACGTTATATAGTAATATTATATAACGTTATGCGTCATATAGTAATAGTATATAACGTTATACGTTATATAGTAATAGTATATAACTTTATACGTTATATAGTAATAGTATATAACGTTATACGTTAATACGTAATAGTATATAACGTTATACGTCATATAGTAATAGTATATAACGATATACGTTATATAGTAATAGTATATAACGTGATACGTTAGTACGTAATAATATACAACGTTATACGTGATATGGCAATACTATATAACGTTATACGTTATTACGTAATAGTATATAACGTTACACGATAGTACGGAATAGTATATATCGTTATACGTTATATAGTAATAGTATATAACGTTATACGTTATATAGTAATGGTATATAACGTTATACGTTATATAGTAGTAGTATATAACGTTATACGTTAATACATAATAGTATATATCGTTATACGTTATATAGTAATAGTATATATCGTTATACGTTATATAGTAATAGTATATAACGTTATGCGTTATATAGTAATAGTATAGAACGTTATACGATAGTACGGAATAGTATATATCGTTATACGTTATATAGTAACAGTATATAACGTTATACGTTATATAGTAATAGTATATAACGTTATACGTTATATAGTAATAGTATATAACGTTATACGTTATATAGTAATAGTATATAACGTTATACGTTAATACGTAATAGTATATAACGTTATACGTTATATAGTAATAGTATATAACGTTATACGTTATTACGTAATAGTATATAACGTTATACGTTATATAGTAATAGTATATAACGTTATACGTTATATAGTAATAGTATATAACGTTATGCGTTATATAGTAATAGTATATAACGTTATACGATAGTACGGAATAGTATATATCGTTATACGTTATATAGTAATAGTATATAACGTTATACGTTATATAGTAATAGTATATAACGTTATGCGTTATATAGTAATAGTATATAACGTTATACGTTAATAGGTAATAGTATATAACGTTATACGTTATATAGTAATAGTATATAACGTTATACGTTATATAGTAATAGTATATAACGTTATACGTTATATAGTAATAGTATATAACATTATACGTTATATAGTAATAGTATATAACGTTATACGTTATATAGTAATAGTATATAACGTTATACGTTAATACATAATAGTATATATCGTTATACGTTATATAGTAATATTATATAACGTTATACGTTATATAGTAATAGTATATAACGTTATACGTTATATAGTAATATTATATAACGTTATGCGTTATATAGTAATATTATATAACGTTATGCGTTATATAGTAATAGTATATAACGTTATACGTTATATAGTAATAGTATATAACGTTATGCGTTATATAGTAATAGTATATAACGTTATACGTTATATAGTAATAGTATATAACGTTATACGCTATATAGTAATAGTATATAACGTTATACGTTATATAGTAATAGTATATAACGTTATGCGTTATATAGTAATAGTATATAACGTTATACGATAGTACGGAATAGTATATATCGTTATACGTTATATAGTAATAGTATATAACGTTATACGTTATATAGTAATAGTATATAACGTTATGCGTTATATAGTAATAGTATATAACGTTATACGTTAATAGGTAATAGTATATAACGTTATACGTTATATAGTAATAGTATATAACGTTATACGTTATATAGTAATAGTATATAACGTTATACGTTATATAGTAATAGTATATAACATTATACGTTATATAGTAATAGTATATAACGTTATACGTTATATAGTAATAGTATATAACGTTATACGTTAATACATAATAGTATATATCGTTATACGTTATATAGTAATATTATATAACGTTATACGTTATATAGTAATAGTATATAACGTTATACGTTATATAGTAATATTATATAACGTTATGCGTTATATAGTAATATTATATAACGTTATGCGTTATATAGTAATAGTATATAACGTTATACGTTATATAGTAATAGTATATAACGTTATGCGTTATATAGTAATAGTATATAACGTTATACGTTATATAGTAATAGTATATAACGTTATACGTTATATAGTAATGGTATATAACGTTATACGTTATATAGTAGTATTATATAACGTTATACGTTAATACGTAATAGTATATATCGTTATAAGTTATATAGTAATGGTATATAACGTTATACGTTATATAGTAATATTATATAACGTTATGCGTTATATAGTAATAGTATATAACGTTATACGTTATATAGTAATAGTATATAACGTTATGCATTATATAGTAATAGTATATAACGTTATACGTTATATAGTAATAGTATATAACGTTATACGTTATTACGTAATAGTATATAACGTTATACGTTATATAGTAATAGTATATAACGTTATACGTTATATAGTAATAGTATATAACGTTATGCGTTATATAGTAATAGTATATAACGTTATACGATAGTACGGAATAGTATATATCGTTATACGTTATATAGTAATAGTATATAACGTTATACGTTATATAGTAATAGTATATAACGTTATACGTTATATAGTAATAGTATATAACGTTATACGTTAATAGGTAATAGTATATAACGTTCTACGTTATATAGTAATAGTATATAACGTTATACGTTATATAGTAATAGTATATAACGTTATACGTTAATACATAATAGTATATATCGTTATACGTTATATAGTAATATTATATAACGTTATACGTTATATAGTAATAGTATATAACGTTATACGTTATATAGCAATATTATATAACGTTATGCGTTATATAGTAATAGTATATAACGTTATGCGTTATATAGTAATAGTATATAACGTTATACGTTATATAGTAATAGTATATAACGTTATACGTTATGTAGTAATAGTATATAACGTTATACGTTATATAGTATAAGTATATAACGTTATACGTTATATAGTAATATTATATAACGTTATACGTTATATAGTAATAGTATATAACGTTATACGTTATATAGTAATATTATATAACGTTATGCGTTATATAGTAATATTATATAACGTTATGCGTTATATAGTAATAGTATATAACGTTATGCGTTATATAGTAATAGTTTATAACGTTATACGTTATATAGTAATAGTATATAACGTTATACGTTAATACGTAATAGTATATATCGTTATACGTTATATAGTAATAGTATATAACGTTATGCGTTATATAGTAATAGTATATAACGTCATCCGTTATATAGTATAAGTATATAACGTTATACGTTATGTAGTAATAGTATATAACGTTATACGTTATATAGTATAAGTATATAACGTTATGCGTTATATAGTAATAGTATATAACGTTATACGTGATATGGTAATACTATATAACGTTATACGTTATATAGTAATAGTATATAACGTTATACGTTATATAGTGATGGTATATAACGTTATACGTTATATAGTAATATTATATAACGTTATGCGTTATATAGTAATATTATATATCGTTATGCGTTATATAGTAATAGTATATAACGTTATACGTTATATAGTAATAGTATATAACGTTATACGTTATATAGTAATAGTATATAACGTTATACGTTATATAGTAATAGTATATAACGTTATACGTTATATAGTAATAGTATATAACGTTATACGTTATGTAGTAATAGTATATAACGTTATACGTTATATAGTAATAGTATATAACGTTATACGTTCTGTAGTAATAGTATATAACGTTATACGTTATATAGTAATATTATATAACGTTATGCGTTATATAGTAATATTATATAACGTTATGCGTTATATAGTAACAGTATATAACGTTATGCGTTATATAGTAATAGTATATAATGTTGTACGTTATATAGTAATAGTATATAACGTTATACGTTATATAGTAATAGTATATAACGTTATACGTTATATAGTAATAGTATATAACGTTATACGTTATATAGTAATGGTATATAACGTTATACGTTATATAGTAATATTATATAACGTTATGCGTTATATAGTAATAGTATATAACGTTATACGTCATATAGTAATAGTATATAACGATATACGTTATATAGTAATAGTATATAACGTGATACGTTAGTACGTAATAATATACAACGTTATACGTGATATGGCAATACTATATAACGTTATACGTTATTACGTAATAGTATATAACGTTATACGATAGTACGGAATAGTATAAACCGTTATACGTTATATAGTAATAGTATATAACGTTATACGTTATATAGTAATAGTATATAACGTTATACGTTATATAGTAATAGTATATAACGTTATACGTTATATAGTAATGGTATATAACGTTATACGTTATATAGTAGTAGTATATAACGTTATACGTTAATACGTAATAGTATATATCGTTATACGTTATATAGTAATAGTATATAACGTTATGCGTTATATAGTAATAGTATACAACGTTATACGATAGTACGGAATAGTATATATCGTTATACGTTATATAGTAATAGTATATAACGTTATACGTTATATGGTAATAGTATATAACGTTATACGTTATATAGTAATAGTATATAACGTTATACGTTAATACGTAATAGTATATATCGTTATACGTTATATAGTAATATTATATAACGTTATACGTTATATAGTAATATTATATAACGTTATGCGTTATATAGTAACAGTATATAACGTTATGCGTTATATAGTAATAGTATATAATGTTGTACGTTATATAGTAATAGTATATAACGTTATACGTTATATAGTAATAGTATATAACGTTATACGTTATATAGTAATAGTATATAACGTTATACGTTATATAGTAATGGTATATAACGTTATACGTTATATAGTAATATTATATAACGTTATGCGTCATATAGTAATAGTATATAACGTTATACGTTATATAGTAATAGTATATAACTTTATACGTTATATAGTAATAGTATATAACGTTATACGTTAATACGTAATAGTATATAACGTTATACGTCATATAGTAATAGTATATAACGATATACGTTATATAGTAATAGTATATAACGTGATACGTTAGTACGTAATAATATACAACGTTATACGTGATATGGCAATACTATATAACGTTATACGTTATTACGTAATAGTATATAACGTTACACGATAGTACGGAATAGTATATATCGTTATACGTTATATAGTAATAGTATATAACGTTATACGTTATATAGTAATGGTATATAACGTTATACGTTATATAGTAGTAGTATATAACGTTATACGTTAATACATAATAGTATATATCGTTATACGTTATATAGTAATAGTATATATCGTTATACGTTATATAGTAATAGTATATAACGTTATGCGTTATATAGTAATAGTATAGAACGTTATACGATAGTACGGAATAGTATATATCGTTATACGTTATATAGTAACAGTATATAACGTTATACGTTATATAGTAATAGTATATAACGTTATACGTTATATAGTAATAGTATATAACGTTATACGTTATATAGTAATAGTATATAACGTTATACGTTAATACGTAATAGTATATAACGTTATACGTTATATAGTAATAGTATATAACGTTATACGTTATTACGTAATAGTATATAACGTTATACGTTATATAGTAATAGTATATAACGTTATACGTTATATAGTAATAGTATATAACGTTATGCGTTATATAGTAATAGTATATAACGTTATACGATAGTACGGAATAGTATATATCGTTATACGTTATATAGTAATAGTATATAACGTTATACGTTATATAGTAATAGTATATAACGTTATGCGTTATATAGTAATAGTATATAACGTTATACGTTAATAGGTAATAGTATATAACGTTATACGTTATATAGTAATAGTATATAACGTTATACGTTATATAGTAATAGTATATAACGTTATACGTTATATAGTAATAGTATATAACATTATACGTTATATAGTAATAGTATATAACGTTATACGTTATATAGTAATAGTATATAACGTTATACGTTAATACATAATAGTATATATCGTTATACGTTATATAGTAATATTATATAACGTTATACGTTATATAGTAATAGTATATAACGTTATACGTTATATAGTAATATTATATAACGTTATGCGTTATATAGTAATATTATATAACGTTATGCGTTATATAGTAATAGTATATAACGTTATACGTTATATAGTAATAGTATATAACGTTATGCGTTATATAGTAATAGTATATAACGTTATACGTTATATAGTAATAGTATATAACGTTATACGTTATATAGTAATGGTATATAACGTTATACGTTATATAGTAGTAGTATATAACGTTATACGTTAATACGTAATAGTATATATCGTTATACGTTATATAGTAATGGTATATAACGTTATACGTTATATAGTAATATTATATAACGTTATGCGTTATATAGTAATAGTATATAACGTTATACGTTATATAGTAATAGTATATAACGTTATACGTTATATAGTAATAGTATATAACGTTATACGTTATATAGTAATAGTATATAACGTTATACGTTATATAGTAATAGTATATAACATTATACGTTATATAGTAATAGTATATAACGTTATACGTTATATAGTAATAGTATATAACGTTATACGTTAATACATAATAGTATATATCGTTATACGTTATATAGTAATATTATATAACGTTATACGTTATATAGTAATAGTATATAACGTTATACGTTATATAGTAATATTATATAACGTTATACGTTATATAGTAATAGTATATAACGTTATACGTTATATAGCAATATTATATAACGTTATGCGTTATATAGTAATATTATATAACGTTATGCGTTATATAGTAATAGTATATAACGTTATACGTTATATAGTAATAGTATATAACGTTATACGTTATATAGTAATAGTATATAACGTTATACGTTATATAGTAATAGTATATAACGTTATACGTTAATACGTAATAGTATATATCGTTATACGTTATATAGTAATAGTATATAACGTTATACGTTATATAGTAATAGTATATAACGTTATACGTTAATACGTAATAGTATATATCGTTATACGTTATATAGTAATAGTATATAACGTTATGCGTTATATAGTAATAGTTTATAACGTTATACGTTATATAGTAATAGTATATAACGTTATACGTTAATACGTAATAGTATATATCGTTATACGTTATATAGTAGTAGTATATAACGTTATGCGTTATATAGTAATAGTATATAACGTCATCCGTTATATAGTATAAGTATATAACGTTATACGTTATGTAGTAATAGTATATAACGTTATACGTTATATAGTATAAGTATATAACGTTATACGTTATATAGTAATAGTATATAACGTTATACGTGATATGGTAATACTATATAACGTTATACGTTATATAGTAATAGTATATAACGTTATACGTTATATAGTAATGGTATATAACGTTATACGTTATATAGTAATATTATATAACGTTATGCGTTATATAGTAATAGTATATAACGTTATACATTATATAGTAATAGTATATAACGTTATGCATTATATAGTAATAGTATATAACGTTATACGTTATATAGTAATAGTATATAACGTTATACGTTATATAGTAATAGTACATAACGTTATACGTTATATAGTAATAGTATATAACGTTATACGTTATATAGTAATAGTACATAACGTTATACGTTATATAGTAATAGTATATAACGTTATACGTTATATAGTAATAGTATATAACGTTATACGTTATATAGTAATAGTACATAACGTTATACGTTATATAGTAATAGTACATAACGTTATACGTTATATAGTAATAGTATATAACGTTATACGTTATATAGTAATAGTATATAACGTTATACGTTATATAGTAATAGTATATAACGTTATACGTTATATAGTAATAGTACATAACGTTATACGTTATATAGTAATAGTATATAACGTTATACGTTAATACGTAATAGTATATGTCGTTATACGTTATATAGCAATAGTATATAACGTTATACGTTATATAGTAATAGTATATAACGTTATACGTTAATACGTAATAGTATATATCGTTATACGTTATATAGTAATAGTATATAACGTTATGCGTTATATAGTAATAGTATATAACGTTATACGTGATATGGTAATACTATATAACGTTATACGTTATATAGTAATAGTATATAACGTTATACGTTATATAGTAATGGTATATAACGTTATACGTTATATAGTAATATTATATAACGTTATGCGTTATATAGTTATATTATATAACGTTATGCGTTATATAGTAATAGTATATAACGTTATACGTTATATAGTAATAGTATATAACGTTATGCATTATATAGTAATAGTATATAACGTTATACGTTATATAGTAATAGTATATAACGTTATACGTTATATAGTAATAGTACATAACGTTATACGTTATATAGTAATAGTATATAACGTTATACGTTATATAGTAATAGTACATAACGTTATACGTGATATGGTAATACTATATAACGTTATACGTTATATAGTAATAGTATATAACGTTATACGTTATATAGTAATGGTATATAACGTTATACGTTATATAGTAATATTATATAACGTTATGCGTTATATAGTAATAGTATATAACGTTATACGTTATATAGTAATAGTATATAACGTTATGCATTATATAGTAATAGTATATAACGTTATACGTTATATAGTAATAGTATATAACGTTATACGTTATATAGTAATAGTACATAACGTCATACGTTATATAGTAATAGTATATAACGTTATGCGTTATATAGTAATAGTATATAACGTTATACGATAGTACGGAATAGTATATATCGTTATACGTTATATAGTAATAGTATATAACGTTATACGTTATTTAGTAATAGTATATAACGTTATACGTTATATAGTAATAGTATATAACGTTATACGATAATACGTAATAGTATATAACGTTATACGTTATATAGTAATAGTATATAACGTTATACGTTATTACGTAATGGTATATAACGTTATACGTTATATAGTAATAGTATATAACGTTATACGTTATATAGTAATAGTATATAACGTTATACGTTAATACGTAATAGTATATAACGTTATACGGTATATAGTAATAGTATATAACGTTATACGTTATTACGTAATAGTATATAACGTTATACGTTATATAGTAATAGTATATAACCTTATACGTTATATAGTAATAGTATATAACGTTATACGTTAATACGTAATAGTATATATCGTTATACGTTATATAGTAATAGTATATAACGTTATACGTTATATAGTAATAGTATATAACGTTATACGTTAATACATAATAGTATATATCGTTATACGTTATATAGTAATATTATATAACGTTATACGTTATATAGTAATAGTATATAACGTTATACGTTATATAGTAATATTATATAACGTTATGCGTTATATAGTAATATTATATAACGTTATGCGTTATATAGTAATAGTATATAACGTTATGCGTTATATAGTAACAGTTTATAACGTTATACGTTATATAGTAATAGTATATAACGTTATACGTTAATACGTAATAGTATATATCGTTATACGTTATATAGTAATAGTATATAACGTTATGCGTTATATAGTAATAGTATATAACGTCATCCGTTATATAGTATAAGTATATAACGTTATACGTTATGTAGTAATAGTATATAACGTTATACGTTATATAGTATAAGTATATAACGTTATGCGTTATATAGTAATAGTATATAACGTTATACGTGATATGGTAATACTATATAACGTTATACGTTATATAGTAATAGTATATAACGTTATACGTTATATAGTGATGGTATATAACGTTATACGTTATATAGTAATATTATATAACGTTATGCGTTATATAGTAATATTATATAACGTTATGCGTTATATAGTAATAGTATATAACGTTATACGTTATATAGTAATAGTATATAACGTTATACGTTATATAGTAATAGTACATAACGTTATACGTTATATAGTAATAGTATATAACGTTATACGTTATATAGTAATAGTACAGAACGTTATACGTGATATGGTAATACTATATAACGTTATGCGTTATATAGTAATAGTATATAACGTCATCCGTTATATAGTATAAGTATATAACGTTATACGTTAATACATAATAGTATATATCGTTATACGTTATATAGTAATATTATATAACGTTATACGTTATATAGTAATAGTATATAACGTTATACGTTATATAGTGATGGTATATAACGTTATACGTTATATAGTTGTCGGAGATGGAAAAGCACCGGAACCTCTCCTTGGATTCTCGGGAATACCGTAATGTCGTAATTTAGATTAAACAAATGTCGCTCCGATTGTTCGAGGTTTATGATAGTGAGCTTGGGCTCGAGGCGACAACCAGTCGCCGAACGTAGCCGCGGTCAAGGGATGAACGTTTTGTCTAACAAAGGCATGAAGTAACCCTATAGCTTTCCTTAAAAGAAATACTTAGGACGGGGCACGACTGTAAGCGTTTCAACGATTTCTGTCCCGTGGCTCGCCACACGCAGACTCTATTCTTTGAGTAAGATGATTACCAGATGTCGACGCGTCTCCACAGTACATGTTCAGCTAGCCCGAGGACCCGCTATAAATCTTAAGATCTGTTTAACTAAAGTCCTTCAAACCGACAAACAGTCCTCGTCCCAACTACGAGAAAATAGGAGAAATCTATTTTTCTCACCAAGGACGCTTCCTCTTCTCGAACTTTCTCTTAAGGGCGGCTAGCACCCTTCCCTAACCACCAACATGGAAATTGACCAATTAACAGTAACGCCAATTTCCCTCACTTTCCGAATGAAGGCTTTTCTCCACGAATCCGATGATTTCGTGCCCTTAGGCACACCCGTCATAGTTTTCCTCGACAGCGTTACCGTGATGGAGAACCACTCTCCGGTACGATCTCGACGACGATTCAAGTAACTCTCGGATACGTAGTGATTGCCCCACGCATTAACATTGAGTACAACTTAGACGCTAAAGAAGAGTAGAGTTCGTCATCCCGTTGACCGTGGATTCGTTATTGAGCCTAGGATCATTGTCATTAGCTTCTCGAGTATCAATTTATCGCGATTACTTGTCCAATTCCAACATGGTCATGTTTGCACTAGTAAATATCTCCTCTATTGCATAGTGATCACGTCTAGTGTCAATAGGGATTCGTTTACGCCCTTAACCCTAACTCTAATCGTAACGCCAACCCGACATCAGAAGTGGGATCAGTGCCGATTATAACAGTGTTAGAACTTACGACCATCGTGCGCGAGTAACCCAGTCGCTAGTGCAAAATCGAGTGTGAAACCTAACAAGTTTTCGCTACCACGTTTTAACCCTTAAAATCGCACGTTCCGATCCCGCTGCACGGGGCGCAACTGTCAACCTGATTATGAAAGACAACCATAATTTCAATAACGAGTGGCGAGTCGACTTCTACGTACTGGAAGCATCATCGGGTAGATCAAGTCATCTGGGTGAGTCGTTTCCATTTTACTCCGATTCGGGAGCCGAGCGTTCACTAATTAAAGAGTCCGTGGCCTCGAGATTTCTGGCAAAAGAATGACTGACATATTAGTAATGCGAGGAGCAGGAAATACTTGTATTAAACATACGCCTCCCATTTGTTCATCGTGTGTATTAATGATTTTTACATCGAAGATAATTTCTCATGTCCTTGCTGATAGTTATCTAAAATATGATATCGCGATTAGTTGCGGAACTCTAAGTCTGGGTTTTGACGTAACATTACACAAAATAGCCTCGCTATGTGTAAAACAAAAATAATTAATGTCTGTAATGAAACCACTGCAAACGAGATCGTCGTTAATGAAGCTGACACTGATGTACATGGTAATAATAAAAGTCGATCAATTTCTCTTCTCGACAAATTCAAAGATTCATTCGTTACGGATTCCCTACGTATTCGCGTAAATACAGGCCGGTTAGAAATACGATTAATTGATCCTAACATCACCGTACGAGGAAGTCCTTATAGATTTAGTGAGGAGGACCGAAGAGCGGTACGTGAGAAAATAAGCGTTTTAATTAAAGCAAAGATCATAAGGCCTAGTAATTCGCTATTCGCGAGCTTTACGTAACTCGTGAAGAAGAAAGCGGCTCAGATAGATTACGAGTGGATCCCCGAGAACTAAATCAAAGTACCGTCGCGGATCGGTACCCTTTACTCCTTATTGCGGATCAAGTCGCGAGATTGCAAGAGGCGAGATATTTTATTAGCCTGGATATGGCCAGCGGGTTTCACCAAATTCCTACTTATCCTAATTCAGCGGAGTATACAGCGTTCGTTACTCCCGACAGACAATATGAGTAGATAACTATGCCGTTTGAACTGAAAAAATTGCGCCGTCCGTCTTTCGGAGGGCCATTCGCAAGGCCCTAGGCGACCTCGCTCATTCGTACGTTGTTATTTATTTCGATAACGTTCTAATTATTGCCGACTCGATAGATCAAGCTTTAGGAATATTGAACACCGTGTTAGATACCCTCGTAAAAGCAGGATTCTCTGTTAACATTGCGAACTGTTCTTTTCTAAAGACATCGGTGCTCTATTTGAGATATGTAATTCATAACGAAGAAGTTCGTCCGAACCCGGGTAAAATACACACCTTAAGCTCTTTACCTGTGCCATCAGCCGTCACGCAGTCCAGGCAGTTCATAGGCTTAGCTTCGCACTTCCGAAAGTTCATCCCTAAATTCTCACAGGTGATGAAACCCCTGTATGCGCTCATCTCAAATAACAGAAATATAACTTGGACAGATAGGCACGAGAAAATAAGACAACAGGCAGTTTCCGCCCTGACCGACGCGCCGGTGTTAATGATATTCGACCCCAATTACCCGATAGAACTACATACTGACGCTAGCTCGGAGAGTTACGGGGCGATTTCGACGCATCAAGTCGAAGGTAAAGGCAAAGCAATAGAGTATTACAGCAAAAGAACTACCCTCGCAGAATCTAGGTATAATTCCTACGAACTAGAGACGTTAGCAGTCGTAAACGCAGTCGAGTGTTTCCGTCACTATCTACATGGACGGGAATTTCTTGTTGTCACGGATTGCGACTCGTCGAAAGCGTCGAGTAATAAAGTACATTTAAATGACAGGGACCATCGGTGATGGGCCTACTTGCAGACTTTTGTTTTTGACATTATGTATCTGGAAAGTAAACGGACAGCCCACGTAGATTTCTTCTCGCGAAACCCCGTAGATTTAGACCACCGTAAAATTGATAAAATTGCGGAGAAAGAAATCAATCTGGCCGAAATATCGGAATACTAGCTGTTAGCCGAACTACGTCCTATACCTAAGACCAGCATACCCTGGCATACGGTCCACATGGACATAACAGGCAAGTTGAGTGGTAAAAGCGATTCAAAGGAGTACGTCATTGTTTTGATCGATGTGTTCACTAAATTCGTATACCTGCATCGTACTCGTAAGATAGATTTCCGTAATACCATTAAAGCGCTTAAACCCGCTATATTTTATTCGGAAGTCCCTGCCGGATAGTAGCAGATCAGGACAGATGTCCTAAGGGTAATGAATTTCGAGAATTCTGCGAAAGCAAACGAATTAAAGTTCACTCGATAGCGACCGATGATAGAGTCAATAGACAGGTAGAGCGTGTTATGCGTACATTGAAAATACGTTCACGACAGTAGAAACGACCGGGCGGCCGTGGCAAGACGCGATTGGGGAAATACAGCTAGCGTTGAACTGCACCACCAACCGCGTGACTAATTCGAGCCCTTTACAACTACTAATCGGTAGAACAGCGAGACCGTACGACCTATTGCTACCCGACAATATCAAAGAAAAGGAAGTCGATATCCCTGATGTAAGACAGCAGGCTGTCTAGAACATAGAGAGTAAAGCCCAGTACAGCAAAAAAAGATTTGATAGAAACAAAGCTAAAGTGGTTAGGTTTAACCTCGGCGATTTCGTACCACGCAAAAACGAGAAAAGAAACCAAACCAAGCTAGAGCCAAAATTCAAGGGTCCATTCGTAATAACCGAGATTTTGGAAGGAGATAGATATATTTTAAAAACGCTAGACGGCAAACGATCGTATAAAGACAGTCACGACAGATTAAGAAAAATGCCGGGCAGTCGCGTTCCCGCTGAGTTGGACGTCGATAGTGACGGCAATAACAGTGACCACGACGACATGAGCACCTCGATCTCGGAAGATCCTTAGCACAAAGACCGTAGCACCTTACGGAGTACGTTATGAAGCTTGGTAAAGGGGCAAGTGATGTGTTCACGCGCACCATGAGCTATAGAGTTATGAAGCTTGGTAAAGGGGCAAGTGATGTGTTCACGCGCACCATGAGCTATAGAGTTATGAAGCTTGGTAAAGGGGCAAGTGATGTGTTCACGCGCACCATGAGCTATAGTGTTATGAAGCTCGACTAAGGGGCAAGTGATGTGTTCACGCGCACCATGAGCTATAGTGTTACGAAGTTTGGTGCGGTCGTGCGATCTAGAAAAACGAGATCCATTGGGGTGCGAAATCGAGACTGGTCCATTTCGCCGTTATGACCCGACTGATAACCCACAGGATGCAACTAGCACTTCCAATTACTCCTAATTACAACGTTACTAATTCATGTTCTCTTCTATTCCTTTTGTTGTCAAATCTCCGAACAAAATTTTGTTGTTACACTGGACCCTCAGCTTATTTAGACATTAAGTTAAATTGTAGACATGCTAATTGTACCGAACCTAATGTTAGAAAGACTCAATCTTATAGTTGCACCCGAGGACGTGTGATAGTCAGAATGGCCGTGTCGGAGATGGAAAAGCACCGGAACCTCTCCTTGGATTCTCGGGAATACCGTAATGTCGTAATTTAGATTAAACAAATGTCGCTCCGATTGTTCGAGGTTTATGATAGTGAGCTTGGGCTCGAGGCGACAACCAGTCGCCGAACGTAGCCGCGGTCAAGGGATGAACGTTTTGTCTAACAAAGGCATGAAGTAACCCTATAGCTATCCTTAAAAGAAATACTTAGGACGGGGCACGACTGTAAGCGTTTCAACGATTTCTGTCCCGTGGCTCGCCACACGCAGACTCTATTCTTTGAGTAAGATGATTACCAGATGTCGACGCGTCTCCACAGTACATGTTCAGCTAGCCCGAGGACCCGCTATAAATCTTAAGATCTGTTTAACTAAAGTCCTTCAAACCGACAAACAGTCCTCGTCCCAACTACGAGAAAATAGGAGAAATCTATTTTTCTCACCAACGACGCTTCCTCTTCTCGAACTTTCTCTTAAGGGCGGCTAGCACCCTTCCCTAACCACCAACATGGAAATTGACCAATTAACAGTAACGCCAATTTCCCTCACTTTCCGAATGAAGGCTTTTCTCCACGAATCCGATGATTTCGTGCCCTTAGGCACACCCGTCATAGTTTTCCTCGACAGCGTTACCGTGATGGAGAACCACTCTCCGGTACGATCTCGACGACGATTCAAGTAACTCTCGGATACGTAGTGATTGCCCCACGCATTAACATTGAGTACAACTTAGACGCTAAAGAAGAGTAGAGTTCGTCATCCCGTTGACCGTGGATTCGTTATTGAGCCTAGGATCATTGTCATTAGCTTCTCGAGTATCAATTTATCGCGATTACTTGTCCAATTCCAACATGGTCATGTTTGCACTAGTAAATATCTCCTCTATTGCATAGTGATCACGTCTAGTGTCAATAGGGATTCGTTTACGCCCTTAACCCTAACTCTAATCGTAACGCCAACCCGACATAGTAATATTATATAACGTTATGCGTTATATAGTAATATTATATATCGTTATGCGTTATATAGTAATAGTATATAACGTTATACGTTATATAGTAATAGTATATAACGTTATACGTTATATAGTAATAGTATATAACGTTATACGTTATATAGTAATAGTATATAACGTTATACGTTATATAGTAATAGTATATAACGTTATACGTTATGTAGTAATAGTATATAACGTTATACGTTATATAGTAATATTATATAACGTTATGCGTTATATAATAATATTATATAACGTTATGCGTTATATAGTAACAGTATATAACGTTATGCGTTATATAGTAATAGTATATAATGTTGTACGTTATATAGTAATAGTATATAACGTTATACGTTATATAGTAATAGTATATAACGTTATACGTTATATAGTAATAGTATATAACGTTATACGTTATATAGTAATGGTATATAACGTTATACGTTATATAGTAATGGTATATAACGTTATACGTTATATAGTAATATTATATAACGTTATGCGTTATATAGTAATAGTATATAACGTTATACGTTATATAGTAATAGTATATAACTTTATACGTTATATAGTAATAGTATATAACGTTATACGTTAATACGTAATAGTATATAACGTTATACGTCATATAGTAATAGTATATAACGATATACGTTATATAGTAATAGTATATAACGTGATACGTTAGTACGTAATAATATACAACGTTATACGTGATATGGCAATACTATATAACGTTATACGTTATTACGTAATAGTATATAACGTTATACGATAGTACGGAATAGTATATACCGTTATACGTTATATAGTAATGGTATATAACGTTATACGTTATATAGTAGTAGTATATAACGTTATACGTTAATACGTAATAGTATATATCGTTATATGTTATATAGTAATAGTATATAACGTTATGCGTTATATAGTAATAGTATACAACGTTATACGATAGTACGGAATAGTATATATCGTTATACGTTATATAGTAATAGTATATAACGTTATACGTTATATGGTAATAGTATATAACGTTATACGTTATATAGTAATAGTATATAACGTTATACGTTAATACGTAATAGTATATATCGTTATACGTTATATAGTAATATTATATAACGTTATGCGTTATATAGTAATATTATATAACGTTATGCGTTATATAGTAACAGTATATAACGTTATGCGTTATATAGTAATAGTATATAATGTTGTACGTTATATAGTAATAGTATATAACGTTATACGTTATATAGTAATAGTATATAACGTTATACGTTATATAGTAATAGTATATAACGTTATACGTTATATAGTAATGGTATATAACGTTATACGTTATATAGTAATATTATATAACGTTATGCGTTATATAGTAATAGTATATAACGTTATACGTTATATAGTAATAGTATATAACTTTATACGTTATATAGTAATAGTATATAACGTTATACGTTAATACGTAATAGTATATAACGTTATACGTCATATAGTAATAGTATATAACGATATACGTTATATAGTAATAGTATATAACGTGATACGTTAGTACGTAATAATATACAACGTTATACGTGATATGGCAATACTATATAACGTTATACGTTATTACGTAATAGTATATAACGTTACACGATAGTACGGAATAGTATATATCGTTATACGTTATATAGTAATAGTATATAACGTTATACGTTATATAGTAATGGTATATAACGTTATACGTTATATAGTAGTAGTATATAACGTTATACGTTAATACATAATAGTATATATCGTTATACGTTATATAGTAATAGTATATATCGTTATACGTTATATAGTAATAGTATATAACGTTATGCGTTATATAGTAATAGTATAGAACGTTATACGATAGTACGGAATAGTATATATCGTTATACGTTATATAGTAACAGTATATAACGTTATACGTTATATAGTAATAGTATATAACGTTATACGTTATATAGTAATAGTATATAACGTTATACGTTATATAGTAATAGTATATAACGTTATACGTTATATAGTAATAGTATATAACGTTATACGTTATATAGTAATAGTATATAACGTTATACGTTAATACGTAATAGTATATAACGTTATACGTTATATAGTAATAGTATATAACGTTATACGTTATTACGTAATAGTATATAACGTTATACGTTATATAGTAATATTATATAACGTTATGCGTTATATAGTAATAGTATATAACGTTATACATTATATAGTAATAGTATATAACGTTATGCATTATATAGTAATAGTATATAACGTTATACGTTATATAGTAATAGTACATAACGTTATACGTTATATAGTAATAGTACATAACGTTATACGTTATATAGTAATAGTATATAACGTTATACGTTATATAGTAATAGTACATAACGTTATACGTTATATAGTAATAGTATATAACGTTATACGTTATATAGTAATAGTATATAACGTTATACGTTATATAGTAATAGTACATAACGTTATACGTTATATAGTAATAGTACATAACGTTATACGTTATATAGTAATAGTATATAACGTTATACGTTATATACTATTACTATATAACGTTATACGTTATATAGTAATAGTATATAACGTTATACGTTATATAGTAATAGTATATAACGTTATACGTTATATAGTAATAGTATATAACGTTATACGTTAATACGTAATAGTATATGTCGTTATACGTTATATAGCAATAGTATATAACGTTATACGTTATATAGTAATAGTATATAACGTTATACGTTAATACGTAATAGTATATATCGTTATACGTTATATAGTAATAGTATATAACGTTATGCGTTATATAGTAATAGTATATAACGTTATACGTGATATGGTAATACTATATAACGTTATACGTTATATAGTAATAGTATATAACGTTATACGTTATATAGTAATGGTATATAACGTTATACGTTATATAGTAATATTATATAACGTTATGCGTTATATAGTAATATTATATAACGTTATGCGTTATATAGTAATAGTATATAACGTTATACGTTATATAGTAATATTATATAACGTTATGCGTTATATAATAATATTATATAACGTTATGCGTTATATAGTAACAGTATATAACGTTATGCGTTATATAGTAATAGTATATAATGTTGTACGTTATATAGTAATAGTATATAACGTTATACGTTATATAGTAATAGTATATAACGTTATACGTTATATAGTAATAGTATATAACGTTATACGTTATATAGTAATGGTATATAACGTTATACGTTATATAGTAATATTATATAACGTTATGCGTTATATAGTAATAGTATATAACGTTATACGTTATATAGTGATAGTATATAACTTTATACGTTATATAGTAATAGTATATAACGTTATACGTTAATACGTAATAGTATATAACGTTATACGTCATATAGTAATAGTATATAACGATATACGTTATATAGTAATAGTATATAACGTGATACGTTAGTACGTAATAATATACAACGTTATACGTGATATGGCAATACTATATAACGTTATACGTTATTACGTAATAGTATATAACGTTATACGATAGTACGGAATAGTATATACCGTTATACGTTATATAGTAATAGTATATAACGTTATACGTTATATAGTAATAGTATATAACGTTATACGTTATATAGTAATAGTATATAACGTTATACGTTATATAGTAATGGTATATAACGTTATACGTTATATAGTAGTAGTATATAACGTTATACGTTAATACGTAATAGTATATATCGTTATATGTTATATAGTAATAGTATATAACGTTATGCGTTATATAGTAATAGTATACAACGTTATACGATAGTACGGAATAGTATATATCGTTATACGTTATATAGTAATAGTATATAACGTTATACGTTAATACGTAATAGTATATAACGTTATACGTCATATAGTAATAGTATATAACGATATACGTTATATAGTAATAGTATATAACGTGATACGTTAGTACGTAATAATATACAACGTTATACGTGATATGGCAATACTATATAACGTTATACGTTATTACGTAATAGTATATAACGTTATACGATAGTACGGAATAGTATATACCGTTATACGTTATATAGTAATAGTATATAACGTTATACGTTATATAGTAATAGTATATAACGTTATACGTTATATAGTAATAGTATATAACGTTATACGTTATATAGTAATGGTATATAACGTTATACGTTATATAGTAGTAGTATATAACGTTATACGTTAATACGTAATAGTATATATCGTTATATGTTATATAGTAATAGTATATAACGTTATGCGTTATATAGTAATAGTATACAACGTTATACGATAGTACGGAATAGTATATATCGTTATACGTTATATAGTAATAGTATATAACGTTATACGTTATATGGTAATAGTATATAACGTTATACGTTATATAGTAATAGTATATAACGTTATACGTTAATACGTAATAGTATATATCGTTATACGTTATATAGTAATATTATATAACGTTATGCGTTATATAGTAATATTATATAACGTTATGCGTTATATAGTAACAGTATATAACGTTATGCGTTATATAGTAATAGTATATAATGTTGTACGTTATATAGTAATAGTATATAACGTTATACGTTATATAGTAATAGTATATAACGTTATACGTTATATAGTAATAGTATATAACGTTATACGTTATATAGTAATGGTATATAACGTTATACGTTATATAGTAATATTATATAACGTTATGCGTTATATAGTAATAGTATATAACGTTATACGTTATATAGTAATAGTATATAACGTTATACGTTATATAGTAATAGTACATAACGTTATACGTTATATAGTAATAGTATATAACGTTATACGTTATATAGTAATAGTATATAACGTTATACGTTATATAGTAATGGTATATAACGTTATACGTTATATAGTAATAGTACATAACGTTATACGTTATATAGTAATAGTACATAACGTTATACGTTATATAGTAATAGTATATAACGTTATACGTTATATAGTAATAGTACATAACGTTATACGTTATATAGTAATAGTATATAACGTTATACGTTATATAGTAATAGTATATAACGTTATACGTTATATAGTAATAGTACATAACGTTATACGTTATATAGTAATAGTACATAACGTTATACGTTATATAGTAATAGTATATAACGTTATACGTTATATAGTAATAGTATATAACGTTATACGTTATATAGTAATAGTATATAACGTTATACGTTATATAGTAATAGTATATAACGTTATACGTTATATAGTAATAGTATATAACGTTATACGTTAATACGTAATAGTATATGTCGTTATACGTTATATAGCAATAGTATATAACGTTATACGTTATATAGTAATAGTATATAACGTTATACGTTAATACGTAATAGTATATATCGTTATACGTTATATAGTAATAGTATATAACGTTATGCGTTATATAGTAATAGTATATAACGTTATACGTGATATGGTAATACTATATAACGTTATACGTTATATAGTAATAGTATATAACGTTATACGTTATATAGTAATGGTATATAACGTTATACGTTATATAGTAATATTATATAACGTTATGCGTTATATAGTAATATTATATAACGTTATGCGTTATATAGTAATAGTATATAACGTTATACGTTATATAGTAATATTATATAACGTTATGCGTTATATAATAATATTATATAACGTTATGCGTTATACAGTAACAGTATATAACGTTATGCGTTATATAGTAATAGTATATAATGTTGTACGTTATATAGTAATAGTATATAACGTTATACGTTATATAGTAATAGTATATAACGTTATACGTTATATAGTAATAGTATATAACGTTATACGTTATATAGTAATGGTATATAACGTTATACGTTATATAGTAATATTATATAACGTTATGCGTTATATAGTAATAGTATATAACGTTATACGTTATATAGTAATATTATATAACGTTATGCGTTATATAATAATATTATATAACGTTATGCGTTATATAGTAACAGTATATAACGTTATACGTTATATAGTGATAGTATATAACTTTATACGTTATATAGTAATAGTATATAACGTTATACGTTAATACGTAATAGTATATAACGTTATACGTCATATAGTAATAGTATATAACGATATACGTTATATAGTAATAGTATATAACGTGATACGTTAGTACGTAATAATATACAACGTTATACGTGATATGGCAATACTATATAACGTTATACGTTATTACGTAATAGTATATAACGTTATACGATAGTACGGAATAGTATATACCGTTATACGTTATATAGTAATAGTATATAACGTTATACGTTATATAGTAATAGTATATAACGTTATACGTTATATAGTAATAGTATATAACGTTATACGTTATATAGTAATGGTATATAACGTTATACGTTATATAGTAGTAGTATATAACGTTATACGTTAATACGTAATAGTATATATCGTTATATGTTATATAGTAATAGTATATAACGTTATGCGTTATATAGTAATAGTATACAACGTTATACGATAGTACGGAATAGTATATATCGTTATACGTTATATAGTAATAGTATATAACGTTATACGTTAATACGTAATAGTATATAACGTTATACGTCATATAGTAATAGTATATAACGATATACGTTATATAGTAATAGTATATAACGTGATACGTTAGTACGTAATAATATACAACGTTATACGTGATATGGCAATACTATATAACGTTATACGTTATTACGTAATAGTATATAACGTTATACGATAGTACGGAATAGTATATACCGTTATACGTTATATAGTAATAGTATATAACGTTATACGTTATATAGTAATAGTATATAACGTTATACGTTATATAGTAATAGTATATAACGTTATACGTTATATAGTAATGGTATATAACGTTATACGTTATATAGTAGTAGTATATAACGTTATACGTTAATACGTAATAGTATATATCGTTATATGTTATATAGTAATAGTATATAACGTTATGCGTTATATAGTAATAGTATACAACGTTATACGATAGTACGGAATAGTATATATCGTTATACGTTATATAGTAATAGTATATAACGTTATACGTTATATGGTAATAGTATATAACGTTATACGTTATATAGTAATAGTATATAACGTTATACGTTAATACGTAATAGTATATATCGTTATACGTTATATAGTAATATTATATAACGTTATGCGTTATATAGTAATATTATATAACGTTATGCGTTATATAGTAACAGTATATAACGTTATGCGTTATATAGTAATAGTATATAATGTTGTACGTTATATAGTAATAGTATATAACGTTATACGTTATATAGTAATAGTATATAACGTTATACGTTATATAGTAATAGTATATAACGTTATACGTTATATAGTAATGGTATATAACGTTATACGTTATATAGTAATATTATATAACGTTATGCGTTATATAGTAATAGTATATAACGTTATACGTTATATAGTAATAGTATATAACTTTATACGTTATATGGTAATAGTATATAACGTTATACGTTAATACGTAATAGTATATAACGTTATACGTCATATAGTAATAGTATATAACGATATACGTTATATAGTAATAGTATATAACGTGATACGTTAGTACGTAATAATATACAACGTTATACGTGATATGGCAATACTATATAACGTTATACGTTATTACGTAATAGTATATAACGTTACACGATAGTACGGAATAGTATATATCGTTATACGTTATATAGTAATAGTATATAACGTTATACGTTATATAGTAATGGTATATAACGTTATACGTTATATAGTAGTAGTATATAACGTTATACGTTAATACATAATAGTATATATCGTTATACGTTATATAGTAATAGTATATATCGTTATACGTTATATAGTAATAGTATATAACGTTATGCGTTATGTAGTAATAGTATAGAACGTTATACGATAGTACGGAATAGTATATATCGTTATACGTTATATAGTAACAGTATATAACGTTATACGTTATATAGTAATAGTATATAACGTTATACGTTATATAGTAATAGTATATAACGTTATACGTTATATAGTAATAGTATATAACGTTATACGTTATATAGTAATAGTATATAACGTTATACGTTATATAGTAATAGTATATAACGTTATACGTTAATACGTAATAGTATATAACGTTATACGTTATATAGTAATAGTATATAACGTTATACGTTATTACGTAATAGTATATAACGTTATACGTTATATAGTAATATTATATAACGTTATGCGTTATATAGTAATAGTATATAACGTTATACATTATATAGTAATAGTATATAACGTTATGCATTATATAGTAATAGTATATAACGTTATACGTTATATAGTAATAGTACATAACGTTATACGTTATATAGTAATAGTACATAACGTTATACGTTATATAGTAATAGTATATAACGTTATACGTTATATAGTAATAGTACATAACGTTATACGTTATATAGTAATAGTATATAACGTTATACGTTATATAGTAATAGTATATAACGTTATACGTTATATAGTAATAGTACATAACGTTATACGTTATATAGTAATAGTACATAACGTTATACGTTATATAGTAATAGTATATAACGTTATACGTTATATAGTAATAGTATATAACGTTATACGTTATATAGTAATAGTATATAACGTTATACGTTATATAGTAATAGTATATAACGTTATACGTTATATAGTAATAGTATATAACGTTATACGTTAATACGTAATAGTATATGTCGTTATACGTTATATAGCAATAGTATATAACGTTATACGTTATATAGTAATAGTATATAACGTTATACGTTAATACGTAATAGTATATATCGTTATACGTTATATAGTAATAGTATATAACGTTATGCGTTATATAGTAATAGTATATAACGTTATACGTGATATGGTAATACTATATAACGTTATACGTTATATAGTAATAGTATATAACGTTATACGTTATATAGTAATGGTATATAACGTTATACGTTATATAGTAATATTATATAACGTTATGCGTTATATAGTAATATTATATAACGTTATGCGTTATATAGTAATAGTATATAACGTTATACGTTATATAGTAATAGTATATAACGTTATGCATTATATAGTAATAGTATATAACGTTATACGTTATATAGTAATAGTATATAACGTTATACGTTATATAGTAATAGTACATAACGTTATACGTTATATAGTAATAGTATATAACGTTATACGTTATATAGTAATAGTACATAACGTTATACGTGATATGGTAATACTATATAACGTTATGCGTTATATAGTAATAGTATATAACGTTATACGTGATATAGTAATAGTACATAACGTTATACGTTATATAGTAATAGTACATAACGTTATACGTTATATAGTAATAGTACATAACGTTATACGTTATATAGTAATAGTATATAACGTTATACGTTATATAGTAATAGTACATAACGTTATACGTTATATAGTAATAGTATATAACGTTATACGTTATATAGTAATAGTATATAACGTTATACGTTATATAGTAATAGTACATAACGTTATACGTTATATAGTAATAGTACATAACGTTATACGTTATATAGTAATAGTATATAACGTTATACGTTATATAGTAATAGTATATAACGTTATACGTTATATAGTAATAGTATATAACGTTATACGTTATATAGTAATAGTATATAACGTTATACGTTATATAGTAATAGTATATAACGTTATACGTTAATACGTAATAGTATATGTCGTTATACGTTATATAGCAATAGTATATAACGTTATACGTTATATAGTAATAGTATATAACGTTATACGTTAATACGTAATAGTATATATCGTTATACGTTATATAGTAATAGTATATAACGTTATGCGTTATATAGTAATAGTATATAACGTTATACGTGATATGGTAATACTATATAACGTTATACGTTATATAGTAATAGTATATAACGTTATACGTTATATAGTAATGGTATATAACGTTATACGTTATATAGTAATATTATATAACGTTATGCGTTATATAGTAATATTATATAACGTTATGCGTTATATAGTAATAGTATATAACGTTATACGTTATATAGTAATAGTATATAACGTTATGCATTATATAGTAATAGTATATAACGTTATACGTTATATAGTAATAGTATATAACGTTATACGTTATATAGTAATAGTATATAACGTTATACGTTATATAGTAATAGTACATAACGTCATACGTTATATAGTAATAGTATATAACGTTATACGTTATATAGTAATAGTACATAACGTTATACGTGATATGGTAATACTATATAACGTTATACGTTATATAGTAATAGTATATAACGTTATACGTTATATAGTAATGGTATATAACGTTATACGTTATATAGTAATATTATATAACGTTATGCGTTATATAGTAATAGTATATAACGTTATACGTTATATAGTAATAGTATATAACGTTATGCATTATATAGTAATAGTATATAACGTTATACGTTATATAGTAATAGTATATAACGTTATACGTTATATAGTAATAGTACATAACGTCATACGTTATATAGTAATAGTATATAACGTTATATGTTATATAGTAATAGTACATAACGTTATACGTTATATAGTAATAGTATATAACGTTATACGTTATATAGTAATAGTATATAACGTTATACGTTATATAGTAATAGTATATAACGTTATACGTTATATAGTAATAGTACATAACGTTATACGTTATATAGTAATAGTATATAACGTTATTCGTTATATAGTAATAGTATATAACGTTATACGTTAATACGTAATAGTATATATCGTTATACGTTATATAGTAATAGTATATAACGTTATACGTTATATAGTAATAGTATATAACGTTATACGTTAATACGTAATAGTATATAACGTTATACGTTATATAGTAATAGTATATAACGTTATACGTTATTACGTAATGGTATATAACGTTATACGTTATATAGTAATAGTATATAACGTTATACGTTATATAGTAATAGTATATAACGTTATACGTTATATAGTAATAGTATATAACGTTATGCGTTATATAGTAATAGTATATAACGTTATACGATAGTACGGAATAGTATATATCGTTATACGTTATATAGTAATAGTATATAACGTTATACGTTATTTAGTAATAGTATATAACGTTATACGTTATATAGTAATAGTATATAACGTTATACGTTAATACGTAATAGTATATAACGTTATACGTTATATAGTAATAGTATATAACGTTATACGTTATTACGTAATGGTATATAACGTTATACGTTATATAGTAATAGTATATAACGTTATACGTTATATAGTAATAGTATATAACGTTATGCGTTAATACGTAATAGTATATAACGTTATACGGTATATAGTAATAGTATATAACGTTATACGTTATTACGTAATAGTATATAACGTTATACGTTATATAGTAATAGTATATAACGTTATACGTTATATAGTAATAGTATATAACGTTATACGTTAATACGTAATAGTATATATCGTTATACGTTATATAGTAATAGTATATAACGTTATACGTTATATAGTAATAGTATATAACGTTATACGTTAATACATAATAGTATATATCGTTATACGTTATATAGTAATATTATATAACGTTATACGTTATATAGTAATAGTATATAACGTTATACGTTATATAGTAATATTATATAACGTTATGCGTTATATAGTAATATTATATAACGTTATGCGTTATATAGTAATAGTATATAACGTTATGCGTTATATAGTAACAGTTTATAACGTTATACGTTATATAGTAATAGTATATAACGTTATACGTTAATACGTAATAGTATATATCGTTATACGTTATATAGTAATAGTATATAACGTTATGCGTTATATAGTAATAGTATATAACGTCATCCGTTATATAGTATAAGTATATAACGTTATACGTTATGTAGTAATAGTATATAACGTTATACGTTATATAGTAATAGTATATAACGTTATGCGTTAATACGTAATAGTATATAACGTTATACGGTATATAGTAATAGTATATAACGTTATACGTTATTACGTAATAGTATATAACGTTATACGTTATATAGTAATAGTATATAACGTTATACGTTATATAGTAATAGTATATAACGTTATACGTTAATACGTAATAGTATATATCGTTATACGTTATATAGTAATAGTATATAACGTTATACGTTATATAGTAATAGTATATAACGTTATACGTTAATACATAATAGTATATATCGTTATACGTTATATAGTAATATTATATAACGTTATACGTTATATAGTAATAGTATATAACGTTATACGTTATATAGTAATATTATATAACGTTATGCGTTATATAGTAATATTATATAACGTTATGCGTTATATAGTAATAGTATATAACGTTATGCGTTATATAGTAACAGTTTATAACGTTATACGTTATATAGTAATAGTATATAACGTTATACGTTAATACGTAATAGTATATATCGTTATACGTTATATAGTAATAGTATATAACGTTATGCGTTATATAGTAATAGTATATAACGTCATCCGTTATATAGTATAAGTATATAACGTTATACGTTATGTAGTAATAGTATATAACGTTATACGTTATATAGTATAAGTATATAACGTTATGCGTTATATAGTAATAGTATATAACGTTATACGTGATATGGTAATACTATATAACGTTATACGTTATATAGTAATAGTATATAACGTTATACGTTATATAGTGATGGTATATAACGTTATACGTTATATAGTAATATTATATAACGTTATGCGTTATATAGTAATATTATATAACGTTATGCGTTATATAGTAATAGTATATAGCGTTATACGTTATATAGTAATAGTATATAACGTTATGCATTATATAGTAATAGTATATAACGTTATACGTTATATAGTAATAGTATATAACGTTATACGTTATATAGTAATAGTACATAACGTTATACGTTATATAGTAATAGTATATAACGTTATACGTTATATAGTAATAGTACAGAACGTTATACGTGATATGGTAATACTATATAACGTTATACGTTATATAGTAATAGTATATAACGTTATACGTTATATAGTAATGGTATATAACGTTATACGTTATATAGTAATATTATATAACGTTATGCGTTATATAGTAATAGTATATAACGTTATACGTTATATAGTAATAGTATATAACGTTATACGTTATATAGTAATAGTACATAACGTCATACGTTATATAGTAATAGTATATAACGTTATACGTTATATAGTAATAGTATATAACGTTATACGTTATATAGTAATAGTATATAACGTTATACGTTAATACGTAATAGTATATAACGTTATACGGTATATAGTAATAGTATATAACGTTATACGTTATTACGTAATAGTATATAACGTTATACGTTATATAGTAATAGTATATAACGTTATACGTTATATAGTAATAGTATATAACGTTATACGTTATTACGTAATAGTATATAACGTTATACGTTATATAGTAATAGTATATAACGTTATACGTTATATAGTAATAGTATATAACGTTATGCGTTATATAGTAATAGTATATAACGTTATACGATAGTACGGAATAGTATATATCGTTATACGTTATATAGTAATAGTATATAACGTTATACGTTATATAGTAATAGTATATAACGTTATGCGTTATATAGTAATAGTATATAACGTTATACGTTAATAGGTAATAGTATATAACGTTATACGTTATATAGTAATAGTATATAACGTTATACGTTATATAGTAATAGTATATAACGTTATACGTTATATAGTAATAGTATATAACATTATACGTTATATAGTAATAGTATATAACGTTATACGTTATATAGTAATAGTATATAACGTTATACGTTAATACATAATAGTATATATCGTTATACGTTATATAGTAATATTATATAACGTTATACGTTATATAGTAATAGTATATAACGTTATACGTTATATAGTAATATTATATAACGTTATGCGTTATATAGTAATATTATATAACGTTATGCGTTATATAGTAATAGTATATAACGTTATACGTTATATAGTAATAGTATATAACGTTATGCGTTATATAGTAATAGTATATAACGTTATACGTTATATAGTAATAGTATATAACGTTATACGTTATATAGTAATGGTATATAACGTTATACGTTATATAGTAGTAGTATATAACGTTATACGTTAATACGTAATAGTATGTATCGTTATACGTTATATAGTAATGGTATATAACGTTATACGTTATATAGTAATATTATATAACGTTATGCGTTATATAGTAATAGTATATAACGTTATACGTTATATAGTAATAGTATATAACGTTATGCATTATATAGTAATAGTATATAACGTTATACGTTATATAGTAATAGTATATAACGTTATACGGTATATAGTAATAGTACATAACGTTATGCATTATATAGTAATAGTATATAACGTTATACGTTATATAGTAATAGTATATAACGTTATACGTTATATAGTAATAGTATATAACGTTATACGTTATATAGTAATATTATATAACGTTATGCGTTATATAGTAATATTATATAACGTTATGCGTTATATAGTAATAGTATATAACGTTATACGTTATATAGTAATAGTATATAACGTTATACGTTATATAGTAATAGTATATAACGTTATACGTTATATAGTAATAGTATATAACGTTATACGTTATATAGTATAAGTATATACCGTTATACGTTATATAGTAATAGTATATAACGTTATGCGTTATATAGTAATAGTATATAACGTTATACGTTATATAGTAATAGTATATAACGTTATACGTTATATAGTAATGGTATATAACGTTATACGTTATATAGTAGTAGTATATAACGTTATACGTTAATACGTAATAGTATATATCGTTATACGTTATATAGTAATAGTATATAACGTTATACGTTATATAGTAATAGTATATAACGTTATACGTTATATAGTAATAGTATATAACGTTATACGTTATATAGTAATAGTATATAACGTTATACGTTAATACGTAATAGTATATAACGTTATACGTTATATAGTAATAGTATATAACGTTATACGTTATTACGTAATAGCATATAACGTTATACGTTATATAGTAATAGTATATAACGTTATACGTTATATAGTAATAGTATATAACGTTATGCGTTATATAGTAATAGTATATAACGTTATACGATAGTACGGAATAGTATATATCGTTATACGTTATATAGTAATAGTATATAACGTTATACGTTATATAGTAATAGTATATAACGTTATACGTTATATAGTAATAGTATATAACGTTATACGTTATATAGTAATAGTATATAACGTTATACGTTAATAGGTAATAGTATATAACGTTCTACGTTATATAGTAATAGTATATAACGTTATACGTTAATACATAATACTATATATCGTTATACGTTATATAGTAATATTATATAACGTTATACGTTATATAGTAATAGTATATAACGTTATACGTTATATAGCAATATTATATAACGTTATGCGTTATATAGTAATATTATATAACGTTATGCGTTATATAGTAATAGTATATAACGTTATACGTTATATAGTAGTAGTATATAACGTTATACGTTATGTAGTAATAGTATATAACGTTATACGTTATATAGTATAAGTATATAACGTTATACGTTATATAGTAATATTATATAACGTTATACGTTATATAGTAATAGTATATAACGTTATACGTTATATAGTAATATTATATAACGTTATGCGTTATATAGTAATATTATATAACGTTATGCGTTATATAGTAATAGTATATAACGTTATGCGTTATATAGTAATAGTTTATAACGTTATACGTTATATAGTAATAGTATATAACGTTATACGTTAATACGTAATAGTATATATCGTTATACGTTATATAGTAATAGTATATAACGTTATGCGTTATATAGTAATAGTATATAACGTCATCCGTTATATAGTATAAGTATATAACGTTATACGTTATGTAGTAATAGTATATAACGTTATACGTTATATAGTATAAGTATATAACGTTATGCGTTATATAGTAATAGTATATAACGTTATACGTGATATGGTAATACTATATAACGTTATACGTTATATAGTAATAGTATATAACGTTATACGTTATATAGTGATGGTATATAACGTTATACGTTATATAGTAATATTATATAACGTTATGCGTTATATAGTAATATTATATATCGTTATGCGTTATATAGTAATAGTATATAACGTTATACGTTATATAGTAATAGTATATAACGTTATACGTTATATAGTAATAGTATATAACGTTATACGTTATATAGTAATAGTATATAACGTTATACGTTATATAGTAATAGTATATAACGTTATACGTTATGTAGTAATAGTATATAACGTTATACGTTATATAGTAATATTATATAACGTTATGCGTTATATAGTAATATTATATAACGTTATGCGTTATATAGTAACAGTATATAACGTTATGCGTTATATAGTAATAGTATATAATGTTGTACGTTATATAGTAATAGTATATAACGTTATACGTTATATAGTAATAGTATATAACGTTATACGTTATATAGTAATAGTATATAACGTTATACGTTATATAGTAATGGTATATAACGTTATACGTTATATAGTAATATTATATAACGTTATGCGTTATATAGTAATAGTATATAACGTTATACGTTATATAGTAATAGTATATAACTTTATACGTTATATAGTAATAGTATATAACGTTATACGTTAATACGTAATAGTATATAACGTTATACGTCATATAGTAATAGTATATAACGATATACGTTATATAGTAATAGTATATAACGTGATACGTTAGTACGTAATAATATACAACGTTATACGTGATATGGCAATACTATATAACGTTATACGTTATTACGTAATAGTATATAACGTTATACGATAGTACGGAATAGTATATACCGTTATACGTTATATAGTAATAGTATATAACGTTATACGTTATATAGTAATAGTATATAACGTTATACGTTATATAGTAATAGTATATAACGTTATACGTTATATAGTAATGGTATATAACGTTATACGTTATATAGTAGTAGTATATAACGTTATACGTTAATACGTAATAGTATATATCGTTATACGTTATATAGTAATAGTATATAACGTTATGCGTTATATAGTAATAGTATACAACGTTATACGATAGTACGGAATAGTATATATCGTTATACGTTATATAGTAATAGTATATAACGTTATACGTTATATGGTAATAGTATATAACGTTATACGTTATATAGTAATAGTATATAACGTTATACGTTAATACGTAATAGTATATATCGTTATACGTTATATAGTAATATTATATAACGTTATGCGTTATATAGTAATATTATATAACGTTATGCGTTATATAGTAACAGTATATAACGTTATGCGTTATATAGTAATAGTATATAATGTTGTACGTTATATAGTAATAGTATATAACGTTATACGTTATATAGTAATAGTATATAACGTTATACGTTATATAGTAATAGTATATAACGTTATACGTTATATAGTAATGGTATATAACGTTATACGTTATATAGTAATATTATATAACGTTATGCGTTATATAGTAATAGTATATAACGTTATACGTTATATAGTAATAGTATATAACTTTATACGTTATATAGTAATAGTATATAACGTTATACGTTAATACGTAATAGTATATAACGTTATACGTCATATAGTAATAGTATATAACGATATACGTTATATAGTAGTAGTATATAACGTGATACGTTAGTACGTAATAATATACAACGTTATACGTGATATGGCAATACTATATAACGTTATACGTTATTACGTAATAGTATATAACGTTACACGATAGTACGGAATAGTATATATCGTTATACGTTATATAGTAATAGTATATAACGTTATACGTTATATAGTAATGGTATATAACGTTATACGTTATATAGTAGTAGTATATAACGTTATACGTTAATACATAATAGTATATATCGTTATACGTTATATAGTAATAGTATATATCGTTATACGTTATATAGTAATAGTATATAACGTTATGCGTTATAGAGTAATAGTATAGAACGTTATACGATAGTACGGAATAGTATATATCGTTATACGTTATATAGTAACAGTATATAACGTTATACGTTATATAGTAATAGTATATAACGTTATACGTTATATAGTAATAGTATATAACGTTATACGTTATATAGTAATAGTATATAACGTTATACGTTATATAGTAATAGTATATAACGTTATACGTTATATAGTAATAGTATATAACGTTATACGTTAATACGTAATAGTATATAACGTTATACGTTATATAGTAATAGTATATAACGTTATACGTTATATAGTAATAGTATATAACGTTATGCGTTATATAGTAATAGTATATAACGTTATACGATAGTACGGAATAGTATATATCGTTATACGTTATATAGTAATAGTATATAACGTTATACGTTATATAGTAATAGTATATAACGTTATGCGTTATATAGTAATAGTATATAACGTTATACGTTAATAGGTAATAGTATATAACGTTATACGTTATATAGTAATAGTATATAACGTTATACGTTATATAGTAATAGTATATAACGTTATACGTTATATAGTAATAGTATATAACATTATACGTTATATAGTAATAGTATATAACGTTATACGTTATATAGTAATAGTATATAACGTTATACGTTAATACATAATAGTATATATCGTTATACGTTATATAGTAATATTATGTAACGTTATACGTTATATAGTAATAGTATATAACGTTATACGTTATATAGTAATAGTATATAACGTTATGCGTTATATAGTAATAGTATATAACGTTATACGTTAATAGGTAATAGTATATAACGTTATACGTTATATAGTAATAGTATATAACGTTATGCATTATATAGTAATAGTATATAACGTTATACGTTATATAGTAATAGTATATAACGTTATACGTTATATAGTAATAGTACATAACGTTATGCATTATATAGTAATAGTATATAACGTTATACGTTATATAGTAATAGTATATAACGTTATACGTTATATAGTAATAGTATATAACGTTATACGTTATATAGTAATAGTATATAACGTTATACGTTAATACGTAATAGTATATGTCGTTATACGTTATATAGCAATAGTATATAACGTTATACGTTATATAGTAATAGTATATAACGTTATACGTTAATACGTAATAGTATATATCGTTATACGTTATATAGTAATAGTATATAACGTTATGCGTTATATAGTAATAGTATATAACGTTATACGTGATATGGTAATACTATATAACGTTATACGTTATATAGTAATAGTATATAACGTTATACGTTATATAGTAATGGTATATAACGTTATACGTTATATAGTAATATTATATAACGTTATGCGTTATATAGTAATATTATATAACGTTATGCGTTATATAGTAATAGTATATAACGTTATACGTTATATAGTAATAGTATATAACGTTATGCATTATATAGTAATAGTATATAACGTTATACGTTATATAGTAATAGTATATAACGTTATACGTTATATAGTAATAGTACATAACGTTATACGTTATATAGTAATAGTATATAACGTTATACGTTATATAGTAATAGTACATAACGTTATACGTGATATGGTAATACTATATAACGTTATACGTTATATAGTAATAGTATATAACGTTATACGTTATATAGTAATGGTATATAACGTTATACGTTATATAGTAATATTATATAACGTTATGCGTTATATAGTAATAGTATATAACGTTATACGTTATATAGTAATAGTATATAACGTTATGCATTATATAGTAATAGTATATAACGTTATACGTTATATAGTAATAGTATATAACGTTATACGTTATATAGTAATAGTACATAACGTCATACGTTATATAGTAATAGTATATAACGTTATACGTTATATAGTAATAGTACATAACGTTATACGTTATATAGTAATAGTATATAACGTTATACGTTATATAGTAATAGTATATAACGTTATACGTTATATAGTAATAGTATATAACGTTATACGTTATATAGTAATAGTACATAACGTTATACGTTATATAGTAATAGTATATAACGTTATTCGTTATATAGTAATAGCTTATAACGTTATACGTTAATACGTAATAGTATATAACGTTATACGTTATTACGTAATAGTATATAACGTTATACGTTATATAGTAATAGTATATGACGTTATACGTTATATAGTAATAGTATATAACGTTATGCGTTATATAGTAATAGTATATAACGTTATACGTTATATAGTAATAGTATATAACGTTATGCGTTATATAGTAATAGTATATAACGTTATACGATAGTACGGAATAGTATATATCGTTATACGTTATATAGTAATAGTATATAACGTTATACGTTATTTAGTAATAGTATATAACGTTATACGTTATATAGTAATAGTATATAACGTTATACGTTAATACGTAATAGTATATAACGTTATACGTTATATAGTAATAGTATATAACGTTATACGCTATTACGTAATGGTATATAACGTTATACGTTATATAGTAATAGTATATAACGTTATACGTTATATAGTAATAGTATATAACGTTATACGTTAATACGTAATAGTATATAACGTTATACGGTATATAGTAATAGTATATAACGTTATACGTTATATAGTAATAGTATATAACGTTATGCGTTATATAGTAATAGTATATAACGTCATCCGTTATATAGTATAAGTATATAACGTTATACGTTATGTAGTAATAGTATATAACGTTATACGTTATATAGTATAAGTATATAACGTTATGCGTTATATAGTAATAGTATATAACGTTATACGTGATATGGTAATACTATATAACGTTATACGTTATATAGTAATAGTATATAACGTTATACGTTATATAGTGATGGTATATAACGTTATACGTTATATAGTAATATTATATAACGTTATGCGTTATATAGTAATATTATATAACGTTATGCGTTATATAGTAATAGTATATAACGTTATACGTTATATAGTAATAGTATATAACGTTATGCATTATATAGTAATAGTATATAACGTTATACGTTATATAGTAATAGTATATAACGTTATACGTTATATAGTAATAGTACATAACGTTATACGTTATATAGTAATAGTACATAACGTTATACGTTATATAGTAATAGTATATAACGTTATACGTTATATAGTAATAGTACAGAACGTTATACGTGATATGGTAATACTATATAACGTTATACGTTATATAGTAATAGTATATAACGTTATACGTTATATAGTAATGGTATATAACGTTATACGTTATATAGTAATATTATATAACGTTATGCGTTATATAGTAATAGTATATAACGTTATACGTTATATAGTAATAGTATATAACGTTATGCATTATATAGTAATAGTATATAACGTTATACGTTATATAGTAATAGTATATAACGTTATACGTTATATAGTAACAGTACATAACGTCATACGTTATATAGTAATAGTATATAACGTTATACGTTATATAGTTATAGTATATAACGTTATACGTTATATAGTAATAGTATATAACGTTATACGTTAATACGTAATAGTATATAACGTTATACGGTATATAGTAATAGTATATAACGTTATACGTTATTACGTAATAGTATATAACGTTATACGTTATATAGTAATAGTATATAACGTTATACGTTATATAGTAATAGTATATAACGTTATACGTTATATAGTAATAGTATATAACGTTATACGTTAATAAATAATAGTATATATCGTTATACGTTATATAGTAATATTATATAACGTTATACGTTATATAGTAATAGTATATAACGTTATACGTTATATAGTAATATTATATAACGTTATGCGTTATATAGTAATATTATATAACGTTATGCGTTATATAGTAATAGTATATAACGTTATACGTTATATAGTAATAGTATATAACGTTATACGTTATATAGTAATAGTATATAACGTTATACGTTAATACGTAATAGTATATATCGTTATACGTTATATAGTAATAGTATATAACGTTATGCGTTATATAGTAATAGTTTATAACGTTATGCGTTATATAGTAATAGTATATAACGTTATACGTTAATACGTAATATTATATATCGTTATACGTTATATAGTAATAGTATATAACGTTATGCGTTATATAGTAATAGTATATAACGTCATCCGTTATATAGTATAAGTATATAACGTTATACGTTATGTAGTAATAGTATATAACGTTATACGTTATATAGTATAAGTATATAACGTTATGCGTTATATAGTAATAGTATATAACGTTATACGTGATATGGTAATACTATATAACGTTATACGTTATATAGTAATAGTATATAACGTTATACGTTATATAGTAATGGTATATAACGTTATACATTATATAGTAATATTATATAACGTTATGCGTTATATAGTAATATTATATAACGTTATGCGTTATATAGTAATAGTATATAACGTTATACGTTATATAGTAATAGTATATAACGTTATGCATTATATAGTAATAGTATATAACGTTATACGTTATATAGTAATAGTATATAACGTTATACGTTATATAGTAATAGTACATAACGTTATACGTTATATAGTAATAGTACATAACGTTATACGTTATATAGTAATAGTACATAACGTTATACGTGATATGGTAATACTATATAACGTTATACGTTATATAGTAATAGTATATAACGTTATACGTTATATAGTAATGGTATATAACGTTATACGTTATATAGTAATATTATATAACGTTATGCGTTATATAGTAATAGTATATAACGTTATACGTTATATAGTAATAGTATATAACGTTATGCATTATATAGTAATAGTATATAACGTTATACGTTAATACGTAATAGTATATAACGTTATACGATAGTACGTAATAGTATATATCGTTATACGTTATATAGTAATAGTATATAACGTTATACGTTATATAGTATAAGTATATAACGTTATACGTTATATAGTAATAGTATATAACGTTATACGTTATATAGTAATATTATATAACGTTATGCCTTATATAGTAATAGTATATAACGTTATACGTTATATAGTAATAGTACATAACGTTATACGTTATATAGTAATAGTATATAACGTTATACGTTATATAGTAATAGTACATAACGTTATACGTGATATGGTAATACTATATAACGTTATACGTTATATAGTAATAGTATATAACGTTATACGTTATATAGTAATGGTATATAACGTTATACGTTATATAGTAATAGTATATAACGTTATACGTTATATAGTAATAGTACATAACGTTATACGTTATATAGTAATAGTATATAACGTTATTCGCTATATAGTAATAGTATATAACGTTATACGTTAATACGTAATAGTATATAACGTTATACGATAGTACGTAATAGTATATATCGTTATACGTTATATAGTAATAGTATATAACGTTATACGTTATATAGTATAAGTATATAACGTTATACGTTATATAGTAATAGTATATAACGTTATACGTTATATAGTAATATTATATAACGTTATGCCTTATATAGTAATAGTATATAACGTTATACGTTATATAGTAATAGTACATAACGTTATACGTTATATAGTAATAGTATATAACGTTATACGTTATATAGTAATAGTACATAACGTTATACGTGATATGGTAATACTATATAACGTTATACGTTATATAGTAATAGTATATAACGTTATACGTTATATAGTAATGGTATATAACGTTATACGTTATATAGTAATATTATATAACGTTATGCGTTATATAGTAATAGTATATAACGTTATACGTTATATAGTAATAGTATATAACGTTATGCATTATATAGTAATAGTATATAACGTTATACGTTATATAGTAATAGTATATAACGTTATACGTTATATAGTAATAGTACATAACGTTATACGTTATATAGTAATAGTATATAACGTTATTCGCTATATAGTAATAGTATATAACGTTATACGTTAATACGTAATAGTATATAACGTTATACGATAGTACGTAATAGTATATATCGTTATACGTTATATAGTAATAGTATATAACGTTATACGTTATATAGTATAAGTATATAACGTTATACGTTATATAGTAATAGTATATAACGTTATACGTTATATAGTAATATTATATAACGTTATGCCTTATATAGTAATAGTATATAACGTTATACGATAGTACGTAATAGTATATAACGTTATACGTGATATGGTAAGACTATATAACGTTATACGCTATTACGTAATAGTATATAACGTTATACGTTAATACGTAATAGTATATATCGTTATACGTTATATAGTAATAGTATATAACGTTATACGTGATATGGCAATACTATATAACGTTATACGTTATTACGTAATACTATATAACGTTATACGTTATTACGTAATAGTATATAACGTTATACGTTATATAGTAATAGTATATAACGTTATGTGTTATATAGTAATAGTATATAACGTTATCCGTTATATAGTAATAGTATAGAACGTTATACGTTATATAGTAATAGTATATAACGTTATACGTTATATAGTAATAGTATATAACGTTATACGTTATATAGTAATAGTATATAACGTTATACGATAGTACGTAATAGTATATATCGTTATACGTTATATAGTAATAGTATATAACGTTATACGTTATATAGTAATATTATATAACGTTATGCGTTATATAGTAATAGTATATAACGTTATACGTTATATAGTAATATTATATAACGTTATGCGTTATATAGTAATAGTATATAACGTTATACGATAGTACGTAATAGTATATAACGTTATACGTGATATGGTAATACTATATAACGTTATACGCTATTACGTAATAGTATATAACGTTATACGTTAATACGTAATAGTATATATCGTTATACGTTATATAGTAATAGTATATAGCGATATACGTTATATAGTAATAGTATAGAACGTTATACGTTAATACGTAATAGTATATATCGTTATACGTTATATAGTATTAGTATATAACGTTATACGTTATATAGTAATAGTATATAACGTTATACGTTATATAGTAATAGTATATAACGTTATACGTTATATAGTAATATTATATAACGTTATGCGTTATATAGTAATAGTATATAACGTTATACGTTATATAGTAATAGTATATAACGTTATACGTTATATAGTAATAGTATATAACGTTATGCGTTATATAGTAATAGTATGTCGGAGATGCAGAGACATCGAGCCTTTCTTTTGGCAGATTTCTCAATACTTGGGCTCGGGGTGACATAACTGGTCGCCGAACGTAGCCACGGTCACGGGATGAACGAAATGTTTTACAAGTATATATCGTTATACGTTATATAGTAATAGTATATAACGTTATACGTTATATAGTAATAGTATATAACCTTATACGTTATATAGTAATAGTATATAACGTTATACGTTATATAGTAATAGTATATAACGTTATACGTGATATGGCAATACTATATAACGTTATACGTTATTACGTAATAGTATATAACGTTATACGCTATATAGTAATAGTATATAACGTTATACGTTATATAGTAATAGTATATAACGTTATGTGTTATATAGTAATAGTATATAACGTTATCCGTTATATAGTAATAGTATAGAACGTTATACGTTATATAGTAATAGTATATAACGTTATACGTTATATAGTAATAGTATATAACGTTATACGTTATATACTATTAGTATATAACGTTATACGTTATATAGTAATAGTATATAACGTTATACGGTATATAGTAATAGTATATAACGTTATACGTTATATAGTAATAGTATATAACGTTATACGTTATTACGTAATAGTATATAACGTTATACGTTATATAGTAATAGTATATAACGTTATACGTTATATAGTAATAGTATATAACGTTATACGTGATATGGTAATACTATATAACGTTATACGCTATTACGTAATAGTATATAACGTTATACGTTAATACGTAATAGTATATATCGTTATACGTTATATAGTATTAGTATATAACGTTATACGTTATATAGTAATAGTATATGACGTTATACGTTATTACGTAATAGTATATAACGTTATACGTTAATACGTAATAGAGTATATCGTTATACGTTATATAGTAATAGTATATAACGTTATACGTTATATAGTAATAGTATATAACGTTATACGTTATATAGTAATATTATATAACGTTATGCGTTATATAGTAATAGTATATAACGTTATACGTTATATAGTAATAGTATATAACGTTATACGTTATATAGTAATAGTATATAACGTTATACGTTATATAGTAATAGTATATAACGTTATACGTTATATAGTAATAGTATATAACGTTATGCGTTATATAGTAATAGTATGTCGGAGATGCAGAGACATCGAGCCTTTCTTTTGGCAGATTTCTCAATACTTGGGCTCGGGGTGACATAACTGGTCGCCGAACGTAGCCACGGTCACGGGATGAACGAAATGTTTTACAAGTATATATCGTTATACGTTATATAGTAATAGTATATAACGTTATACGTTATATAGTAATAGTATATAACCTTATACGTTATATAGTAATAGTATATAACGTTATACGTTATATAGTAATAGTATATAACGTTATACGTGATATGGCAATACTATATAACGTTATACGTTATTACGTAATAGTATATAACGTTATACGCTATATAGTAATAGTATATAACGTTATACGTTATATAGTAATAGTATATAACGTTATGTGTTATATAGTAATAGTATATAACGTTATCCGTTATATAGTAATAGTATAGAACGTTATACGTTATATAGTAATAGTATATAACGTTATACGTTATATAGTAATAGTATATAACGTTATACGTTATATAGTAATAGTATATAACGTTATACGTTATATAGTAATAGTATATAACGTTATACGGTATATAGTAATAGTATATAACGTTATACGTTATATAGTAATAGTATATAACGTTATACGTTATTACGTAATAGTATATAACGTTATACGTTATATAGTAATAGTATATAACGTTATACGTTATATAGTAATAGTATATAACGTTATACGTGATATGGTAATACTATATAACGTTATACGCTATTACGTAATAGTATATAACGTTATACGTTAATACGTAATAGTATATATCGTTATACGTTATATAGTATTAGTATATAACGTTATACGTTATATAGTAATAGTATATGACGTTATACGTTATTACGTAATAGTATATAACGTTATACGTTAATACGTAATAGTATATATCGTTATACGTTATATAGTAAAAGTATATAACGTTATACGTTATATAGTAATAGTATATAACGTTATACGTTATATAGTAATAGTATATAACGTTAAACGTTAGTACGTAATAATATACAACGTTATACGTGATATGGTAATACTATATAACGTTATACGTTAATACGTAATAGTATATATCGTTATACGTTATATAGTAGTAGTATATAACGTTATACGTTATATAGTAATAGTATATAACGTTATACGGTATATAGTAATAGTATATAACGTTATACGTTAGTACGTAATAATATATATCGTTATACGTTATATAGTAATAGTATATAACGTTATACGATAGTACGTAATAGTATATATCGTTATACGTTATATAGTAATAGTATATAACGTTATACGTTATATAGTATAAGTATATAACGTTATACGTTATATAGTAATAGTATATATCGTTATACGTTATATAGTATTAGTATATAACGTTATACGTTATATAGTAATAGTATATAACGTTATACGTTATTACGTAATAGTATATAACGTTATACGTTAATACGTAATAGTATATATCGTTATACGTTATATAGTAATAGTATATAACGTTATACGTTATATAGTAATAGTATATAACGTTATACGTTATATAGTAATAGTATATAACGTTATACGTTAGTACGTAATAATATACAACGTTATACGTAATATGGTAATACTATATAACGTTATACGTTAATACGTAATAGTATATATCGTTATACGTTATATAGTAATAGTATATAACGTTATACGTTATATAGTAATAGTATATAACGTTATACGTTATATAGTAATAGTATATAACGTTATACGTTAGTACGTAATAATATATATCGTTATACGTTATATAGTAATAGTATATAACGTTATACGATAGTACGTAATAGTATATATCGTTATACGTTATATAGTAATAGTATATAACGTTATACGTTATATAGTAATATTATATAACGTTATACGTTAGTACGTAATAATATACAACGTTATACGTGATATGGCAATACTATATAACGTTGTATATTATTACGTAATAGTATATAACGTTATACGTTATATAGTAATAGTATATAACGTTATACGTTATATAGTATAAGTATATAACGTTATACGTTATATAGTAATAGTATATAACGTTATACGTTATATAGTAATAGTATATAATGTTATACGTTATATAGTAATAGTATATAACGTTATACGTTAGTACGTAATAATATACAACGTTATACGTGATATGGCAATACTATATAACGTTGTATACTATTACGTACTAACGTATAACGTTATACGTTATATAGTAATAGTATATAACGTTATACGTTATATAGTAATAGTATATAACGTTATACGTTATATAGTAATAGTATATAACGTTATACGTTATATAGTAATATTATATAACGTTATGCCTTATATAGTAATAGTATATAACGTTATACGATAGTACGTAATAGTATATAACGTTATACGTGATATGGTAATACTATATAACGTTATACGCTATTACGTAATAGTATATAACGTTATACGTTAATACGTAATAGTATATATCGTTATACTTTATATAGTATTACTATATAACGTTATACGTTATATAGTAATAGTATATAACGTTATACGTTATATAGTAATAGTATATAACGTTATACGTTATATAGTAATATTATATAACGTTATGCCTTATATAGTAATAGTATATAACGTTATACGTTATATAGTAATAGTACATAACGTTATACGTTATATAGTAATAGTATATATCGTTATACGTTATATAGTAATAGTATAAAACGTTATACGTTATATAGTAATAGTATATAACGTTATACGTTATATAGTAATAGTATATAACGTTATACGTGATATGGCAATACTATATAACGTTATACGTTATTACGTAATAGTATATAACGTTATACGCTATATAGTAATAGTATATAACGTTATACGTTATATAGTAATATTATATAACGTTATGTGTTATATAGTAATAGTATATAACGTTATCCGTTATATAGTAATAGTATATAACGTTATACGTTATATAGTAATAGTATATAACGTTATACGTTATTACGTAATAGTATATAACGTTATACGTTATATAGTAATAGTATATAACGTTATACGTTATATAGTAATAGTATATAACGTTATACGTGATATGGTAATACTATATAACGTTATACGCTATTACGTAATAGTATATAACGTTATACGTTAATACTTAATAGTATATATCGTTATACGTTATATAGTATTAGTATATAACGTTATACGTTATATAGTAATAGCATATAACGTTATACGTTATTACGTAATAGTATATAACGTTATACGTTAATACGTAATAGTATATATCGTTATACGTTATATAGTAATAGTATATAACGTTATACGTTATATAGTAATATTATATAACGTTATACGTTATATAGTAATAGTATATAACGTTATACGTTAGTACGTAATAATATACAACGTTATACGTGATATGGTAATACTATATAGCGTTATACGTTATATAGTAATAGTATATAACGTTATACGTTATATAGTAATAGTACATAACGTTATACGTTATTACGTAATAGTATATAACGTTATACGTTAATACGTAATAGTATATATCGTTATACGTTATATAGTAATAGTATATAACGTTATACGATAGTACGTAATAGTATATATCGTTATACGTTATATAGTAATAGTATAAAACGTTATACGTGATATAGTAATAGTATATAACGTTATACGTTATATAGTAATAGTATATAACGTTATACGTGATATGGCAATACTATATAACGTTATACGTTATTACGTAATAGTATATAACGTTATACGCTATATAGTAATAGTATATAACGTTATACGTTATATAGTAATATTATATAACGTTATGTGTTATATAGTAATAGTATATAACGTTATCCGTTATATAGTAATAGTATATAACGTTATACGTTATATAGTAATAGTATATAACGTTATACGTTATTACGTAATAGTATATAACGTTATACGTTATATAGTAATAGTATATAACGTTATACGTTATATAGTAATAGTATATAACGTTATACGTGATATGGTAATACTATATAACGTTATACGCTATTACGTAATAGTATATAACGTTATACGTTAATACTTAATAGTATATATCGTTATACGTTATATAGTATTAGTATATAACGTTATACGTTATATAGTAATAGCATATAACGTTATACGTTATTACGTAATAGTATGTAACGTTATACGTTAATACGTAATAGTATATATCGTTATACGTTATATAGTAATAGTATATAACGTTATACGTTATATAGTAATATTATATAACGTTATACGTTATATAGTAATAGTATATAACGTTATACGTTAGTACGTAATAATATACAACGTTATACGTGATATGGTAATACTATATAGCGTTATACGTTATATAGTAATAGTATATAACGTTATACGTTATATAGTAATAGTACATAACGTTATACGTTATTACGTAATAGTATATAACGTTATACGTTAATACGTAATAGTATATATCGTTATACGTTATATAGTAATAGTATATAACGTTATACGATAGTACGTAATAGTATATATCGTTATACGTTATATAGTAATAGTATATAACGTTATACGTTATATAGTAATAGTATATAACGTTATACGTTAATACGTAATAGTATATATCGTTATACGTTATATAGTAATAGTATATAACGTTATGCGTTATATAGTAATAGTTTATAACGTTATGCGTTATATAGTAATAGTATATAACGTTATACGTTAATACGTAATAGTATATATCGTTATACGTTATATAGTAATAGTATATAACGTTATGCGTTATATAGTAATAGTATATAACGTCATCCGTTATATAGTATAAGTATATAACGTTATACGTTATGTAGTAATAGTATATAACGTTATACGTTATATAGTATAAGTATATAACGTTATGCGTTATATAGTAATAGTATATAACGTTATACGTGATATGGTAATACTATATAACGTTATACGTTATATAGTAATAGTATATAACGTTATACGTTATATAGTAATGGTATATAACGTTATACATTATATAGTAATATTATATAACGTTATGCGTTATATAGTAATATTATATAACGTTATGCGTTATATAGTAATAGTATATAACGTTATACGTTATATAGTAATAGTATATAACGTTATGCATTATATAGTAATAGTATATAACGTTATACGTTATATAGTAATAGTATATAACGTTATACGTTATATAGTAATAGTACATAACGTTATACGTTATATAGTAATAGTACATAACGTTATACGTTATATAGTAATAGTACATAACGTTATACGTGATATGGTAATACTATATAACGTTATACGTTATATAGTAATAGTATATAACGTTATACGTTATATAGTAATGGTATATAACGTTATACGTTATATAGTAATATTATATAACGTTATGCGTTATATAGTAATAGTATATAACGTTATACGTTATATAGTAATAGTATATAACGTTATGCATTATATAGTAATAGTATATAACGTTATACGTTAATACGTAATAGTATATAACGTTATACGATAGTACGTAATAGTATATATCGTTATACGTTATATAGTAATAGTATATAACGTTATACGTTATATAGTATAAGTATATAACGTTATACGTTATATAGTAATAGTATATAACGTTATACGTTATATAGTAATATTATATAACGTTATGCCTTATATAGTAATAGTATATAACGTTATACGTTATATAGTAATAGTACATAACGTTATACGTTATATAGTAATAGTATATAACGTTATACGTTATATAGTAATAGTACATAACGTTATACGTGATATGGTAATACTATATAACGTTATACGTTATATAGTAATAGTATATAACGTTATACGTTATATAGTAATGGTATATAACGTTATACGTTATATAGTAATAGTATATAACGTTATACGTTATATAGTAATAGTACATAACGTTATACGTTATATAGTAATAGTATATAACGTTATTCGCTATATAGTAATAGTATATAACGTTATACGTTAATACGTAATAGTATATAACGTTATACGATAGTACGTAATAGTATATATCGTTATACGTTATATAGTAATAGTATATAACGTTATACGTTATATAGTATAAGTATATAACGTTATACGTTATATAGTAATAGTATATAACGTTATACGTTATATAGTAATATTATATAACGTTATGCCTTATATAGTAATAGTATATAACGTTATACGTTATATAGTAATAGTACATAACGTTATACGTTATATAGTAATAGTATATAACGTTATACGTTATATAGTAATAGTACATAACGTTATACGTGATATGGTAATACTATATAACGTTATACGTTATATAGTAATAGTATATAACGTTATACGTTATATAGTAATGGTATATAACGTTATACGTTATATAGTAATATTATATAACGTTATGCGTTATATAGTAATAGTATATAACGTTATACGTTATATAGTAATAGTATATAACGTTATGCATTATATAGTAATAGTATATAACGTTATACGTTATATAGTAATAGTATATAACGTTATACGTTATATAGTAATAGTACATAACGTTATACGTTATATAGTAATAGTATATAACGTTATTCGCTATATAGTAATAGTATATAACGTTATACGTTAATACGTAATAGTATATAACGTTATACGATAGTACGTAATAGTATATATCGTTATACGTTATATAGTAATAGTATATAACGTTATACGTTATATAGTATAAGTATATAACGTTATACGTTATATAGTAATAGTATATAACGTTATACGTTATATAGTAATATTATATAACGTTATGCCTTATATAGTAATAGTATATAACGTTATACGATAGTACGTAATAGTATATAACGTTATACGTGATATGGTAAGACTATATAACGTTATACGCTATTACGTAATAGTATATAACGTTATACGTTAATACGTAATAGTATATATCGTTATACGTTATATAGTAATAGTATATAACGTTATACGTGATATGGCAATACTATATAACGTTATACGTTATTACGTAATACTATATAACGTTATACGTTATTACGTAATAGTATATAACGTTATACGTTATATAGTAATAGTATATAACGTTATGTGTTATATAGTAATAGTATATAACGTTATCCGTTATATAGTAATAGTATAGAACGTTATACGTTATATAGTAATAGTATATAACGTTATACGTTATATAGTAATAGTATATAACGTTATACGTTATATAGTAATAGTATATAACGTTATACGATAGTACGTAATAGTATATATCGTTATACGTTATATAGTAATAGTATATAACGTTATACGTTATATAGTAATATTATATAACGTTATGCGTTATATAGTAATAGTATATAACGTTATACGTTATATAGTAATATTATATAACGTTATGCGTTATATAGTAATAGTATATAACGTTATACGATAGTACGTAATAGTATATAACGTTATACGTGATATGGTAATACTATATAACGTTATACGCTATTACGTAATAGTATATAACGTTATACGTTAATACGTAATAGTATATATCGTTATACGTTATATAGTAATAGTATATAGCGATATACGTTATATAGTAATAGTATAGAACGTTATACGTTAATACGTAATAGTATATATCGTTATACGTTATATACTATTACTATATAACGTATAACGTTATATAGTAATAGTATATAACGTTATACGTTATATAGTAATAGTATATAACGTTATACGTTATATAGTAATATTATATAACGTTATGCGTTATATAGTAATAGTATATAACGTTATACGTTATATAGTAATAGTATATAACGTTATACGTTATATAGTAATAGTATATAACGTTATGCGTTATATAGTAATAGTATGTCGGAGATGCAGAGACATCGAGCCTTTCTTTTGGCAGATTTCTCAATACTTGGGCTCGGGGTGACATAACTGGTCGCCGAACGTAGCCACGGTCACGGGATGAACGAAATGTTTTACAAGTATATATCGTTATACGTTATATAGTAATAGTATATAACGTTATACGTTATATAGTAATAGTATATAACCTTATACGTTATATAGTAATAGTATATAACGTTATACGTTATATAGTAATAGTATATAACGTTATACGTGATATGGCAATACTATATAACGTTATACGTTATTACGTAATAGTATATAACGTTATACGCTATATAGTAATAGTATATAACGTTATACGTTATATAGTAATAGTATATAACGTTATGTGTTATATAGTAATAGTATATAACGTTATCCGTTATATAGTAATAGTATAGAACGTTATACGTTATATAGTAATAGTATATAACGTTATACGTTATATAGTAATAGTATATAACGTTATACGTTATATAGTAATAGTATATAACGTTATACGTTATATAGTAATAGTATATAACGTTATACGGTATATAGTAATAGTATATAACGTTATACGTTATATAGTAATAGTATATAACGTTATACGTTATTACGTAATAGTATATAACGTTATACGTTATATAGTAATAGTATATAACGTTATACGTTATATAGTAATAGTATATAACGTTATACGTGATATGGTAATACTATATAACGTTATACGCTATTACGTAATAGTATATAACGTTATACGTTAATACGTAATAGTATATATCGTTATACGTTATATAGTATTACTATATAACGTTATACGTTATATAGTAATAGTATATGACGTTATACGTTATTACGTAATAGTATATAACGTTATACGTTAATACGTAATAGAGTATATCGTTATACGTTATATAGTAATAGTATATAACGTTATACGTTATATAGTAATAGTATATAACGTTATACGTTATATAGTAATATTATATAACGTTATGCGTTATATAGTAATAGTATATAACGTTATACGTTATATAGTAATAGTATATAACGTTATACGTTATATAGTAATAGTATATAACGTTATACGTTATATAGTAATAGTATATAACGTTATACGTTATATAGTAATAGTATATAACGTTATGCGTTAGTACGTAATAATATATATCGTTATACGTTATATAGTAATAGTATATAACGTTATACGGTATATAGTAATAGTATATAACGTTATACGTTAGTACGTAATAATATATATCGTTATACGTTATATAGTAATAGTATATAACGTTATACGATAGTACGTAATAGTATATATCGTTATACGTTATATAGTAATAGTATATAACGTTATACGTTATATAGTATAAGTATATAACGTTATACGTTATATAGTAATAGTATATATCGTTATACGTTATATAGTATTAGTATATAACGTTATACGTTATATAGTAATAGTATATAACGTTATACGTTATTACGTAATAGTATATAACGTTATACGTTAATACGTAATAGTATATATCGTTATACGTTATATAGTAATAGTATATAACGTTATACGTTATATAGTAATAGTATATAACGTTATACGTTATATAGTAATAGTATATAACGTTATACGTTAGTACGTAATAATATACAACGTTATACGTAATATGGTAATACTATATAACGTTATACGTTAATACGTAATAGTATATATCGTTATACGTTATATAGTAATAGTATATAACGTTATACGTTATATAGTAATAGTATATAACGTTATACGTTATATAGTAATAGTATATAACGTTATACGTTAGTACGTAATAATATATATCGTTATACGTTATATAGTAATAGTATATAACGTTATACGATAGTACGTAATAGTATATATCGTTATACGTTATATAGTAATAGTATATAACGTTATACGTTATATAGTAATATTATATAACGTTATACGTTAGTACGTAATAATATACAACGTTATACGTGATATGGCAATACTATATAACGTTGTACGTTATTACGTAATAGTATATAACGTTATACGTTATATAGTAATAGTATATAACGTTATACGTTATATAGTATAAGTATATAACGTTATACGTTATATAGTAATAGTATATAACGTTATACGTTATATAGTAATAGTATATAATGTTATACGTTATATAGTAATAGTATATAACGTTATACGTTAGTACGTAATAATATACAACGTTATACGTGATATGGCAATACTATATAACGTTGTATACTATTACGTACTAACGTATAACGTTATACGTTATATAGTAATAGTATATAACGTTATACGTTATATAGTAATAGTATATAACGTTATACGTTATATAGTAATAGTATATAACGTTATACGTTATATAGTAATATTATATAACGTTATGCCTTATATAGTAATAGTATATAACGTTATACGATAGTACGTAATAGTATATAACGTTATACGTGATATGGTAATACTATATAACGTTATACGCTATTACGTAATAGTATATAACGTTATACGTTAATACGTAATAGTATATATCGTTATACTTTATATAGTATTAGTATATAACGTTATACGTTATATAGTAATAGTATATAACGTTATACGTTATATAGTAATAGTATATAACGTTATACGTTATATAGTAATATTATATAACGTTATGCCTTATATAGTAATAGTATATAACGTTATACGTTATATAGTAATAGTACATAACGTTATACGTTATATAGTAATAGTATATATCGTTATACGTTATATAGTAATAGTATAAAACGTTATACGTTATATAGTAATAGTATATAACGTTATACGTTATATAGTAATAGTATATAACGTTATACGTGATATGGCAATACTATATAACGTTATACGTTATTACGTAATAGTATATAACGTTATACGCTATATAGTAATAGTATATAACGTTATACGTTATATAGTAATATTATATAACGTTATGTGTTATATAGTAATAGTATATAACGTTATCCGTTATATAGTAATAGTATATAACGTTATACGTTATATAGTAATAGTATATAACGTTATACGTTATTAAGTAATAGTATATAACGTTATACGTTATATAGTAATAGTATATAACGTTATACGTTATATAGTAATAGTATATAACGTTATACGTGATATGGTAATACTATATAACGTTATACGCTATTACGTAATAGTATATAACGTTATACGTTAATACTTAATAGTATATATCGTTATACGTTATATAGTATTAGTATATAACGTTATACGTTATATAGTAATAGCATATAACGTTATACGTTATTACGTAATAGTATATAACGTTATACGTTAATACGTAATAGTATATATCGTTATACGTTATATAGTAATAGTATATAACGTTATACGTTATATAGTAATATTATATAACGTTATACGTTATATAGTAATAGTATATAACGTTATACGTTAGTACGTAATAATATACAACGTTATACGTGATATGGTAATACTATATAGCGTTATACGTTATATAGTAATAGTATATAACGTTATACGTTATATAGTAATAGTACATAACGTTATACGTTATTACGTAATAGTATATAACGTTATACGTTAATACGTAATAGTATATATCGTTATACGTTATATAGTAATAGTATATAACGTTATACGATAGTACGTAATAGTATATATCGTTATACGTTATATAGTAATAGTATAAAACGTTATACGTGATATAGTAATAGTATATAACGTTATACGTTATATAGTAATAGTATATAACGTTATACGTGATATGGCAATACTATATAACGTTATACGTTATTACGTAATAGTATATAACGTTATACGCTATATAGTAATAGTATATAACGTTATACGTTATATAGTAATATTATATAACGTTATGTGTTATATAGTAATAGTATATAACGTTATCCGTTATATAGTAATAGTATATAACGTTATACGTTATATAGTAATAGTATATAACGTTATACGTTATTACGTAATAGTATATAACGTTATACGTTATATAGTAATAGTATATAACGTTATACGTTATATAGTAATAGTATATAACGTTATACGTGATATGGTAATACTATATAACGTTATACGCTATTACGTAATAGTATATAACGTTATACGTTAATACTTAATAGTATATATCGTTATACGTTATATAGTATTAGTATATAACGTTATACGTTATATAGTAATAGCATATAACGTTATACGTTATTACGTAATAGTATGTAACGTTATACGTTAATACGTAATAGTATATATCGTTATACGTTATATAGTAATAGTATATAACGTTATACGTTATATAGTAATATTATATAACGTTATACGTTATATAGTAATAGTATATAACGTTATACGTTAGTACGTAATAATATACAACGTTATACGTGATATGGTAATACTATATAGCGTTATACGTTATATAGTAATAGTATATAACGTTATACGTTATATAGTAATAGTACATAACGTTATACGTTATTACGTAATAGTATATAACGTTATACGTTAATACGTAATAGTATATATCGTTATACGTTATATAGTAATAGTATATAACGTTATACGATAGTACGTAATAGTATATATCGTTATACGTTATATAGTAATAGTATATAACGTTATACGTTATATAGTATAAGTATATAACGTTATACGTTATATAGTAATAGTATATATCGTTATACGTTATATAGTATTAGTATATAACGTTATACGTTATATAGTAATAGTATATAACGTTATACGTTATTACGTAATAGTATATAACGTTATACGTTAATACGTAATAGTATATATCGTTATACGTTATATAGTAATAGTATATAACGTTATACGTTATATAGTAATAGTATATAACGTTATACGTTATATAGTAATAGTATATAACGTTATACGTTAGTACGTAATAATATACAACGTTATACGTGATATGGTAATACTATATAACGTTATACGTTAATACGTAATAGTATATATCGTTATACGTTATATAGTAATAGTATATAACGTTATACGTTATATAGTAATAGTATATAACGTTATACGTTATATAGTAATAGTATATAACGTTATACGTTAGTACGTAATAATATATATCGTTATACGTTATATAGTAATAGTATATAACGTTATACGATAGTACGTAATAGTATATATCGTTATACGTTATATAGTAATAGTATATAACGTTATACGTTATATAGTAATATTATATAACGTTATACGTTAGTACGTAATAATATACAACGTTATACGTGATATGGCAATACTATATAACGTTGTACGTTATTACGTAATAGTATATAACGTTATACGTTATATAGTAATAGTATATAACGTTATACGTTATATAGTATAAGTATATAACGTTATACGTTATATAGTAATAGTATATAACGTTATACGTTAAATAGTAATAGTATATAATGTTATACGTTATATAGTAATAGTATATAACGTTATACGTTAGTACGTAATAATATACAACGTTATACGTGATATGGCAATACTATATAACGTTGTACGTTATTACGTAATAGTGTATAACGTTATACGTTATATAGTAATAGTATATAACGTTATACGTTAATACGTAATAGTATATATCGTTATACGTTATATAGTAATAGTATATAACGTTATACGTTATATAGTAATATTATATAACGTTATACGTTATATAGTAATAGTATATAACGTTATACGTTAGTACGTAATAATATACAACGTTATACGTGATATGGTAATACTATATAACGTTATACGTTATATAGTAATAGTATATAACGTTATACGTTATATAGTAATAGTATATAACGTTATCCGTTATATAGTAATAGTATAGAACGTTATACGATAGTACGTAATAGTATATAACGTTATACGTGATATGGTAATACTATATAACGTTATACGCTATTACGTAATAGTATATAACGTTATACGTTAATACGTAATAGTATATATCGTTATACGTTATATAGTAATAGTATATAATCTTTTACGTTATATAGTAATAGTATATAACGTTATACGTTATATAGTAATAGTATATAACGTTATACGTTATATAGTAATATTATATAACGTTATGCGTTATATAGTAATAGTATATAACGTTATACGTTATATAGTAATAGTATATAACGTTATACGTTATATAGTAATAGTATATAACGTTATACGATAGTACGTAATAGTATATATCGTTATACGTTATATAGTAATAGTATATAACGTTATACGTTATATAGTATAAGTATATAACGTTATACGTTATATAGTAATATTATATAACGTTATGCGTTATATAGTAATAGTATATAACGTTATACGTTGTATAGTAATAGTATATAACGTTATACGATAGTACGTAATAGTATATATCGTTATACGTTATATAGTAATAGTATATAACGTTATACGTTATATAGTAATAGTATATAACGTTATACGTTAGTACGTAATAATATATATCGTTATACGTTGTATAGTAATAGTATATAAGGTTATACGATAGTACGTAATAGTATATATCGTTATACGTTATATAGTAATAGTATATAACGTTATACGTTATATAGTATAAGTATATAACGTTATACGTTATATAGTAATAGTATATAACGTTATACGTTATATAGTAATATTATATAACGTTATGCGTTATATAGTAATAGTATATAACGTTATACGATAGTACGTAATAGTATATAACGTTATACGTGATATGGTAATACTATATAACGTTATACGCTATTACGTAATAGTATATAACGTTATACGTTAATACGTAATAGTATATATCGTTATACGTTATATAGTAATAGTATATAGCGAAATACGTTATATAGTAATAGTATAGAACGTTATACGTTATATAGTAATAGTATATAACGGTATACGTTATATAGTATAAGTATATAACGTTATACGTTATATAGTAATAGTATATAACGTTATACGTTATATAGTAATATTATATAACGTTATGCCTTATATAGTAATAGTATATAACGTTATACGATAGTACGTAATAGTATATAACGTTATACGTGATATGGTAATACTATATAACGTTATACGCTATTACGTAATAGTATATAACGTTATACGTTAATACGTAATAGTATATATCGTTATACGTTATATAGTAATAGTATATAACGTTATACGTTATATAGTAATAGTATATAACGTTATACGTTATATAGTAATAGTATATAACGTTATACGTTATATAGTAATATTATATAACGTTATGCGTTATATAGTAATAGTATATAACGTTATACGTTATATAGTAATATTATATAACGTTATGCGTTATATAGTAATAGTATATAACGTTATACGTTATATAATAATAGTATATAACGTTATACGCTATATAGTAATAGTATATAACGTTATACGATAGTACGTAATAGTATATATCGTTATACGTTATATAGTAATAGTATATAACGTTATACGTTATATAGTAATAGTATATAACGTTATACGTTATATAGTAATAGTATATAACGTTATACGTTAGTACGTAATAATATATATCGTTATACGTTGTATAGTAATAGTATATAACGTTATACGGTAGTACGTAATAGTATATATCGTTATACGTTATATAGTAATAGTATATAACGTTATACGTTATATAGTAATGGTATATAACGTTATACGTTATATAGTAATATTATATAACGTTATGCGTTATATAGTAATAGTATATAACGTTATACGTTATATAGTAATAGTATATAACGTTATGCATTATATAGTAATAGTATATAACGTTATACGTTATATAGTAATAGTATATAACGTTATACGTTATATAGTAATAGTACATAACGTTATACGTTATATAGTAATAGTATATAACGTTATTCGCTATATAGTAATAGTATATAACGTTATACGTTAATACGTAATAGTATATAACGTTATACGATAGTACGTAATAGTATATATCGTTATACGTTATATAGTAATAGTATATAACGTTATACGTTATATAGTATAAGTATATAACGTTATACGTTATATAGTAATAGTATATAACGTTATACGTTATATAGTAATATTATATAACGTTATGCCTTATATAGTAACAGTATATAACGTTATACGATAGTACGTAATAGTATATAACGTTATACGTGATATGGTAAGACTATATAACGTTATACGCTATTACGTAATAGTATATAACGTTATACGTTAATACGTAATAGTATATATCGTTATACGTTATATAGTAATAGTATATAACGTTATACGTGATATGGCAATACTATATAACGTTATACGTTATTACGTAATAGTATATAACGTTATACGTTATATAGTAATAGTATATAACGTTATACGTTATATAGTAATAGTATATAACGTTATGTGTTATATAGTAATAGTATATAACGTTATCCGTTATATAGTAATAGTATAGAACGTTATACGTTATATAGTAATAGTATATAACGTTATACGTTATATAGTAATAGTATATAACGTTATACGTTATATAGTAATAGTATATAACGTTATACGATAGTACGTAATAGTATATATCGTTATACGTTATATAGTAATAGTATATAACGTTATACGTTATATAGTAATATTATATAACGTTATGCGTTATATAGTAATAGTATATAACGTTATACGTTATATAGTAATATTATATAACGTTATGCGTTATATAGTAATAGTATATAACGTTATACGTTATATAGTAATAGTATATAACGTTATACGTGATATGGCAATACTATATAACGTTATACGTTATTACGTAATAGTATATAACGTTATACGCTATATAGTAATAGTATATAACGTTATACGTTATATAGTAATAGTATATAACGTTATGTGTTATATAGTAATAGTATATAACGTTATCCGTTATATAGTAATAGTATAGAACGTTATACGTTATATAGTAATAGTATATAACGTTATACGTTATATAGTAATAGTATATAACGTTATACGTTATATAGTAATAGTATATAACGTTATACGTTATATAGTAATAGTATATAACGTTATACGGTATATAGTAATAGTATATAACGTTATACGTTATATAGTAATAGTATATAACGTTATACGTTATTACGTAATAGTATATAACGTTATACGTTATATAGTAATAGTATATAACGTTATACGTTATATAGTAATAGTATATAACGTTATACGTGATATGGTAATACTATATAACGTTATACGCTATTACGTAATAGTATATAACGTTATACGTTAATACGTAATAGTATATATCGTTATACGTTATATAGTATTAGTATATAACGTTATACGTTATATAGTAATAGTATATGACGTTATACGTTATTACGTAATAGTATATAACGTTATACGTTAATACCTAATAGTATATATCGTTATACGTTATATAGTAATAGTATATAACGTTATACGTTATATAGTAATAGTATATAACGTTATACGTTATATAGTAATAGTATATAACGTTAAACGTTAGTACGTAATAATATACAACGTTATACGTGATATGGTAATACTATATAACGTTATACGTTAATACGTAATAGTATATATCGTTATACGTTATATAGTAGTAGTATATAACGTTATACGTTATATAGTAATAGTATATAACGTTATACGGTATATAGTAATAGTATATAACGTTATACGTTAGTACGTAATAATATATATCGTTATACGTTATATAGTAATAGTATATAACGTTATACGATAGTACGTAATAGTATATATCGTTATACGTTATATAGTAATAGTATATAACGTTATACGTTATATAGTATAAGTATATAACGTTATACGTTATATAGTAATAGTATATATCGTTATACGTTATATAGTATTAGTATATAACGTTATACGTTATATAGTAATAGTATATAACGTTATACGTTATTACGTAATAGTATATAACGTTATACGTTAATACGTAATAGTATATATCGTTATACGTTATATAGTAATAGTATATAACGTTATACGTTATATAGTAATAGTATATAACGTTATATGGTAATAGTATATAACGTTATACGTTAGTACGTAATAATATACAACGTTATACGTGATATGGTAATACTATATAACGTTATACGTTAATACGTAATAGTATATATCGTTATACGTTATATAGTAATAGTATATAACGTTATACGTTATATAGTAATAGTATATAACGTTATACGTTATATAGTAATAGTATATAACGTTATACGTTAGTACGTAATAATATATATCGTTATACGTTATATAGTAATAGTATATAACGTTATACGATAGTACGTAATAGTATATATCGTTATACGTTATATAGTAATAGTATATAACGTTATACGTTAGTACGTAATAATATATATCGTTATACGTTATATAGTAATAGTATATAACGTTATACGATAGTACGTAATAGTATATATCGTTATACGTTATATAGTAATAGTATATAACGTTATACGTTATATAGTAATATTATATAACGTTATACGTTAATACGTAATAGTATATATCGTTATACGTTATATAGTAATAGTATATAACGTTATACGTTATATAGTAATAGTATATAATGTTATACGTTATATAGTAATAGTATATAACGTTATACGTTAGTACGTAATAATATACAACGTTATACGTGATATGGCAATACTATATAACGTTGTATACTATTACGTACTAACGTATAACGTTATACGTTATATAGTAATAGTATATAACGTTATACGTTATATAGTAATAGTATATAACGTTATACGTTATATAGTAATAGTATATAACGTTATACGTTATATAGTAATATTATATAACGTTATGCCTTATATAGTAATAGTATATAACGTTATACGATAGTACGTAATAGTATATAACGTTATACGTGATATGGTAATACTATATAACGTTATACGCTATTACGTAATAGTATATAACGTTATACGTTAATACGTAATAGTATATATCGTTATACTTTATATAGTATTAGTATATAACGTTATACGTTATATAGTAATAGTATATAACGTTATACGTTATATAGTAATAGTATATAACGTTATACGTTATATAGTAATATTATATAACGTTATGCGTTATATAGTAATAGTATATAACGTTATACGTTATATAGTAATAGTATATAACGTTATACGTTATATAGTAATAGTATATAACGTTATGCGTTATATAGTAATAGTATGTCGGAGATGCAGAGACATCGAGCCTTTCTTTTGGCAGATTTCTCAATACTTGGGCTCGGGGTGACATAACTGGTCGCCGAACGTAGCCACGGTCACGGGATGAACGAAATGTTTTACAAGTATATATCGTTATACGTTATATAGTAATAGTATAAAACGTTATACGTTATATAGTAATAGTATATAACGTTATACGTTATATAGTAATAGTATATAACGTTATACGTGATATGGCAATACTATATAACGTTATACGTTATTACGTAATAGTATATAACGTTATACGCTATATAGTAATAGTATATAACGTTATACGTTATATAGTAATATTATATAACGTTATGTGTTATATAGTAATAGTATATAACGTTATCCGTTATATAGTAATAGTATATAACGTTATACGTTATTACGTAATAGTATATAACGTTATACGTTATATAGTAATAGTATATAACGTTATACGTTATATAGTAATAGTATATAACGTTATACGTGATATGGTAATACTATATAACGTTATACGCTATTACGTAATAGTATATAACGTTATACGTTAATACTTAATAGTATATATCGTTATACGTTATATAGTATTAGTATATAACGTTATACGTTATATAGTAATAGCATATAACGTTATACGTTATTACGTAATAGTATATAACGTTATACGTTAATACGTAATAGTATATATCGTTATACGTTATATAGTAATAGTATATAACGTTATACGTTATATAGTAATATTATATAACGTTATACGTTATATAGTAATAGTATATAACGTTATACGTTAGTACGTAATAATATACAACGTTATACGTGATATGGTAATACTATATAGCGTTATACGTTATATAGTAATAGTATATAACGTTATACGTTATATAGTAATAGTACATAACGTTATACGTTATTACGTAATAGTATATAACGTTATACGTTAATACGTAATAGTATATATCGTTATACGTTATATAGTAATAGTATATAACGTTATACGATAGTACGTAATAGTATATATCGTTATACGTTATATAGTAATAGTATAAAACGTTATACGTTATATAGTAATAGTATATAACGTTATACGTTATATAGTAATAGTATATAACGTTATACGTGATATGGCAATACTATATAACGTTATACGTTATTACGTAATAGTATATAACGTTATACGCTATATAGTAATAGTATATAACGTTATACGTTATATAGTAATATTATATAACGTTATGTGTTATATAGTAATAGTATATAACGTTATCCGTTATATAGTAATAGTATATAACGTTATACGTTATATAGTAATAGTATATAACGTTATACGTTATTACGTAATAGTATATAACGTTATACGTTATATAGTAATAGTATATAACGTTATACGTTATATAGTAATAGTATATAACGTTATACGTGATATGGTAATACTATATAACGTTATACGTTATTACGTAATAGTATATAACGTTATACGTTAATACTTAATAGTATATATCGTTATACGTTATATAGTATTAGTATATAACGTTATACGTTATATAGTAATAGCATATAACGTTATACGTTATTACGTAATAGTATATAACGTTATACGTTAATACGTAATAGTATATATCGTTATACGTTATATAGTAATAGTATATAACGTTATACGTTATATAGTAATATTATATAACGTTATACGTTATATAGTAATAGTATATAACGTTATACGTTAGTACGTAATAATATACAACGTTATACGTGATATGGTAATACTATATAGCGTTATACGTTATATAGTAATAGTATATAACGTTATACGTTATATAGTAATAGTACATAACGTTATACGTTATTACGTAATAGTATATAACGTTATACGTTAATACGTAATAGTATATATCGTTATACGTTATATAGTAATAGTATATAACGTTATACGTTATATAGTAATAGTATATAACGTTATACGTTATATAGTAATAGTATATAACGTTATACGTTAGTACGTAATAATATACAACGTTATACGTGATATGGTAATACTATATAACGTTATACGTTAATACGTAATAGTATATATCGTTATACGTTATATAGTAATAGTATATAACGTTATACGTTATATAGTAATAGTATATAACGTTATACGTTATATAGTAATAGTATATAACGTTATACGTTAGTACGTAATAATATATATCGTTATACGTTATATAGTAATAGTATATAACGTTATACGATAGTACGTAATAGTATATATCGTTATACGTTATATAGTAATAGTATATAACGTTATACGTTATATAGTAATATTATATAACGTTATACGTTAGTACGTAATAATATACAACGTTATACGTGATATGGCAATACTATATAACGTTGTACGTTATTACGTAATAGTATATAACGTTATACGTTATATAGTAATAGTATATAACGTTATACGTTATATAGTATAAGTATATAACGTTATACGTTATATAGTAATAGTATATAACGTTATACGTTAAATAGTAATAGTATATAATGTTATACGTTATATAGTAATAGTATATAACGTTATACGTTAGTACGTAATGATATACAACGTTATACGTGATATGGCAATACTATATAACGTTGTACGTTATTACGTAATAGTGTATAACGTTATACGTTATATAGTAATAGTATATAACGTTATACGTTATATAGTAATAGTATATAACGTTATACGTTATATAGTAATATTATATAACGTTATGCGTTATATAGTAATAGTATATAACGTTATACGTTATATAGTAATAGTATATAACGTTATACGTTATATAGTAATAGTATATAACGTTATGCGTTATATAGTAATAGTATGTCGGAGATGCAGAGACATCGAGCCTTTCTTTTGGCAGATTTCTCAATACTTGGGCTCGGGGTGACATAACTGGTCGCCGAACGTAGCCACGGTCACGGGATGAACGAAATGTTTTACAAGTATATATCGTTATACGTTATATAGTAATAGTATAAAACGTTATACGTTATATAGTAATAGTATATAACGTTATACGTTATATAGTAATAGTATATAACGTTATACGTGATATGGCAATACTATATAACGTTATACGTTATTACGTAATAGTATATAACGTTATACGCTATATAGTAATAGTATATAACGTTATACGTTATATAGTAATATTATATAACGTTATGTGTTATATAGTAATAGTATATAACGTTATCCGTTATATAGTAATAGTATATAACGTTATACGTTATATAGTAATAGTATATAACGTTATACGTTATTACGTAATAGTATATAACGTTATACGTTATATAGTAATAGTATATAACGTTATACGTTATATAGTAATAGTATATAACGTTATACGTGATATGGTAATACTATATAACGTTATACGCTATTACGTAATAGTATATAACGTTATACGTTAATACTTAATAGTATATATCGTTATACGTTATATACTATTAGTATATAACGTTATACGTTATATAGTAATAGTATATAACGTTATACGTTATTACGTAATAGTATATAACGTTATACGTTAATACGTAATAGTATATATCGTTATACGTTATATAGTAATAGTATATAACGTTATACGTTATATAGTAATATTATATAACGTTATACGTTATATAGTAATAGTATATAACGTTATACGTTAGTACGTAATAATATACAACGTTATACGTGATATGGTAATACTATATAACGTTATACGTTATATAGTAATAGTATATAACGTTATACGTTATATAGTAATAGTATATAACGTTATACGTTATATAGTAATAGTATATAACGTTATCCGTTATATAGTAATAGTATAGAACGTTATACGATAGTACGTAATAGTATATAACGTTATACGTGATATGGTAATACTATATAACGTTATACGCTATTACGTAATAGTATATAACGTTATACGTTAATACGTAATAGTATATATCGTTATACGTTATATAGTAATAGTATATAATCTTTTACGTTATATAGTAATAGTATATAACGTTATACGTTATATAGTAATAGTATATAACGTTATACGTTATATAGTAATATTATATAACGTTATGCGTTATATAGTAATAGTATATAACGTTATACGTTATATAGTAATAGTATATAACGTTATACGTTATATAGTAATAGTATATAACGTTATACGATAGTACGTAATAGTATATATCGTTATACGTTATATAGTAATAGTATATAACGTTATACGTTATATAGTATAAGTATATAACGTTATACGTTATATAGTATAAGTATATAACGTTATACGTTATATAGTAATATTATATAACGTTATGCGTTATATAGTAATAGTATATAACGTTATACGTTGTATAGTAATAGTATATAACGTTATACGATAGTACGTAATAGTATATATCGTTATACGTTATATAGTAATAGTATATAACGTTATACGTTATATAGTAATAGTATATAACGTTATACGTTAGTACGTAATAATATATATCGTTATACGTTGTATAGTAATAGTATATAAGGTTATACGATAGTACGTAATAGTATATATCGTTATACGTTATATAGTAATAGTATATAACGTTATACGTTATATAGTATAAGTATATAACGTTATACGTTATATAGTAATAGTATATAACGTTATACGTTACATAGTAATATTATATAACGTTATGCGTTATATAGTAATAGTATATAACGTTATACGATAGTACGTAATAGTATATAACGTTATACGTGATATGGTAATACTATATAACGTTATACGCTATTACGTAATAGTATATAACGTTATACGTTAATACGTAATAGTATATATCGTTATACGTTATATAGTAATAGTATATAGCGAAATACGTTATATAGTAATAGTATAGAACGTTATACGTTATATAGTAATAGTATATAACGGTATACGTTATATAGTATAAGTATATAACGTTATACGTTATATAGTAATAGTATATAACGTTATACGTTATATAGTAATATTATATAACGTTATGCCTTATATAGTAATAGTATATAACGTTATACGATAGTACGTAATAGTATATAACGTTATACGTGATATGGTAAAACTATATAACGTTATACGCTATTACGTAATAGTATATAACGTTATACGTTAATACGTAATAGTATATATCGTTATACGTTATATAGTAATAGTATATAACGTTATACGTTATATAGTAATAGTATATAACGTTATACGTTATATAGTAATAGTATATAACGTTATACGTTATATAGTAATATTATATAACGTTATGCGTTATATAGTAATAGTATATAACGTTATACGTTATATAATAATAGTATATAACGTTATACGTTATATAGTAATAGTATATAACGTTATACGATAGTACGTAATAGTATATATCGTTATACGTTATATAGTAATAGTATATAACGTTATACGTTATATAGTAATAGTATATAACGTTATACGTTATATAGTAATAGTATATAACGTTATACGTTAGTACGTAATAGTATAGAACGTTATACGTTATATGGTAATACTATACAACGTTATACGTTATATAGTAATAGTATATAACGTTATACGTTATATAGTAATAGTATATAACGTTATACGTTATGTAGTAATAGTATATAACGTTATACGTTAGTACGTAATAATATATATCGTTATACGTTGTATAGTAATAGTATATAACGTTATACGGTAGTACGTAATAGTATATATCGTTATACGTTATATAGTAATAGTATGTAACGTTATACGTTATATAGTATAAGTATATAACGTTATACGTCATATAGTAATAGTATATAACGTTATACGTTATATAGTAATATTATATAACGTTATGCGTTATATAGTAATAGTATATAACGTTATACGATAGTACGTAATAGTATATAACGTTATACGTGATATGGTAATACTATATAACGTTATACGCTATTACGTAATAGTATATAACGTTATACGTTAATACGTAATAGTATATATCGTTATACGTTATATAGTAATAGTATATAGCGATATACGTTATATAGTAATAGTATAGAACGTTATACGTTATATAGTAATAGTATATAACGTTATACGTTATATAGTAATAGTATATAACGTTATACGTTATATAGTAATATTATATAACGTTATGCGTTATATAGCAATAGTATATAACGTTATACGTTATATAGTAATAGTATATAACGTTATACGTTATATAGTAATAGTATATAACGTTATACGATAGTACGTAATAGTATATATCGTTATACGTTATATAGTAATAGTATATAACGTTATACGTTATATAGTATAAGTATATAACGTTATACGTTATATAGTAATAGTATATAACGTTATACGATAGTACGTAATAGTATATATCGTTATACGTTATATAGTAATAGTATATAACGGTATACGTTATATAGTAATATTATATAACGTTATGCGTTATATAGTAATAGTATATAACGTTATACGTTATATAGTAATAGTATATAACGTCATACGTTATATAGTAATAGTATATAACGTTATACGATAGTACGTAATAGTATATATCGTTATACGTTATATAGTAATAGTATATAACGTTATACGTTATATAGTATAAGTATATAACGTTATACGTTGTATAGTAATAGTATATAAGGTTATACGATAGTACGTAATAGTATATATCGTTATACGTTATATAGTAATAGTATATAACGTTATACGTTATATAGTAATATTATATAACGTTATGCGTTATATAGTAATAGTATATAACGTTATACGTTATATAGTAATATTATATAACGTTATGCGTTATATAGTAATAGTATATAACGTTATACGTTGTATAGTAATAGTATATAACGTTATACGATAGTACGTAATAGTATATATCGTTATACGTTATATAGTAATAGTATATAACGTTATACGTTATATAGTAATAGTATATAACGTTATACGTTAGTACGTAATAATATATATCGTTATACGTTGTATAGTAATAGTATATAAGGTTATACGATAGTACGTAATAGTATATATCGTTATACGTTATATAGTAATAGTATATAACGTTATACGTTATATAGTATAAGTATATAACGTTATACGTTATATAGTAATAGTATATAACGTTATACGTTATATAGTAATATTATATAACGTTATGCGTTATATAGTAATAGTATATAACGTTATAAGATAGTACGTAATAGTATATAACGTTATACGTGATATGGTAATACTATATAACGTTATACGCTATTACGTAATAGTATATAACGTTATACGTTAATACGTAATAGTATATATCGTTATACGTTATATAGTAATAGTATATAGCGAAATACGTTATATAGTAATAGTATAGAACGTTATACGTTATATAGTAATAGTATATAACGGTATACGTTATATAGTATAAGTATATAACGTTATACGTTATATAGTAATAGCATATAACGTTATACGTTATATAGTAATATTATATAACGTTATGCCTTATATAGTAATAGTATATAACGTTATACGATAGTACGTAATAGTATATAACGTTATACGTGATATGGTAATACTATATAACGTTATACGCTATTACGTAATAGTATATAACGTTATACGTTAATACGTAATAGTATATATCGTTATACGTTATATAGTAATAGTATATAACGTTATACGTTATATAGTAATAGTATATGACGTTATACGTTATATAGTAATAGTATATAACGTTATACGTTATATAGTAATATTATATAACGTTATGCGTTATATAGTAATAGTATATAACGTTATACGTTATATAATAATAGTATATAACGTTATACGTTATATAGTAATAGTATATAACGTTATACGATAGTACGTAATAGTATATATCGTTATACGTTATATAGTAATAGTATATAACGTTATACGTTAGTACGTAATAGTATATAACGTTATACGTTATATGGTAATACTATACAACGTTATACGTTATATAGTAATAGTATATAACGTTATACGTTATATAGTAATAGTATATAACGTTATACGTTATATAGTAATAGTATATAACGTTATACGTTAGTACGTAATAATATATATCGTTATACGTTGTATAGTAATAGTATATAACGTTATACGATAGTACGTAATAGTATATATCGTTATACGTTATATAGTAATAGTATATAACGTTATACGTTATATAGTATAAGTATATAACGTTATACGTTATATAGTAATAGTATATAACGTTATACGTTATATAGTAATATTATATAACGTTATGCGTTATATAGTAATAGTATATAACGTTATACGATAGTACGTAATAGTATATAACGTTATACGTGATATGGTAATACTATATAACGTTATACGCTATTACGTAATAGTATATAACGTTATACGTTAATACGTAATAGTATATATCGTTATACGTTATATAGTAATAGTATATAGCGATATACGTTATATAGTAGTAGTATAGAACGTTATACGTTATATAGTAATAGTATATAACGGTATACGTTATATAGTATAAGTATATAACGTTATACGTTATATAGTAATAGTATATAACGTTATACGTTATATAGTAATATTATATAACGTTATGCCTTATATAGTAATAGTATATAACGTTATACGATAGTACGTAATAGTATATAACGTTATACGTGATATGGTAATACTATATAACGTTATACGCTATTACGTAATAGTATATAACGTTATACGTTAATACTTAATAGTATATATCGTTATACGTTATATACTATTAGTATATAACGTTATACGTTATATAGTAATAGTATATAACGTTATACGTTATTACGTAATAGTATATAACGTTATACGTTAATACGTAATAGTATATATCGTTATACGTTATATAGTAATAGTATATAACGTTATACGTTAATACGTAATAGTATATATCGTTATACGTTATATAGTAATAGTATATAACGTTATACGTTATATAGTAATATTATATAACGTTATACGTGATATGGTAATACTATATAACGTTATACGCTATTACGTAATAGTATATAACGTTATACGTTAATACGTAATAGTATATATCGTTATACGTTATATAGTAATAGTATATAACGTTATACGTTATATAGTAATAGTATATAACGTTATACGTTATATAGTAATAGTATATAACGTTATACGTTATATAGTAATATTATATAACGTTATGCGTTATATAGTAATAGTATATAACGTTATACGTTATATAGTAATAGTATATAACGTTATACGTTATATAGTAATAGTATATAACGTTATACGATAGTACGTAATAGTATATATCGTTATACGTTATATAGTAATAGTATATAACGTTATACGTTATATAGTATAAGTATATAACGTTATACGTTATATAGTAATATTATATAACGTTATGCGTTATATAGTAATAGTATATAACGTTATACGTTGTATAGTAATAGTATATAACGTTATACGATAGTACGTAATAGTATATATCGTTATACGTTATATAGTAATAGTATATAACGTTATACGTTATATAGTAATAGTATATAACGTTATACGTTAGTACGTAATAATATATATCGTTATACGTTGTATAGTAATAGTATATAAGGTTATACGATAGTACGTAATAGTATATATCGTTATACGTTATATAGTAATAGTATATAACGTTATACGTTATATAGTATAAGTATATAACGTTATACGTTATATAGTAATAGTATATAACGTTATACGTTATATAGTAATATTATATAACGTTATGCGTTATATAGTAATAGTATATAACGTTATACGATAGTACGTAATAGTATATAACGTTATACGTGATATGGTAATACTATATAACGTTATACGCTATTACGTAATAGTATATAACGTTATACGTTAATACGTAATAGTATATATCGTTATACGTTATATAGTAATAGTATATAGCGAAATACGTTATATAGTAATAGTATAGAACGTTATACGTTATATAGTAATAGTATATAACGGTATACGTTATATAGTATAAGTATATAACGTTATACGTTATATAGTAATAGTATATAACGTTATACGTTATATAGTAATATTATATAACGTTATGCCTTATATAGTAATAGTATATAACGTTATACGATAGTACGTAATAGTATATAACGTTATACGTGATATGGTAATACTATATAACGTTATACGCTATTACGTAATAGTATATAACGTTATACGTTAATACGTAATAGTATATATCGTTATACGTTATATAGTAATAGTATATAACGTTATACGTTATATAGTAATAGTATATAACGTTATACGTTATATAGTAATAGTATATAACGTTATACGTTATATAGTAATAGTATATAACGTTATACGTTATATAGTAATATTATATAACGTTATGCGTTATATAGTAATAGTATATAACGTTATACGTTATATAATAATAGTATATAACGTTATACGTTATATAGTAATAGTATATAACGTTATACGATAGTACGTAATAGTATATATCGTTATACGTTATATAGTAATAGTATATAACGTTATACGTTATATAGTAATAGTATATAACGTTATACGTTATATAGTAATAGTATATAACGTTATACGTTAGTACGTAATAGTATATAACGTTATACGTTATATGGTAATACTATACAACGTTATACGTTATATAGTAATAGTATATAACGTTATACGTTATATAGTAATAGTATATAACGTTATACGTTATATAGTAATAGTATATAACGTTATACGTTAGTACGTAATAATATATATCGTTATACGTTGTATAGTAATAGTATATAACGTTATACGGTAGTACGTAATAGTATATATCGTTATACGTTATATAGTAATAGTATATAACGTTATACGTTATATAGTATAAGTATATAACGTTATACGTTATATAGTAATAGTATATAACGTTATACGTTATATAGTAATATTATATAACGTTATGCGTTATATAGTAATAGTATATAACGTTATACGATAGTACGTAATAGTATATAACGTTATACGTGATATGGTAATACTATATAACGTTATACGCTATTACGTAATAGTATATAGCGTTATACGTTAATACGTAATAGTATATATCGTTATACGTTATATAGTAATAGTATATAGCGATATACGTTATATAGTAATAGTATAGAACGTTATACGTTATATAGTAATAGTATATAACGTTATACGTTATATAGGAATAGTATATAACGTTATACGTTATATAGTAATATTATATAACGTTATGCGTTATATAGTAATAGTATATAACGTTATACGTTATATAGTAATAGTGTATAACGTTATACGTTATATAGTAATAGTATATAACGTTATACGATAGTACGTAATAGTATATATCGTTATACGTTATATAGTAATAGTATATAACGTTATACGTTATATAGTATAAGTATATAACGTTATACGTTATATAGTAATAGTATATAACGTTATACGTTATATAGTAATAGTATATAACGGTATACGTTATATAGTAATATTATATAACGTTATGCGTTATATAGTAATAGTATATAACGTTATACGTTATATAGTAATAGTATATAACGTTATACGTTATATAGTAATAGTATATAACGTTATACGTTATATAGTAATAGTATATAACGTTATACGTTATATAGTAATAGTATATAACGTTATACGATAGTACGTAATAGTATATATCGTTATACGTTATATAGTAATAGTATATAACGTTATACGTTATATAGTATAAGTATATAACGTTATACGTTATATAGTAATAGTATATAACGTTATACGATAGTACGTAATAGTATATATCGTTATACGTTATATAGTAATAGTATATAACGTTATACGTTATATAGTAATAGTATATAACGTTATACGTTAGTACGTAATAATATATATCGTTATACGTTGTATAGTAATAGTATATAAGGTTATACGATAGTACGTAATAGTATATATCGTTATACGTTATATAGTAATAGTATATAACGTTATACGTTATATAGTAATATTATATAACGTTATGCGTTATATAGTAATAGTATATAACGTTATACGTTATATAGTAATATTATATAACGTTATGCGTTATATAGTAATAGTATATAACGTTATACGTTGTATAGTAATAGTATATAACGTTATACGATAGTACGTAATAGTATATATCGTTATACGTTATATAGTAATAGTATATAACGTTATACGTTATATAGTAATAGTATATAACGTTATACGTTAGTACGTAATAATATATATCGTTATACGTTGTATAGTAATAGTATATAAGGTTATACGATAGTACGTAATAGTATATATCGTTATACGTTATATAGTAATAGTATATAACGTTATAGGTTATATAGTATAAGTATATAACGTTATACGTTATATAGTAATAGTATATAACGTTATACGTTATATAGTAATATTATATAACGTTATGCGTTATATAGTAATAGTATATAACGTTATAAGATAGTACGTAATAGTATATAACGTTATACGTGATATGGTAATACTATATAACGTTATACGCTATTACGTAATAGTATATAACGTTATACGTTAATACGTAATAGTATATATCGTTATACGTTATATAGTAATAGTATATGGCGAAATACGTTATATAGTAATAGTATAGAACGTTATACGTTATATAGTAATAGTATATAACGGTATACGTTATATAGTATAAGTATATAACGTTATACGTTATATAGTAATAGCATATAACGTTATACGTTATATAGTAGTATTATATAACGTTATGCCTTATATAGTAATAGTATATAACGTTATACGATAGTACGTAATAGTATATAACGTTATACGTGATATGGTAATACTATATAACGTTATACGCTATTACGTAATAGTATATAACGTTATACGTTAATACGTAATAGTATAAATCGTTATACGTTATATAGTAATAGTATATAACGTTATACGTTATATAGTAATAGTATATGACGTTATACGTTATATAGTAATAGTATATGACGTTATACGTTATATAGTAATATTATATAACGTTATGCGTTATATAGTAATAGTATATAACGTTATACGTTATATAATAATAGTATATAACGTTATACGTTATATAGTAATAGTATATAACGTTATACGATAGTACGTAATAGTATATATCGTTATACGTTATATAGTAATAGTATATAACGTTATACGTTATATAGTAATAGTATATAACGTTATACGTTAGTACGTAATAGTATATAACGTTATACGTTATATGGTAATACTATACAACGTTATACGTTATATAGTAATAGTATATAACGTTATACGTTATATAGTAATAGTATATAACGTTATACGTTATATAGTAATAGTATATAACGTTATACGTTAGTACGTAATAATATATATCGTTATACGTTGTATAGTAATAGTATATAACGTTATACGATAGTACGTAATAGTATATATCGTTATACGTTATATAGTAATAGTATATAACGTTATACGTTATATAGTATAAGTATATAACGTTATACGTTATATAGTAATAGTATATAACGTTATACGTTATATAGTAATATTATATAACGTTATGCGTTATATAGTAATAGTATATAACGTTATACGATAGTACGTAATAGTATATAACGTTATACGTGATATGGTAATACTATTATAACGTTATACGCTATTACGTAATAGTATATAACGTTATACGTTAATACGTAATAGTATATATCGTTATACGTTATATAGTAATAGTATATAGCGATATACGTTATATAGTAGTAGTATAGAACGTTATACGTTATATAGTAATAGTATATAACGGTATACGTTATATAGTATAAGTATATAACGTTATACGTTATATAGTAATAGTATATAACGTTATACGTTATATAGTAATATTATATAACGTTATGCCTTATATAGTAATAGTATATAACGTTATACGATAGTACGTAATAGTATATAACGTTATACGTGATATGGTAATACTATATAACGTTATACGCTATTACGTAATAGTATATAACGTTATACGTTAATACGTAATAGTATATATCGTTATACGTTATATAGTAATAGTATATAACGTTATACGTTATATAGTAATAGTATATAACGTTATACGTTATATAGTAATAGTATATAACGTTATACGTTAGTACGTAATAATATATATCGTTATACGTTGTATAGTAATAGTATATAAGGTTATACGATAGTACGTAATAGTATATATCGTTATACGTTATATAGTAATAGTATATAACGTTATACGTTATATAGTATAAGTATATAACGTTATACGTTATATAGTAATAGTATATAACGTTATACGTTATATAGTAATATTATATAACGTTATGCGTTATATAGTAATAGTATATAACGTTATACGTGATATGGTAATACTATATAACGTTATACGCTATTACGTAATAGTATATAACGTTATACGTTAATACGTAATAGTATATATCGTTATACGTTATATAGTAATAGTATATAGCGATATACGTTATATAGTAATAGTATAGAACGTTATACGTTATATAGTAATAGTATATAACGGTATACGTTATATAGTATAAGTATATAACGTTATACGTTATATAGTAATAGTATATAACGTTATACGTTATATAGTAATATTATATAACGTTATGCCTTATATAGTAATAGTATATAACGTTATACGTTATATAGTAATAGTATATAACGTTATACGATAGTACGTAATAGTATATATCGTTATACGTTATATAGTAATAGTATATAACGTTATACGTTAAATAGTATAAGTATATAACGTTATACGTTATATAGTAATAGTATATAACGTTATACGTTATATAGTAATATTATATAACGTTATGCGTTATATAGTAATAGTATATAACGTTATACGATAGTACGTAATAGTATATAACGTTATACGTGATATGGTAATACTATATAACGTTATACGCTATTACGTAATAGTATATAACGTTATACGTTAATACGTAATAGTATATATCGTTATACGTTATATAGTAATAGTATATAACGTTATACGTTATATAGTAATAGTATATAACGTTATACGTTATATAGTAATAGTATATAACGTTATACGTTATATAGTAATATTATATAACGTTATGCGTTATATAGTAATAGTATATAACGTTATACGTTATATAGTAATAGTATATAACGTTATACGTTATATAGTAATAGTATATAACGTTATACGTTATATAGTAATAGTATATAATGTTATACGTTATATAGTAATAGTATATAACGTTATACGTTAATACGTAATAGTTTATAACGTTATACGTTATATAGTAATAGTATATAACGTTATACGTTAGTACGTAATAATATACAACGTTATACGTGATATGGCAATACTATATAACGTTGTACGTTATTACGTAATAGTATATAACGTTATACGCTATATAGTAGTAGTATATAACGTTATACGTTATATAGTAATAGTATATAACGTTATACGTTATATAGTAATAGTATATAACGTTATACGTTATATAGTAATAGTATATAACGTTATACGTTATATAGTAATAGTATATAACGTTATACGTTATATAGTAATAGTATATAACGTTATACGTTAATACGTAATAGTATATATCGTTATACGTTATATAGTAATAGTATATAGCGATATACGTTATATAGTAATAGTATATAACGTTATACGTTAGTACGTAATAGTATATAACGTTATACGTTATATGGTAATACTATACAACGTTATACGTTATATAGTAATAGTATATAACGTTATACGTGATATGGCAATACTATATAACGTTGTACGTTATTACGTAATATTATATAACGTTATGCGTTATATAGTAATAGTATATAACGTTATACGTTATATAGTAATAGTATATAACGTTATACGTTATATAGTAATAGTACATAACGTTATACGTTATATAGTAATAGTATATAACGTTATACGTTAGTACGTAATAATATACAACGTTATACGTGATATGGTAATACTATATAACGTTATACTCTATTACGTAATAGTATATAACGTTATACGTTAATACGGAATAGTATATATCGTTATACGTTATATAGTAATAGTATATAACGTTATACGTTATATAGAAATAGTATATAACGTTATACGTTATATAGTAATATTATATAACGTTATGCGTTATATAGTAATAGTATATAACGTTATACGTTATTTAGTAATAGTATATAACGTTATACGTTATATAGTAATAGTATATAACGTTATACGTTATATAGTAATATTATATAACGTTATGCGTTATATAGTAATTTTATAGAACGTTATACGTTATATAGTAATAGTATATAACGGTATACGTTATATAGTAATAGTATATAACGTTATACGTTAGTACGTAATAATATACAACGTTATACGTGATATGGCAATACTATATAACATTATACGTTAATACGTAATAGTATATATCGTTATACGTTATATAGTAATAGTATATAACGTTATACGTTATATAGTAATAGTATATAACGTTATACGTTATATAGTAATAGTATATAACGTTATACGTTATATAGTAATAGTATATAACGTTATAGTTATATAGTAATAGTATATAACGTTATAAGTTATATAGTAATAGTATATAACGTTATACGTTATTACGTAATAGTATAAAACGTTATACGTGATATGGTAAAACTATATAACGTTATACGTTAATACGTAATAGTATATATCGTTATACGTTATATAGTAATAGTAAATAACGTTATACGATATAGTAATAGTATATAACGTTATACGTTATATAGTAATAGTATATAACGTTATACGTCATTTAGTAATAGTATATAACGTTATACGTTATATAGTAATAGTATATAACGTTATACGTTATATAGTAATAGTATATAACGTTATACGTTAGTACGTAATAATATACAACGTTATACGTGAGATGGTAATACTATATAACGTTATACGTTAATACGTAATGGTATGTAACGTTATACGTGATATGGTAATACTATATAACGTTATACGCTATTACGTAATAGTATATAACGTTATACGTTAATACGTAATAGTATATATCGTTATACATTATATAGTAATAGTATATAGCGATATACGTTATATAGTAATATTATATAACGTTATACGTTATATAGTAATAGTATATAACGTTATACGTTATATAGTAATAGTATATAATGTTATACGTTATATAGTAATAGTATATAACGTTATGCGTTAATACGTAATAGTATATAACGTTATACGTTATATAGTAATAGTATATAACGTTATACGTTATATAGTAATAGTATATAATGTTATACGTTATATAGTAATAGTATATAACGTTATACGTTAGTACGTAATAATATACATCGTTATACGTGATATGGCAATACTATATAACGTTGTACGTTATTACGTAATAGTATATAACGTTATACGTTATATAGTAATAGTATATAACGTTATACGTTATATAGTAATAGTATATAACGTTATACGTTAATACGTAATAGTATATATCTTTATACGTTATATAGTAATAGTATATAACGTTATACGTTAGTACGTAATAATATATATCGTTATACGTTATATAGTAATAGTATATAACGTTATACGATAGTACGTAATAGAATATATCGTTATACGTTATATAGTAATAGTATATAACGTTATACGTTATATAGTATAAGTATATAACGTTATACGTTATATAGTAATAGTATATAACGTTATACGTTATATAGTAATATTATATAACGTTATGCCTTATATAGTAATAGTATATAACGTTATACGATAGTGCGTAATAGTATATAACGTTATACGTGATATGGTAATACTATATAACGTTATACGCTATTACGTAATAGTATATAACGTTATACGTTAATACGTAATAGTATATATCGTTATACGTTATATAGTAATAGTATATAACGTTATACGTTATATAGTAATAGTATATAACGTTATACGTTATATAGTAATATTATATAACGTTATGCGTTATATAGTAATAGTATATAACGTTATGCGTTATATAGTAATAGTATAGAACGTTATACGTTATATAGTAATAGTATATAACGTTATACGTTATATAGTAATAGTATATAACGTTATACGTTAGTACGTAATAATATACAACGTTATACGTTATATGGCAATACTATATAACGTTATACGTTATTACGTAATAGTATATAACGTTATACGTTATTACGTAATAGTATAAAACGTTATACGTGATATGGTAAAACTATATAACGTTATACGTTAATACGTAATAGTATATATCGTTATACGTTATATAGTAATAGTATATAACGTTATACGTTATATAGTAATAGTATATAACGTTATACGTTAGTACGTAATAATATACAACGTTATACGTGATATGGTAATACTATATAACGTTATACGTTAATACGTAATAGTATATATCGTTATACGTTATATAGTATAAGTATATAACGTTATACGTTATATAGAAATAGTATATAACGTTATACGTTATATAGTAATATTATATAACGTTATGCGTTATATAGTTATAGTATATAACGTTATACGATAGTACGTAATAGTATATAACGTTATACGTGATATGGTAATACTATATAACGTTATACGCTATTACGTAATAGTATATAACGTTATACGTTAATACGTAATAGTATATATCGTTATACGTTATATAGTAATAGCATATAGCGATATACGTTATATAGTAATAGTATATGACGTTATACGTTATATAGTAATAGTATATAACGGTATACGTTATATAGTAATAGTATATAATGTTATACGTTATATAGTAATAGTATATATCGTTATACGTTAATACGTAATAGTATATAACGTTATACGTTATATAGTAATAGTATATAACGTTATACGTTATATAGTAATAGTATATAATGTTATACGTTATATAGTAATAGTATATAACGTTATACGTTAGTACGTAATAATATACAACGTTATACGTGATATGGCAATACTATATAACGTTGTACGTTATTACGTAATAGTATATAACGTTATACGTTATATAGTAATAGTATATAACGTTATACGTTATATAGTAATAGTATATAACGTTATACATTAATACGTAAAAGTATATATCGTTATACGTTATATAGTAATAGTATATAGCGATATACGTTATATAGTAATAGTATATAACGTTATACGTTAGTACGTAATAGTATATAACGTTATACGTTATATGGTAATACTATACAACGTTATACGTTATATAGTAATAGTATATAACGTTATACGTTATATAGTAATAGTATATAACGTTATACGTTATATAGTAATAGTATATAACGTTATACGTTAGTACGTAATAATATATATCGTTATACGTTATATAGTAATAGTATATAACGTTATACGTTATATAGTATAAGTATATAACGTTATACGTTATATAGTAATAGTATATAACGTTATACGTTATATAGTAATATTATATAACGTTATGCGTTATATAGTAATAGTATATAACGTTATACGATAGTACGTAATAGTATATAACGTTATACGTGATATGGTAATACTATATAACGTTATACGCTATTACGTAATAGTATATAACGTTATACGTTAATACGTAATAGTATATATCGTTATACGTTATATAGTAATAGTATATAGCGATATACGTTATATAGTAATAGTATAGAACGTTATACGTTATATAGTAATAGTATATAACGGTATACGTTATATAGTATAAGTATATAACGTTATACGTTATATAGTAATAGTATATAATGTTATACGTTATATAGTAATAGTATATAACGTTATACGTTCTTACGTAATAGTATATAACGTTATACGTTATATAGTAATAGTATATAACGTTATACGTTAGTACGTAATAATATACAACGTTATACGTGATATGGCAATACTATATAACGTTGTACGTTATTACGTAATAGTATATAACGTTATACGTTATATAGTAATAGTATATAACGTTATACGTTATATAGTAATAGTATATAACGTTATACGTTATATAGTAATAGTATATAACGTTATACGTTAATACGTAATAGTATATAACGTTATACGTTACATAGTAATAGTATATAGCGATATACGTTATATAGTAATAGTATATAACGTTATACGTTAGTACGTAATAGTATATAACGTTATACGTTATATGGTAATACTATACAACGTTATACGTTATATAGTAATAGTATATAACGTTATACGTTATATAGTAATAGTATATAACGTTATACGTTATATAGTAATAGTATATAACGTTATACGATAGTACGTAGTAGTATATAACGTTATACGTGATATGGTAATATTATATAACGTTACACGCTATTACGTAATATTATATAACGTTATACGTTAATACGTAATAGTATATATCGTTATACGTTATATAGTAATAGTATATAGCGATATACGTTATATAGTAATTGTATAGAACGTTATACGTTATATAGTAATAGTATATAACGGTATACGTTATATAGTAATAGTATATAACGGTATACGTTATATAGTAATAGTATATAACGTTATACGTGATATAGCAATACTATATAACGTTATACGTTATTACGTAATAGTATATAACGTTATACGTTATATAGTAATAGTATATAACGTTATACGTTATATAGTAATAGTATATAACGTTATACGTTATATAGTAATAGTATATAACGTTATACGATAGTACGTAGTAGTATATAACGTTATACGTGATATGGTAATATTATATAACGTTACACGCTATTACGTAATATTATATAACGTTATACGTTAATACGTAATAGTATATAACGTTATACGTGATATGGTAATTATATATAACGTTACACGCTATTACGTAATATTATATAACGTTATACGTTAATACGTAATAGTATATATCGTTATACGTTATATAGTAATAGTATATAACGTTATACGTTATATAGTAATATTATATAACGTTATGCCTTATATAGTAATAGTATATAACGTTATACGATAGTACGTAATAGTATATAACGTTATACGTGATATGGTAATACTATATAACGTTATACGCTATTACGTAATAGTATATAACGTTTTACGTTAATACGTAATAGTATATATCGTTATACGTTATATAGTAATAGTATATAACGTTATACGTTATATAGTAATAGTATATAACGTTATACGTGATATGGCAATACTATATAACGTTATACGTTATTACGTAATAGTATATAACGTTATACGTTATATAGTAATAGTATATAACGTTATACGTTATATAGTAATAGTATATAACGTTATACGTTATATAGTAATAGTATATAACGTTATACGTTATATAGTAATAGTATATAACGTTATATGTTATATAGTAATAGTATATAACGTTATCCGTTATATAGTAATAGTATAGAACGTTATACGTTATATAGTAATAGTATATAACGTTATACGTTATATAGTAATAGTATATAACGTTATACGTTAGTACGTAATAATATACAACGTTATGCGTTATATGGCAATACTATATAACGTTATACGTTATTACGTAATAGTATATAACGTTATACGTTATTACGTAATAGTATAAAACGTTATACGTGATATGGTAAAACTATATAACGTTATACGTTAATACGTAATAGTATATATCGTTATACGTTATATAGTAATAGTATATAACGTTATACGTTATATAGTAATAGTATATAACGTTATACGTTATATAGTAATAGTATATAACGTTATACGTTAGTACGTAATAATATACAACGTTATACGTGATATGGTAATACTATATAACGTTATACGTTAATACGTAATAGTATATATCGTTATACGTTATATAGTAATGGTATATAACGTTATACGTTATATAGTAATAGTATATAACGTTATACGTTATATAGTAATAGTATATAACGTTATACGTTATATAGTAATAGTATATAACGTTATACGTTATATAGTAATAGTATATAACGTTATACGTTATTACGTAATAGTATAAAACGTTATACGTGATATGGTAAAACTATATAACGTTATACGTTAATACGTAATAGTATATATCGTTATACGTTATATAGTAATAGTAAATAACGTTATACGATATAGTAATAGTATATAACGTTATACGTTATATAGTAATAGTATATAACGTTATACGTTATTTAGTAATAGTATATAACGTTATACGTTATATAGTAATAGTATATAACGTTATACGTTATATAGTAATAGTATATAACGTTATACGTTAGTACGTAATAATATACAACGTTATACGTGAGATGGTAATACTATATAACGTTATACGTTAATACGTAATAGTATATAACGTTATACGTGATATGGTAATACTATATAACGTTATACGCTATTACGTAAAGTATATAACGTTATACGTTAATACGTAATAGTATATATCGTTATACATTATATAGTAATAGTATATAGCGATATACGTTATATAGTAATATTATATAACGTTATACGTTATGTAGTAATAGTATATAACGTTATACGTTATATAGTAATAGTATATAATGTTATACGTTATATAGTAATAGTATATAACGTTATGCGTTAATACGTAATAGTATATAACGTTATACGTTATATAGTAATAGTATATAACGTTATACGTTATATAGTAATAGTATATAATGTTATACGTTATATAGTAATAGTATATAACGTTATGCGTTAATACGTAATAGTATATAACGTTATACGTTATATAGTAATAGTATATAACGTTATACGTTAATACGTAATAGTATATATCGTTATACGTTATATAGTAATAGTATATAACGTTACACGTTATATAGTAATAGTATATAACGTTATACGTTATATAGTAATAGTATATAACGTTATACGTTATATAGTAATATTATATAACGTTATGCGTTATATAGTAATAGTATATAACGTTATGCGTTATATAGTAATAGTATAGAACGTTATACGTTATATAGTAATAGTATATAACGTTATACGTTATATAGTAATAATATATAACGTTATACGTTAGTACGTAATAATATACAACGTTATACGTTATATGGCAATACTATATAACGTTATACGTTATTACGTAATAGTATATAACGTTATACGTTATTACGTAATAGTATAAAACGTTATACGTGATATGGTAAAACTATATAACGTTATACGTTAATACGTAATAGTATATATCGTTATACGTTATATAGTAATAGTATATAACGTTATACGTTAATACGTAATAGTATATATCGTTATACATTATATAGTAATAGTATATAGCGATATACGTTATATAGTAATATTATATAACGTTATACGTTATGTAGTAATAGTATATAACGTTATACGTTATATAGTAATAGTATATAATGTTATACGTTATATAGTAATAGTATATAACGTTATGCGTTAATACGTAATAGTATATAACGTTATACGTTATATAGTAATAGTATATAACGTTATACGTTATATAGTAATAGTATATAATGTTATACGTTATATAGTAATAGTATATAACGTTATGCGTTAATACGTAATAGTATATAACGTTATACGTTATATAGTAATAGTATATAACGTTATACGTTAATACGTAATAGTATATATCGTTATACGTTATATAGTAATAGTATATAACGTTACACGTTATATAGTAATAGTATATAACGTTATACGTTATATAGTAATAGTATATAACGTTATACGTTATATAGTAATATTATATAACGTTATGCGTTATATAGTAATAGTATATAACGTTATGCGTTATATAGTAATAGTATAGAACGTTATACGTTATATAGTAATAGTATATAACGTTATACGTTATATAGTAATAGTATATAACGTTATACGTTAGTACGTAATAATATACAACGTTATACGTTATATGGCAATACTATATAACGTTATACGTTATTACGTAATAGTATATAACGTTATACGTTATTACGTAATAGTATAAAACGTTATACGTGATATGGTAAAACTATATAACGTTATACGTTAATACGTAATAGTATATATCGTTATACGTTATATAGTAATAGTATATAACGTTATACGTTATATAGTAATAGTATATAACGTTATACGTTATATAGTAATAGTATATAACGTTATACGTTAGTACGTAATAATATACAACGTTATACGTGATATGGTAATACTATATAACGTTATACTTTAATACGTAATAGTATATATCGTTATACGTTATATAGTAATAGTATATAACGTTATACGTTATATAGTAATAGTATATAACGTTATACGTTATTTAGTAATAGTATATAACGTTATACGTTATATAGTAATAGTATATAACGTTATACGTTATATAGTAATAGTATATAACGTTATACGTTAGTACGTAATAATATACAACGTTATACGTGAGATGGTAATACTATATAACGTTATACGTTAATACGTAATAGTATATAACGTTATACGTGATATGGTAATACTATATAACGTTATACGCTATTACGTAATAGTATATAACGTTATACGTTAATACGTAATAGTATATATCGTTATACATTATATAGTAATAGTATATAGCGATATACGTTATATAGTAATAGTATATAACGTTATACGTTATATAGTAATAGTATATAACGTTATACGTTATATAGTAATAGTATATAATGTTATACGTTATATAGTAATAGTATATAACGTTATGCGTTAATACGTAATAGTATATAACGTTATACGTTATATAGTAATAGTATATAACGTTATACGTTATATAGTAATAGTATATAACGTTATACGTTATATAGTAATAGTATATAACGTTATACGTTATATAGTAATAGTATATAACGTTATACGTTATATAGTAATAGTATATAACGTTATACGTTAATACGTAATAGTATATATCGTTATACGTTATATAGTAATAGTATATAACGTTATACGTTAGTACGTAATAATATATATCGTTATACGTTATATAGTAATAGTATATAACGTTATACGATAGTACGTAATAGAATATATCGTTATACGTTATATAGTAATAGTATATAACGTTATACGCTATTACGTAATAGTATATAACGTTATACGTTAATACGTAATAGTATATATCGTTATACGTTATATAGTAATAGTATATAATGTTATACGTTATATAGTAATAGTATATAACGTTATACGTTAATACGTAATAGTATATAACGTTATACGTTATATAGTAATAGTATATAACGTTATACGTTAGTACGTAATAATATACAACGTTATACGTGATATGGCAATACTATATAACGTTGTACGTTATTACGTAATAGTATATAACGTTATACGTTATATAGTAATAGTATATAACGTTATACGTTATATAGTAATAGTATATAACGTTATACATTATATAGTAATATTATATAACGTCATGCGTTATATAGTAATAGTATATAACGTTATACGATAGTACGTAATAGTATATAACGTTATACGTGATATGGTAATACTATATAACGTTATACGCTATTACGTAATAGTATATAACGTTATACGTTAATACGTAATAGTACATATCGTTATACGTTATATAGTAATAGTATATAGCGATATACGTTATATAGTAATAGTATATAACGTTATACGTTATATAGTAATAGTATATAACGTTATACGTTATATAGTAATAGTATATAATGTTATACGTTATATAGTAATAGTATATAACGTTATGCGTTAATACGTAATAGTATATAACGTTATACGTTATATAGTAATAGTATATAACGTTATACGTTATATAGTAATAGTATATAATGTTATACGTTATATAGTAATAGTATATAACGTTATACGTTAGTACGTAATAATATACATCGTTATACGTGATATGGCAATACTATATAACGTTGTACGTTATTACGTAATAGTATATAACGTTATACGTTATATAGTAATAGTATATAACGTTATACGTTATATAGTAATAGTATATAACGTTATACGTTAATACGTAATAGTATATATCTTTATACGTTATATAGTAATAGTATATAACGTTATACGTTAGTACGTAATAATATATATCGTTATACGTTATATAGTAATAGTATATAACGTTATACGATAGTACGTAATAGAATATATCGTTATACGTTATATAGTAATAGTATATAACGTTATGCCTTATATAGTAATAGTATATAACGTTATACGATAGTGCGTAATAGTATATAACGTTATACGTGATATGGTAATACTATATAACGTTATACGCTATTACGTAATAGTATATAACGTTATACGTTAATACGTAATAGTATATATCGTTATACGTTATATAGTAATAGTATATAACGTTATACGTTATATAGTAATAGTATATAACGTTATACGTTATATAGTAATATTATATAACGTTATGCGTTATATAGTAATAGTATATAACGTTATGCGTTATATAGTAATAGTATAGAACGTTATACGTTATATAGTAATAGTATATAACGTTATACGTTATATAGTAATAGTATATAACGTTATACGTTAGTACGTAATAATATACAACGTTATACGTTATATGGCAATACTATATAACGTTATACGTTATTACGTAATAGTATATAATGTTATACGTTATTACGTAATAGTATAAAACGTTATACGTGATATGGTAAAACTATATAACGTTATACGTTAATACGTAATAGTATATATCGTTATACGTTATATAGTATAAGTATATAACGTTATACGTTATATAGAAATAGTATATAACGTTATACGTTATATAGTAATATTATATAACGTTATGCGTTATATAGTTATAGTATATAACGTTATACGATAGTACGTAATAGTATATAACGTTATACGTGATATGGTAATACTATATAACGTTATACGCTATTACGTAATAGTATATAACGTTATACGTTAATACGTAATAGTATATATCGTTATACGTTATATAGTAATAGCATATAGCGATATACGTTATATAGTAATAGTATATGACGTTATACGTTATATAGTAATAGTATATAACGGTATACGTTATATAGTAATAGTATATAATGTTATACGTTATATAGTAATAGTATATATCGTTATACGTTAATACGTAATAGTATATAACGTTATACGTTATATAGTAATAGTATATAACGTTATACGTTATATAGTAATAGTATATAATGTTATACGTTATATAGTAATAGTATATAACGTTATACGTTAGTACGTAATAATATACAACGTTATACGTGATATGGCAATACTATATAACGTTGTACGTTATTACGTAATAGTATATAACGTTATACGTTATATAGTAATAGTATATAACGTTATACGTTATATAGTAATAGTATATAACGTTATACATTAATACGTAAAAGTATATATCGTTATACGTTATATAGTAATAGTATATAGCGATATACGTTATATAGTAATAGTATATAACGTTATACGTTAGTACGTAATAGTATATAACGTTATACGTTATATGGTAATACTATACAACGTTATACGTTATATAGTAATAGTATATAACGTTATACGTTATATAGTAATAGTATATAACGTTATACGTTATATAGTAATAGTATATAACGTTATACGTTAGTACGTAATAATATATATCGTTATACGTTATATAGTAATAGTATATAACGTTATACGATAGTACGTAATAGTATATATCGTTATACGTTATATAGTAATAGTATATAACGTTATACGTTATATAGTATAAGTATATAACGTTATACGTTATATAGTAATAGTATATAACGTTATACGTTATATAGTAATATTATATAACGTTATGCGTTATATAGTAATAGTATATAACGTTATACGATAGTACGTAATAGTATATAACGTTATACGTGATATGGTAATACTATATAACGTTATACGCTATTACGTAATAGTATATAACGTTATACGTTAATACGTAATAGTATATATCGTTATACGTTATATAGTAATAGTATATAGCGATATACGTTATATAGTAATAGTATAGAACGTTATACGTTATATAGTAATAGTATATAACGGTATACGTTATATAGTATAAGTATATAACGTTATACGTTATATAGTAATAGTATATAATGTTATACGTTATATAGTAATAGTATATAACGTTATACGTTCTTACGTAATAGTATATAACGTTATACGTTATATAGTAATAGTATATAACGTTATACGTTAGTACGTAATGTAGTATCGTGGGCAAAAGGCCCAAGACAGCGGCCGAACCGTATACAAAGTGGCGAGAGCCGTTGCGCCGTCGAGTACATCAATGTGTCGTCGGTCTTTTCAAGTGGACAGTTTTATGGAAAGAGCCTGCGTGACCCTGGCCATGGGGTTTCGGGACATGTGTTCGATGGGACGAGAAAAGACAAAGAGACGCTAAGGGTAGAGTTGGTTGAGACGCCAGCGAGAACGAATGCAAGAGGAGTGCAGTATGAGTTGAGAAGCGAGAGCGTGCGAGGGCAGATGCCAAAGACGAGAGTTGTAGAGTTGCTAGCGTTGTAGAGAGATCGAGTTGTTAGTTATAGAGTTGCGAGAGTGATTTGAACGGAATAAGACTTTTGTGTTTTAGTTCAAGTTGAACATTTATCGTTCTCTGTCCAATTAATCTTTGTTATTTTTATTTATCTTAATAAATAGTATTAGGAGAATTTTACAAACCTAAATTATCCTAATCCTATCCCTTTTACGATACTACAAATTGGGGGCTCGAGCCGGGATTGAAACCAGACAGAGAACGACACGTTTAACGGAACTAATTGTGCTGAAAAAAAGAGTTGAAAATGGCAAATTGTGAAGAGGAACAGTTTTCGACTGAAGAGGTTTCGACGCTGGAGGAGCTAAGAAATAAGCTCGCAAGTCTGAATCTGCCGATATCAGGTTCGAAGTCAGTGCTGATGGCCAGGCTGAACCGAGCGTATAAGGCTGGTCAATCAACTTCGAAGGAATCGAAGCGCGATGAGGAATCGGTAAATCAGCGAAACCTAAGGAGTGGGCAGAGAGCTGAGCGCGATCAGGATGGAGATGAAGACCTCGAGAAGCTGAGGACGAAGGAGTTGAGAGCGCGCCTCGCTAGCTTGGGGTTAAAGGTCACAGGGAGAAAATCTGAACTACGCGCACGGCTACAGGCGGCCCTGGAAGGAGGCAACGTATCGTCGGAAGAAGAAAGCGACGACGAAAGTGACAATGAAGAAGATGAGAGAGACGTGATAAAACACGAGGGAGGTACGCGAGCGATGTGCTCGGACCGTGATGAATATCGCCAAAAGGCAGGTACCGTCTCGGTATTAAGCTTTAAAGACGTCGAAGACGCATTAGAATTGTTTAGCGGCGACAAAGGTGAAAACGTGGAGCGATGGTTCGAATCATTCGAAGAAGTCGCGGACACGTGTATGTGGTCCGACGGCCAGAAGGTAGTCTACGCGAGGAAGCTGCTGAGGGGATCGGCGAAAATATTCGCAAGCTTCGAGTGCCATGCCAGGACTTGGCATGAGCTGAAGAAGGGACTAATCAGAGAGTTCTCCAGAAAGTCCAACAGTAGGCAAGTACACAAAAAGCTTAGTGGGACGAGAAAGAAAAGCGACGAGGCGTGCTTGGCCTACATGTATCGCATGCTGGAAATAGCCAGTCATGCCGATATAGAGGAAGAAGTCAAAGTAGAGTACATCATAGACGGGATAATAGACGAAGAAGTCCATAAATCTATGCTGTATGGTGCTGCATCCATCAAGGAGCTAAGGAAGAGGCTAATCGCGTACGAGGAGCAGAAGAGCCGAAGGACGAAGTCGGTTGCGAAGCCGGCCAGAGTTGAGAGAAACAACAGTCCCAGTCAAGGTGAAAGTGCGAGAAAGACGCGTTGCTACAATTGCGGCGATAAAGCACATGTAAGCGCGGTTTGCCCGAACAGATCGAGAGGTCCTAAGTGTTTCAAGTGTAGAGAGTACGGACACGTCGCATCGAAATGCAGCGATCTGGGTAAGTCCCCTAAAGAGGTTTGTAATACACAAAAGTCGCTGCGAGCGGGTTGTAAGAGTGTTAGAATTGGAAATTGCGAACTGAGCGCGTTGATAGATACCGGTAGCGAATTAACCCTGATGCGGGCGGATCAACATGCCAAAATTGGAGCGCCCAAATTAATTCGAGAAATTATCGAGTTTCGCAGTATCGGATCCGAGAACAATCTTACGCTCGGGAAATTTTCAACGGATATTGTCATAGATGATGAGTTATATCATATAACGGTGCATGTAGTTCCGAACACTATGATGCACCGTTCGTTGATAATAGGCACAGACTTCCTGGATACCGTTGAGATGAACAGAAGGAAGGGTTGCTAAATACCATCGACAAGGGAGAATTGCCGTTCGACACGTATCACGTCGATCATATTGGACCGTTGCCCACTACAAAGAAAAGCTACCGGCATATCTTCGTAGTGGTCGATGCTTTCACCAAGTTCGTCTGGTTGTACCCTACCAAATCAACGGGTTCTGCAGAGGTCATCAGCCGCTTGGAAAAACAGTCTGTTTGTTTCGGGAATCCCAGAAGGATCATCTCTGACCGTGGGACGGCGTTCACAGCTGGTACTTTCGAGGACTATTGTAGTGAGGAAGGCATAGAGCACGTGCGAACTACAACTGGAATTCCGCGGGCCAATGGTCAGGTAGAAAGAGTAAATCGGATACTTATCCCGTTGTTGACGAAGTTATCTGCACCAACGCCAGGCGAGTGGTTCAAGCACCTGGAGAGAACTCAAAAATACCTCAACGCAACTCCCAGCAGAAGCACTAGCGTTACTCCGTTCCAGTTGCTGTTTGGCACGCGGGCGAGAATGCGGGACGATCCGCAGATGAGGCAGTTAGTTGAAGATGAATGGGCCGCGATGTTCCAGGAAGAACGGGATCAATTGCGTGAAATAGCAAAGAGACGGATCGAGGAGCTTCAAACCCGCAATAGACAAACGTTCAACAAGAGACGCAAGAAGGCGACGATCTACAAAACAGGAGATCTGGTGGCGATCGAGAGGACGCAAGGCGGTCCTGGGTTAAAGCTGCATTCAAAGTTCCTTGGGCCGTACCGTGTGGTGAAAGTCCTGCGAAATGACCGCTACGTAGTGCAACGAGAAGGCGAACACGAGGGACCGCGCACGACTTCCACTGCAGCCGACCACATGAAGTGGTGGAACGCTGGTGTTAGTGATGATAGTGAGAACAGTGATGAGCACATCTGAGGGCAGATGTGATTTGTCAGGAATGGCCGAGTGTAGTATCGTGGGCAAAAGGCCCAAGACAGCGGCCGAACCGTATACAAAGTGGCGAGAGCCGTTGCGCCGTCGAGTACATCAATGTGTCGTCGGTCTTTTCAAGTGGACAGTTTTATGGAAAGAGCCTGCGTGACCCTGGCCATGGGGTTTCGGGACATGTGTTCGATGGGACGAGAAAAGACAAAGAGACGCTAAGGGTAGAGTTGGTTGAGACGCCAGCGAGAACGAATGCAAGAGGAGTGCAGTATGAGTTGAGAAGCGAGAGCGTGCGAGGGCAGATGCCAAAGACGAGAGTTGTAGAGTTGCTAGCGTTGTAGAGAGATCGAGTTGTTAGTTATAGAGTTGCGAGAGTGATTTGAACGGAATAAGACTTTGTGTTTTAGTTCAAGTTGAACATTTATCGTTCTCTGTCCAATTAATCTTTGTTATTTTTATTTATCTTAATAAATAGTATTAGGAGAATTTTACAAACCTAAATTATCCTAATCCTATCCCTTTTACGATACTACAGTAATAATATACAACGTTATACGTGATATGGCAATACTATATAACGTTGTACGTTATTACGTAATAGTATATAACGTTATACGTTATATAGTAATAGTATATAACGTTATACGTTATATAGTAATAGTATATAACGTTATACGTTAATACGTAATAGTATATAACGTTATACGTTACATAGTAATAGTATATAGCGATATACGTTATATAGTAATAGTATATAACGTTATACGTTAGTACGTAATAGTATATAACGTTATACGTTATATGGTAATACTATACAACGTTATACGTTATATAGTAATAGTATATAACGTTATACGTTATATAGTAATAGTATATAACGTTATACGTTATATAGTAATAGTATATAACGTTATACGATAGTACGTAGTAGTATATAACGTTATACGTGATATGGTAATATTATATAACGTTACACGCTATTACGTAATATTATATAACGTTATACGTTAATACGTAATAGTATATATCGTTATACGTTATATAGTAATAGTATATAGCGATATACGTTATATAGTAATTGTATAGAACGTTATACGTTATATAGTAATAGTATATAACGGTATACGTTATATAGTATAAGTATATAACGTTATACGTTATATAGTAATAGTATATATCGTTATACGTTATATAGTAATAGTATATAACGTTATACGTTATATAGTAATAGTATATAACGTTATACGTGATATGGCAATACTATATAACGTTATACGTTATTACGTAATAGTATATAACGTTATACGTTATATAGTAATAGTATATAACGTTATACGTTATATAGTAATAGTATATAACGTTATACGTTATATAGTAATAGTATATAACGTTATATGTTATATAGTAATAGTATATAACGTTATCCGTTATATAGTAATAGTATAGAACGTTATACGTTATATAGTAATAGTATATAACGTTATACGTTATATAGTAATAGTATATAACGTTATACGTTAGTACGTAATAATATACAACGTTATGCGTTATATGGCAATACTATATAACGTTATACGTTATTACGTAATAGTATATAACGTTATACGTTATTACGTAATAGTATAAAACGTTATACGTGATATGGTAAAACTATATAACGTTATACGTTAATACGTAATAGTATATATCGTTATACGTTATATAGTAATAGTATATAACGTTATACGTTATATAGTAATAGTATATAACGTTATACGTTATATAGTAATAGTATATAACGTTATACGTTAGTACGTAATAATATACAACGTTATACGTGATATGGTAATACTATATAACGTTATACGTTAATACGTAATAGTATATATCGTTATACGTTATATAGTAATGGTATATAACGTTATACGTTATATAGTAATAGTATATAACGTTATACGTTATATAGTAATAGTATATAACGTTATACGTTATATAGTAATAGTATATAACGTTATACGTTATATAGTAATAGTATATAACGTTATACGTTATTACGTAATAGTATAAAACGTTATACGTGATATGGTAAAACTATATAACGTTATACGTTAATACGTAATAGTATATATCGTTATACGTTATATAGTAATAGTAAATAACGTTATACGATATAGTAATAGTATATAACGTTATACGTTATATAGTAATAGTATATAACGTTATACGTTATTTAGTAATAGTATATAACGTTATACGTTATATAGTAATAGTATATAACGTTATACGTTATATAGTAATAGTATATAACGTTATACGTTAGTACGTAATAATATACAACGTTATACGTGAGATGGTAATACTATATAACGTTATACGTTAATACGTAATAGTATATAACGTTATACGTGATATGGTAATACTATATAACGTTATACGCTATTACGTAATAGTATATAACGTTATACGTTAATACGTAATAGTATATATCGTTATACATTATATAGTAATAGTATATAGCGATATACGTTATATAGTAATATTATATAACGTTATACGTTATGTAGTAATAGTATATAACGTTATACGTTATATAGTAATAGTATATAATGTTATACGTTATATAGTAATAGTATATAACGTTATGCGTTAATACGTAATAGTATATAACGTTATACGTTATATAGTAATAGTATATAACGTTATACGTTAATACGTAATAGTATATATCGTTATACGTTATATAGTAATAGTATATAACGTTATACGTTAGTACGTAATAATATATATCGTTATACGTTATATAGTAATAGTATATAACGTTATACGATAGTACGTAATAGAATATATCGTTATACGTTATATAGTAATAGTATATAACGTTATACGTTATATAGTATAAGTATATGACGTTATACGTTATATAGTAATAGTATATAACGTTATACGTTATATAGTAATATTATATAACGTTATGCCTTATATAGTAATAGTATATAACGTTATACGATAGTGCGTAATAGTATATAACGTTATACGTGATATGGTAATACTATATAACGTTATACGCTATTACGTAATAGTATATAACGTTATACGTTAATACGTAATAGTATATATCGTTATACGTTATATAGTAATAGTATATAACGTTACACGTTATATAGTAATAGTATATAACGTTATACGTTATATAGTAATAGTATATAACGTTATACGTTATATAGTAATATTATATAACGTTATGCGTTATATAGTAATAGTATATAACGTTATGCGTTATATAGTAATAGTATAGAACGTTATACGTTATATAGTAATAGTATATAACGTTATACGTTATATAGTAATAGTATATAACGTTATACGTTAGTACGTAATAATATACAACGTTATACGTTATATGGCAATACTATATAACGTTATACGCTATTACGTAATAGTATATAACGTTATACGTTAATACGTAATAGTATATATCGTTATACGTTATATAGTAATAGTATATAACGTTACACGTTATATAGTAATAGTATATAACGTTATACGTTATATAGTAATAGTATATAACGTTATACGTTATATAGTAATATTATATAACGTTATGCGTTATATAGTAATAGTATATAACGTTATGCGTTATATAGTAATAGTATAGAACGTTATACGTTATATAGTAATAGTATATAACGTTATACGTTATATAGTAATAGTATATAACGTTATACGTTATATAGTAATAGTATATAACGTTATACGTTATATAGTAATAGTATATAACGTTATACGTTATTACGTAATAGTATAAAACGTTATACGTGATATGGTAAAACTATATAACGTTATACGTTAATACGTAATAGTATATAACGTTATACGTTATTTAGTAATAGTATATAACGTTATACGTTATATAGTAATAGTATATAACGTTATACGTTATATAGTAATAGTATATAACGTTATACGTTAGTACGTAATAATATACAACGTTATACGTGAGATGGTAATACTATATAACGTTATACGTTAATACGTAATAGTATATAACGTTATACGTGATATGGTAATACTATATAACGTTATACGCTATTACGTAATAGTATATAACGTTATACGTTAATACGTAATAGTATATATCGTTATACATTATATAGTAATAGTATATAGCGATATACGTTATATAGTAATAGTATATAACGTTATACGTTATATAGTAATAGTATATAACGTTATACGTTATATAGTAATAGTATATAATGTTATACGTTATATAGTAATAGTATATAACGTTATGCGTTAATACGTAATAGTATATAACGTTATACGTTATATAGTAATAGTATATAACGTTATACGTGATATGGTAATACTATATAACGTTATACGCTATTACGTAATAGTATATAACGTTATACGTTAATACGTAATAGTATATATCGTTATACATTATATAGTAATAGTATATAGCGATATACGTTATATAGTAATAGTATATAACGTTATACGTTATATAGTAATAGTATATAACGTTATACGTTATATAGTAATAGTATATAATGTTATACGTTATATAGTAATAGTATATAACGTTATGCGTTAATACGTAATAGTATATAGCGATATACGTTATATAGTAATAGTATATAACGTTATACGTTATATAGTAATAGTATATAAGGTTATACGTTATATAGTAATAGTATATAATCTTATACGTTATATAGTAATAGTATATAACGTTATACGTTAATACGAAATAGTATATAACGTTATACGTTAATACGTAATAGTATATATCGTTATACGTTATATAGTAATAGTATATAACGTTATACGTTAGTACGTAATAATATACAACGTTATACGTGATATGGCAATACTATATAACGTTATACGTTAGTACGTAATAATATGCAACGTTATACGTTATTACGTAATAGTATACAACGTTATACGTGATATGGTAATACTATATAACGTTATACGTTAGTACGTAATAATATACAAAGTTATACGTGATATGGTAATACTATATAACGTTATACGCTACTACGTAATAGTATATAACGTTATACGTTAATACGGAATAGTATATATCGTTATACGTTATATAGTAATAGTATATAACGTTATACGTTATATAGTAATAGTATATAACGTTATACGTGACATGGCAATACTATATAACGTTATACGTTATTACGTAATAGTATATAACGTTATGCGTTATATAGTAATAGTATAGAACGTTATACGTTATATAGTAATAGTATATAACGTTATACGTTATATAGTAATAGTATATAACGTTATACGTTAGTACGTAATAATATACAACGTTATACGTTATATGGCAATACTATATAACGTTATACGTTATTACGTAATAGTATATAACGTTATACGTTATTACGTAATAGTATAAAACGTTATACGTGATATGATAAAACTATATAACGTTATACGTTAATACGTAAAAGTATATATCGTTATACGTTATATAGTAATAGTATATATCGTTATACGTTATATAGTAATAGTATATAGCGATATACGTTATATAGTAATAGTATATAACGTTATACGTTATATAGTAATAGTATATAACGTTATACGTTATATAGTAATAGTATATAATCTTATACGTTATATAGTAATAGTATATAACGTTATACGTTAATACGTAATAGTATATAACGTTATACGTTATATAGTAATAGTATATAACGTTATACGTTATATAGTAATAGTATATAATGTTATACGTTATATAGTAATAGTATATAACGTTATACGTTAATACGTAATAGTATATAACGTTATACGTTATATAGTAATAGTATATAACGTTATATGTTAGTACGTAATAATATACAACGTTATACGTGATATGGCAATACTATATAACGTTGTACGTTATTACGTAATAGTATATAACGTTATACGTTATATAGTAATAGTATATAACGTTATACGTTATATAGTAATAGTATATAGCGATATACGTTATATAGTAATAGTATATAACGTTATACGTTATATAGTAATAGTATATAAGGTTATACGTTATATAGTAATAGTATATAATCTTATACGTTATATACTATTACTATATAACGTATACGTTAATACGTAATAGTATATAACGTTATACGTTAATACGTAATAGTATATATCGTTATACGTTATATAGTAATAGTATATAGCGATATACGGTATATAGTAATAGTATATAACGTTGTACGTTAGTACGTAATAGTATATAACATTATACGTTATATGGTAATACTATACAACGTTATACGTTATATAGTAATAGTATATAACGTTATACGTTATATAGTAATAGTATATAACGTTATACGTTATATAGTAATATTATATAACGTTATGCGTTATATAGTAATAGTATATAACGTTATACGTTATATAGTAATAGTATATAACGTTATATGTTAGTACGTAATAATATACAACGTTATACGTGATATGGCAATACTATATAACGTTGTACGTTATTACGTAATAGTATATAACGTTATACGTTATATAGTAATAGTATATAACGTTATACGTTATATAGTAATAGTATATAGCGATATACGTTATATAGTAATAGTATATAACGTTATACGTTATATAGTAATAGTATATAAGGTTATACGTTATATAGTAATAGTATATAATCTTATACGTTATATAGTAATAGTATATAACGTTATACGTTAATACGTAATAGTATATAACGTTATACGTTAATACGTAATAGTATATATCGTTATACGTTATATAGTAATAGTATATAGCGATATACGGTATATAGTAATAGTATATAACGTTGTACGTTAGTACGTAATAGTATATAACATTATACGTTATATGGTAATACTATACAACGTTATACGTTATATAGTAATAGTATATAACGTTATACGTTATATAGTAATAGTATATAACGTTATACGTTATATAGTAATATTATATAACGTTATGCGTTATATAGTAATAGTATATAACGTTATACGTTATATAGTAATAGTATATAACGTTATACGTTATATAGTAATATTATATAACGTCGTGCGTTATATAGTAATAGTATATAAAGTTATACGATAGTACGTAATAGTATATAACGTTATACGTGATATGGTAAAACTATATAAGGTTATACGTTAATACGTAAAAGTATATATCGTTATACGTTATATAGTAATAGTATATATCGTTATACGTTATATAGTAATAGTATATAGCGATATACGTTATATAGTAATAGTATATAACGTTCTACGTTATATAGTAATAGTATATAACGTTATACGTTATATAGTAATAGTATATAATGTTATACGTTATATAGTAATAGCATATAACGTTATACGTTAGTACGTAATAATATACAACGTTATACGTGATATGGCAATACTATATAACGTTGTACGTTATTACGTAATAGTATATAACGTTATACGTTATATAGTAATAGTATATAACGTTATACGTTATATAGTAATAGTATATAACGTTATACGTTATATAGTAATAGTATATAACGTTATACGATAGTACGTAATAGTATATATCGTTATACGTTATATCGTAATAGTATATAACGTTATACGTTATATAGTATAAGTATATAACGTTATACGTTATATAGTAATGGTATATAACGTTATACGTTATATAGTAATATTATATAACGTTATGCGTTATATAGTAATAGTATATAGCGATATACGTTATATAGTAATAGTATATAACGTTATACGTTATATAGTATAAGTATATAACGTTATACGTTATATAGTAATAGTATATAACGTTATACGTTATATAGTAATATTATATAACGTTATGCGTTATATAGTAATAGTATATAGCGATATACGTTATATAGTAATAGTATATAACGTTATACGTTATATAGTAATAGTATATAACGTTATACGTTATATGGTAATACTATACAACGTTATACGTTATATAGTAATAGTATATAACGTTATACGTTATATAGTAATAGTATATAACGTTATACGTTATATAGTAATAGTATATAAGGTTATACGTTATATAGTAATAGTATATAATCTTATACGTTATATAGTAATAGTATATAACGTTATACGTTAATACGTAATAGTATATAACGTTATACGTTAATACGTAATAGTATATATCGTTATACGTTATATAGTAATAGTATATAGCGATATACGGTATATACTAATAGTATATAACGTTGTACGTTAGTACGTAATAGTATATAACATTATACGTTATATGGTAATACTATACAACGTTATACGTTATATAGTAATAGTATATAACGTTATACGTTATATAGTAATAGTATATAACGTTATACGTTATATAGTAATATTATATAACGTTATGCGTTATATAGTAATAGTATATAACGTTATACGTTATATAGTAATAGTATATAACGTTATACGTTATATAGTAATATTATATAACGTCGTGCGTTATATAGTAATAGTATATAACGTTATACGATAGTACGTAATAGTATATAACGTTATACGTGATATGGTAATACTATATAACGTTATACGCTATTACGTAATAGTATATAACGTTGTACGTTAATACGTAATAGTATATATCGTTATACGTTATATAGTAATATTATATAACGTTATGCGTTATATACTAATAGTATAGAACGTTATACGTTATATAGTAATAGTATATAACGGTATACGTTATATAGTAATAGTATATAACGTTATACGTTAGTACGTAATAATATACAACGTTATACGTGATATGGCAATACTATATAACGTTATACGTTATTACGTAATAGTATATAACGTTATACGTTATATAGTAATAGTATATAACGTTATACGTTATATAGTAATAGTATATAATGTTATACGTTAGTACGTAATAGTATATAACGTTATGCGTTATATAGAAATAGTATAGAACGTTATACGTTATATAGTAATAGTATATAACGTTATACGTTATATAGTAATAGTATATAACGTTATACGTTAGTACGTAATAATATACAACGTTATACGTGATATGGCAATACTATATAACGTTATACGTTAGTACGTAATAATATGCAACGTTATACGTGATATGGCAATACTATATAACGTTATACGTTATTACGTAATAGTATATAACGTTATACGTTATTACGTAATAGTATACAACGTTATACGTGATATGGTAATACTATATAACGTTATACGTTAGTACGTAATAATATACAAAGTTATACGTGATATGGTAATACTATATAACGTTATACGCTACTACGTAATAGTATATAACGTTATACGTTAATACGGAATAGTATATATCGTTATACGTTATATAGTAATAGTATATAACGTTATACGTTATATAGTAATAGTATATAACGTTATACGTGACATGGCAATACTATATAACGTTATACGTTATTACGTAATAGTATATAACGTTATGCGTTATATAGTAATAGTATAGAACGTTATACGTTATATAGTAATAGTATATAACGTTATACGTTATATAGTAATAGTATATAACGTTATACGTTAGTACGTAATAATATACAACGTTATACGTTATATGGCAATACTATATAACGTTATACGTTATTACGTAATAGTATATAACGTTATACGTTATTACGTAATAGTATAAAACGTTATACGTGATATGGTAAAACTATATAACGTTATACGTTAATACGTAAAAGTATATATCGTTATACGTTATATAGTAATAGTATATATCGTTATACGTTATATAGTAATAGTATATAGCGATAAACGTTATATAGTAATAGTATATAACGTTATACGTTATATAGTAATAGTATATAACGTTATACGTTATATAGTAATAGTATATAATCTTATACGTTATATAGTAATAGTATATAACGTTATACGTTAATACGTAATAGTATATAACGTTATACGTTATATAGTAATAGTATATAACGTTATACGTTATATAGTAATAGTATATAATGTTATACGTTATATAGTAATAGTATATAACGTTATACGTTAATACGTAATAGTATATAACGTTATACGTTATATAGTAATAGTATATAACGTTATATGTTAGTACGTAATAATATACAACGTTATACGTGATATGGCAATACTATATAACGTTGTACGTTATTACGTAATAGTATATAACGTTATACGTTATATAGTAATAGTATATAACGTTATACGTTATATAGTAATAGTATATAGCGATATACGTTATATAGTAATAGTATATAACGTTATACGTTATATAGTAATAGTATATAAGGTTATACGTTATATAGTAATAGTATATAATCTTATACGTTATATAGTAATAGTATATAACGTTATACGTTAATACGTAATAGTATATAACGTTATACGTTAATACGTAATAGTATATATCGTTATACGTTATATAGTAATAGTATATAGCGATATACGGTATATAGTAATAGTATATAACGTTGTACGTTAGTACGTAATAGTATATAACATTATACGTTATATGGTAATACTATACAACGTTATACGTTATATAGTAATAGTATATAACGTTATACGTTATATAGTAATAGTATATAACGTTATACGTTATATAGTAATATTATATAACGTTATGCGTTATATAGTAATAGTATATAACGTTATACGTTATACAGTAATAGTATATCACGTTATACGTTATATAGTAATATTATATAACGTCGTGCGTTATATAGTAATAGTATATAAAGTTATACGATAGTACGTAATAGTATATAACGTTATACGTGATATGGTAATACTATATAACGTTATACGCTATTACGTAATAGTATATAACGTTGTACGTTAATACGTAATAGTATATATCGTTATACGTTATATAGTAATAGTATATAGCGATATACGTTATATAGTAATAGTATATAACGTTATACGTTATATAGTAATATTATATAACGTTATGCGTTATATACTAATAGTATAGAACGTTATACGTTATATAGTAATAGTATATAACGGTATACGTTATATAGTAATAGTATATAACGTTATACGTTAGTACGTAATAATATACAACGTTATACGTGATATGGCAATACTATATAACGTTATACGTTATTACGTAATAGTATATAACGTTATACGTTATATAGTAATAGTATATAATGTTATACGTTAGTACGTAATAGTATATAACGTTATGCGTTATATAGAAATAGTATAGAACGTTATACGTTATATAGTAATAGTATATAACGTTATACGTTATATAGTAATAGTATATAACGTTATACGTTAGTACGTAATAATATACAACGTTATACGTGATATGGCAATACTATATAACGTTATACGTTATTACGTAATAGTATATAACGTTATACGTTATTACGTAATAGTATAAAACGTTATACGTGATATGGTAAAACTATATAAGGTTATACGTTAATACGTAAAAGTATATATCGTTATACGTTATATAGTAATAGTATATATCGTTATACGTTATATAGTAATAGTATATAGCGATATACGTTATATAGTAATAGTATATAACGTTCTACGTTATATAGTAATAGTATATAACGTTATACGTTATATAGTAATAGTATATAATGTTATACGTTATATAGTAATAGCATATAACGTTATACGTTAGTACGTAATAATATACAACGTTATACGTGATATGGCAATACTATATAACGTTGTACGTTATTACGTAATAGTATATAACGTTATACGTTATATAGTAATAGTATATAACGTTATACGTTATATAGTAATAGTATATAACGTTATACGTTATATAGTAATAGTATATAACGTTATACGATAGTACGTAATAGTATATATCGTTATACGTTATATCGTAATAGTATATAACGTTATACGTTATATAGTATAAGTATATAACGTTATACGTTATATAGTAATAGTATATAACGTTATACGTTATATAGTAATATTATATAACGTTATGCGTTATATAGTAATAGTATATAGCGATATACGTTATATAGTAATAGTATATAACGTTATACGTTATATAGTAATAGTATATAACGTTATACGTTATATGGTAATACTATACAACGTTATACGTTATATAGTAATAGTATATAACGTTATACGTTATATAGTAATAGTATATAACGTTATACGTTATATAGTAATATTATATAACGTTATGGGTTATATAGTAATAGTATATAACGTTATACGTTATATAGTAATAGTATATAACGTTATACGTTAGTACGTAATAATATACAACGTTATACGTGATATGGTAATACTATATAAAGTTATACGCTATTACGTAATAGTATATAACCTTATACGTTAATACGTAATAGTATATATCGTTATACGTTATATAGTAATAGTATATAGCGATATACGTTATATAGTAATAGTATATAATGTTATACGTTAGTACGTAATAGTATATAACGTTATACGTTTATACGTAATAGTATATATCGTTATACGTTATATAGTAATAGTATATAGCGATATACGTTATATAGTAATAGTATATAACGTTATACGTTAGTACGTAATAGTATATATCGTTATACGTTATATAGTAATAGTATATAGCGATATACGTTATATAGTAATAGTATATAACGTTATACGTTGGTACGTAATAGTATATAACGTTATACGTTATATGATACTACTATACAACGTTATACGTTATATAGTAATAGTATATATCGTTATACGTTATATAGTAATAGTATATAGCGATATACGTTATATAGTAATAGTATATAACGTTATACGTTAATACGTAATAGTATATATCGTTATACGTTATATAGTAATAGTATATAGCGATATACGTTATATAGTAATAGTATATAACGTTATACGTTAATACGTAATAGTATATATCGTTATACGTTATATAGTAACAGTATATAACGTTATTCGTTATATAGTAATAGTATATAACGTTATACGTTATATAGTAATAGTATATAACGTTATACGTTAATACGTAATAGTATATATCGTTATACGTTATATAGTAATAGTATATAGCGATATACGTTATATAGTAATAGTATATAACGTTATACGTTAGTACGTAATAGTATATAACGTTATACGTTATATGATAATACTATACAACGTTATACGTTATATAGTAATAGTATATAACGTTATACGTTATATAGTAATAGTATATAACGTTATACGATAGTACGTAATAGTATATAACGTTATACGTGATATGGTAATACTATATAACGTTATACGCTATTACGTAATAGTATATAACGTTATACGTTAATACGTAATAGTACATATCGTTATACGTTATATAGTAATAGTATATAGCGATATACGTTATATAGTAATAGTATATAACGTTATACGTTAGTACGTAATAGTATATAACGTTATACGTTATCTGGTAATACTATACAACGTTATACGTTATATAGTAATATTATATAACGTTATGCGTTATATAGTAATAGTATAGAACGTTATACGCTATATAGTAATAGTATATAACGTTATACGTTATATAGTAATAGTACATAACGTTATACGTTATATAGTAATAGTATATAACGTTATACGTTATATAGTAATAGTATATAACGTTATACGTTATATAGTAATAGTATATAACGTTATACGTTATTACGTAATAGTATAAAACGTTATACGTGATATGGTAAAACTATATAACGTTATACGTTAATACGTAATAGTATATATCGTTATACGTTATATAGTAATAGTAAATAACGTTATACGTTATATAGTAATAGTATATAACGTTATACGTTATCTGGTAATACTATACAACGTTATACGTTATATAGTAATATTATATAACGTTATGCGTTATATAGTAATAGTATAGAACGTTATACGTTATATAGTAATAGTATATAACGTTATACGTTAGTACGTAATAATATATATCGTTATACGTTATATAGTAATATTATATAACGTTATGCGTTATATAGTAATAGTATAGAACGTTATACGCTATATAGTAATAGTATATAACGTTATACGTTATATAGTAATATTATATAACGTTATGCGTTATATAGTAATAGTATATAACGTTATACGATAGTACGTAATAGTATATAACGTTATACGTGATATGGTAATACTATATAACGTTATACGCTATTACGTAATAGTATATAACGTTATACGTTAGTACGTAATAGTATATATCGTTATACGTTATATAGTAATATTATATAACGTTATACGTTATATAGTAATAGTATATAACGATATACGCTATCTGGTAATACTATACAACGTTATACGTTATATAGTAATATTATATAACGTTATGCGTTATATAGTAATAGTATAGAACGTTATACGTTATATAGTAATAGTATATAACGTTATACGATAGTACGTAATAGTATATATCGTTATACGTTATATAGTAATAGTATATAACGTTATACGTTATATAGTATAAGTATATAACGTTATACGTCATATAGTAATAGTATATAACGTTATACGTTATATAGTAATATTATATAACGTTATGCGTTATATAGTAATAGTATATAACGTTATACGATAGTACGTAATAGTATATAACGTTATACGATAGTACGTAATAGTATATAACGTTATACGTGATATGGTAATACTATATAACGTTATACGCTATTACGTAATAGTATATAACGTTATACGTTAATACGTAATAGTATATATCGTTATACGTTATATAGTAATAGTATATAGCGATATACGTTATATAGTAATAGTATATAACGTTATACGTTATATAGTAATAGTATATAACGTTATACGTTATATAGTAGTAGTATATAATGTTATACGTTATATAGTAATAGTATATAACGTTATACGTTAATACGTAATAGTATATAACGTTATACGTTATATAGTAATAGTATATAACGTTATACGTTATATAGTAATAGTATATAATGTTATACGTTATATAGTAATAGTATATAACGTTATACGTTAGTACGTAATAATATACAACGTTATACGTGATATGGCAATACTATATAACGTTGTACGTTATTACGTAATAGTATATAACGTTATACGTTATATAGTAATAGTATATAACGTTATACGTTATATAGTAATAGTATATAACGGTATACGTTAGTACGTAATAATATATATCGTTATACGTTATATAGTAATAGTATATAACGTTATACGATAGTACGTAATAGTATATATCGTTATACGTTATATAGTAATAGTATATAACGTTATACGTTATATAGTATAAGTATATAACGTTATACGTTATATAGTAATAGTATATAACGTTATACGTTATATAGTAATATTATATAACGTTATGCGTTATATAGTAATAGTATATAGCGATATACGTTATATAGTAATAGTATATAACGTTATACGTTTTATAGTAATAGTATATAACGTTATACGTTATATGGTAATACTATACAACGTTATACGTTATATAGTAATAGTATATAACGTTATACGTTATATAGTAATAGTATATAACGTTATACGTTATATAGTAATATTATATAACGTTATGGGTTATATGGTAATAGTATATAACGTTATACGTTATATAGTAATAGTATATAACGTTATGCGTTATATAGTAATAGTATGTCGGAGATGCAGAGACATCGAGCCTTTCTTTTGGAAGATTTCTCAATACTTGGGCTCGGGGTGACATAACTGTTCGCCGAACGTAGCCACGGTCACGGGATGAACGAAATGTTTTACAAAGGAGGTTCCAGTGTTAAGGGATACGCTGTATAAACAATCAAGTCTTGATCAGGAGCAATGCTGGTTTATGTGGAAATGCTTAGTTACGACGCTTGGAAATTTGTTGATATTCCCGATCGATATGTATTTGATATATGTAACTGTATCTGTCTTTTATTTTGCAATCTCCTTGGAGAGTTTACTGTCATCGTCTTGGAGTCAGTCTTAGACAAACCCTGTGCCAGAGTGAACGTGTCAGTGTGCTATCAAAAATATATTAAAACGTACAGAAAGTTTCCCGTTGACCGTGGATTCGATACAGAACCCAAGAATATTATTTAAAGCATTTGTTTACTTATTGTTTGTTATCTTAGTTAACCGATAAATTAATTATTTATCAAACTTTGTAAAGAAATATAATTTTATGTAAATACAACCTTTATTGAACATCATGATGGCAAATGCTAACGAAGAATCGTCTCGCGCTCGAAATCCAAACGACAATTCGACATATATAATAATTCGACATATATTCGACATATATTCGTTATACGTTATATAGTAATAGTATATAACGTTATGCGTTATATAGTAATAGTATATAACGTTATACGTTAATACGTAATAGTATATAACGTTATACGTTATATAGTAATAGTATATAACGTTATACGTTAGTACGTAATAATATACAACGTTATACGTGATATGGTAATACTATATAAAGTTATACGCTATTACGTAATGGTATATAACGTTATACGTTAATACGTAATAGTATATATCGTTATACGTTATATAGTAATAGTATATAGCGATATACGTTATATAGTAATAGTATATAATGTTATACGTTAGTACGTAATAGTATATAACGTTATACGTTAATACGTAATAGTATATATCGTTATACGTTATATAGTAATAGTATATAGCGATATACGTTATATAGTAATAGTATATAACGTTATACGTTAGTACGTAATAGTATATATCGTTATACGTTATATAGTAATAGTATATAGCGATATACGTTATATAGTAATAGTATATAACGTTATACGTTAGTACGTAATAGTATATAACGTTATACGTTATATGATAATACTATACAACGTTATACGTTACATAGTAATAGTATATATCGTTATACGTTATATAGTATCAGTATATAGCGATATACGTTATATAGTAATAGTATATAACGTTATACGTTAATACGTAATAGTATATATCGTTATACGTTATATAGTAATAGTATATAGCGATATACGTTATATAGTAATAGTATATAACGTTATACGTTAATACGTAATAGTATATATCGTTATACGTTATATAGTAACAGTATATAACGTTATACGTTATATAGTAATAGTATATAACGTTATACGTTATATAGTAATAGTATATAACGTTATACGTTAATACGTAATAGTATATATCGTTATACGTTATATAGTAATAGTATATAACGTTATACGTTATATAGTAATAGTATATAACGTTATACGTTATATAGTAATATTATATAACGTTATACGTTATATAGTAATAGTATATAACGTTATACGTTATATAGTATAGGTATATAACGTTATACGTTATATAGTAATAGTATATAACGTTATACGTTATATAGTAATATTATATAACGTTATGCGTTATATAGTAATAGCATAGAACGTTATACGTTATATAGTAATTGTATATAACGTTATACGTTATATAGTAATAGTATATAACGTTATACGTTATATAGTATAGGTATATAACGTTATACGTTATATAGTAATATTATATAACGTTATGCGTTATATAGTAATAGCATATAACGTTATACGTTATATAGTAATAGTATATAACGTTATACGTTATATAGTAATAGTATATAACGTTATACGTTATATAGTAATATTATATAACGTTATGCGTTATATAGTAATAGCATAGAACGTTATACGTTATATAGTAATTGTATATAACGTTATACGTTATATAGTAATAGTATATAACGTTATACGTTAGTACGTAATAATATACAACGTTATACGTGATATGGCAATACTATATAACGTTATACGTTATTACGTAATAGTATATAACGTTATACGTTATTACGTAATAGTATACAACGTTATACGTGATATGGTAAAACTATATAACGTTATACGTTAATACGTAATAGTATATATCGTTATACGTTATATAGCAATAGTATATAACGTTATACGTTATATAGTAATAGTATATAACGTTATACGTTATATAGTATAAGTATATAACGTTATACGTTACATAGTAATAGTATATAACGTTATACGTTATATAGTATAAGTATATAACGTTATACGTTATATAGTAATAGTATATAACGTTATACGTTATATAGTATAAGTATATAACGTTATACGTTATATAGTAATAGTATATAACGTTATACGTGATATAGTAATAGTATATAACGTTATACGATAGTATGGAATAGTATATATCGTTATACGTTATATAGTAATAGTATATAACGTTATACGTTATATAGTAATAGTATATAACGTTATACGTTATATAGTAATAGTATATAACGTTATACGTTATATAGTAATATTATATAACGTTATGCGTTATATAGTAATAGTATATAACGTTATACGTTATATAGTAATAGTATATAACGTTATGCGTTATATAGTAATAGTATATAACGTTATACGTTATATAGTAATAGTATATAACGTTATACGTCATATAGTAATAGTATATAACGTTATACGTGATATAGTAATAGTATATAACGTTATACGTTATATAGTAATAGTATATAACGTTATACGTTATATAGTAATAGTATATAACGTTATACGTTATATAGTAATATTATATAACGTTATGCGTTATATAGTAATAGTATATAACGTTATACGTTATATAGTAATAGTATATAACGTTATGCGTTATATAGTAATAGTATATAAAGTTATACGATAGTATGGAATAGTATATATCGTTATACGTTATATAGTAATAGTATATAACGTTATACGTTATATAGTAATGGTATATAACGTTATACGTTATATAGTATAAGTATATAACGTTATACGTTATATAGTAATAGTATATAACGTTATACGTTATATAGTCTAAGTATATAACGTTATACGTTATATAGTAATAGTATATAACGTTATACGTTATATAGTAATAGTATATAACGTTATACGATAGTACGTAATAATATACAACGTTATACGTGATATGGCAATACTATATAACGTTATACGTTATTACGTAATAGTATGTAACGTTATACGTTATATAGTAATAGTATATAACGTTATACGTTATATAGTAATAGTATATAACGTTATACGTTATATAGTAATAGTATATAACGTTATACGTTATATAGTAATAGTATATAACGTTATACGTTATATAGTAATATTATATAACGTTATGCGTTATATAGTAATAGTATATAACGTTATACGTTATATAGTAATAGTATATAACGTTATGCGTTATATAGTAATAGTATATAACGTTATACGATAGTATGGAATAGTATATATCGTTATACGTTATATAGTAATAGTATATAACGTTATACGTTATATAGTAATAGTATAAAACGTTCTACGTTATATAGTAATAGTATATAACGTTATACGTTATATAGTAATAGTATATAACGTTATACGTTATATAGTAATAGTACATAACGTTATACGTTATATACTAATAGTATATAACGTTATACGTTATATAGTAATAGTATATAACGTTATACGTTAGTACGTAATAATATACAACGTTATACGTGATATGGTAATACTATATAACGTTATACGCTATTACGTAATAGTATATAACGTAATACGTTAATACGTAATAGTATATATCGTTATACGTTATATAGTAATAGTATATAGCGATATACGTTATATAGTAATAGTATATAACGTTATACGTTATATAGTAATAGTATATAACGTTATACGTTATATAGTAATATTATATGACGTTATGCGTTATATAGTAATAGTATATAACGTTATGCGTTATATAGTAATAGTATATAACGTTATACGTTAATACGTAATAGTATATATCGTTATACGTTATATAGTAATAGTATATAGCGATATACGTTATATAGTAATAGTATATAACGTTATACGTTAGTACGTAATAGTATATAACGTTATACGCTAATACGTAATAGTATATATCGTTACACGTTATATAGTAACAGTATATAACGTTATACGTTATATAGTAATAGTATATAACGTTATACGTTATATAGTATAAGTATATAACGTTATACGTTATATAGTAAGAGTATATAACGTAATACGTTATATAGTATAAGTATATAACGTTATACGTTATATAGTAATAGTATATAACGTTATACGTTAGTACGTAATAATATACAACGTTGTACGTGATATGGTAATACTATATAACGTTATACGCTATTACGTAATAGTATATAACGTTATACGTTAATACGTAATAGTATATATCGTTATAAGTTATATAGTAATAGTATATAGCGATATACGTTATATAGTAATAGTATATAACGTTATACGTTATATAGTAATAGTATATAACGTTATACGTTATATAGTAATATTATATAACGTTATACGTTATATAGTATAAGTATATAACGTTATACGTTATATAGTAATAGTATATAACGTTATACGTTAGTACCAAATAATATACAACGTTATACGCTATATGGTAATACTATACAACGTTATACGTTATATAGTAATGGTATATAACGTTAGACGTTATATAGTAATAATATATAGCGATATACGTTATATAGTAATAGTATATAACGTTATACGTTAGTACGTAATAGTATATAACGTTATACGTTAATACGTAATAGTATATATCGTTATACGTTATATAGTAACAGTATATAACGTTATACGTTATATAGTAATAGTATATAACGTTATACGTTAATACGTAATAGTATATATCGTTATACGTTATATAGTAACAGTATATAACGTTATACGTTATATAGTAATAGTATATAACGTTATACGTTATATAGTATAAGTATATAACGTTATACGTTATATAGAAATAGTATATAACATTATACGTTATATAGAAATAGTATATAACGTTATACGTTATATAGTATAGGTATATAACGTTATACGTTATATAGTAATAGTATATAAAGTTATAAGTTATATAGTAATATTATATAACGTTATGCGTTATATAGTAATAGTATATAACGTTATACGTTATATAGTAATAGTATATAACGTTATACGTTATATAGTAATAGTATATAACGTTATACGTTATATAGTAATATTATATAACGTTATGCGTTATATAGTAATAGCATAGAACGTTATACGTTATATAGTAATTGTATATAACGTTATACGTTGTATAGTAATAGTATATAACGTTATACGTTAGTACGTAATAATATACAACGTTATACGTGATATGGCAATACTATATAACGTTATACGTTATTACGTAATAGTATATAACGTTATACGTTATTACGTAATAGTATACAACGTTATACGTGATATGGTAAAACTATATAACGTTATACGTTAATACGTAATAGTATATATCGTTATACGTTATATAGTAATAGTATATAACGTTATACGTTATATAGTAATAGTATATAACGTTATACGTTATATAGTATAAGTATATAACGTTATACGTTATATAGTAATAGTATATAACGTTATACGTTATATAGTCTAAGTATATAACGTTATACGTTATATAGTAATAGTATATAACGTTATACGTTATATAGTAATAGTATATAACGTTATACGATAGTACGTAATAATATACAACGTTATACGTGATATGGCAATACTATATAACGTTATACGTTATTACGTAATAGTATGTAACGTTATACGTTATATAGTAATAGTATATAACGTTATACGTTATATAGTAATAGTATATAACGTTATACGTTATATAGTAATATTATATAACGTTATACGTTATATAGTATAAGTATATAACGTTATACGTTATATAGTAATAGTATATAACGTTATACGTTAGTACCAAATAATATACAACGTTATACGCTATATGGTAATACTATACAACGTTATACGTTATATAGTAATAGTATATAACGTTAGACGTTATATAGTAATAGTATATAGCGATATACGTTATATAGTAATAGTATATAACGTTATACGTTAGTACGTAATAGTATATAACGTTATACGTTAATACGTAATAGTATATATCGTTATACGTTATATAGTAACAGTATATAACGTTATACGTTATATAGTAATAGTATATAACGTTATACGTTATATAGTATAAGTATATAACGTTATACGTTATATAGTAATAGTATATAACGTTATACGTTATATAGTACAAGTATATAACGTTATACGTTATATAGAAATAGTATATAACGTTATACGTTATATAGTATAAGTATATAACGTTATACGTTATATAGTATAAGTATATAACGTTATACGTTATATAGAAATAGTATATAACGTTATACGTTATATAGAAATAGTATATAACGTTATACGTTATATAGTATAGGTATATAACGTTATACGTTATATAGTAATAGTATATAAAGTTATAAGTTATATAGTAATATTATATAACGTTATGCGTTATATAGTAATAGTATATAACGTTATACGTTATACAGTAATAGTATATAACGTTATACGTTATATAGTAATAGTATATAACGTTATACGTTATATAGTAATATTATATAACGTTATGCGTTATATAGTAATAGCATAGAACGTTATACGTTATATAGTAATTGTATATAACGTTATACGTTGTATAGTAATAGTATATAACGTTATACGTTAGTACGTAATAATATACAACGTTATACGTGATATGGCAATACTATATAACGTTATACGTTATTACGTAATAGTATATAACGTTATACGTTATTACGTAATAGTATACAACGTTATACGTGATATGGTAAAACTATATAACGTTATACGTTAATACGTAATAGTATATATCGTTATACGTTATATACTAATAGTATATAACGTTATACGTTATATAGTAATAGTATATAACGTTATACGTTATATAGTATAAGTATATAACGTTATACGTTATATAGTAATAGTATATAACGTTATACGTTATATAGTCTAAGTATATAACGTTATACGTTATATAGTAATAGTATATAACGTTATACGTTATATAGTAATAGTATATAACGTTATACGATAGTACGTAATAATATACAACGTTATACGTGATATGGCAATACTATATAACGTTATACGTTATTACGTAATAGTATGTAACGTTATACGTTATATAGTAATAGTATATAACGTTATACGTTATATAGTAATAGTATATAACGTTATACGTTATATAGTAATATTATATAACGTTATACGTTATATAGTGTAAGTATATAACGTTATACGTTATATAGTAATAGTATATAACGTTATACGTTAGTACCAAATAATATACAACGTTATACGCTATATGGTAATACTATACAACGTTATACGTTATATAGTAATAGTATATAACGTTAGACGTTATATAGTAATAGTATATAGCGATATACGTTATATAGTAATAGTATATAACGCTATACGTTAGTACGTAATAGTATATAACGTTATACGTTAATACGTAATAGTATATATCGTTATACGTTATATAGTAACAGTATATAACGTTATACGTTATATAGTAATAGTATATAACGTTATACGTTATATAGTATAAGTATATAACGTTATACGTTATATAGTAATAGTATATAACGTTATACGTTATATAGTACAAGTATATAACGTTATACGTTATATAGAAATAGTATATAACGTTATACGTTATATAGTATAGGTATATAACGTTATACGTTAATACGTAATAGTATATATCGTTATACGTTATATAGTAATAGTATATATCGTTATACGTTATATAGTATCAGTATATAGCGATATACGTTATATAGTAATAGTATATAACGTTATACGTTTATACGTAATAGTATATATCGTTATACGTTATATAGTAATAGTATATAGCGATATACGTTATATAGTAATAGTATATAACGTTATACGTTAATACGTAATAGTATATATCGTTATACGTTATATAGTAACAGTATATAACGTTATACGTTATATAGTAATAGTATATAACGTTATACGTTATATAGTAATAGTATATAACGTTATACGTTAATACGTAATAGTATATATCGTTATACGTTATATAGTAATAGTATATAGCGATATACGTTATATAGTAATAGTATATAACGTTATACGTTAGTACGTAATAGTATATAACGTTATACGTTATATGATAATACTATACAACGTTATACGTTATATAGTAATACTATACAACGTTATACGTTATATAGTAATAGTATATAACGTTATACGTTATATAGTAATAGTATATAACGTTATACGATAGTACGTAATAGTATATAACGTTATACGTGATATGGTAATACTATATAACGTTATACGCTATTACGTAATAGTATATAACGTTATACGTTAATACGTAATAGTACATATCGTTATACGTTATATAGTAATAGTATATAGCGATATACGTTATATAGTAATAGTATATAACGTTATACGTTAGTACGTAATAGTATACAACGTTATACGTTATCTGGTAATACTATACAACGTTATACGTTATATAGTAATATTATATAACGTTATGCGTTATATAGTAATAGTATAGAACGTTATACGCTATATAGTAATAGTATATAACGTTATACGTTATATAGTAATAGTATATAACGTTATACGTTATATAGTAATAGTATATAACGTTATACGTTATATAGTAATAGTATATAACGTTATACGTTATATAGTAATAGTATATAACGTTATACGTTATTACGTAATAGTATAAAACGTTATACGTGATATGGTAAAACTATATAACGTTATACGTTAATACGTAATAGTATATATCGTTATACGTTATATAGTAATAGTAAATAACGTTATACGTTATATAGTAATAGTATATAACGTTATACGTTATCTGGTAATACTATACAACGTTATACGTTATATAGTAATATTATATAACGTTATGCGTTATATAGTAATAGTATAGAACGTTATACGTTATATAGTAATAGTATATAACGTTATACGTTAGTACGTAATAATATATATCGTTATACGTTATATAGTAATATTATATAACGTTATGCGTTATATAGTAATAGTATAGAACGTTATACGCTATATAGTAATAGTATATAACGTTATACGTTATATAGTAATATTATATAACGTTATGCGTTATATAGTAATAGTATATAACGTTATACGATATTACGTAATAGTATATAACGTTATACGTGATATGGTAATACTATATAACGTTATACGCTATTACGTAATAGTATATAACGTTATACGTTAGTACGTAATAATATATATCGTTATACGTTATATAGTAATATTATATAACGTTATACGTTATATAGTAATAGTATATAACGATATACGTTATCTGGTAATACTATACAACGTTATACGTTATATAGTAATATTATATAACGTTATGCGTTATATAGTAATAGTATAGAACGTTATACGTTATATAGTAATAGTATATAACGTTATACGATAGTACGTAATAGTATATATCGTTATACGTTATATAGTAATAGTATATAACGTTATACGTTATATAGTATAAGTATATAACGTTATACGTTATATAGTAATAGTATATAACGTTATACGTTATATAGTAATATTATATAACGTTATGCGTTATATAGTAATAGTATATAACGTTATACGATAGTACGTAATAGTATATAACGTTATACGTGATATGGTAATACTATATAACGTTATACGCTATTACGTAATAGTATATAACGTTATACGTTAATACGTAATAGTATATATCGTTATACGTTATATAGTAATAGTATATAGCGATATACGTTATATAGTAATAGTATATAACGTTATACGTTATATAGTAATAGTATATAACGTTATACGTTATATAGTAGTAGTATATAATGTTATACGTTATATAGTAATAGTATATAACGTTATACGTTAATACGTAATAGTATATAACGTTATACGTTATATAGTAATAGTATATAACGTTATACGTTATATAGTAATAGTATATAATGTTATACGTTATATAGTAATAGTATATAACGTTATACGTTAGTACGTAATAATATACAACGTTATACGTGATATGGCAATACTATATAACGTTGTACGTTATTACGTCATAGTATATAACGTTATACGTTATATAGTAATAGTATATAACGTTATACGTTATATAGTAATAGTATATAACGTTATACGTTAATACGTGATAGTATATATCGTTATACGTTATATAGTAATAGTATATAGCGATATACGTTATATAGTAATAGTATATAACGTTATACGTTAGTACGTAATAGTATATAACGTTATACGTTATATGGTAATAATATACAACGTTATACGTTATATAGTAATAGTATATAACGTTATACGTTATATAGTAATAGTATATAACGTTATACGTTATATAGTAATAGTATATAACGGTATACGTTAGTACGTAATAATATATATCGTTATACGTTATATAGTAATAGTATATAACGTTATACGATAGTACGTAATAGTATATATCGTTATACGTTATATAGTAATAGTATATAACGTTATACGTTATATAGTATAAGTATATAACGTTATACGTTATATAGTAATAGTATATAACGTTATACGTTATATAGTAATATTATATAACGTTATGCGTTATATAGTAATAGTATATAGCGATATACGTTATATAGTAATAGTATATAACGTTATACGTTTTATAGTAATAGTATATAACGTTATACGTTATATGGTAATACTATACAACGTTATACGTTATATAGTAATAGTATATAACGTTATACGTTATATAGTAATAGTATATAACGTTATACGTTATATAGTAATATTATATAACGTTATGGGTTATATGGTAATAGTATATAACGTTATACGTTATATAGTAATAGTATATAACGTTATGCGTTATATAGTAATAGTATGTCGGAGATGCAGAGACATCGAGCCTTTCTTTTGGAAGATTTCTCAATACTTGGGCTCGGGGTGACATAACTGTTCGCCGAACGTAGCCACGGTCACGGGATGAACGAAATGTTTTACAATGGAGGTTCCAGTGTTAAGGGATACGCTGTATAAACAATCAAGTCTTGATCAGGAGCAATGCTGGTTTATGTGGAAATGCTTAGTTACGACGCTTGGAAATTTGTTGATATTCCCGATCGATATGTATTTGATATATGTAACTGTATCTGTCTTTTATTTTGCAATCCCCTTGGAGAGTTTACTGTCATCGTCTTGGAGTCAGTCTTAGACAAACCCTGTGCCAGAGTGAACGTGTCAGTGTGCTATCAAAAATATATTAAAACGTACAGAAAGTTTCCCGTTGACCGTGGATTCGATACAGAACCCAAGAATATTATTTAAAGCATTTGTTTACTTATTGTTTGTTATCTTAGTTAACCGATAAATTAATTATTTATCAAACTTTGTAAAGAAATATAATTTTATGTAAATACAACCTTTATTGAACATCATGATGGCAAATGCTAACGAAGAATCGTCTCGCGCTCGAAATCCAAACGACAATTCGACATATATAATAATTCGACATATATTCGACATATATTCGTTATACGTTATATAGTAATAGTATATAACGTTATGCGTTATATAGTAATAGTATATAACGTTATACATTAATACGTAATAGTATATAACGTTATACGTTATATAGTAATAGTATATAACGTTATACGTTAGTACGTAATAATATACAACGTTATACGTGATATGGTAATACTATATAAAGTTATACGCTATTACGTAATGGTATATAACGTTATTCGTTAATACGTAATAGTATATATCGTTATACGTTATATAGTAATAGTATATAGCGATATACGTTATATAGTAATAGTATATAATGTTATACGTTAGTACGTAATAGTATATAACGTTATACGTTAATACGTAATAGTATATATCGTTATACGTTATATAGTAATAGTATATAGCGATATACGTTATATAGTAATAGTATATAACGTTATACGTTAGTACGTAATAGTATATATCGTTATACGTTATATAGTAATAGTATATAGCGATATACGTTATATAGTAATAGTATATAACGTTATACGTTAGTACGTAATAGTATATAACGTTATACGTTATATGATAATACTATACAACGTTATACGTTACATAGTAATAGTATATATCGTTATACGTTATATAGTATCAGTATATAGCGATATACGTTATATAGTAATAGTATATAACGTTATACGTTAATACGTAATAGTATATATCGTTATACGTTATATAGTAATAGTATATAGCGATATACGTTATATAGTAATAGTATATAACGTTATACGTTAATACGTAATAGTATATATCGTTATACGTTATATAGTAACAGTATATAACGTTATACGTTATATAGTAATAGTATATAACGTTATACGTTATATAGTAATAGTATATAACGTTATACGTTAATACGTAATAGTATATATCGTTATACGTTATATAGTAATAGTATATAGCGATATACGTTATATAGTAATAGTATATAACGTTATACGTTAGTACGTAATAGTATATAACGTTATACGTTATATGATAATACTATACAACGTTATACGTTATATAGTAATACTATACAACGTTATACGTTATATAGTAATAGTATATAACGTTATACGTTATATAGTAATAGTATATAACGTTATACGATAGTACGTAATAGTATATAACGTTATACGTGATATGGTAATACTATATAACGTTATACGCTATTACGTAATAGTATATAACGTTATACGTTAATACGTAATAGTACATATCGTTATACGTTATATAGTAATAGTATATAGCGATATACGTTATATAGTAATAGTATATAACGTTATACGTTAGTACGTAATAGTATACAACGTTATACGTTATCTGGTAATACTATACAACGTTATACGTTATATAGTAATATTATATAACGTTATGCGTTATATAGTAATAGTATAGAACGTTATACGCTATATAGTAATAGTATATAACGTTATACGTTATATAGTAATAGTATATAACGTTATACGTTATATAGTAATAGTATATAACGTTATACGTTATATAGTAATAGTATATAACGTTATACGTTATATAGTAATAGTATATAACGTTATACGTTATTACGTAATAGTATAAAACGTTATACGTGATATGGTAAAACTATATAACGTTATACGTTAATACGTAATAGTATATATCGTTATACGTTATATAGTAATAGTAAATAACGTTATACGTTATATAGTAATAGTATATAACGTTATACGTTATCTGGTAATACTATACAACGTTATACGTTATATAGTAATATTATATAACGTTATGCGTTATATAGTAATAGTATAGAACGTTATACGATATATAGTAATAGTATATAACGTTATACGTTAGTACGTAATAATATATATCGTTATACGTTATATAGTAATATTATATAACGTTATGCGTTATATAGTAATAGTATAGAACGTTATACGCTATATAGTAATAGTATATAACGTTATACGTTATATAGTAATATTATATAACGTTATACGTTATCTAGTAATACTATACAACGTTATACGTTATATAGTAATATTATATAACGTTATGCGTTATATAGTAATAGTATAGAACGTTATACGCTATATAGTAATAGTATATAACGTTATACGTTATATAGTAATAGTATATAACGTTATACGTTATATAGTAATAGTATATAACGTTATACGTTATATAGTAATAGTATATAACGTTATACGTTATATAGTAATAGTATATAACGTTATACGTTATTAAGTAATAGTATAAAACGTTATACGTGATATGGTAAAACTATATAACGTTATACGTTAATACGTAATAGTATATATCGTTATACGTTATATAGTAATAGTAAATAACGTTATACGTTATATAGTAATAGTATATATCGTTATACGTTATCTGGTAATACTATACAACGTTATACGTTATATAGTAATATTATATAACGTTATGCGTTATATTGTAATAGTATAGAACGTTATACGTTATATAGTAATAGTATATATCGTTATACGTTAGTACGTAATAATATATATCGTTATACGTTATATAGTAATATTATATAACGTTATGCGTTATATAGTAATAGCATAGAACGTTATACGTTATATAGTAATTGTATATAACGTTATACGTTATATAGTAATAGTATATAACGTAATACGTTAGTACGTAATAATATACAACGTTATACGTGATATGGCAATACTATATAACGTTATGCGTTATATAGTAATAGTATATAATGTTATACGATAGTACGTAATGGTATATAACGTTATACGTGATATGGTAATGCTATATAACGTTATACGTTATATAGTAATAGTATATAACGTTATACGTTATATAGTAATAGTATATAACGTTATACGTTATATAGTATAAGTATATAACGTTATACGTTATATAGTAATAGTATATAACGTTATACGTTAATACGTAATAGTTTATATCGTTATACGTTATATAGTAATAGTATATAGCGATATACGTTATATAGTAATAGTATATAACGTTATACGTTAGTACGTAATAGTATATAACGTTATACGTTAATACGTAATAGTATATATCGTTATACGTTATATAGTAACAGTATATAACGTTATACGCTATATAGTAATAGTATATAACGTTATACGTTATATAGTAATAGTATATAACGTTATACGTTATATAGTAATAGTATATAACGTTATACGTTAGTACGCAATAATATACAACGTTATACGTGATATGGCAATACTATATAACGTTATACGTTGTTACGTAATAGTATATAACGTTATACGTTATATAGTATAGGTATATAACGTTATACGTTATATAGTAATATTATATAACGTTATGCGTTATATAGTAATAGCATATATCGTTATACGTTATATAGCAATAGTATATAACGTTATACGTTATATAGTAATAGTATATAACGTTATACGTTATATAGTATAAGTATATAACGTTATACGTTACATAGTAATAGTATATAACGTTATACGTTATATAGTATAGGTATATAACGTTATACGTTATATAGTAATATTATATAACGTTATGCGTTATATAGTAATAGCATATAACGTTATACGTTATATAGTAATAGTATATAACGTTATACGTTATATAGTAATAGTATATAACGTTATACGTTATATAGTAATATTATATAACGTTATACGTTATATAGTAATAGTATATAACGTTATACGTTATATAGTATAGGTATATAACGTTATACGTTATATAGTAATAGTATATAACGTTATACGTTATATAGTAATATTATATAACGTTATGCGTTATATAGTAATAGCATAGAACGTTATACGTTATATAGTAATTGTATATAACGTTATACGTTATATAGTAATAGTATATAACGTTATACGTTATATAGTATAGGTATATAACGTTATACGTTATATAGTAATATTATATAACGTTATGCGTTATATAGTAATAGCATATAACGTTATACGTTATATAGTAATAGTATATAACGTTATACGTTATATAGTAATAGTATATAACGTTATACGTTATATAGTAATAGTATATAACGTTATGCGTTATATAGTAATAGCATAGAACGTTATACGTTATATAGTAATTGTATATAACGTTATACGTTATATAGTAATAGTATATAACGTTATACGTTAGTACGTAATAATATACAACGTTATACGTGATATGGCAATACTATATAACGTTATACGTTATTACGTAATAGTATATAACGTTATACGTTATTACGTAATAGTATACAACGTTATACGTGATATGGTAAAACTATATAACGTTATACGTTAATACGTAATAGTATATATCGTTATACGTTATATAGCAATAGTATATAACGTTATACGTTATATAGTAATAGTATATAACGTTATACGTTATATAGTATAAGTATATAACGTTATACGTTACATAGTAATAGTATATAACGTTATACGTTATATAGTATAAGTATATAACGTTATACGTTATATAGTAATAGTATATAACGTTATACGTTATATAGTATAAGTATATAACGTTATACGTTATATAGTAATAGTATATAACGTTATACGTGATATAGTAATAGTATATAACGTTATACGATAGTATGGAATAGTATATATCGTTATACGTTATATAGTAATAGTATATAACGTTATACGTTATATAGTAATAGTATATAACGTTATACGTTATATAGTAATAGTATATAACGTTATACGTTATATAGTAATATTATATAACGTTATGCGTTATATAGTAATAGTATATAACGTTATACGTTATATAGTAATAGTATATAACGTTATGCGTTATATAGTAATAGTATATAACGTTATACGTTATATAGTAATAGTATATAACGTTATACGTCATATAGTAATAGTATATAACGTTATACGTGATATAGTAATAGTATATAACGTTATACGTTATATAGTAATAGTATATAACGTTATACGTTATATAGTAATAGTATATAACGTTATACGTTATATAGTAATATTATATAACGTTATGCGTTATATAGTAATAGTATATAACGTTATACGTTATATAGTAATAGTATATAACGTTATGCGTTATATAGTAATAGTATATAAAGTTATACGATAGTATGGAATAGTATATATCGTTATACGTTATATAGTAATAGTATATAACGTTATACGTTATATAGTAATGGTATATAACGTTATACGTTATATAGTATAAGTATATAACGTTATACGTTATATAGTAATAGTATATAACGTTATACGTTATATAGTCTAAGTATATAACGTTATACGTTATATAGTAATAGTATATAACGTTATACGTTATATAGTAATAGTATATAACGTTATACGATAGTACGTAATAATATACAACGTTATACGTGATATGGCAATACTATATAACGTTATACGTTATTACGTAATAGTATGTAACGTTATACGTTATATAGTAATAGTATATAACGTTATACGTTATATAGTAATAGTATATAACGTTATACGTTATATAGTAATAGTATATAACGTTATACGTTATATAGTAATAGTATATAACGTTATACGTTATATAGTAATATTATATAACGTTATGCGTTATATAGTAATAGTATATAACGTTATACGTTATATAGTAATAGTATATAACGTTATGCGTTATATAGTAATAGTATATAACGTTATACGATAGTATGGAATAGTATATATCGTTATACGTTATATAGTAATAGTATATAACGTTATACGTTATATAGTAATAGTATATAACGTTCTACGTTATATAGTAATAGTATATAACGTTATACGTTATATAGTAATAGTATATAACGTTATACGTTATATAGTAATAGTACATAACGTTATACGTTATATACTAATAGTATATAACGTTATACGTTATATAGTAATAGTATATAACGTTATACGTTAGTACGTAATAATATACAACGTTATACGTGATATGGTAATACTATATAACGTTATAAGCTATTACGTAATAGTATATAACGTAATACGTTAATACGTAATAGTATATATCGTTATACGTTATATAGTAATAGTATATAGCGATATACGTTATATAGTAATAGTATATAACGTTATACGTTATATAGTAATAGTATATAACGTTATACGTTATATAGTAATATTATATGACGTTATGCGTTATATAGTAATAGTATATAACGTTATGCGTTATATAGTAATAGTATATAACGTTATACGTTAATACGTAATAGTATATATCGTTATACGTTATATAGTAATAGTATATAGCGATATACGTTATATAGTAATAGTATATAACGTTATACGTTAGTACGTAATAGTATATAACGTTATACGCTAATACGTAATAGTATATATCGTTACACGTTATATAGTAACAGTATATAACGTTATACGTTATATAGTAATAGTATATAACGTTATACGTTATATAGTATAAGTATATAACGTTATACGTTATATAGTAAGAGTATATAACGTAATACGTTATATAGTATAAGTATATAACGTTATACGTTATATAGTAATAGTATATAACGTTATACGTTAGTACGTAATAATATACAACGTTGTACGTGATATGGTAATACTATATAACGTTATACGCTATTACGTAATAGTATATAACGTTATACGTTAATACGTAATAGTATATATCGTTATACGTTATATAGTAATAGTATATAGCGATATACGTTATATAGTAATAGTATATAACGTTATACGTTATATAGTAATAGTATATAACGTTATACGTTATATAGTAATATTATATAACGTTATACGTTATATACTATTACTATATAACGTTATACGTTATATAGTAATAGTATATAACGTTATACGTTAGTACCAAATAATATACAACGTTATACGCTATATGGTAATACTATACAACGTTATACGTTATATAGTAATGGTATATAACGTTAGACGTTATATAGTAATAATATATAGCGATATACGTTATATAGTAATAGTATATAACGTTATACGTTAGTACGTAATAGTATATAACGTTATACGTTAATACGTAATAGTATATATCGTTATACGTTATATAGTAACAGTATATAACGTTATACGTTATATAGTAATAGTATATAACGTTATACGTTAATACGTAATAGTATATATCGTTATACGTTATATAGTAACAGTATATAACGTTATACGTTATATAGTAATAGTATATAACGTTATACGTTATATAGTATAAGTATATAACGTTATACGTTATATAGAAATAGTATATAACGTTATACGTTATATAGAAATAGTATATAACGTTATACGTTATATAGTATAGGTATATAACGTTATACGTTATATAGTAATAGTATATAAAGTTATAAGTTATATAGTAATATTATATAACGTTATGCGTTATATAGTAATAGTATATAACGTTATACGTTATATAGTAATAGTATATAACGTTATACGTTATATAGTAATAGTATATAACGTTATACGTTATATAGTAATATTATATAACGTTATGCGTTATATAGTAATAGCATAGAACGTTATACGTTATATAGTAATTGTATATAACGTTATACGTTGTATAGTAATAGTATATAACGTTATACGTTAGTACGTAATAATATACAACGTTATACGTGATATGGCAATACTATATAACGTTATACGTTATTACGTAATAGTATATAACGTTATACGTTATTACGTAATAGTATACAACGTTATACGTGATATGGTAAAACTATATAACGTTATACGTTAATACGTAATAGTATATATCGTTATACGTTATATAGTAATAGTATATAACGTTATACGTTATATAGTAATAGTATATAACGTTATACGTTATATAGTATAAGTATATAACGTTATACGTTATATAGTAATAGTATATAACGTTATACGTTATATAGTCTAAGTATATAACGTTATACGTTATATAGTAATAGTATATAACGTTATACGATAGTACGTAATAATATACAACGTTATACGTGATATGGCAATACTATATAACGTTATACGTTATTACGTAATAGTATGTAACGTTATACGTTATATAGTAATAGTATATAACGTTATACGTTATATAGTAATAGTATATAACGTTATACGTTATATAGTAATAGTATATAACGTTATACGTTATATAGTAATAGTATATAACGTTATACGTTATATAGTAATAGTATATAACGTTATACGTTATATAGTAATATTATATAACGTTATGCGTTATAAAGTAATAGTATATAACGTTATACGTTATATAGTAATAGTATATAACGTTATGCGTTATATAGTAATAGTATATAACGTTATACGATAGTATGGAATAGTATATATCGTTATACGTTATATAGTAATAGTATATAACGTTATACGTTATATAGTAATAGTATATAACGTTCTACGTTATATAGTAATAGTATATAACGTTATACGTGATATAGTAATAGTATATAACGTTATACGTTATATAGTAATAGTATATAACGTTATACGTTATATAGTAATAGTACATAACGTTATACGTTATATAGTAATAGTATATAACGTTATACGTTATATAGTAATAGTATATAACGTTATACGTTAGTACGTAATAATATACAACGTTATACGTGATATGGTAATACTATATAACGTTATACGCTATTACGTAATAGTATATAACGTAATACGTTAATACGTAATAGTATATATCGTTATACGTTATATAGTATAAGTATATAACGTTATACGTTATATAGTAATAGTATATAACGTAATACGTTATATAGTATAAGTATATAACGTTATACGTTATATAGTAATAGTATATAACGTTATACGTTAGTACGTAATAATATACAACGTTGTACGTGATATGGTAATACTATATAACGTTATACGCTATTACGTAATAGTATATAACGTTATACGTTAATACGTAATAGTATATATCGTTATACGTTATATAGTAATAGTATATAGCGATATACGTTATATAGTAATAGTATATAACGTTATACGTTAGTACGTAATAGTATATAACGTTATACGTTAATACGTAATAGTATATATCGTTACACGTTATATAGTAACAGTATATAACGTTATGCGTTATATAGTAATAGTATATAACGTTATACGTTATATAGTATAAGTATATAACGTTATACGTTATATAGTAATAGTATATAACGTAATACGTTATATAGTATAAGTATATAACGTTATACGTTATATAGTAATAGTATATAACGTTATCCGTTAGTACGTAATAATATACAACGTTGTACGTGATATGGTAATACTATATAACGTTATACGCTATTACGTAATAGTATATAACGTTATACGTTAATACGTAATAGTATATATCGTTATACGTTATATAGTAATAGTATATAACGTTATACGTTATATAGTATAAGTATATAACGTTATACGTTATATAGTAATAGTATATAACGTTATACGTTATATAGTATAAGTATATAACGTTATACGTTATATAGTAATAGTATATAACGTTATACGATAGTACGTAATAATATACAACGTTATACGTGATATGGCAATACTATATAACGTTATACGTTATTACGTAATAGTATGTAACGTTATACGTTATATAGTAACAGTATATAACGTTATACGTTATATAGTAATAGTATATAACGTTATACGTTATATAGTAATAGTATATAACGTTATACGTTATATAGTAATAGTACATAACGTTATACGTTATATAGTAATATTATATAACGTTATGCGTTATATAGTAATAGTATATAACGTTATACGTTATATAGTAATAGTATATAACGTTATACGTTAGTACGTAATAGTATATAACGTTATACGTGATATAGTAATAGTATATAACGTTATACGTTATATAGTATAAGTATATAACGTTATACGTTATATAGTAATAGTATATAACGTTATACGTTATATAGTATAAGTATATACCGTTATACGTTATATAGTAATAGTATATAACGTTATACGTGATATAGTAATAGTATATAACGTTATACGATAGTACGTAATAATATACAACGTTATACGTGATATGGCAATACTATATAACGTTATACGTTATTACGTAATAGTATATAACGTTATACGTTATATAGTAATAGTATATAACGTTATACGTTATATAGTAATAGTATATAACGTTATACGTTATATAGTAATAGTATATAACGTTATACGTTATATAGTAATAGTATATAACGTTATACGTTATATAGTAATAGTATATAACGTTATACGTTATATAGTAATAGTATATAACGTTATACGTTATATAGTAATATTATATAACGTTATGCGTTATATATTAATAGTATATAAAGTTATACGATAGTATGGAATAGTATATATCGTTATACGTTATATAGTAATAGTATATAACGTTATACGTTATATAGTAATAGTATATAACGTTATACGTGATATAGTAATAGTATATAACGTTATACGATAGTACGTAATAATATACAACGTTATACGTGATATGGCAATACTATATAACGTTATACGTTATTACGTAATAGTATATAACGTTATACGTTATATAGTAATAGTATATAACGTTATACGTTATATAGTAATAGTATATAACGTTATACGTTATATAGTAATAGTATATAACGTTATACGTTATATAGTAATAGTATATAACGTTATACGTTATATAGTAATAGTATATAACGTTATACGTTATATAGTAATATTATATAACGTTATGCGTTATATAGTAATAGTATATAACGTTATACGTTATATAGTAATAGTATATAACGTTATGCGTTATATAGTAATAGTATATAACGTTATACGTTATATAGTAATAGTATATAACGATATGCGTTATATAGTAATAGTATATAAAGTTATACGATAGTATGGAATAGTATATATCGTTATACTTTATATAGTAATAGTATATAACGTTATACGTTATATAGTAATAGTATATAACGTTATACGTCATATAGTAATAGTATATAACGTTATACGTTAGTACGTAATAATATACAACGTTATACGTGATATGGTAATACTATATAACGTTATACGCTATTACGTAATAGTATATAACGTTATACGTTAATACGTAATAGTATATATCGTTCTACGTTATATAGTAATAGTATATAACGTTATACGTTATATAGTAATAGTATATAACGTTATGCGTTATATAGTAATAGTATATAACGTTATACGATAGTATGGAATAGTATATATCGTTATACGTTATATAGTAATAGTATATAACGTTATACGTTATATAGTAATAGTATATAACGTTCTACGTTATATAGTAATAGTATATAACGTTACACGTTATATAGTAATAGTATATAACGTTATACGTTATATAGTAATAGTATATAACGTTATACGTTATATAGTAATAGTATATAACGTTATACGTTAGTACGGAATAATATACAACGTTATACGTGATATGGTAATACTATATAACGTTATACGCTATTACGTAATAGTATATAACGTTATACGTTAATACGTAATAGTATATATCGTTATACGTTATATAGTAATAGTATATAGCGATATACGTTATATAGTAATAGTATATAACGTTATACGTTATATAGTAATAGTATATAACGTTATACGTTATATAGTAATATTATATAACGTTATGCGTTATATAGTAATAGTATATAACGTTATACGTTATATAGTAATAGTATATAACGTTATACGTTATATAGTAATAGTATATAACGTTATACGTTATATAGTAATAGTATATAACGTTATACGTTATATAGTAATAGTATATAACGTTATACGTTAGTACGTAATAATATACAACGTTATACGTTATATGGTAATACTATACAACGTTATACGTTATATAGTAATAGTATATAACGTTAGACGTTATATAGTAATAGCATATAACGTTATACGTTATATAGTAATATTATATAACGTTATGCGTTATATAGTAATAGTATATAATGTTATACGATAGTACGTAATGGTATATAACGTTATACGTGATATAGTAATGCTATATAACGTTATACGCTATTACGTAATAGTATATAACGTTATACGTTAATACGTAATAGTATATATCGTTATACGTTATATAGTAATAGTATATAGCGATATACGTTATATAGTAATAGTATATAACGTTATACGTTAGTACGTAATAGTATATAACGTTATACGTTAATACGTAATAGTATATATCGTTATACGTTATATAGTAACAGTATATAACGTTATACGCTATATAGTAATAGTATATAACGTTATACGTTATATAGTAATAGTATATAACGTTATACGTTATATAGTAATAGTATATAACGTTATACGTTAGTACGCAATAATATACAACGTTATACGTGATATGGCAATACTATATAACGTTTTACGTTGTTACGTAATAGTATATAACGTTATACGTTATTACGTAATAGTATACAACGTTATACGTGATATGGTAAAACTATATAACGTTATACGTTAATACGTAATAGTATATATCGTTATACGTTATATAGTAATAGTATATAGCGATATACGTTATATAGTAATAGTATATAACGTTATACGTTAGTACGTAATGGTATATAACGTTATACGTTATATGGTAATACTATACAACGTTATACGTTATATAGTAATATTATATAACGTTATGCGTTATATAGTAATAGTATATAACATTATACGATAGTACGTAATGGTATATAACGTTATACGTGATATGGTAATACTATATAACGTTATACGCTATTACGTAATAGTATATAACGTTATACGTTAGTACGTAATAGTATATAACGTTATACGCTAATACGTAATAGTATATATCGTTACACGTTATATAGTAACAGTATATAACGTTATACGTTATATAGTAATAGTATATAACGTTATACGTTATATAGTATAAGTATATAACGTTATACGTTATATAGTAAGAGTATATAACGTAATACGTTATATAGTATAAGTATATAACGTTATACGTTATATAGTAATAGTATATAACGTTATACGTTAGTACGTAATAATATACAACGTTGTACGTGATATGGTAATACTATATAACGTTATACGCTATTACGTAATAGTATATAACGTTATACGTTAATACGTAATAGTATATATCGTTATACGTTATATAGTAATAGTATATAGCGATATACGTTATATAGTAATAGTATATAACGTTATACGTTATATAGTAATAGTATATAACGTTATACGTTATATAGTAATATTATATAACGTTATACGTTATATAGTATAAGTATATAACGTTATACGTTATATAGTAATAGTATATAACGTTATACGTTAGTACCAAATAATATACAACGTTATACGCTATATGGTAATACTATACAACGTTATACGTTATATAGTAATGGTATATAACGTTAGACGTTATATAGTAATAATATATAGCGATATACGTTATATAGTAATAGTATATAACGTTATACGTTAGTACGTAATAGTATATAACGTTATACGTTAATACGTAATAGTATATATCGTTATACGTTATATAGTAACAGTATATAACGTTATACGTTATATAGTAATAGTATATAACGTTATACGTTAATACGTAATAGTATATATCGTTATACGTTATATAGTAACAGTATATAACGTTATACGTTATATAGTAATAGTATATAACGTTATACGTTATATAGTATAAGTATATAACGTTATACGTTATATAGAAATAGTATATAACGTTATACGTTATATAGAAATAGTATATAACGTTATACGTTATATAGTATAGGTATATAACGTTATACGTTATATAGTAATAGTATATAAAGTTATAAGTTATATAGTAATATTATATAACGTTATGCGTTATATAGTAATAGTATATAACGTTATACGTTATATAGTAATAGTATATAACGTTATACGTTATATAGTAATAGTATATAACGTTATACGTTATATAGTAATATTATATAACGTTATGCGTTATATAGTAATAGCATAGAACGTTATACGTTATATAGTAATTGTATATAACGTTATACGTTGTATAGTAATAGTATATAACGTTATACGTTAGTACGTAATAATATACAACGTTATACGTGATATGGCAATACTATATAACGTTATACGTTATTACGTAATAGTATATAACGTTATACGTTATTACGTAATAGTATACAACGTTATACGTGATATGGTAAAACTATATAACGTTATACGTTAATACGTAATAGTATATATCGTTATACGTTATATAGTAATAGTATATAACGTTATACGTTATATAGTAATAGTATATAACATTATACGTTATATAGTATAAGTATATAACGTTATACGTTATATAGTAATAGTATATAACGTTATACGTTATATAGTCTAAGTATATAACGTTATACGTTATATAGTAATAGTATATAACGTTATACGATAGTACGTAATAATATACAACGTTATACGTGATATGGCAATACTATATAACGTTATACGTTATTACGTAATAGTATGTAACGTTATACGTTATATAGTAATAGTATATAACGTTATACGTTATATAGTAATAGTATATAACGTTATACGTTATATAGTAATAGTATATAACGTTATACGTTATATAGTAATAGTATATAACGTTATACGTTATATAGTAATAGTATATAACGTTATACGTTATATAGTAATATTATATAACGTTATGCGTTATAAAGTAATAGTATATAACGTTATACGTTATATAGTAATAGTATATAACGTTATGCGTTATATAGTAATAGTATATAACGTTATACGTTATATAGTAATAGTATATAACGTTATGCGTTATATAGTAATAGTATATAAAGTTATACGATAGTATGGAATAGTATATATCGTTATACGTTATATAGTAATAGTATATAACGTTATACGTTATATAGTAATAGTATATAACGTTATACGTGATATAGTAATAGTATATAACGTTATACGATAGTACGTAATAATATACAACGTTATACGTGATATGGCAATACTATATAACGTTATACGTTATTACGTAATAGTATATAACGTTATACGTTATATAGTAATAGTATATAACGTTATACGTTATATAGTAATATTATATAACGTTATGCGTTATATAGTAATAGTATATAACGTTATACGTTATATAGTAATAGTATATAACGTTATGCGTTATATAGTAATAGTATATAACGTTATACGTTATATAGTAATAGTATATAACGTTATACGTCATATAGTAATAGTATATAACGTTATACGTTATATAGTAATAGTATATAACGTTATACGTTATATAGTAATAGTATATAACGTTATACGTTATATAGTAATAGTATATAACGTTATACGTTATATAGTAATATTATATAACGTTATGCGTTATATAGTAATAGTATATAACGTTATACGTTATATAGTAATAGTATATAACGTTATGCGTTATATAGTAATAGTATATAAAGTTATACGATAGTATGGAATAGTATATATCGTTATACGTTATATAGTAATAGTATATAACGTTATACGTTATATAGTAATAGTATATAACGTTATACGTTATATAGTAATAGTATATAACGTTATACGTTAGTACGTAATAATATACAACGTTATACGTGATATGGTAATACTATATAACGTTATACGCTATTACGTAATAGTATATAACGTTATACGTTAATACGTAATAGTATATAACGTTATACGTTATATAGTAATATTATATAACGTTATGCGTTATATAGTAATAGTATATAACGTTATACGTTATATAGTAATAGTATATAACGTTATGCGTTATATAGTAATAGTATATAACGTTATACGATAGTATGGAATAGTATATATCGTTATACGTTATATAGTAATAGTATATAACGTTATACGTTATATAGTAATAGTATATAACGTTCTACGTTATATAGTAATAGTATATAACGTTACACGTTATATAGTAATAGTATATAACGTTATACGTTATATAGTAATAGTATATAACGTTATACGTTATATAGTAATAGTATATAACGTTATACGTTAGTACGTAATAATATACAACGTTATACGTGATATGGTAATACTATATAACGTTATACGCTATTACGTAATAGTATATAACGTTATACGTTAATACGTAATAGTATATATCGTTATAGGTTATATAGTAATAGTATATAGCGATATACGTTATATAGTAATAGTATATAACGTTATGCGTTATATAGTAATAGTATATAACGTTATACGTTATATAGTAATAGTATATAACGTTATACGTTATGTAGTAATAGTATATAACGTTATACGTTATATAGTAATAGTATATAACGTTATACGTTATATAGTAATATTATATAACATTATGCGTTATATAGTAATAGTATATAACGTTATACGTTATATAGTAATAGTATATAACGTTATGCGTTATATAGTAATAGTATATAAAGTTATACGTTATATAGTAATATTATATAACATTATGCGTTATATAGTAATAGTATATAACGTTATACGTTATATAGTAATAGTATATAACGTTATGCGTTATATAGTAATAGTATATAACGTTATACGTTATATAGTAATAGTATATAACGTTATACGTTATATAGTAATAGTATATAACGTTATACGTTATATAGTAATATTATATAACGTTATGCGTTATATAGTAATAGTATATAACGTTATACGTTATATAGTAATAGTATATAACGTTATGCGTTATATAGTAATAGTATATAACGTTATACGTTATATAGTAATAGTATATAACGTTATACGTCATATAGTAATAGTATATAACGTTATACGTGATATAGTAATAGTATATAACGTTATACGTTATATAGTAATAGTATATAACGTTATACGTTATATAGTAATAGTATATAACGTTATACGTTATATAGTAATATTATATAACATTATGCGTTATATAGTAATAGTATATAACGTTATACGTTATATAGTAATAGTATATAACGTTATGCGTTATATAGTAATAGTATATAAAGTTATACGATAGTATGGAATAGTATATATCGTTATACGTTATATAGTAATAGTATATAACGTTATGCGTTATATAGTAATAGTATATAACGTTATACGTTATATAGTAATAGTATATAACGTTATGCGTTATATAGTAATAGTATATAACGTTATACGTTATATAGTAATAGTATATAACGTTATACGTTATATAGTAATAGTATATAACGTTATACGTTATATAGTAATATTATATAACGTTATGCGTTATATAGTAATAGTATATAACGTTATACGTTATATAGTAATAGTATATAACGTTATGCGTGATATAGTAATAGTATATAACGTTATACGTTATATAGTAATAGTATATAACGTTATACGTCATATAGTAATAGTATATAACGTTATACGTGATATAGTAATAGTATATAACGTTATACGTTATATAGTAATAGTATATAACGTTATACGTTATATAGTAATAGTATATAACGTTATACGTTATATAGTAATATTATATAACATTATGCGTTATATAGTAATAGTATATAACGTTATACGTTATACAGTAATAGTATATAACGTTATGCGTTATATAGTAATAGTATATAACGTTATACGTTATATAGTAATAGTATATAACGTTATACGTTATATAGTAATAGTATATAACGTTATACGTTATATAGTAATATTATATAACGTTATGCGTTATATAGTAATAGTATATAACGTTATACGTTATATAGTAATAGTATATAACGTTATGCGTTATATAGTAATAGTATATAACGTTATACGTTATATAGTAATAGTATATAACGTTATACGTCATATAGTAATAGTATATAACGTTATACGTGATATAGTAATAGTATATAACGTTATACGTTATATAGTAATAGTATATAACGTTATACGTTATATAGTAATAGTATATAACGTTATACGTTATATAGTAATATTATATAACATTATGCGTTATATAGTAATAGTATATAACGTTATACGTTATATAGTAATAGTATATAACGTTATGCGTTATATAGTAATAGTATATAAAGTTATACGATAGTATGGAATAGTATATATCGTTATACGTTATATAGTAATAGTATATAACGTTATACGTTATATAGTAATAGTATATAACGTTATACGTGATATAGTAATAGTATATAACGTTATACGATAGTACGTAATAATATACAACGTTATACGTGATATGGCAATACTATATAACGTTATACGTTATTACGTAATAGTATATAACGTTATACGTTATATAGTAATAGTATATAACGTTATACGTTATATAGTAATATTATATAACGTTATGCGTTATATAGTAATAGTATATAACGTTATACGTTATATAGTAATAGTATATAACGTTATGCGTTATATAGTAATAGTATATAACGTTATACGTTATATAGTAATAGTATATAACGTTATACGTTATATAGTAATAGTATATAACGTTATACGTTATATAGTAATATTATATAACGTTATGCGTTATATAGTAATAGTATATAACGTTATACGTTATATAGTAACAGTATATAACGTTATGCGTTATATAGTAATAGTATATAAAGTTATACGATAGTATGGAATAGTATATATCGTTATACGTTATATAGTAATAGTATATAACGTTATACGTTATATAGTAATAGTATATAACGTTGTACGTTATATAGTAATAGTATATAACGTTATACGTTAGTACGTAATAATATACAACGTTATACGTGATATGGTAATACTATATAACGTTATACGCTATTACGTAATAGTATATAACGTTATACGTTAATACGTAATAGTATATAACGTTATACGTTATATAGTAATATTATATAACGTTATGCGTTATATAGTAATAGTATATAACGTTATACGTTATATAGTAATAGTATATAACGTTATGCGTTATATAGTAATAGTATATAACGTTATACGATAGTATGGAATAGTATATATCGTTATACGTTATATAGTAATAGTATATAACGTTATACGTTATATAGTAATAGTATATAACGTTCTACGTTATATAGTAATAGTATATAACGTTACACGTTATATAGTAATAGTATATAACGTTATACGTTATATAGTAATAGTATATAACGTTATACGTTATATAGTAATAGTATATAACGTTATACGTTAGTACGTAATAATATACAACGTTATACGTGATATGGTAATACTATATAACGTTATACGCTATTACGTAATAGTATATAACGTTATACGTTAATACGTAATAGTATATATCGTTATAGGTTATATAGTAATAGTATATAGCGATATACGTTATATAGTAATAGTATATAACGTTATACGTTATATAGTAATAGTATATAACGTTATACGTTATATAGTAATATTATATAACGTTATGCGTTATATAGTAATAGTATATAACGTTATACGTTATATAGTAATAGTATATAACGTTATACGTTATATAGTAATAGTATATAACGTTATACGTTATATAGTAATAGTATATCACGTTATACGTTAGTACGTAATTATATACAACGTTATACGTTATATGGTAATACTATACAACGTTATACGTTATATAGTAATAGTATATAACGTTAGACGTTATATAGTAATAGCATATAACGTTATACGTTATATAGTAATATTATATAACGTTATGCGTTATATAGTAATAGTATATAATGTTATACGTTATATAGTAATAGTATATAACGTTACACGTTATATAGTAATATTATATAACGTTATGCGTTATATAGTAATAGTATATAACGTTATACGTTATATAGTAATAGTATATAACGTTATACGTTATATAGTAATAGTATATAACGTTATACGTTATATAGTAATAGTATATAACGTTATACGTTATATAGTAATAGTATATAACGTTATACGTTATATAGTAATAGCATATAACGTTATACGTTATATAGTAATAGTATATAACGTTATACGTTATATAGTAATAGTATATAACGTTATACGTTATATAGTAATAGTATATAACGTTATACGTTAGTACGCAATAATATACAACGTTATACGTGATATGGCAATACTATATAACGTTATACGTTGTTACGTAATAGTATATAACGTTATACGTTATTACGTAATAGTATACAACGTTATACGTGATATGGTAAAACTATATAACGTTATACGTTAATACGTAATAGTATATATCGTTATACGTTATATAGTAATAGTATATAGCGATATACGTTATATAGTAATAGTATATAACGTTATACGTTAGTACGTAATAGTATATAACGTTATACGTTATATGGTAATACTATACAACGTTATACGTTATATAGTAATATTATATAACGTTATGCGTTATATAGTAATAGTATATAACATTATACGATAGTACGTAATGGTATATAACGTTATACGTGATATGGTAATACTATATAACGTTATACGCTATTACGTAATAGTATATAACGTTATACGTTAATACGTAATAGTATATATCGTTATACGTCATATAGTAATAGTATATAGCGATATACGTTATATAGTAATAGTATATAACGTTATACGTTAGTACGTAATAGTATATAACGTTATACGTTAATACGTAATAGTATATATCGTTATACGTTATATAGTAACAGTATATAACGTTATACGTTATATAGTATAAGTCTATAACGTTATACGTTATATAGTAATAGTATATAACGTTATACGTGATATAGTAATAGTATATAACGTTATACGTTATATAGTATAAGTATATAACGTTATACGTTATATAGTAATAGTATATAACGTTATACGTTATATAGTATAAGTATATAACGTTATACGTTATATAGTAATAGTATATAACGTTATACGTGATATAGTAATAGTATATAACGTTATACGATAGTACGTAATAATATACAACGTTATACGTGATATGGCAATACTATATAACGTTATACGTTATTACGTAATAGTATATAACGTTATACGTTATATAGTAATAGTATATAACGTTATACGTTATATAGTAATAGTATATAACGTTATACGTTATATTGTAATAGTATATAACGTTATACGTTATATAGTAATAGTATATAACGTTATACGTTATATAGTAATATTATATAACGTTATGCGTTATATAGTAATAGTATATAACGTTATACGTTATATAGTAATAGTATATAACGTTATGCGTTATATAGTAATAGTATATAACGTTATACGTTATATAGTAATAGTATATAACGTTATACGTCATATAGTAATAGTATATAACGTTATACGTTATATAGTAATAGTATATAACGTTATACGTTATATAGTAATAGTATATAACGTTATACGTTATATAGTAATAGTATATAACGTTATACGTTATATAGTAATATTATATAACGTTATGCGTTATATAGTAATAGTATATAACGTTATACGTTATATAGTAATAGTATATAACGTTATGCGTTATATAGTAATAGTATATAAAGTTATACGATAGTATGGAATAGTATATATCGTTATACGTTATATAGTAATAGTATATAACGTTATACGTTATATAGTAATAGTATATAACGTTATACGTGATATAGTAATAGTATATAACGTTATACGATAGTACGTAATAATATACAACGTTATACGTGATATGGCAATACTATATAACGTTATACGTTATTACGTAATAGTATATAACGTTATACGTTATATAGTAATAGTATATAACGTTATACGTTATATAGTAATAGTATATAACGTTATACGTTAGTACGTAATAGTATATAACGTTATACGTTATATGGTAATACTATACAACGTTATACGTTATATAGTAATATTATATAACGTTATGCGTTATATAGTAATAGTATATAACATTATACGATAGTACGTAATGGTATATAACGTTATACGTGATATGGTAATACTATATAACGTTATACGCTATTACGTAATAGTATATAACGTTATACGTTAATACGTAATAGTATATATCGTTATACGTTATATAGTAATAGTATATAGCGATATACGTTATATAGTAATAGTATATAACGGTATACGTTTGTACGCAATAGTATATAACGTTATACGTTAATACGTAATAGTATATATCGTTATACGTTATATAGTAACAGTATATAACGTTATACGTTATATAGTAATAGTATATAACGTTATACGTTATATAGTATAAGTATATAACGTTATACGTTATATAGTAATAGTATATAACGTTATACGTTATATAGTATAGGTATATAACGTTATACGTTATATAGTAATAGTATATAACGTTATACGTTATATAGTAATATTATATAACGTTATGCGTTATATAGTAACAGCATATAACGTTATACGTTATATAGTAATAGTATATAACGTTATACGTTATATAGTAATAGTATATAACGTTATACGTTATATAGTAATATTATATAACGTTATGCGTTATATAGTAATAGCATAGAACGTTATACGTTATATAGTAATTGTATATAACGTTATACGTTATATAGTAATAGTATATAACGTTATACGTTAGTACGTAATAATATACAACGTTATACGTGATATGGCAATACTATATAACGTTATACGTTATTACGTAATAGTATATAACGTTATACGTTATTACGTAATAGTATACAACGTTATACGTGATATGGTAAAACTATATAACGTTATACGTTAATACGTAATAGTATATATCGTTATACGTTATATAGCAATAGTATATAACGTTATACGTTATATAGTAATAGTATATAACGTTATACGTTATATAGTATAAGTATATAACGTTATACGTTACATAGTAATAGTATATAACGTTATACGTTATATAGTATAAGTATATAACGTTATACGTTATATAGTAATAGTATATAACGTTATACGTTATATAGTATAAGTATATAACGTTATACGTTATATAGTAATAGTATATAACGTTATACGTGATATAGTAATAGTATATAACGTTATACGATAGTACGTAATAATATACAACGTTATACGTGATATGGCAATACTATATAACGTTATACGTTATTACGTAATAGTATATAACGTTATACGTTATATAGTAATAGTATATAACGTTATACGTTATATAGTAATAGTATATAACGTTATACGTTATATAGTAATAGTATATAACGTTATACGTTATATAGTAATAGTATATAACGTTATACGTTATATAGTAATATTATATAACGTTATGCGTTATATAGTAATAGTATATAACGTTATACGTTATATAGTAATAGTATATAACGTTATGCGTTATATAGTAATAGTATATAACGTTATACGTTATATAGTAATAGTATATAACGTTATACGTCATATAGTAATAGTATATAACGTTATACGTGATATAGTAATAGTATATAACGTTATACGTTATATAGTAATAGTATATAACGTTATACGTTATATAGTAATAGTATATAACGTTATACGTTATATAGTAATATTATATAACATTATGCGTTATATAGTAATAGTATATAACGTTATACGTTATATAGTAATAGTATATAACGTTATGCGTTATATAGTAATAGTATATAAAGTTATACGATAGTATGGAATAGTATATATCGTTATACGTTATATAGTAATAGTATATAACGTTATACGTTATATAGTAATAGTATATAACGTTATACGTGATATAGTAATAGTATATAACGTTATACGATAGTACGTAATAATATACAACGTTATACGTGATATGGCAATACTATATAACGTTATACGTTATTACGTAATAGTATATAACGTTATACGTTATATAGTAATAGTATATAACGTTATACGTTATATAGTAATATTATATAACGTTATGCGTTATATAGTAATAGTATATAAAGTTATACGATAGTATGGAATAGTATATATCGTTATACTTTATATAGTAATAGTATATAACGTTATACGTTATATAGTAATAGTATATAACGTTATACGTGATATGGTAATACTATATAACGTTATACGTTAGTACGTAATAATATACAACGTTATACGTGATATGGTAATACTATATAACGTTATACGCTATTACGTAATAGTATATAACGTTATACGTTAATACGTAATAGTATATATCGTTATACGTTATATAGTAATAGTATATAGCGATATACGTTATATAGTAATAGTATATAACGTTATACGTTAGTACGTAATAGTATATAACGTTATACGTTAATACGTAATAGTATATATCGTTATACGTTATATAGTAACAGTATATAACGTTATACGTTATATAGTATAAGTATATAACGTTATACGTTATATAGTAATAGTATATAACGTTATACGTTATATAGTATAGGTATATAACGTTATACGTTATATAGTAATAGTATATAACGTTATACGTTATATAGTAATAGTATATAACGTTATACGTTAGTACGTAATAGTATATAACGTTATACGTTATATGGTAATACTATACAACGTTATACGTTATATAGTAATATTATATAACGTTATGCGTTATATAGTAATAGTATATAACGTTATACGATAGTACGTAATGGTATATAACGTTATACGTGATATGGTAATACTATATAACGTTATACGCTATTACGTAATAGTATATAACGTTATACGTTAATACGTAATAGTATATATCGTTATACGTTATATAGTAATAGTATATAGCGATATACGTTATATAGTAATAGTATATAACGTTATACGTTAGTACGTAATAGTATATAACGTTATACGTTAATACGTAATAGTATATATCGTTATACGTTATATAGTAACAGTATATAACGTTATACGTTATATAGTAATAGTATATAACGTTATACGTTGTATAGTATAAGTATATAACGTTATACGTTATATAGTAATAGTATATAACGTTATACGTTATATAGTATAGGTATATAACGTTATACGTTATATAGTAATAGTATATAACGTTATACGTTATATAGTAATATTATATAACATTTTGCGTTATATAGTAATAGTATATAACGTTATACGTTATATAGTAATAGTATATAACGTTATACGTTATATAGTAATAGTATATAACGTTATACGTTATATAGTAATAGTATATAACGTTATACGTTATATAGTAATATTATATAACGTTATGCGTTATATAGTAATAGTATATAACGTTATACGTTATATAGTAATAGTATATAACGTTATGCGTTATATAGTAATAGTATATAACGTTATACGATAGTACGTAATGGTATATAACGTTATACGTGATATGGTAATACTATATAACGTTATGCGCTATTACGTAATAGTATATAACGTTATACGTTAATACGTAATAGTATATATCGTTGTACGTTATATAGTAATAGTATATATCGTTATACGTTATATAGTAATAGTATATAACGTTATACGTTATATAGTAATATTATATAACGTTATGCGTTATATAGTAATAGTATATAACGTTATACGTTATATAGTAATAGTATATAACGTTATGCGTTATATAGTAATAGTATATAACGTTATACGATAGTACGGAATAGTATATATCGTTATACGTTGTATAGTAATAGTATATAACGTTATACGTTATATAGTATAGGTATATAACGTTATACGTTATATAGTAATAGTATATAACGTTATACGTTATATAGTAATATTATATAACGTTATGCGTTATATAGTAATAGTATATAACGTTATACGTTATATAGTATAGGTATATAACGTTATACGTTATATAGTAATAGTATATAACGTTATACGTTATATAGTATAGGTATATAACGTTATACGTTATATAGTAACAGTATATAACGTTATACGTTATATAGTAATAGTATATAACGTTATACGTTATATAGTATAGGTATATAACGTTATACGTTATATAGTAATATTATATAACGTTATGCGTTATATAGTAATAGCATATAACGTTATACGTTATATAGTAATAGTATATAACGTTACACGTTATATAGTAATATTATATAACGTTATGCGTTATATAGTAATAGTATATAACGTTATACGTTATATAGTAATAGTATATAACGTTATACGTTATATAGTAATACTATATAACGTTATACGTTATATAGTAATAGTATATAACGTTATACGTTATATAGTAATAGTATATAACGTTATACGTTATATAGTAATAGCATATAACGTTATACGTTATATAGTGATAGTATATAACGTTATACGTTATATAGTAATAGTATATAACGTTATAAGTTAGTACGTAATAGTATACAACGTTATACGTGATATGGCAATACTATATAACGTTATACGTTATTACGTAATAGTATATAACGTTATACGTTATTACGTAATAGTATACAACGTTATACGTGATATGGTAAAACTGTATAACGTTATACGTTAATACGTAATAGTATATATCGTTATACGTTATATAGTAATAGTATATAACGTTATACGTTATATAGTAATAGTATATAGCGATATACGTTATATAGTAATAGTATATAACGTTATACGTTAGTACGTAATAGTATATAACGTTATACGTTATATGGTAATACTATACAACGTTATACGTTATATAGTAATAGTATATAACGTTATACGATAGTACGTAATGGTATATAACGTTATACGTGATATGGTAATACTATATAACGTTATACGCTATTACGTAATAGTATATAACGTTATACGTTAATACGTAATAGTATATATCGTTATACGTTATATAGTAATAGTATATAGCGATATACGTTATATAGTAATAGTATATAACGTTATACGTTAGTACGTAATAGTATATAACGTTATACGTTAATACGTAATAGTATATATCGTTATACGTTAGTACGTAATAGTATATAACGTTATACGTTATATAGTAATAGTGTATAACGTTATACGTTATATAGTAATAGTATATAACGTTATACGTTATATGGTAATACTATACAACGTTATACGTTATATAGTAATAGTATATAACGTTATACGTTATATAGTAATAGTATATAACGCTATACGTTATATAGTAATATTATATAACGTTATGCGTTATATAGTAATAGTATATAACGTTATACGTTATATAGTATAGGTATATAACGTTATACGTTATATAGTAATAGTATATAACGTTATACGTTAATACGTAATAGTATATATCGTTATACGTTATATAGTAATAGTATATAGCGATATACGTTATATAGTAATAGTATATAACGTTATACGTTAGTACGTAATAGTATATAACGTTATACGTTAATACGTAATAGTATATATCGTTATACGTTATATAGTAACAGTATATAACGTTATACGTTATATAGTATAAGTATATAACGTTATACGTTATATAGTAATAGTATATAACGTTATACGTTATATAGTATAGGTATATAACGTTATACGTTATATAGTAACAGTATATAACGTTATACGTTATGTAGTAATAGTATATAACGTTATACGTTATATAGTATAGGTATATAACGTTATACGTTATATAGTAATATTATATAACGTTATGCGTTATATAGTAATAGCATATAACGTTATACGTTATATAGTAATAGTATATAGCGATATACGTTATATAGTAATAGTATATAACGTTATACGTTAGTACGTAATAGTATATAACGTTATACGTTATATAGTAATATTATATAACGTTATACGTTATATAGTAATAGCATATAACGTTATACGTTATATAGTAATAGTATATAACGTTATACGTTATATAGTAATAGTATATAACGTTATACGTTAGTACGTAATAATATACAACGTTATACGTGATATGGCAATACTATATAACGTTATACGTTATTACGTAATAGTATATAACGTTATACGTTATTACGTAATAGTATACAACGTTATACGTGATATGGTAAAACTATATAACGTTATACGTTAATACGTAATAGTATATATCGTTATACGTTATATAGTAATAGTATATAACGTTATACGTTATATAGTAATAATATATAGCGATATACGTTATATAGTAATAGTATATAACGTTATACGTTAGTACGTAATAGTATATAACGTTATACGTTATATGGTAATACTATACAACGTTATACGTTATATAGTAATATTATATAACGTTATGCGTTATATAGTAATAGTATATAACGTTATACGATAGTACGTAATGGTATATAACGTTATACGTGATATGGTAATACTATATAACGTTATACGCTATTACGTAATAGTATATAACGTTATACGTTAATACGTAATAGTATATATCGTTATACGTTATATAGTAATAGTATATAGCGATATACGTTATATAGTAATAGTATATAACGTTATACGTTAGTACGTAATAGTATATAACGTTATACGTTAATACGAAATAGTATATATCGTTATACGTTATATAGTAACAGTATATAACGTTATACGTTATATAGTAATAGTATATAACGTTATACGTTATATAGTATAAGTATATAACGTTATACGTTATATAGTAATAGTATATAACGTTATACGTTATATAGTATAGGTATATAACGTTATACGTTATATAGTAATAGTATATAACGTTATACGTTATATAGTAATATTATATAACGTTTTGCGTTATATAGTAATAGTATATAACGTTATACGTTATATAGTAATAGTATATAACGTTATACGTTATATAGTAATAGTATATAACGTTATACGTTATATAGTAATAGTATATAACGTTATACGTTATATAGTAATAGTATATAACGATATACGTTATATAGTAATAGTATATAACGTTATGCGTTATATAGTAATAGTATATAACGTTATACGATAGTACGTAATGGTATATAACGTTATACGTGATATGGTAATACTATATAACGTTATACGTTATATAGTAATAGTATATAACGTTATACGTTATATAGTAATAGTATATAACGATATACGTTATATAGTAATAGTATATAACGTTATGCGTTATATAGTAATAGTATATAACGTTATACGATAGTACGTAATGGTATATAACGTTATACGTGATATGGTAATACTATATAACGTTATACGCTATTACGTAATAGTATATAACGTTATACGTTAATACGTAATAGTATATATCGTTGTACGTTATATAGTAATAGTATATATCGTTATACGTTATATAGTAATAGTATATAACGTTATACGTTATATAGTAATATTATATAACGTTATGCGTTATATAGTAATAGTATATAACGTTATACGTTATATAGTAATAGTATATAACGTTATACGTTATATACTATTACTATATAACGTTATACGTTATATAGTAATAGTATATAACGTTATACGTTATATAGTAATAGTATATAACGTTATACGTTATATAGTAATAGCATATAACGTTATACGTTATATAGTAATAGTATATAACGTTATACGTTATATAGTAATAGTATATAACGTTATACGTTAGTACGTAATAATATACAACGTTATACGTGATATGGCAATACTATATAACGTTATACGTTATTACGTAATAGTATATAACGTTATACGTTATTACGTAATAGTATACAACGTTATACGTGATATGGTAAAACTGTATAACGTTATACGTTAATACGTAATAGTATATATCGTTATACGTTATATAGTAATAGTATATAACGTTATACGTTATATAGTAATAGTATATAGCGATATACGTTATATAGTAATAGTATATAACGTTATACGTTAGTACGTAATAGTATATAACGTTATACGTTATATGGTAATACTATACAACGTTATACGTTATATAGTAATAGTATATAACGTTATACGATAGTACGTAATGGTATATAACGTTATACGTGATATGGTAATACTATATAACGTTATACGCTATTACGTAATAGTATATAACGTTATACGTTAATACGTAATAGTATATATCGTTATACGTTATATAGTAATAGTATATAGCGATATACGTTATATAGTAATAGTATATAACGTTATACGTTAGTACGTAATAGTATATAACGTTATACGTTAATACGTAATAGTATATATCGTTATACGTTAGTACGTAATAGTATATAACGTTATACGTTATATAGTAATAGTGTATAACGTTATACGTTATATAGTAATAGTATATAACGTTATACGTTATATGGTAATACTATACAACGTTATACGTTATATAGTAATAGTATATAACGTTATACGTTATATAGTAATAGTATATAACGCTATACGTTATATAGTAATATTATATAACGTTATGCGTTATATAGTAATAGTATATAACGTTATACGTTATATAGTATAGGTATATAACGTTATACGTTATATAGTAATAGTATATAACGTTATACGTTAATACGTAATAGTATATATCGTTATACGTTATATAGTAATAGTATATAGCGATATACGTTATATAGTAATAGTATATAACGTTATACGTTAGTACGTAATAGTATATAACGTTATACGTTAATACGTAATAGTATATATCGTTATACGTTATATAGTAACAGTATATAACGTTATACGTTATATAGTATAAGTATATAACGTTATACGTTATATAGTAATAGTATATAACGTTATACGTTATATAGTATAGGTATATAACGTTATACGTTATATAGTAACAGTATATAACGTTATACGTTATGTAGTAATAGTATATAACGTTATACGTTATATAGTATAGGTATATAACGTTATACGTTATATAGTAATATTATATAACGTTATGCGTTATATAGTAATAGCATATAACGTTATACGTTATATAGTAATAGTATATAACGTTATACGTTATATAGTAATATTATATAACGTTATGCGTTATATAGTAATAGTATATAACGTTATACGTTATATAGTAATAGTATATAGCGATATACGTTATATAGTAATAGTATATAACGTTATACGTTAGTACGTAATAGTATATAACGTTATACGTTATATAGTAATATTATATAACGTTATACGTTATATAGTAATAGCATATAACGTTATACGTTATATAGTAATAGTATATAACGTTATACGTTATATAGTAATAGTATATAACGTTATACGTTAGTACGTAATAATATACAACGTTATACGTGATATGGCAATACTATATAACGTTATACGTTATTACGTAATAGTATATAACGTTATACGTTATTACGTAATAGTATACAACGTTATACGTGATATGGTAAAACTATATAACGTTATACGTTAATACGTAATAGTATATATCGTTATACGTTATATAGTAATAGTATATAACGTTATACGTTATATAGTAATAGTATATAGCGATATACGTTATATAGTAATAGTATATAACGTTATACGTTAGTACGTAATAGTATATAACGTTATACGTTATATGGTAATACTATACAACGTTATACGTTATATAGTAATATTATATAACGTTATGCGTTATATAGTAATAGTATATAACGTTATACGATAGTACGTAATGGTATATAACGTTATACGTGATATGGTAATACTATATAACGTTATACGCTATTACGTAATAGTATATAACGTTATACGTTAATACGTAATAGTATATATCGTTATACGTTATATAGTAATAGTATATAGCGATATACGTTATATAGTAATAGTATATAACGTTATACGTTAGTACGTAATAGTATATAACGTTATACGTTAATACGTAATAGTATATATCGTTATACGTTATATAGTAACAGTATATAACGTTATACGTTATATAGTAATAGTATATAACGTTATACGTTATATAGTATAAGTATATAACGTTATACGTTATATAGTAATAGTATATAACGTTATACGTTATATAGTATAGGTATATAACGTTATACGTTATATAGTAATAGTATATAACGTTATACGTTATATAGTAATATTATATAACGTTTTGCGTTATATAGTAATAGTATATAACGTTATACGTTATATAGTAATAGTATATAACGTTATACGTTATATAGTAATAGTATATAACGTTATACGTTATATAGTAATATTATATAACGTTATGCGTTATATAGTAATAGTATATAACGTTATACGTTATATAGTAATAGTATATAACGTTATACGTTAGTACGTAATAATATACAACGTTATACGTGATATGGCAATACTATATAACATCATACGTTATTACGTAATAGTATCTAACGTTATACGTTATTACGTAATAGTATACAACGTTATACGTGATATGGTAATACTATATAACGTTATACGTTAGTACGTAATAATATACAACGTTATACGTGATATGGTAATACTATATAACGTTATACGCTATTACGTAAGAGTATATAACGTTATACGTTAATACGTAATAGTATATATCGTTATACGTTATATAGTAATAGTATATAACGTTATACGCTATATAGTAATAGTGTATAACGTTATACGTTATATAGTAATAGTATATAACGTTATACGTTATATGGTAATACTATACAACGTTATACGTTATATAGTAATAGTATATAACGTTATACGTTATATAGTAATTGTATATAACGCTATACGTTATATAGTAATATTATATAACGTTATGCGTTATATAGTAATAGTATATAACGTTATACGTTATATAGTAATAGTATATAACGTTATACGTTATATAGTAATAGTATATAACGTTATGCGTTATATAGTAATAGTATATAACGTTATACGATAGTACGGAATAGTATATATCGTTATACGTTATATAGTAATAGTATATAACGTTATACGTTATATAGTAATAGTATATAACGTTCTACGTTATATAGTAATAGTATATAACGTTATACGTTATATGGTAATACTATACAACGTTATACGTTATATAGTAATAGTATAGAACGCTATACGTTATATAGTAATAGTATATAACGTTATACGTTATATAGTAATATTATATAACGTTATGCGTTATATAGTAATAGTATATAACGTTATACGTTATATAGTAATAGTATATAACGTTATACGTTAGTACGTAATAATATACAACGTTATACGTGATACGGGAATACTATATACCATTGTACGTTATTACGTAACAGTATCTAACGTTATACGTTATTACGTAATAGTATACAACGTTATACGTGATATGGTAATACTATATAACGTTATACGTTAGTACGTAATAATATACAACTTTATACGTGATATGGTAATACTATATAACGTTATACGCTATTACGTAATAGTATATAACGTTATACGTTAATACGTAATAGTATATATCGTTATACGTTATATAGTAGTAGTATATAACGTTATACGTTATATAGTAATAGTGTATAACGTTATACGTTATATAGTAATAGTATATAACGTTATACGTTATATGGTAATACTATACAACGTTATACGTTATATAGTAATAGTATAGAACGCTATACGTTATATAGTAATAGTATATAACGTTATACGTTATATAGTAATAGTATATAACGCTATACGTTATATAGTAATATTATATAACGTTATGCGTTATATAGTAATAGTATATAACGTTATACGTTATATAGTATTAGCATATAACGTTATGCGTTATATAGTAATAGTATGTTGGAGATGCAGAGACATCGAGCCTCTCTTTTGGAAGATTTCTCAATACTTGGGCTCGGGGTGACATAACTGGTCGCCGAACGTAGCCACGGTCACGGGATGAACGAAATGTTTTACAAAGGAGGTTCCAGTGTTAAGGGATACGCTGTATAAACAATCAAGTCTTGATCAGGAGCAATGCTGGTTTATGTGGAACTGCCTAGTTACGGCGCTTGGGCATTTGTTGATATTCCCGATCGATGTGTATTTGATATATGTAACTGTATCTGTCTTTTATTTTGCAATCTCCTTGGAGAGTTTACTGTCATCGTCTTGGAGTCAGTCTTAGAGAAACCCTGTGCCAGAGTGAACGTGTCAGTGTGCTATCAAAAATATATTAAAACGTACAGAAAGTATCCCGTTGACCGTGGATTCGTTACAGAACCCAAGAATATTATTTAAAGCATTTGTTTACTTATTGTTTGTTATCTTAGTTAACCGATAAACTAATTATTTATCAATCTTTGTAAAGAAATATAATTTTATGTAAATACAACCTTTATTGAACATCATGATGGCAAATGCTAACGAAGAATCGTCTCGCGCTCGAAATCCAAGCGACAATTCGACATATATAATAATTCGACATATATTCGACATATATTCGTTATACGTTATATAGTAATAGTATATAACGTTATGCGTTATGTAGTAATAGTATATAACGTTATACGTTATATAGTAATAGTATATAACGTTATACGTTATATAGTAATAGTATATAACGTTATACGTTATATAGTAATAGTATATAATTTTATACGTTATATAGTAATAGTATATAACGTTATACGTCAATACGTAATAGTATATAACGTTATACGTTATATAGTAATAGTATATAACGTTATACGTTATATAGTAATAGTATATAACGTTATACGTTATATAGTAATAGTATATAACGTTATACGTTATATAGTAATATTATATAACGTTATGCGTTATATAGTAATAGTATATAACGTTATACGTTATATAGTAATAGTATATAACGTTATACGTTATATAGTAATATTATATAACGTTATGCGTTATATTGTAATAGTATATAACGTTATACGATAGTACGTAATGGTATATAACGTTATACGTGATATGGTAATAATATATAACGTTATACGCTATTACGTAATAGTATATAACGTTATACGTTAATACGTAATAGTATATATCGTTATACGTTATATAGTAATAGTATATAGCGATATACGTTATATAGTAATAGTATATAGCGATATACGTTATATACTATTACTATATAACGTTATACGTTAGTACGTAATAGTATATAACGTTATACGTTAATACGTAATAGTATATATCGTTATACGTTATATAGTAACAGTATATAACGTTATACGTTATATAGTAATAGTATATAACGTTATACGTTATATAGTAATATTATATAACGTTATGCGTTATATAGTAATAGTATATAACGTTATACGTTATATAGTAATAGAATATAACGTTATACGTTATATAGTAATAGTATATAACGTTATACGTTATATAGTAATTTTATATAACGTTATGTGTTATATAGTAATAGCATAGAACGTTATGCGTTATATAGTAATAGTATATAACGTTATACGATAGTATGGAATAGTATATATCGTTATACGTTATATAGTAATAGCATATAACGTTATACGTTATATAGTAATAGTATATAACCTTATGCATTATATAGTAATATTATATAACGTTATGCGTTATATAGTAATAGTATATAACGTTATACGTTATATAGTAATAGTATATAACGTTATGCGTTATATAGTAATAGTATATAACGTTATACGTTATATAGTAATATTATATAACGTTATGCGTTATATAGTAATAGTATATAACGTTATACGATAGTACGGAATAGTATATATCGTTATACGTTATAAAGTAATAGTATATAACGTTATACGTTATATAGTAATAGTATATAACGTTATACGTTATATAGTAATAGTATATAACGTTATACGTTATATAGTAATATTATATAACGTTATGCGTTATATAGTAATAGTATATAACGTTATACGTTATATAGTAATAGTATATAACGTTATACGTTATATAGTAATAGTATATATCGTTATACGTTATATAGTAATAGTATATAACGTTATACGTTATATAGTAATAGTATATAACGTTATACGTTAGTACGTAATAATATACAACGTTATACGTGATATGGTAATACTATATAACGTTATACGTTAATACGTAATAGTATATATCGTTATACGTTATATAGGAATAGTATATAACGTTATACGTTATATAGTAATAGTATATAACGTTATACGTTATATAGTAATAGTATATAACGTTATACGTTATATAGTAATAGTATATAACGTTATACGTTAGTACGTAATAGTATATAACGTTATACGTTAATACGTAATAGTATATATCGTTATACGTTATATAGTAACAGTATATAACGTTATACGTTATATAGTAATAGTATATAACGTTATACGTTATATAGTAATATTATATAACGTTATGCGTTATATAGTAATAGTATATAACGTTATACGTTATATAGTAATAGAATATAACGTTATACGTTATATAGTAATAGTATATAACGTTATACGTTATATAGTAATAGTATATAACCTTATGCGTTATATAGTAATATTATATAACGTTATGCGTTATATAGTAATAGTATATAACGTTATACGTTATATAGTAATAGTATATAACGTTATGCGTTATATAGTAATAGTATATAACGTTATACGTTATATAGTAATAGTATATAACGTTATGCGTTATATAGTAATAGTATATAACGTTATACGATAGTACGGAATAGTATATATCGTTATACGTTATAAAGTAATAGTATATAACGTTATACGTTATATAGTAATAGTATATAACGTTATACGTTATATAGTAATAGTATATAACGTTATACGTTATATAGTAATATTGTATAACGTTATGCGTTATATAGTAATAGTATATAACGTTATACGTTATATAGTAACAGTATATAACGTTATACGTTATATAGTATAAGTATATAACGTTATACGTTATATAGTAATAGTATATAACGTTATACGTTATATAGTATAGGTATATAACGTTATACGTTATATAGTAACAGTATATAACGTTATACGTTATGTAGTAATAGTATATAACGTTATACGTTATATAGTATAGGTATATAACGTTATACGTTATATAGTAATATTATATAACGTTATGCGTTATATAGTAATAGCATATAACGTTATACGTTATATAGTAATAGTATATAACGTTATACGTTATATAGTAATATTATATAACGTTATGCGTTATATAGTAATAGTATATAACGTTATACGTTATATAGTAATAGTATATAGCGATATACGTTATATAGTAATAGTATATAACGTTATACGTTAGTACGTAATAGTATATAAAGTTATAAGTTATATAGTAATATTATATAACGTTATACGTTATATAGTAATAGCATATAACGTTATACGTTATATAGTAATAGTATATAACGTTATACGTTATATAGTAATAGTATATAACGTTATACGTTAGTACGTAATAATATACAACGTTATACGTGATATGGCAATACTATATAACGTTATACGTTATTACGTAATAGTATATAACGTTATACGTTATTACGTAATAGTATACAACGTTATACGTGATATGGTAAAACTATATAACGTTATACGTTAATACGTAATAGTATATATCGTTATACGTTATATAGTAATAGTATATAACGTTATACGTTATATAGTAATAGTATATAGCGATATACGTTATATAGTAATAGTATATAACGTTATACGTTAGTACGTAATAGTATATAACGTTATACGTTATATGGTAATACTATACAACGTTATACGTTATATAGTAATATTATATAACGTTATGCGTTATATAGTAATAGTATATAACGTTATACGATAGTACGTAATGGTATATAACGTTATACGTGATATGGTAATACTATATAACGTTATACGCTATTACGTAATAGTATATAACGTTATACGTTAATACGTAATAGTATATATCGTTATACGTTATATAGTAATAGTATATAGCGATATACGTTATATAGTAATAGTATATAACGTTATACGTTAGTACGTAATAGTATATAACGTTATACGTTAATACGTAATAGTATATATCGTTATACGTTATATAGTAACAGTATATAACGTTATACGTTATATAGTAATAGTATATAACGTTATACGTTATATAGTATAAGTATATAACGTTATACGTTATATAGTAATAGTATATAACGTTATACGTTATATAGTATAGGTATATAACGTTATACGTTATATAGTAATAGTATATAACGTTATACGTTATATAGTAATATTATATAACGTTTTGCGTTATATAGTAATAGTATATAACGTTATACGTTATATAGTAATAGTATATAACGTTATACGTTATATAGTAATATTATATAACGTTATGCGTTATATTGTAATAGTATATAACGTTATACGATAGTACGTAATGGTATATAACGTTATACGTGATATGGTAATAATATATAACGTTATACGCTATTACGTAATAGTATATAACGTTATACGTTAATACGTAATAGTATATATCGTTATACGTTATATAGTAATAGTATATAGCGATATACGTTATATAGTAATAGTATATAGCGATATACGTTATATAGTAATAGTATATAACGTTATACGTTAGTACGTAATAGTATATAACGTTATACGTTAATACGTAATAGTATATATCGTTATACGTTATATAGTAACAGTATATAACGTTATACGTTATATAGTAATAGTATATAACGTTATACGTTATATAGTAATATTATATAACGTTATGCGTTATATAGTAATAGTATATAACGTTATACGTTATATAGTAATAGAATATAACGTTATACGTTATATAGTAATAGTATATAACGTTATACGTTATATAGTAATTTTATATAACGTTATGTGTTATATAGTAATAGCATAGAACGTTATGCGTTATATAGTAATAGTATATAACGTTATACGATAGTATGGAATAGTATATATCGTTATACGTTATATAGTAATAGCATATAACGTTATACGTTATATAGTAATAGTATATAACCTTATGCATTATATAGTAATATTATATAACGTTATGCGTTATATAGTAATAGTATATAACGTTATACGTTATATAGTAATAGTATATAACGTTATGCGTTATATAGTAATAGTATATAACGTTATACGTTATATAGTAATATTATATAACGTTATGCGTTATATAGTAATAGTATATAACGTTATACGATAGTACGGAATAGTATATATCGTTATACGTTATAAAGTAATAGTATATAACGTTATACGTTATATAGTAATAGTATATAACGTTATACGTTATATAGTAATAGTATATAACGTTATACGTTATATAGTAATATTATATAACGTTATGCGTTATATAGTAATAGTATATAACGTTATACGTTATATAGTAATAGTATATAACGTTATACGTTATATAGTAATAGTATATATCGTTATACGTTATATAGTAATAGTATATAACGTTATACGTTATATAGTAATAGTATATAACGTTATACGTTAGTACGTAATAATATACAACGTTATACGTGATATGGTAATACTATATAACGTTATACGTTAATACGTAATAGTATATATCGTTATACGTTATATAGGAATAGTATATAACGTTATACGTTATATAGTAATAGTATATAACGTTATACGTTATATAGTAATAGTATATAACGTTATACGTTATATAGTAATAGTATATAACGTTATACGTTATATAGTAATAGTATATAACGTTATACGTTATATAGTAATAGTATATAACGTTATACGTTATATAGTAATAGTATATAACGCATAACGTTATATACTATTACTATATAACGTTATGCGTTATATAGTAATAGTATATAACGTTATACGTTATATAGTAATAGTATATAACGTTATGCGTTATATAGTAATAGTATGTCGGAGATGCAGAGACATCGAGCCTTTCTTTTGGAAGATTTCTCAATGCTTGGGCTCGGGGTGACATAACTGGTCGCCGAACGTAGCCACGGTCACGGGATGAACGAAATGTTTAACAAAGGAGGTTCCAGTGTTAAGGGATACGCTGTATAAACAATCAAGTCTTGATCAGGAGCAATGCTGGTTTATGTGGAACTGCCTAGTTACGGCGCTTGGGAATTTGTTGATATTCCCGATCGATATGTATTAGATATATGTAACTGTATCTGTCTTTTATTTTGCAATCTCCTTGGAGAGTACACTGTCATCGTCTTGGAGTCAGTCTTAGAGAAACCCTGTGCCAGAGTGAACATGTCAGTGTGCTATCAAAAAAATATTAAAACGTACAGAAAGTATCCGGTTGACCGTGGATTCGTTACAGAACCCAAGAATATTATTTAAAGCATTTGTTTACTTATTGTTTGTTATCTCAGTTAACCGATAAACTAATTATTTATCAAAGTTTGTAAAAAAATATAATTTTATGTAAATACAACCTTTATTGAACATCATGATGGCAAATGCTAACGAAGAATCGTCTCGCGCTCGAAATCCAAGCGACAATTCGACATATATAATAATTCGACATATATTCGACATATATTCGTTATACGTTATATAGTAATAGTATATAACGTTATGCGTTATGTAGTAATAGTATATAACGTTATACGTTATATAGTAATAGTATATAACGTTATACGTTATATAGTAATAGTATATAACGTTATACGTTATATAGTAATAGTATATAATTTTATACGTTATATAGTAATAGTATATAACGTTATACGTCAATACGTAATAGTATATAACGTTATACGTTATATAGTAATAGTATATAACGTTATACGTTATATAGTAATAGTATATAACGTTATACGTTATATAGTAATAGTATATAACGTTATACGTTATATAGTAATATTATATAACGTTATGCGTTAGATAGTAATAGTATATAACGTTATACGTTATATAGTAATAGTATATAACGTTATACGTTATATAGTAATATTATATAACGTTATGCGTTATATAGTAATAGTATATAACGTTATACGATAGTACGTAATGGTATATAACGTTATACGTGATATGGTAATAATATATAACGTTATACGCTATTACGTAATAGTATATAACGTTATACGTTAATACGTAATAGTATATATCGTTATACGTTATATAGTAATAGTATATAGCGATATACGTTATATAGTAATAGTATATAACGTTATACGTTAGTACGTAATAGTATATAACGTTATACGTTAATACGTAATAGTATATATCGTTATACGTTATATAGTAACAGTATATAACGTTATACGTTATATAGTAATAGTATATAACGTTATACGTTATATAGTAATATTATATAACGTTATGCGTTATATAGTAATAGTATATAACGTTATACGTTATATAGTAATAGAATATAACGTTATACGTTATATAGTAATAGTATATAACGTTATACGTTATATAGTAATAGTATATAACCTTATGCGTTATATAGTAATATTATATAACGTTATGCGTTATATAGTAATAGTATATAACGTTATACGTTATATAGTAATAGTATATAACGTTATGCGTTATATAGTAATAGTATATAACGTTATACGTTATATAGTAATAGTATATAACGTTATGCGTTATATAGTAATAGTATATAACGTTATACGATAGTACGGAATAGTATATATCGTTATACGTTATAAAGTAATAGTATATAACGTTATACGTTATATAGTAATAGTATATAACGTTATACGTTATATAGTAATAGTATATAACGTTATACGTTATATAGTAATATTGTATAACGTTATGCGTTATATAGTAATAGTATATAACGTTACACGTTATATAGTAACAGTATATAACGTTATACGTTATATAGTATAAGTATATAACGTTATACGTTATATAGTAATAGTATATAACGTTATACGTTATATAGTATAGGTATATAACGTTATACGTTATATAGTAACAGTATATAACGTTATACGTTATGTAGTAATAGTATATAACGTTATACGTTATATAGTATAGGTATATAACGTTATACGTTATATAGTAATATTATATAACGTTATGCGTTATATAGTAATAGCATATAACGTTATACGTTATATAGTAATAGTATATAACGTTATACGTTATATAGTAATATTATATAACGTTATGCGTTATATAGTAATAGTATATAACGTTATACGTTATATAGTAATAGTATATAGCGATATACGTTATATAGTAATAGTATATAACGTTATACGTTAGTACGTAATAGTATATAACGTTATACGTTATATAGTAATATTATATAACGTTATACGTTATATAGTAATAGCATATAACGTTATACGTTATATAGTAATAGTATATAACGTTATACGTTATATAGTAATAGTATATAACGTTATACGTTAGTACGTAATAATATACAACGTTATACGTGATATGGCAATACTATATAACGTTATACGTTATTACGTAATAGTATATAACGTTATACGTTATTACGTAATAGTATACAACGTTATACGTGATATGGTAAAACTATATAACGTTATACGTTAATACGTAATAGTATATATCGTTATACGTTATATAGTAATAGTATATAACGTTATACGTTATATAGTAATAGTATATAGCGATATACGTTATATAGTAATAGTATATAACGTTATACGTTAGTACGTAATAGTATATAACGTTATACGTTATATGGTAATACTATACAACGTTATACGTTATATAGTAATATTATATAACGTTGTGCGTTATATAGTAATAGTATATAACGTTATACGATAGTACGTAATGGTATATAACGTTATACGTGATATGGTAATACTATATAACGTTATACGCTATTACGTAATAGTATATAACGTTATACGTTAATACGTAATAGTATATATCGTTATACGTTATATAGTAATAGTATATAGCGATATACGTTATATAGTAATAGTATATAACGTTATACGTTAGTACGTAATAGTATATAACGTTATACGTTAATACGTAATAGTATATATCGTTATACGTTATATAGTAACAGTATATAACGTTATACGTTATATAGTAATAGTATATAACGTTATACGTTATATAGTATAAGTATATAACGTTATACGTTATATAGTAATAGTATATAACGTTATACGTTATATAGTATAGGTATATAACGTTATACGTTATATAGTAATAGTATATAACGTTATACATTATATAGTAATATTATATAACGTTTTGCGTTATATAGTAATAGTATATAACGTTATACGTTATATAGTAATAGTATATAACGTTATACGTTATATAGTAATAGTATATAACGTTATACGTTATATAGTAATAGTATATAAAGTTATACGTTATATAGTAATAGTATATAACGATATACGTTATATAGTAATAGTATATAACGTTATGCGTTATATAGTAATAGTATATAACGTTATACGATAGTACGTAATGGTATATAACGTTATACGTGATATGGTAATACTATATAACGTTATACGTTATATAGTAATAGTATATAACGTTATACGTTATATAGTAATAGTATATAACGATATACGTTATATAGTAATACTATACAACGTTATACGTTATATAGTAATAGTATATAACGATATACGATAGTACGTAATGGTATATAACGTTATACGTGATATGGTAATACTATATAACGTTATACGCTATTACGTAATAGTATATAACGTTATACGTTAATACGTAATAGTATATATCGTTATACGTTATATAGTAATAGTATATAGCGATATACGTTATATAGTAATAGTATATAACGTTATACGTTAGTACGTAATAGTATATAACGTTATACGTTAATACGTAATAGTATATATCGTTATACGTTAGTACGTAATAGTATATAACGTTATACGTTATATAGTAATAGTGTATAACGTTATACGTTATATAGTAATAGTATATAACGTTATACGTTATATGGTAATACTATACAACGTTATACGTTATATAGTAATAGTATATAACGTTATACGTTATATAGTAATAGTATATAACGCTATACGTTATATAGTAATATTATATAACGTTATGCGTTATATAGTAATAGTATATAACGTTATACGTTATATAGTATAGGTATATAACGTTATACGTTATATAGTAATAGTATATAACGTTATACGTTAATACGTAATAGTATATATCGTTATACGTTATATAGTAATAGTATATAGCGATATACGTTATATAGTAATAGTATATAACGTTATACGTTAGTACGTAATAGTATATAACGTTATACGTTAATACGTAATAGTATATATCGTTATACGTTATATAGTAACAGTATATAACGTTATACGTTATATAGTATAAGCATATAACGTTATACGTTATATAGTAATAGTATATAACGTTATACGTTATATAGTATAGGTATATAACGTTATACGTTATATAGTAACAGTATATAACGTTATACGTTATGTAGTAATAGTATATAACGTTATACGTTATATAGTATAGGTATATAACGTTATACGTTATATAGTAATATTATATAACGTTATGCGTTATATAGTAATAGCATATAACGTTATACGTTATATAGTAATAGTATATAACGTTATACGTTATATAGTAATATTATATAACGTTATGCGTTATATAGTAATAGTATATAACGTTATACGTTATATAGTAATAGTATATAGCGATATACGTTATATAGTAATAGTATATAACGTTATACGTTAGTACGTAATAGTATATAACGTTATACGTTATATAGTAATATTATATAACGTTATACGTTATATAGTAATAGCATATAACGTTATACGTTATATAGTAATAGTATATAACGTTATACGTTATATAGTAATAGTATATAACGTTATACGTTAGTACGTAATAATATACAACGTTATACGTGATATGGCAATACTATATAACGTTATACGTTATTACGTAATAGTATATAACGTTATACGTTATTACGTAATAGTATACAACGTTATACGTGATATGGTAAAACTATATAACGTTATACGTTAATACGTAATAGTATATATCGTTATACGTTATATAGTAATAGTATATAACGTTATACGTTATATAGTAATAGTATATAGCGATATACGTTATATAGTAATAGTATATAACGTTATACGTTAGTACGTAATAGTATATAACGTTATACGTTATATGGTAATACTATACAACGTTATACGTTATATAGTAATATTATATAACGTTATGCGTTATATAGTAATAGTATATAACGTTATACGATAGTACGTAATGGTATATAACGTTATACGTGATATGGTAATACTATATAACGTTATACGCTATTACGTAATAGTATATAACGTTATACGTTAATACGTAATAGTATATATCGTTATACGTTATATAGTAATAGTATATAGCGATATACGTTATATAGTAATAGTATATAACGTTATACGTTAGTACGTAATAGTATATAACGTTATACGTTAATACGTAATAGTATATATCGTTATACGTTATATAGTAACAGTATATAACGTTATACGTTATATAGTAATAGTATATAACGTTATACGTTATATAGTATAAGTATATAACGTTATACGTTATATAGTAATAGTATATAACGTTATACGTTATATAGTATAGGTATATAACGTTATACGTTATATAGTAATAGTATATAACGTTATACGTTATATAGTAATATTATATAACGTTATGCGTTATATAGTAATAGTATATAACGTTATACGTTATATAGTAATAGTATATAACGTTATGCGTTATATAGTAATAGTATATAAAGTTATACGATAGTATGGAATAGTATATATCGTTATACGTTATATAGTAATAGTATATAACGTTATACGTTATATAGTAATAGTATATAACGTTATACGTGATATAGTAATAGTATATAACGTTATACGATAGTACGTAATAATATACAACGTTATACGTGATATGGCAATACTATATAACGTTATACGTTATTACGTAATAGTATATAACGTTATACGTTATATAGTAATAGTATATAACGTTATACGTTATATAGTAATAGTATATAACGTTATACGTTAGTACGTAATAGTATATAACGTTATACGTTATATGGTAATACTATACAACGTTATACGTTATATAGTAATATTATATAACGTTATGCGTTATATAGTAATAGTATATAACGTTATACGTTAATACGTAATAGTATATATCGTTGTACGTTATATAGTAATAGTATATATCGTTATACGTTATATAGTAATAGTATATAACGTTATACGTTATATAGTAATATTATATAACGTTATGCGTTATATAGTAATAGTATATAACGTTATACGTTATATAGTAATAGTATATAACGTTATGCGTTATATAGTAATAGTATATAACGTTATACGATAGTACGGAATAGTATATATCGTTATACGTTGTATAGTAATAGTATATAACGTTATACGTTATATAGTATAGGTATATAACGTTATACGTTATATAGTAATAGTATATAACGTTATACGTTATATAGTAATATTATATAACGTTATGCGTTATATAGTAATAGTATATAACGTTATACGTTATATAGTATAGGTATATAACGTTATACGTTATATAGTAATAGTATATAACGTTATACGTTATATAGTAATATTATATAACGTTATGCGTTATATAGTAATAGTATATAACGTTATACGTTATATAGTAATAGTATATAACGTTATACGTTATATAGTAATAGTATATAACGTTATGCGTTATATAGTAATAGTATATAACGTTATACGATAGTACGGAATAGTATATATCGTTATACGTTATATAGTAATAGTATATAACGTTATACGTTATATAGTAATAGTATATAACGTTCTACGTTATATAGTAATAGTATATAACGTTATACGTTATATGGTAATACTATACAACGTTATACGTTATATAGTAATAGTATAGAACGCTATACGTTATATAGTAATAGTATATAACGTTATACGTTATATAGTAATATTATATAACGTTATGCGTTATATAGTAATAGTATATAACGTTATACGTTATATAGTAATAGTATATAACGTTATACGTTAGTACGTAATAATATACAACGTTATACGTGATACGGGAATACTATATACCATTGTACGTTATTACGTAACAGTATCTAACGTTATACGTTATTACGTAATAGTATACAACGTTATACGTGATATGGTAATACTATATAACGTTATACGTTAGTACGTAATAATATACAACTTTATACGTGATATGGTAATACTATATAACGTTATACGCTATTACGTAATAGTATATAACGTTATACGTTAATACGTAATAGTATATATCGTTATACGTTATATAGTAGTAGTATATAACGTTATACGTTATATAGTAATAGTGTATAACGTTATACGTTATATAGTAATAGTATATAACGTTATACGTTATATGGTAATACTATACAACGTTATACGTTATATAGTAATAGTATAGAACGCTATACGTTATATAGTAATAGTATATAACGTTATACGTTATATAGTAATAGTATATAACGCTATACGTTATATAGTAATATTATATAACGTTATGCGTTATATAGTAATAGTATATAACGTTATACGTTATATACTATTACTATATAACGTTATGCGTTATATAGTAATAGTATGTTGGAGATGCAGAGACATCGAGCCTCTCTTTTGGAAGATTTCTCAATACTTGGGCTCGGGGTGACATAACTGGTCGCCGAACGTAGCCACGGTCACGGGATGAACGAAATGTTTTACAAAGGAGGTTCCAGTGTTAAGGGATACGCTGTATAAACAATCAAGTCTTGATCAGGAGCAATGCTGGTTTATGTGGAACTGCCTAGTTACGGCGCTTGGGCATTTGTTGATATTCCCGATCGATGTGTATTTGATATATGTAACTGTATCTGTCTTTTATTTTGCAATCTCCTTGGAGAGTTTACTGTCATCGTCTTGGAGTCAGTCTTAGAGAAACCCTGTGCCAGAGTGAACGTGTCAGTGTGCTATCAAAAATATATTAAAACGTACAGAAAGTATCCCGTTGACCGTGGATTCGTTACAGAACCCAAGAATATTATTTAAAGCATTTGTTTACTTATTGTTTGTTATCTTAGTTAACCGATAAACTAATTATTTATCAATCTTTGTAAAGAAATATAATTTTATGTAAATACAACCTTTATTGAACATCATGATGGCAAATGCTAACGAAGAATCGTCTCGCGCTCGAAATCCAAGCGACAATTCGACATATATAATAATTCGACATATATTCGACATATATTCGTTATACGTTATATAGTAATAGTATATAACGTTATGCGTTATGTAGTAATAGTATATAACGTTATACGTTATATAGTAATAGTATATAACGTTATACGTTATATAGTAATAGTATATAACGTTATACGTTATATAGTAATAGTATATAATTTTATACGTTATATAGTAATAGTATATAACGTTATACGTCAATACGTAATAGTATATAACGTTATACGTTATATAGTAATAGTATATAACGTTATACGTTATATAGTAATAGTATATAACGTTATACGTTATATAGTAATAGTATATAACGTTATACGTTATATAGTAATATTATATAACGTTATGCGTTATATAGTAATAGTATATAACGTTATACGTTATATAGTAATAGTATATAACGTTATACGTTATATAGTAATAGTATATAACGTTATGCGTTATATAGTAATAGTATATAACGTTATACGATAGTACGGAATAGTATATATCGTTATACGTTATATAGTAATAGTATATAACGTTATACGTTATATAGTAATAGTATATAACGTTCTACGTTATATAGTAATAGTATATAACGTTATACGTTATATGGTAATACTATACAACGTTATACGTTATATAGTAATAGTATAGAACGCTATACGTTATATAGTAATAGTATATAACGTTATACGTTATATAGTAATATTATATAACGTTATGCGTTATATAGTAATAGTATATAACGTTATACGTTATATAGTAATAGTATATAACGTTATACGTTAGTACGTAATAATATACAACGTTATACGTGATACGGGAATACTATATACCATTGTACGTTATTACGTAACAGTATCTAACGTTATACGTTATTACGTAATAGTATACAACGTTATACGTGATATGGTAATACTATATAACGTTATACGTTAGTACGTAATAATATACAACTTTATACGTGATATGGTAATACTATATAACGTTATACGCTATTACGTAATAGTATATAACGTTATACGTTAATACGTAATAGTATATATCGTTATACGTTATATAGTAGTAGTATATAACGTTTTACGTTATATAGTAATAGTGTATAACGTTATACGTTATATAGTAATAGTATATAACGTTATACGTTATATGGTAATACTATACAACGTTATACGTTATATAGTAATAGTATAGAACGCTATACGTTATATAGTAATAGTATATAACGTTATACGTTATATAGTAATAGTATATAACGCTATACGTTATATAGTAATATTATATAACGTTATGCGTTATATAGTAATAGTATATAACGTTATACGTTATATAGTATTAGTATATAACGTTATGCGTTATATAGTAATAGTATGTTGGAGATGCAGAGACATCGAGCCTCTCTTTTGGAAGATTTCTCAATACTTGGGCTCGGGGTGACATAACTGGTCGCCGAACGTAGCCACGGTCACGGGATGAACGAAATGTTTTACAAAGGAGGTTCCAGTGTTAAGGGATACGCTGTATAAACAATCAAGTCTTGATCAGGAGCAATGCTGGTTTATGTGGAACTGCCTAGTTACGGCGCTTGGGCATTTGTTGATATTCCCGATCGATGTGTATTTGATATATGTAACTGTATCTGTCTTTTATTTTGCAATCTCCTTGGAGAGTTTACTGTCATCGTCTTGGAGTCAGTCTTAGAGAAACCCTGTGCCAGAGTGAACGTGTCAGTGTGCTATCAAAAATATATTAAAACGTACAGAAAGTATCCCGTTGACCGTGGATTCGTTACAGAACCCAAGAATATTATTTAAAGCATTTGTTTACTTATTGTTTGTTATCTTAGTTAACCGATAAACTAATTATTTATCAATCTTTGTAAAGAAATATAATTTTATGTAAATACAACCTTTATTGAACATCATGATGGCAAATGCTAACGAAGAATCGTCTCGCGCTCGAAATCCAAGCGACAATTCGACATATATAATAATTCGACATATATTCGACATATATTCGTTATACGTTATATAGTAATAGTATATAACGTTATGCGTTATGTAGTAATAGTATATAACGTTATACGTTATATAGTAATAGTATATAACGTTATACGTTATATAGTAATAGTATATAACGTTATACGTTATATAGTAATAGTATATAATTTTATACGTTATATAGTAATAGTATATAACGTTATACGTCAATACGTAATAGTATATAACGTTATACGTTATATAGTAATAGTATATAACGTTATACGTTATATAGTAATAGTATATAACGTTATACGTTATATAGTAATAGTATATAACGTTATACGTTATATAGTAATATTATATAACGTTATGCGTTATATAGTAATAGTATATAACGTTATACGTTATATAGTAATAGTATATAACGTTATACGTTATATAGTAATATTATATAACGTTATGCGTTATATTGTAATAGTATATAACGTTATACGATAGTACGTAATGGTATATAACGTTATACGTGATATGGTAATAATATATAACGTTATACGCTATTACGTAATAGTATATAACGTTATACGTTAATACGTAATAGTATATATCGTTATACGTTATATAGTAATAGTATATAGCGATATACGTTATATAGTAATAGTATATAGCGATATACGTTATATAGTAATAGTATATAACGTTATACGTTAGTACGTAATAGTATATAACGTTATACGTTAATACGTAATAGTATATATCGTTATACGTTATATAGTAACAGTATATAACGTTATACGTTATATAGTAATAGTATATAACGTTATACGTTATATAGTAATATTATATAACGTTATGCGTTATATAGTAATAGTATATAACGTTATACGTTATATAGTAATAGAATATAACGTTATACGTTATATAGTAATAGTATATAACGTTATACGTTATATAGTAATTTTATATAACGTTATGTGTTATATAGTAATAGCATAGAACGTTATGCGTTATATAGTAATAGTATATAACGTTATACGATAGTATGGAATAGTATATATCGTTATACGTTATATAGTAATAGTATATAACGTTATACGTTATATAGTAATAGTATATAACCTTATGCATTATATAGTAATATTATATAACGTTATGCGTTATATAGTAATAGTATATAACGTTATACGTTATATAGTAATAGTATATAACGTTATGCGTTATATAGTAATAGTATATAACGTTATACGTTATATAGTAATAGTATATAACGTTATGCGTTATATAGTAATAGTATATAACGTTATACGATAGTACGGAATAGTATATATCGTTATACGTTATAAAGTAATAGTATATAACGTTATACGTTATATAGTAATAGTATATAACGTTATACGTTATATAGTAATAGTATATAACGTTATACGTTATATAGTAATATTATATAACGTTATGCGTTATATAGTAATAGTATATAACGTTATACGTTATATAGTAATAGTATATAACGTTATACGTTATATAGTAATAGTATATATCGTTATACGTTATATAGTAATAGTATATAACGTTATACGTTATATAGTAATAGTATATAACGTTATACGTTAGTACGTAATAATATACAACGTTATACGTGATATGGTAATACTATATAACGTTATACGTTAATACGTAATAGTATATATCGTTATACGTTATATAGGAATAGTATATAACGTTATACGTTATATAGTAATAGTATATAACGTTATACGTTATATAGTAATAGTATATAACGTTATACGTTATATAGTAATAGTATATAACGTTATACGTTATATAGTAATAGTATATAACGTTATACGTTATATAGTAATAGTATATAACGTTATACGTTATATAGTAATAGTATATAACGCTATACGTTATATAGTAATATTATATAACGTTATGCGTTATATAGTAATAGTATATAACGTTATACGTTATATAGTAATAGTATATAACGTTATGCGTTATATAGTAATAGTATGTCGGAGATGCAGAGACATCGAGCCTTTCTTTTGGAAGATTTCTCAATGCTTGGGCTCGGGGTGACATAACTGGTCGCCGAACGTAGCCACGGTCACGGGATGAACGAAATGTTTAACAAAGGAGGTTCCAGTGTTAAGGGATACGCTGTATAAACAATCAAGTCTTGATCAGGAGCAATGCTGGTTTATGTGGAACTGCCTAGTTACGGCGCTTGGGAATTTGTTGATATTCCCGATCGATATGTATTTGATATATGTAACTGTATCTGTCTTTTATTTTGCAATCTCCTTGGAGAGTACACTGTCATCGTCTTGGAGTCAGTCTTAGAGAAACCCTGTGCCAGAGTGAACATGTCAGTGTGCTATCAAAAAAATATTAAAACGTACAGAAAGTATCCGGTTGACCGTGGATTCGTTACAGAACCCAAGAATATTATTTAAAGCATTTGTTTACTTATTGTTTGTTATCTCAGTTAACCGATAAACTAATTATTTATCAAAGTTTGTAAAAAAATATAATTTTATGTAAATACAACCTTTATTGAACATCATGATGGCAAATGCTAACGAAGAATCGTCTCGCGCTCGAAATCCAAGCGACAATTCGACATATATAATAATTCGACATATATTCGACATATATTCGTTATACGTTATATAGTAATAGTATATAACGTTATGCGTTATGTAGTAATAGTATATAACGTTATACGTTATATAGTAATAGTATATAACGTTATACGTTATATAGTAATAGTATATAACGTTATACGTTATATAGTAATAGTATATAATTTTATACGTTATATAGTAATAGTATATAACGTTATACGTCAATACGTAATAGTATATAACGTTATACGTTATATAGTAATAGTATATAACGTTATACGTTATATAGTAATAGTATATAACGTTATACGTTATATAGTAATAGTATATAACGTTATACGTTATATAGTAATATTATATAACGTTATGCGTTAGATAGTAATAGTATATAACGTTATACGTTATATAGTAATAGTATATAACGTTATACGTTATATAGTAATATTATATAACGTTATGCGTTATATAGTAATAGTATATAACGTTATACGATAGTACGTAATGGTATATAACGTTATACGTGATATGGTAATAATATATAACGTTATACGCTATTACGTAATAGTATATAACGTTATACGTTAATACGTAATAGTATATATCGTTATACGTTATATAGTAATAGTATATAGCGATATACGTTATATAGTAATAGTATATAACGTTATACGTTAGTACGTAATAGTATATAACGTTATACGTTAATACGTAATAGTATATATCGTTATACGTTATATAGTAACAGTATATAACGTTATACGTTATATAGTAATAGTATATAACGTTATACGTTATATAGTAATATTATATAACGTTATGCGTTATATAGTAATAGTATATAACGTTATACGTTATATAGTAATAGAATATAACGTTATACGTTATATAGTAATAGTATATAACGTTATACGTTATATAGTAATTTTATATAACGTTATGTGTTATATAGTAATAGCATAGAACGTTATGCGTTATATAGTAATAGTATATAACGTTATACGATAGTATGGAATAGTATATATCGTTATACGTTATATAGTAATAGTATATAACGTTATACGTTATATAGTAATAGTATATAACCTTATGCGTTATATAGTAATATTATATAACGTTATGCGTTATATAGTAATAGTATATAACGTTATACGTTATATAGTAATAGTATATAACGTTATGCTTTATATAGTAATAGTATATAACGTTATACGTTATATAGTAATAGTATATAACGTTATGCGTTATATAGTAATAGTATATAACGTTATACGATAGTACGGAATAGTATATATCGTTATACGTTATAAAGTAATAGTATATAACGTTATACGTTATATAGTAATAGTATATAACGTTATACGTTATATAGTAATAGTATATAACGTTATACGTTATATAGTAATATTGTATAACGTTATGCGTTATATAGTAATAGTATATAACGTTATACGTTATATAGTAACAGTATATAACGTTATACGTTATATAGTATAAGTATATAACGTTATACGTTATATAGTAATAGTATATAACGTTATACGTTATATAGTATAGGTATATAACGTTATACGTTATATAGTAACAGTATATAACGTTATACGTTATGTAGTAATAGTATATAACGTTATACGTTATATAGTATAGGTATATAACGTTATACGTTATATAGTAATATTATATAACGTTATGCGTTATATAGTAATAGCATATAACGTTATACGTTATATAGTAATAGTATATAACGTTATACGTTATATAGTAATATTATATAACGTTATGCGTTATATAGTAATAGTATATAACGTTATACGTTATATAGTAATAGTATATAGCGATATACGTTATATAGTAATAGTATATAACGTTATACGTTAGTACGTAATAGTATATAACGTTATACGTTATATAGTAATATTATATAACGTTATACGTTATATAGTAATAGCATATAACGTTATACGTTATATAGTAATAGTATATAACGTTATACGTTATATAGTAATAGTATATAACGTTATACGTTAGTACGTAATAATATACAACGTTATACGTGATATGGCAATACTATATAACGTTATACGTTATTACGTAATAGTATATATCGTTATACGTTATTACGTAATAGTATACAACGTTATACGTGATATGGTAAAACTATATAACGTTATACGTTAATACGTAATAGTATATATCGTTATACGTTATATAGTAATAGTATATAACGTTATACGTTATATAGTAATAGTATATAGCGATATACGTTATATAGTAATAGTATATAACGTTATACGTTAGTACGTAATAGTATATAACGTTATACGTTATATGGTAATACTATACAACGTTATACGTTATATAGTAATATTATATAACGTTATGCGTTATATAGTAATAGTATATAACGTAATACGATAGTACGTAATGGTATATAACGTTATACGTGATATGGTAATACTATATAACGTTATACGCTATTACGTAATAGTATATAACGTTATACGTTAATACGTAATAGTATATATCGTTATACGTTATATAGTAATAGTATATAGCGATATACGTTATATAGTAATAGTATATAACGTTATACGTTAGTACGTAATAGTATATAACGTTATACGTTAATACGTAATAGTATATATCGTTATACGTTATATAGTAACAGTATATAACGTTATACGTTATATAGTAATAGTATATAACGTTATACGTTATATAGTATAAGTATATAACGTTATACGTTATATAGTAATAGTATATAACGTTATACGTTATATAGTATAGGTATATAACGTTATACGTTATATAGTAATAGTATATAACGTTATACGTTATATAGTAATATTATATAACGTTTTGCGTTATATAGTAATAGTATATAACGTTATACGTTATATAGTAATAGTATATAACGTTATACGTTATATAGTAATAGTATATAACGTTATACGTTATATAGTAATAGTATATAACGTTATACGTTATATAGTAATAGTATATAACGATATACGTTATATAGTAATAGTATATAACGTTATGCGTTATATAGTAATAGTATATAACGTTATACGTGATATGGTAATACTATATAACGTTATACGTTATATAGTAATAGTATATAACGTTATACGTTATATAGTAATAGTATATAACGATATACGTTATATAGTAATAGTATATAACGTTATGCGTTATATAGTAATAGTATATAACGTTATACGATAGTACGTAATGGTATATAACGTTATACGTGATATGGTAATACTATATAACGTTATACGCTATTACGTAATAGTATATAACGTTATACGTTAATACGTAATAGTATATATCGTTGTACGTTATATAGTAATAGTATATATCGTTATACGTTATATAGTAATAGTATATAACGTTATACGTTATATAGTAATATTATATAACGTTATGCGTTATATAGTAATAGTATATAACGTTATACGTTATATAGTAATAGTATATAACGTTATACGTTATATAGTAATACTATATAACGTTATACGTTATATAGTAATAGTATATAACGTTATACGTTATATAGTAATAGTATATAACGTTATACGTTATATAGTAATAGCATATAACGTTATACGTTATATAGTAATAGTATATAACGTTATACGTTATATAGTAATAGTATATAACGTTATACGTTAGTACGTAATAATATACAACGTTATACGTGATATGGCAATACTATATAACGTTATACGTTATTACGTAATAGTATATAACGTTATATGTTATTACGTAATAGTATACAACGTTATACGTGATATGGTAAAACTGTATAACGTTATACGTTAATACGTAATAGTATATATCGTTATACGTTATATAGTAATAGTATATAACGTTATACGTTATATAGTAATAGTATATAGCGATATACGTTATATAGTAATAGTATATAACGTTATACGTTAGTACGTAATAGTATATAACGTTATACGTTATATGGTAATACTATACAACGTTATACGTTATATAGTAATAGTATATAACGATATACGATAGTACGTAATGGTATATAACGTTATACGTGATATGGTAATACTATATAACGTTATACGCTATTACGTAATAGTATATAACGTTATACGGTAATACGTAATAGTATATATCGTTATACGTTATATAGTAATAGTATATAGCGATATACGTTATATAGTAATAGTATATAACGTTATACGTTAGTACGTAATAGTATATAACGTTATACGTTAATACGTAATAGTATATATCGTTATACGTTAGTACGTAATAGTATATAACGTTATACGTTATATAGTAATAGTGTATAACGTTATACGTTATATAGTAATAGTATATAACGTTATACGTTATATGGTAATACTATACAACGTTATACGTTATATAGTAATAGTATATAACGTTATACGTTATATAGTAATAGTATATAACGCTATACGTTATATAGTAATATTATATAACGTTATGCGTTATATAGTAATAGTATATAACGTTATACGTTATATAGTATAGGTATATAACGTTATACGTTATATAGTAATAGTATATAACGTTATACGTTAATACGTAATAGTATATATCGTTATACGTTATATAGTAATAGTATATAGCGATATACGTTATATAGTAATAGTAAATAACGTTATACGTTAGTACGTAATAGTATATAACGTTATACGTTAATACGTAATAGTATATATCGTTATACGTTATATAGTAACAGTATATAACGTTATACGTTATATAGTATAAGTATATAACGTTATACGTTATATAGTAATAGTATATAACGTTATACGTTATATAGTATAGGTATATAACGTTATACGTTATATAGTATAGGTATATAACGTTATACGTTATATAGTAACAGTATATAACGTTATACGTTATGTAGTAATAGTATATAACGTTATACGTTATATAGTATAGGTATATAACGTTATACGTTATATAGTAATATTATATAACGTTATGCGTTATATAGTAATAGCATATAACGTTATACGTTATATAGTAATAGTATATAACGTTATACGTTATATAGTAATATTATATAACGTTATGCGTTATATAGTAATAGTATATAACGTTATACGTTATATAGTAATAGTATATAGCGATATACGTTATATAGTAATAGTATATAACGTTATACGTTAGTACGTAATAGTATATAACGTTATACGTTATATAGTAATATTATATAACGTTATACGTTATATAGTAATAGCATATAACGTTATACGTTATATAGTAATAGTATATAACGTTATACGTTATATAGTAATAGTATATAACGTTATACGTTAGTACGTAATAATATACAACGTTATACGTGATATGGCAATACTATATAACGTTATACGTTATTACGTAATAGTATATAACGTTATACGTTATTACGTAATAGTATACAACGTTATACGTGATATGGTAAAACTATATAACGTTATACGTTAATACGTAATAGTATATATCGTTATACGTTATATAGTAATAGTATATAACGTTATACGTTATATAGTAATAGTATATAGCGATATACGTTATATAGTAATAGTATATAACGTTATACGTTAGTACGTAATAGTATATAACGTTATACGTTATATGGTAATACTATACAACGTTATACGTTATATAGTAATAGTATATAACGTTATGCGTTATATAGTAATAGTATATAACGTTATACGATAGTACGTAATGGTATATAACGTTATACGTGATATGGTAATACTATATAACGTTATACGCTATTACGTAATAGTATATAACGTTATACGTTAATACGTAATAGTATATATCGTTATACGTTATATAGTAATAGTATATAGCGATATACGTTATATAGTAATAGTATATAACGTTATACGTTAGTACGTAATAGTATATAACGTTATACGTTAATACGTAATAGTATATATCGTTATACGTTATATAGTAACAGTATATAACGTTATACGTTATATAGTAATAGTATATAACGTTATACGTTATATAGTATAAGTATATAACGTTATACGTTATATAGTAATAGTATATAACGTTATACGTTATATAGTATAGGTATATAACGTTATACGTTATATAGTAATAGTATATAACGTTATACGTTATATAGTAATATTATATAACGTTATGCGTTATATAGTAATAGTATATAACGTTATACGTTATATAGTAATAGTATATAACGTTATGCGTTATATAGTAATAGTATATAAAGTTATACGATAGTATGGAATAGTATATATCGTTATACGTTATATAGTAATAGTATATAACGTTATACGTTATATAGTAATAGTATATAACGTTATACGTGATATAGTAATAGTATATAACGTTATACGATAGTACGTAATAATATACAACGTTATACGTGATATGGCAATACTATATAACGTTATACGTTATTACGTAATAGTATATAACGTTATACGTTATATAGTAATAGTATATAACGTTATACGTTATATAGTAATAGTATATAACGTTATACGTTAGTACGTAATAGTATATAACGTTATACGTTATATGGTAATACTATACAACGTTATACGTTATATAGTAATATTATATAACGTTATGCGTTATATAGTAATAGTATATAACGTTATACGTTAATACGTAATAGTATATATCGTTGTACGTTATATAGTAATAGTATATATCGTTATACGTTATATAGTAATAGTATATAACGTTATACGTTATATAGTAATATTATATAACGTTATGCGTTATATAGTAATAGTATATAACGTTATACGTTATATAGTAATAGTATATAACGTTATGCGTTATATAGTAATAGTATATAACGTTATACGATAGTACGGAATAGTATATATCGTTATACGTTGTATAGTAATAGTATATAACGTTATACGTTATATAGTATAGGTATATAACGTTATACGTTATATAGTAATAGTATATAACGTTATACGTTATATAGTAATATTATATAACGTTATGCGTTATATAGTAATAGTATATAACGTTATACGTTATATAGTATAGGTATATAACGTTATACGTTATATAGTAATAGTATATAACGTTATACGTTATATAGTAATATTATATAACGTTATGCGTTATATAGTAATAGTATATAACGTTATACGTTATATAGTAATAGTATATAACGTTATACGTTATATAGTAATAGTATATAACGTTATACGTTATATAGTAATAGTATATAACGTTATACGTTATATAGTAATAGTATATAACGTTATACGTTATATAGTAATAGTATATAACGTTATACGTTAGTACGTAATAGTATATAACGTTATACGTTAATACGTAATAGTATATATCGTTATACGTTATATAGTAACAGTATTAAACGTTATACGTTATATAGTAATAGTATATAACGTTATACGTTATATAGTATAAGTATATAACGTTATACGTTATATAGTAATAGTATATAACGTTATACGTTATATAGTATAGGTATATAACGTTATACGTTATATAGTAATAGTATATAACGTTATACGTTATATAGTAATATTATATAACGTTATGCGTTATATAGTAATAGTATATAACGTTATACGTTATATAGTAATAGTATATAACGTTATACGTTAGTACGTAATAATATACAACGTTATACGTGATATGGCAATACTATATAACATCATACGTTATTACGTAATAGTATCTAACGTTATACGTTATTACGTAATAGTATACAACGTTATACGTGATATGGTAATACTATATAACGTTATACGTTAGTACGTAATAATATACAACGTTATACGTGATATGGTAATACTATATAACGTTATACGCTATTACGTAAGAGTATATAACGTTATACGTTAATACGTAATAGTATATATCGTTATACGTTATATAGTAATAGTATATAACGTTATACGTTATATAGTAATAGTGTATAACGTTATACGTTATATAGTAATAGTATATAACGTTATACGTTATATGGTAATACTATACAACGTTATACGTTATATAGTAATAGTATATAACGTTATACGTTATATAGTAATAGTATATAACGCTATACGTTATATAGTAATATTATATAACGTTATGCGTTATATAGTAATAGTATATAACGTTATACGTTATATAGTAATAGTATATAACGTTATACGTTATATAGTAATAGTATATAACGTTATGCGTTATATAGTAATAGTATATAACGTTATACGATAGTACGGAATAGTATATATCGTTATACGTTATATAGTAATAGTATATAACGTTATACGTTATATAGTAATAGTATATAACGTTCTACGTTATATAGTAATAGTATATAGCGTTATACGTTATATGGTAATACTATACAACGTTATACGTTATATAGTAATAGTATAGAACGCTATACGTTATATAGTAATAGTATATAACGTTATACGTTATATAGTAATATTATATAACGTTATGCGTTATATAGTAATAGTATATAACGTTATACGTTATATAGTAATAGTATATAACGTTATACGTTAGTACGTAATAATATACAACGTTATACGTGATACGGGAATACTATATACCATTGTACGTTATTACGTAACAGTATCTAACGTTATACGTTATTACGTAATAGTATACAACGTTATACGTGATATGGTAATACTATATAACGTTATACGTTAGTACGTAATAATATACAACTTTATACGTGATATGGTAATACTATATAACGTTATACGCTATTACGTAATAGTATATAACGTTATACGTTAATACGTAATAGTATATATCGTTATACGTTATATAGTAGTAGTATATAACGTTATACGTTATATAGTAATAGTGTATAACGTTATACGTTATATAGTAATAGTATATAACGTTATACGTTATATGGTAATACTATACAACGTTATACGTTATATAGTAATAGTATAGAACGCTATACGTTATATAGTAATAGTATATAACGTTATACGTTATATAGTAATAGTATATAACGCTATACGTTATATAGTAATATTATATAACGTTATGCGTTATATAGTATTACTATATAACGTTATACGTTATATAGTATTAGTATATAACGTTATGCGTTATATAGTAATAGTATGTTGGAGATGCAGAGACATCGAGCCTCTCTTTTGGAAGATTTCTCAATACTTGGGCTCGGGGTGACATAACTGGTCGCCGAACGTAGCCACGGTCACGGGATGAACGAAATGTTTTACAAAGGAGGTTCCAGTGTTAAGGGATACGCTGTATAAACAATCAAGTCTTGATCAGGAGCAATGCTGGTTTATGTGGAACTGCCTAGTTACGGCGCTTGGGCATTTGTTGATATTCCCGATCGATGTGTATTTGATATATGTAACTGTATCTGTCTTTTATTTTGCAATCTCCTTGGAGAGTTTACTGTCATCGTCTTGGAGTCAGTCTTAGAGAAACCCTGTGCCAGAGTGAACGTGTCAGTGTGCTATCAAAAATATATTAAAACGTACAGAAAGTATCCCGTTGACCGTGGATTCGTTACAGAACCCAAGAATATTATTTAAAGCTTTTGTTTACTTATTGTTTGTTATCTTAGTTAACCGATAAACTAATTATTTATCAATCTTTGTAAAGAAATATAATTTTATGTAAATACAACCTTTATTGAACATCATGATGGCAAATGCTAACGAAGAATCGTCTCGCGCTCGAAATCCAAGCGACAATTCGACATATATAATAATTCGACATATATTCGACATATATTCGTTATACGTTATATAGTAATAGTATATAACGTTATGCGTTATGTAGTAATAGTATATAACGTTATACGTTATATAGTAATAGTATATAACGTTATACGTTATATAGTAATAGTATATAACGTTATACGTTATATAGTAATAGTATATAATTTTATACGTTATATAGTAATAGTATATAACGTTATACGTCAATACGTAATAGTATATAACGTTATACGTTATATAGTAATAGTATATAACGTTATACGTTATATAGTAATAGTATATAACGTTATACGTTATATAGTAATAGTATATAACGTTATACGTTATATAGTAATATTATATAACGTTATGCGTTATATAGTAATAGTATATAACGTTATACGTTATATAGTAATAGTATATAACGTTATACGTTATATAATAATATTATATAACGTTATGCGTTATATTGTAATAGTATATAACGTTATACGATAGTACGTAATGGTATATAACGTTATACGTGATATGGTAATAATATATAACGTTATACGCTATTACGTAATAGTATATAACGTTATACGTTAATACGTAATAGTATATATCGTTATACGTTATATAGTAATAGTATATAGCGATATACGTTATATAGTAATAGTATATAGCGATATACGTTATATAGTAATAGTATATAACGTTATACGTTAGTACGTAATAGTATATAACGTTATACGTTAATACGTAATAGTATATATCGTTATACGTTATATAGTAACAGTATATAACGTTATACGTTATATAGTAATAGTATATAACGTTATACGTTATATAGTAATATTATATAACGTTATGCGTTATATAGTAATAGTATATAACGTTATACGTTATATAGTAATAGAATATAACGTTATACGTTATATAGTAATAGTATATAACGTTATACGTTATATAGTAATTTTATATAACGTTATGTGTTATATAGTAATAGCATAGAACGTTATGCGTTATATAGTAATAGTATATAACGTTATACGATAGTATGGAATAGTATATATCGTTATACGTTATATAGTAATAGTATATAACGTTATACGTTATATAGTAATAGTATATAACCTTATGCATTATATAGTAATATTATATAACGTTATGCGTTATATAGTAATAGTATATAACGTTATACGTTATATAGTAATAGTATATAACGTTATGCGTTATATAGTAATAGTATATAACGTTATACGTTATATAGTAATAGTATATAACGTTATGCGTTATATAGTAATAGTATATAACGTTATACGATAGTACGGAATAGTATATATCGTTATACGTTATAAAGTAATAGTATATAACGTTATACGTTATATAGTAATAGTATATAACGTTATACGTTATATAGTAATAGTATATAACGTTATACGTTATATAGTAATATTATATAACGTTATGCGTTATATAGTAATAGTATATAACGTTATACGTTATATAGTAATAGTATATAACGTTATACGTTATATAGTAATAGTATATATCGTTATACGTTATATAGTAATAGTATATAACGTTATACGTTATATAGTAATAGTATATAACGTTATACGTTAGTACGTAATAATATACAACGTTATACGTGATATGGTAATACTATATAACGTTATACGTTAATACGTAATAGTATATATCGTTATACGTTATATAGGAATAGTATATAACGTTATACGTTATATAGTAATAGTATATAACGTTATACGTTATATAGTAATAGTATATAACGTTATACGTTATATAGTAATAGTATATAACGTTATACGTTATATAGTAATAGTATATAACGTTATACGTTATATAGTAATAGTATATAACGTTATACGTTATATAGTAATAGTATATAACGCTATACGTTATATAGTAATATTATATAACGTTATGCGTTATATAGTAATAGTATATAACGTTATACGTTATATAGTAATAGTATATAACGCTATACGTTATATAGTAATATTATATAACGTTATGCGTTATATAGTAATAGTATATAACGTTATACGTTATATAGTAATAGTATATAACGTTATGCGTTATATAGTAATAGTATGTCGGAGATGCAGAGACATCGAGCCTTTCTTTTGGAAGATTTCTCAGTGCTTGGGCTCGGGGTGACATAACTGGTCGCCGAACGTAGCCACGGTCACGGGATGAACGAAATGTTTAACAAAGGAGGTTCCAGTGTTAAGGGATACGCTGTATAAACAATCAAGTCTTGATCAGGAGCAATGCTGGTTTATGTGGAACTGCCTAGTTACGGCGCTTGGGAATTTGTTGATATTCCCGATCGATATGTATTTGATATATGTAACTGTATCTGTCTTTTATTTTGCAATCTCCTTGGAGAGTACACTGTCATCGTCTTGGAGTCAGTCTTAGAGAAACCCTGTGCCAGAGTGAACATGTCAGTGTGCTATCAAAAAAATATTAAAACGTACAGAAAGTATCCGGTTGACCGTGGATTCGTTACAGAACCCAAGAATATTATTTAAAGCATTTGTTTACTTATTGTTTGTTATCTCAGTTAACCGATAAACTAATTATTTATCAAAGTTTGTAAAAAAATATAATTTTATGTAAATACAACCTTTATTGAACATCATGATGGCAAATGCTAACGAAGAATCGTCTCGCGCTCGAAATCCAAGCGACAATTCGACATATATAATAATTCGACATATATTCGACATATATTCGTTATACGTTATATAGTAATAGTATATAACGTTATGCGTTATGTAGTAATAGTATATAACGTTATACGTTATATAGTAATAGTATATAACGTTATACGTTATATAGTAATAGTATATAACGTTATACGTTATATAGTAATAGTATATAATTTTATACGTTATATAGTAATAGTATATAACGTTATACGTCAATACGTAATAGTATATAACGTTATACGTTATATAGTAATAGTATATAACGTTATACGTTATATAGTAATAGTATATAACGTTATACGTTATATAGTAATAGTATATAACGTTATACGTTATATAGTAATATTATATAACGTTATGCGTTAGATAGTAATAGTATATAACGTTATACGTTATATAGTAATAGTATATAACGTTATACGTTATATAGTAATATTATATAACGTTATGCGTTATATAGTAATAGTATATAACGTTATACGATAGTACGTAATGGTATATAACGTTATACGTGATATGGTAATAATATATAACGTTATACGCTATTACGTAATAGTATATAACGTTATACGTTAATACGTAATAGTATATATCGTTATACGTTATATAGTAATAGTATATAGCGATATACGTTATATAGTAATAGTATATAACGTTATACGTTAGTACGTAATAGTATATAACGTTATACGTTAATACGTAATAGTATATATCGTTATACGTTATATAGTAACAGTATATAACGTTATACGTTATATAGTAATAGTATATAACGTTATACGTTATATAGTAATATTATATAACGTTATGCGTTATATAGTAATAGTATATAACGTTATACGTTATATAGTAATAGAATATAACGTTATACGTTATATAGTAATAGTATATAACGTTATACGTTATATAGTAATTTTATATAACGTTATGTGTTATATAGTAATAGCATAGAACGTTATGCGTTATATAGTAATAGTATATAACGTTATACGATAGTATGGAATAGTATATATCGTTATACGTTATATAGTAATAGTATATAACGTTATACGTTATATAGTAATAGTATATAACCTTATGCGTTATATAGTAATATTATATAACGTTATGCGTTATATAGTAATAGTATATAACGTTATACGTTATATAGTAATAGTATATAACGTTATGCGTTATATAGTAATAGTATATAACGTTATACGTTATATAGTAATAGTATATAACGTTATGCGTTATATAGTAATAGTATATAACGTTATACGATAGTACGGAATAGTATATATCGTTATACGTTATAAAGTAATAGTATATAACGTTATACGTTATATAGTAATAGTATATAACGTTATACGTTATATAGTAATAGTATATAACGTTATACGTTATATAGTAATATTGTATAACGTTATGCGTTATATAGTAATAGTATATAACGTTATACGTTATATAGTAATAGTATATAACGTTATACGTTATATAGTAATAGTATATAACGTTATACGTTATATAGTAATAGTATATAACGTTATACGTTAGTACGTAATAATATACAACGTTATACGTGATATGGTAATACTATATAACGTTATACGTTAATACGTAATAGTATATATCGTTATACGTTATATAGTAATAGTATATAACGTTATACGTTATATAGTAATAGTATATAACGTTATTCGTTAGTACGTAATAATATACAACGTTATACGTGATATGGTAATACTATATAACGTTATACGTTAATACGTAATAGTATATATCGTTATACGTTATATAGGAATAGTATATAACGTTATACGTTATATAGTAATAGTATATAACGTTATACGTTATATAGTAATAGTATATAACGTTATACGTTATATAGTAATAGTATATAACGTTATACGTTATATAGTAATAGTATATAACGTTATACGTTAGTACGTAATAATATACAACGTTATACGTGATATGGTAATACTATATAACGTTATACGTTAATACGTAATAGTATATATCGTTATACGTTATATAGTAATAGTATATAACGTTATACGTTATATAGTAATAGTATATAACGTTATACGTTAGTACGTAATAATATACAACGTTATACGTGATATGGTAATACTATATAACGTTATACGTTAATACGTAATAGTATATATCGTTATACGTTATATAGGAATAGTATATAGCGGTATACGTTATATAGTAATAGTATATAACGTTATACTTTATATAGTAATAGTATATAACGTTATACGTTATATAGTAATAGTATATAACGTTATGCGTTATATAGTAATAGTATGTCGGAGATGCAGAGACATCGAGCCTTTCTTTTGGAAGATTTCTCAATACTTGGGCTCGGGGTGACATAACTGGTCGCCGAACGTAGCCACGGTCACGGGATGAACGAAATGTTTAACAAAGGAGGTTCCAGTGTTAAGGGATACGCTGTATAAGCAATCAAGTCTTGATCAGGAGCAATGCTGGTTTATGTGGAACTGCCTAGTTACGGCGCTTGGGAATTTGTTGATATTCCTGATCGATATGTATTTGATATATGTAACTGTATCTGTCTTTTATTTTGCAATCTCCTTGGAGAGTTTACTGTCATCGTCTTGGAGTCAGTCTTAGAGAAACCCTGTGCCAGAGTGAACATGTCAGTGTGCTATCAAAAATATATTAAAACGTACAGAAAGTATCCTGTTGACCGTGGATTCGTTACAGAACCCAAGAATATTATTTAAAGCATTTGTTTACTTATTGTTTGTTATCTTAGTTAACCGATAAACTAATTATTTATCAAAGTTTGTAAAGAAATATAATTTTATGTAAATACAACCTTTATTGAACATCATGATGGCAAATGCTAACGAAGAATCGTCTCGCGCTCGAAATCCAAGCGACAATTCGACATATATAATAATTCGACATATATTCGACATATATTCGTTATACGTTATATAGTAATAGTATATAACGTTATGCGTTATGTAGTAATAGTATATAACGTTATACGTTATATAGTAATAGTATATAACGTTATACGTTATATAGTAATAGTATATAACGTTATACGTTATATAGTAATAGTATATAATTTTATACGTTATATAGTAATAGTATATAACGTTATACGTCAATACGTAATAGTATATAACGTTATACGTTATATAGTAATAGTATATAACGTTATACGTTATATAGTAATAGTATATAACGTTATACGTTATATAGTAATAGTATATAACGTTATACGTTATATAGTAATATTATATAACGTTATGCGTTAGATAGTAATAGTATATAACGTTATACGTTATATAGTAATAGTATATAACGTTATACGTTATATAGTAATATTATATAACGTTATGCGTTATATAGTAATAGTATATAACGTTATACGATAGTACGTAATGGTATATAACGTTATACGTGATATGGTAATAATATATAACGTTATACGCTATTACGTAATAGTATATAACGTTATACGTTAATACGTAATAGTATATATCGTTATACGTTATATAGTAATAGTATATAGCGATATACGTTATATAGTAATAGTATATAACGTTATACGTTAGTACGTAATAGTATATAACGTTATACGTTAATACGTAATAGTATATATCGTTATACGTTATATAGTAACAGTATATAACGTTATACGTTATATAGTAATAGTATATAACGTTATACGTTATATAGTAATATTATATAACGTTATGTGTTATATAGTAATAGTATATAACGTTATACGTTATATAGTAATAGAATATAACGTTATACGTTATATAGTAATAGTATATAACGTTATACGTTATATAGTAATTTTATATAACGTTATGTGTTATATAGTAATAGCATAGAACGTTATGCGTTATATAGTAATAGTATATAACGTTATACGATAGTATGGAATAGTATATATCGTTATACGTTATATAGTAATAGTATATAACGTTATACGTTATATAGTAATAGTATATAACCTTATGCGTTATATAGTAATATTATATAACGTTATGCGTTATATAGTAATAGTATATAACGTTATACGTTATATAGTAATAGTATATAACGTTATGCGTTATATAGTAATAGTATATAACGTTATACGTTATATAGTAATAGTATATAACGTTATGCGTTATATAGTAATAGTATATAACGTTATACGATAGTACGGAATAGTATATATCGTTATACGTTATAAAGTAATAGTATATAACGTTATACGTTATATAGTAATAGTATATAACGTTATACGTTATATAGTAATAGTATATAACGTTATACGTTATATAGTAATATTGTATAACGTTATGCGTTATATAGTAATAGTATATAACGTTATACGTTATATAGTAATAGTATATAACGTTATACGTTATATAGTAATAGTATATAACGTTATACGTTATATAGTAATAGTATATAACGTTATACGTTAGTACGTAATAATATACAACGTTATACGTGATATGGTAATACTATATAACGTTATACGTTAATACGTAATAGTATATATCGTTATACGTTATATAGTAATAGTATATAACGTTATACGTTATATAGTAATAGTATATAACGTTATTCGTTAGTACGTAATAATATACAACGTTATACGTGATATGGTAATACTATATAACGTTATACGTTAATACGTAATAGTATATATCGTTATACGTTATATAGGAATAGTATATAACGTTATACGTTATATAGTAATAGTATATAACGTTATACGTTATATAGTAATAGTATATAACGTTATACGTTATATAGTAATAGTATATAACGTTATACGTTATATAGTAATAGTATATAACGTTATACGTTAGTACGTAATAATATACAACGTTATACGTGATATGGTAATACTATATAACGTTATACGTTAATACGTAATAGTATATATCGTTATACGTTATATAGTAATAGTATATAACGTTATACGTTATATAGTAATAGTATATAACGTTATACGTTAGTACGTAATAATATACAACGTTATACGTGATATGGTAATACTATATAACGTTATACGTTAATACGTAATAGTATATATCGTTATACGTTATATAGGAATAGTATATAGCGGTATACGTTATATAGTAATAGTATATAACGTTATACTTTATATAGTAATAGTATATAACGTTATACGTTATATAGTAATAGTATATAACGTTATGCGTTATATAGTAATAGTATGTCGGAGATGCAGAGACATCGAGCCTTTCTTTTGGAAGATTTCTCAATACTTGGGCTCGGGGTGACATAACTGGTCGCCGAACGTAGCCACGGTCACGGGATGAACGAAATGTTTAACAAAGGAGGTTCCAGTGTTAAGGGATACGCTGTATAAGCAATCAAGTCTTGATCAGGAGCAATGCTGGTTTATGTGGAACTGCCTAGTTACGGCGCTTGGGAATTTGTTGATATTCCTGATCGATATGTATTTGATATATGTAACTGTATCTGTCTTTTATTTTGCAATCTCCTTGGAGAGTTTACTGTCATCGTCTTGGAGTCAGTCTTAGAGAAACCCTGTGCCAGAGTGAACATGTCAGTGTGCTATCAAAAATATATTAAAACGTACAGAAAGTATCCTGTTGACCGTGGATTCGTTACAGAACCCAAGAATATTATTTAAAGCATTTGTTTACTTATTGTTTGTTATCTTAGTTAACCGATAAACTAATTATTTATCAAAGTTTGTAAAGAAATATAATTTTATGTAAATACAACCTTTATTGAACATCATGATGGCAAATGCTAACGAAGAATCGTCTCGCGCTCGAAATCCAAGCGACAATTCGACATATATAATAATTCGACATATATTCGACATATATTCGTTATACGTTATATAGTAATAGTATATAACGTTATGCGTTATGTAGTAATAGTATATAACGTTATACGTTATATAGTAATAGTATATTACGTTATACGTTATATAGTAATAGTATATAATGTTATACGTTATATAGTAATAGTATACAACGTTATACGTCAATACGTAATAGTATATAACGTTATACGTTATATAGTAATAGTATATAACGTTATACGTTATATAGTAATAGTATATAACGTTATACGTTATATAGTAATAGTATATAACGTTATACGTTATATAGTAATATTATATAACGTTATGCGTTATATAGTAATAGTATATAACGTTATACGATAGTACGTAATGGTATATAACGTTATACGTGATATGGTAATAATATATAACGTTATACGCTATTACGTAATAGTATATAATGTTATACGTTAATACGTAATAGTATATATCGTTATACGTTATATAGTAATAGTATATAGCGATATACGTTATATAGTAATAGTATATAGCGATATACGTTATATAGTAATAGTATATAACGTTATACGTTAGTACGTAATAGTATATAACGTTATACGTTAATACGTAATAGTATATATCGTTATACGTTATATAGTAACAGTATATAACGTTATACGTTATATAGTAATAGTATATAACGTTATACGTTATATAGTAATATTATATAACGTTATGCGTTATATAGTAATAGTATATAACGTTATACGTTATATAGTAACAGTATATAACGTTATACGTTAAATAGTAATAGTATATAACGTTATACGTTATATAGTATAAGTATATAACGTTATACGTTAGTACGTAATAATATACAACGTTATACGTGATATGGCAATACTATATAATGTTATACGTTATTACGAAATAGTATATAACGTTATACGTTATATAGTAATATTATATAACGTTATGCGTTATATAGTAATAGTATATAACGTTATACGTTATATAGTAATAGTATATAACGTTATGCGTTATATAGTAATAGTATATAACGTTATACGATAGTACGGAATAGTATATATCGTTATACGTTATATAGTAATAGTATATAACGTTATACGTTATATAGTAATAGTATATAACGTTCTACGTTATATAGTAATAGTATATAACGTTATACGTTATATAGTAATAGTATATAACGTTATAACGTTAGTACGTAATAATAAACAACGTTATACGTGATATGGCAATACTATGTAACATTATACGTTATTACGTAATAGTATCTAACGTTATACGTTATTACGTAATAGTATACAACGTTATACGTGATATGGTAATACTATATAACGTTATACGCTATTACGTAATAGTATATAACGTTATACGTTAATACGTAGTAGTATATATCGTTATACGTTATATAGTAATAGTATATAACGTTATACGTTATGTAGTAATAGTGTATGACGTTATACGTTATATAGTAATAGTATATAACGTTATACGTTATATAGTAATAGTATATAACGTTATACGTTATATAGTAATATTATATAACGTTATGCGTTATATAGTAATAGTATATAACGTTATACGATAGTACGTAATAGTATATATCGTTATACGTTATATAGTAATAGTATATAACGTTATGCGTTATATAGTAATAGTATGTCGGAGATGCAGAGACATCGAGCCTTTCTTTTGGAAGATTTCTCAATACTTGGGCTCGGGGTGACATAACTGGTCGCCGAACGTAGCCACGGTCACGGGATGAACGAAATGTTTTACAAAGGAGGTTCCAGTGTTAAGGGATACGCTGTATAAACAATCAAGTCTTGATCAGGAGCAATGCTGGTTTATGTGGAACTGCCTAGTTACGGCGCTTGGGAATTTGTTGATATTCCCGATCGATATGTATTTGATATATGTAACTGTATCTGTCTTTTATTTTGCAATCTCCTTGGAGAGTTTACTGTCATCGTCTTGGAGTCAGTCTTAGACAAACCCTGTGCCAGAGTGAACGTGTCAGTGTGCTATCAAAAATATATTAAAACGTACAGAAAGTATCCCGTTGACCGTGGATTCGTTACAGAACCCAAGAATATTATTTAAAGCATTTGTTTACTTATTGTTTGTTATCTTAGTTAACCGATAAACTAATTATTTATCAAAGTTTGTAAAGAAATATAATTTTATGTAAATACAACCTTTCTTGAACATCATGATGGCAACTGCTAACGAAGAATCGTCTCGCGCTCGAAATCCAAGCGACAATTCGACATATATAATAATTCGACATATATTCGACATATATTCGTTATACGTTATATAGTAATAGTATATAACGTTATGCGTTATATAGTAATAGTATATAACGTTATACGTTATATAGTAATAGTATATAACGTTATACGTTATATAGTAATAGTATATAACGTTATACGTTATAGAGTAATAGTATATAACGTTATACGTTATATAGTAATAGTATATAACTTTATACGATAGTACGTAACAGTATATAACGTTATACGTTATATAGTAATAGTATATAACGTTATACGTTATAGAGTAATAGTATATAATGTTATACGTTATATAGTAATAGTATATAACTTTATACGATAGTACGTAATAGTATATAACGTTATACGTTAATACGTAATAGTATATATCGTTATACGTTATATAGTAATAGTATATAGCGATATACGTTATATAGTAATAGTATATAACGTTATACGTTAGTACGTAATAGTATATAACGTTATACGTTAATACGTAATAGTATATATCGTTATACGTTATATAGTAACAGTATATAACGTTATACGTTATATAGTAATAGTATATAACGTTATACGTTATATAGTAATAGTATATATCGTTATACGTTATACAGTATAGGTATATAACGTTATACGTTATATAGTAATACTATATAACGTTATACGCTATTACTTAATAGTATATAACGTTATACGTTAATACGTAATAGTATATATCGTTATACGTAATATAGTAATAGTATATAGCGATATACGTTATATAGTAATAGTATATAACGTTATACGTTAGTACGTAATAGTATATAACGTTATACGTTATATGGTAATACTATACAACGTTATACGTTATATAGTAATATTATATAACGTTATGCGTTATATAGTAATAGTATATAACGTTATACGATAGTACGTAATAATATACAACGTTATACGTGATATGGCAATACTATATAACGTTATACGTTATTACGTAATAGTATATAACGTTATACGTTATATAGTAATAGTATATAACGTTATACGTTATATAGTATAAGTATATAACGTTATACGTTACATAGTAATAGTATATAACGTTATACGTTATATAGTATAAGTATATAACGTTATACGTTATATAGTAATAGTATATAACGTTATACGTTATATAGTATAAGTATATAACGTTATACGTTATATAGTAATAGTATATAACGTTATACGTGATATAGTAATAGTATATAACGTTATACGATAGTACATAATAATATACAACGTTATACGTGATATGGCAATACTATATAACGTTATACGTTATATAGTAATGGTATATAACGTTATACGTTATATAGTAATAGTATATAACGTTATACGTTATATAGTAATAGTATATAACGTTATACGTTGTATAGTAATATTATATAACGTTATGCGTTATATAGTAATAGTATATAACGTTATACGTTATATAGTAATAGTATATAACGTTATACGTCATATAGTAATAGTATATAACGTTATACGTGATATAGTAATAGTATATAACGTTATACGTTATATAGTAATAGTATATAACGTTATACGTTATATAGTAATAGTATATAACGTTATACGTTATATAGTAATATTATATAACGTTATGCGTTATATAGTAATAGTATATAACGTTATACGTTATATAGTAATAGTATATAACGTTATGCGTTATATAGTAATAGTATATAAAGTTATACGATAGTATGGAATAGTATATATCGTTATACTTTATATAGTAATAGTATATAACGTTATACGTTATATAGTAATAGTATATAACGTTATACGTCATATAGTAATAGTATATAACGTTATACGTTAGTACGTAATAATATACAACGTTATACGTGATATGGTAATACTATATAACGTTATACGCTATTACGTAATAGTATATAACGTTATACGTTAATACGTAATAGTATATATCGTTCTACGTTATATAGTAATAGTATATAACGTTATACGTTATATAGTAATAGTATATAACGTTATGCGTTATATAGTAATAGTATATAACGTTATACGATAGTATGGAATAGTATATATCGTTATACGTTATATAGTAATAGTATATAACGTTATACGTTATATAGTAATAGTATATAACGTTCTACGTTATATAGTAATAGTATATAACGTTACACGTTATATAGTAATAGTATATAACGTTATACGTTATATAGTAATAGTATATAACGTTATACGTTATATAGTAATAGTATATAACGTTATACGTTAGGACGTAATAATATACAACGTTATACGTGATATGGTAATACTATATAACGTTATACGCTATTACGTAATAGTATATAACGTTATACGTTAATACGTAATAGTATATATCGTTATACGTTATATAGTAATAGTATATAGCGATATACGTTATATAGTAATAGTATATAACGTTATACGTTATATAGTAATAGTATATAACGTTATACGTTATATAGTAATATTATATAACGTTATGCGTTATATAGTAATAGTATATAACGTTATACGTTATATAGTAATAGTATATAACGTTATACGTTATATAGTAATAGTATATAACGTTATACGTTATATAGTAATAGTATATAACGTTATACGTTATATAGTAATAGTATATAACGTTATACGTTAGTACGTAATAATATACAACGTTATACGTTATATGGTAATACTATACAACGTTATACGTTATATAGTAATAGTATATAACGTTAGACGTTATATAGTAATAGCATATAACGTTATACGTTATATAGTAATATTATATAACGTTATGCGTTATATAGTAATAGTATATAATGTTATACGATAGTACGTAATGGTATATAACGTTATACGTGATATAGTAATGCTATATAACGTTATACGCTATTACGTAATAGTATATAACGTTATACGTTAATACGTAATAGTATATATCGTTATACGTTATATAGTAATAGTATATAGCGATATACGTTATATAGTAATAGTATATAACGTTATACGTTAGTACGTAATAGTATATAACGTTATACGTTAATACGTAATAGTATATATCGTTATACGTTATATAGTAACAGTATATAACGTTATACGCTATATAGTAATAGTATATAACGTTATACGTTATATAGTAATAGTATATAACGTTATACGTTATATAGTAATAGTATATAGCGATATACGTTATATAGTAATAGTATATAACGTTATACGTTATATAGTAATAGTATATAACGTTATACGTTATATAGTAATATTATATAACGTTATACGTTAAATAGTAATAGTATATAACGTTATACGTTATATAGTAATATTATATAACGTTATGCGTTATATAGTAATAGTATACAACGTTATACGATAGTACGTAATCGTATATAACGTTATACGTGATATGGTAATACTATATAACGTTATACGCTATTACGTAATAGTATATAACGTTATACGTTAATACGTAATAGTATATATCGTTATACGTTATATAGTAATAGTATATAGCGATATACGTTATATAGTAATAGTATATAACGTTATACGTTAGTACGTAATAATATACAACGTTATACGTGATATGGTAATACTATATAACGTTATACGCTATTACGTAATAGTATATAACGTTATACGTTAATACGTAATAGTATATATCGTTATACGTTATATAGTAATAGTATATAGCGATATACGTTATATAGTAATAGTATATAACGTTATACGTTATGTAGTAATATTATATAACGTTATGCGTTATATAGTTATAGTATATAACGTTTACGTTATATAGTAATAGCATATAACGTTAAACGCTATATAGTAATAGTATATAACGTTATACGTTATATAGTAATAGTATATAACGTTATACGTTAGTACGTAATAATATACAACGTTATACGTGATATGGCAATACTATATAACGTTATACGTTATTACGTAATAGTATATAACGTTATACGTTATTACGTAATAGTATACAACGTTATACGTGATATGGTAAAACTATATAGCGTTATACGTTAATACGTAATAGTATATATCGTTATACGTTATATAGTAATAGTATATAACGTTATACGTTATATAGTAATATTATATAACGTTAGACGTTATATAGTAATAGCATATAACGTTATACGTTATATAGTAATATTATATAACGTTATGCGTTATATAGTAATAGTATATAATGTTATACGATAGTACGTAATGGTATATAACGTTATACGTGATATAGTAATGCTATATAACGTTATACGCTATTACGTAATAGTATATAACGTTATACGTTAATACGTAATAGTATATATCGTTATACGTTATATAGTAATAGTATATAGCGATATACGTTATATAGTAATAGTATATAACGTTATACGTTAGTACGTAATAGTATATAACGTTATACGTTAATACGTAATAGTATATATCGTTATACGTTATATAGTAACAGTATATAACGTTATACGCTATATAGTAATAGTATATAACGTTATACGTTATATAGTAATAGTATATAACGTTATACGTTATATAGTAATAGTATATAGCGATAAACGTTATATAATATTACTATATAACGTATAACGTTATATACTATTACTATATAACGTATACGTTATATAGTAATATTATATAACGTTATACGTTAAATAGTAATAGTATATAACGTTGTACGTTATATAGTAATAGTATATAACGTTATACGTTATATAGTAATAGTATACAACGTTATACGATAGTACGTAATCGTATATAACGTTATACGTGATATGGTAATACTATATAACGTTATACGCTATTACGTAATAGTATATAACGTTATACGTTAATACGTAATAGTATATATCGTTATACGTTATATAGTAATAGTATATAGCGATATACGTTATATAGTAATAGTATATAACGTTATACGTTAGTACGTAATAATATACAACGTTATACGTGATATGGTAATACTATATAACGTTATACGCTATTACGTAATAGTATATAACGTTATACGTTAATACGTAATAGTATATATCGTTATACGTTATATAGTAATAGTATATAGCGATATACGTTATATAGTAATAGTATATAACGTTATACGTTATGTAGTAATATTATATAACGTTATGCGTTATATAGTTATAGTATATAACGTTTACGTTATATAGTAATAGCATATAACGTTAAACGCTATATAGTAATAGTATATAACGTTATACGTTATATAGTAATAGTATATAACGTTATACGTTAGTACGTAATAATATACAACGTTATACGTGATATGGCAATACTATATAACGTTATACGTTATTACGTAATAGTATATAACGTTATACGTTATTACGTAATAGTATACAACGTTATACGTGATATGGTAAAACTATATAGCGTTATACGTTAATACGTAATAGTATATATCGTTATACGTTATATAGTAATAGTATATAACGTTATACGTTATATAGTAATATTATATAACGTTATGCGTTATATAGTAATAGTATATAACGTTATACGTTATATAGTAATAGTATATAACGTTATGCGTTATATAGTAATAGTATATAACGTTATACGATAGTACGGAATAGTATATATCGTTATACGTTATATAGTAATAGTATATAACGTTATACGTTATATAGTAATAGTATATAACGTTCTACGTTATATAGTAATAGTATATAACGTTATACGTTATATAGTAATAGTATATAACGTTATACGTTATATAGTAATAGTATATAACGTTATACGTTAGTACGTAATAATATACAACGTTATACGTGATACGGGAATACTATATACCATTGTACGTTATTACGTAATAGTATCTAACGTTATACGTTATTACGTAATAGTATACAACGTTATACGTGATATGGTAATACTATATAACGTTATACGTTAGTACGTAATAATATACAACTTTATACGTGATATGGTAATACTATATAACGTTATACGGTATTACGTAATAGTATATAACGTTATACGTTAATACGAAATAGTATATATCGTTATACGTTATATAGTAGTAGTATATAACGTTATACGTTATATAGTAATAGTGTATAACGTTATACGTTATATAGTAATAGTATATAACGTTATACGTTATATGGTAATACTATACAACGTTATACGTTATATAGTAATAGTGTAGAACGCTATACGTTATATAGTAATAGTATATAACGTTATACGTTATATAGTAATAGTATATAACGCTATACGTTATATAGTAATATTATATAACGTTATGCGTTATATAGTAATAGTATATAACGTTATACGTTATATAGTATTAGTATATAACGTTATGCGTTATATAGTAATAGTATGTTGGAGATGCAGAGACATCGAGCCTCTCTTTTGGAAGATTTCTCAATACTTGGGCTCGGGGTGACATAACTGGTCGCCGAACGTAGCCACGGCCACGGGATGAACGAAATGTTTTACAAAGGAGGTTCCAGTGTTAAGGGATACGCTGTATAAACAATCAAGTCTTGATCAGGAGCAATGCTGGTTTATGTGGAACTGCCTAGTTACGGCGCTTGGGCATTTGTTGATATTCCCGATCGATGTGTATTTGATATATGTAACTGTATCTGTCTTTTATTTTGCAATCTCCTTGGAGAGTTTACTGTCATCGTCTTGGAGTCAGTCTTAGAGAAACCCTGTGCCAGAGTGAACGTGTCAGTGTGCTATCAAAAATATATTAAAACGTACAGAAAGTATCCCGTTGACCGTGGATTCGTTACAGAACCCAAGAATATTATTTAAAGCATTTGTTTACTTATTGTTTGTTATCTTAGTTAACCGATAAACTAATTATTTATCAATCTTTGTAAAGAAATATAATTTTATGTAAATACAACCTTTATTGAACATCATGATGGCAAATGCTAACGAAGAATCGTCTCGCGCTCGAAATCCAAGCGACAATTCGACATATATAATAATTCGACATATATTCGACATATATTCGTTATACGTTATATAGTAATAGTATATAACTTTATACGATAGTACGTAATAGTATATAACGTTATACGTTAATACGTAATAGTATATATCGTTATACGTTATATAGTAATAGTATATGGCGATATACGTTATATAGTAATAGTATATAACGTTATACGTTAGTACGTAATAGTATATAACGTTATACGTTATATGGTAATACTATACAACGTTATACGTTATATAGTAATATTATATAACGTTATGCGTTATATAGTAATAGTATATAACGTTATACGATAGTACGTAATGGTATATAACGTTATACGTGATATGGTAATACTATATAACGTTATACGCTATTACGTAATAGTATATAACGTTATACGTTAATACGTAATAGTATATATCGTTATACGTTATATAGTAATAGTATATAGCGATATACGTTATATAGTAATAGTATATAACGTTATACGTTAGTACGTAATAGTATATAACGTTATACGTTAATACGTAATAGTATATATCGTTATACGTTATATAGTAATAGTATATATCGTTATACGTTATACAGTATAGGTATATAACGTTATACGTTATATAGTAATACTATATAACGTTATACGCTATTACGTAATAGTATATAACGTTATACGTTAATACGTAATAGTATATATCGTTATACGTAATATAGTAATAGTATATAGCGATATACGTTATATAGTAATAGTATATAACGTTATACGTTAGTACGTAATAGTATATAACGTTATACGTTAGTACGTAATAGTATATAACGTTATACGTTATATGGTAATACTATACAACGTTATACGTTATATAGTAATATTATATAACGTTATGCGTTATATAGTAATAGTATATAACGTTATACGATAGTACGTAATGGTATATAACGTTATACGTGATATGGTAATACTATATAACGTTATACGCTATTACGTAATAGTATATAACGTTATACGTTAATACGTAATAGTATATATCGTTATACGTTATATAGTAATAGTATATAGCGATATACGTTATATAGTAATATTATATAACGTTATACGTTATATAGTAATAGTATATAACGTTATACGTTATATAGTAATAGTATATAACGTTATACGTTATATAGTATAGGTATATAACGTTATACGTTAAATAGTAATAGTATATAACGTTATACGTTATATAGTAATATTATATAACGTTATGCGTTATATAGTAATAGTATACAACGTTATACGATAGTACGTAATCGTATATAACGTTATACGTGATATGGTAATCCTATATAACGTTATACGCTATTACGTAATAGTATATAACGTTATACGTTAATACGTAATAGTATATATCGTTATACGTTATATAGTAATAGTATATAGCGATATACGTTATATAGTAATAGTATATAACGTTATACGTTAGTACGTAATAGTATATAACGTTATACGTTAATACGTAATAGTATATATCGTTATACGTTATATAGTAACAGTATATAACGTTATACGTTATATAGTAACAGTATATAACGTTATACGTTATATAGTATAAGTATATAACGTTATACGTTATATAGTAATAGTATATAACGTTATACGTTATATAGTATAGGTATATAACGTTATACGTTATATAGTATTACTATATAACGTATAACGTTATATACTATTACTATATAACGTTATGCGTTATATAGTAATAGTATATAACGTTATACGTTATATAGTAATAGTATATAGCGATATACGTTATATAGTAATAGTATATAACGTTATACGTTAGTACGTAATAGTATATAACGTTATACGTTAATACGTAATAGTATATATCGTTATACGTTATATAGTAACAGTATATAACGTTATACGTTATATAGTAATAGTATATAACGTTATACGTTATATAGTATAAGTATATAACGTTATACGTTATATAGTAATAGTATATAACGTTATACGTTATATAGTATAGGTATATAACGTTATACGTTATATAGTAATAGTATATAACGTTATACGTTATATAGTAATATTATATAACGTTATGCGTTATATAGTAATAGCATAGAACGTTATACGTTATATAGTAATTGTATATAACGTTATACGTTATATAGTAATAGTATATAACGTTATACGTTATATAGTATAAGTATATAACGTTATACGTTATATAGTAATATTATATAACGTTATGCGTTATATAGTAATAGTATATAACGTTATACGATAGTACGTAATAATATACAACGTTATACGTGATATGGCAATACTATATAACGTTATACGTTATTACGTAATAGTATATAACGTTATACGTTATATAGTAATAGTATATAACGTTATACGTTATATAGTATAAGTATATAACGTTATACGTTACATAGTAATAGTATATAACGTTATACGTTATATAGTATAAGTATATAACGTTATACGTTATATAGTAATAGTATATAACGTTATACGTTATATAGTATAAGTATATAACGTTATACGTTATATAGTAATAGTATATAACGTTATACGTGATATAGTAATAGTATATAACGTTATACGATAGTACATAATAATATACAACGTTATACGTGATATGGCAATACTATATAACGTTATACGTTATATAGTAATGGTATATAACGTTATACGTTATATAGTAATAGTATATAACGTTATACGTTATATAGTAATAGTATATAACGTTATACGTTGTATAGTAATATTATATAACGTTATGCGTTATATAGTAATAGTATATAACGTTATACGTTATATAGTAATAGTATATAACGTTATACGTCATATAGTAATAGTATATAACGTTATACGTGATATAGTAATAGTATATAACGTTATACGTTATATAGTAATAGTATATAACGTTATACGTTATATAGTAATAGTATATAACGTTATACGTTATATAGTAATATTATATAACGTTATGCGTTATATAGTAATAGTATATAACGTTATACGTTATATAGTAATAGTATATAACGTTATGCGTTATATAGTAATAGTATATAAAGTTATACGATAGTATGGAATAGTATATATCGTTATACTTTATATAGTAATAGTATATAACGTTATACGTTATATAGTAATAGTATATAACGTTATACGTCATATAGTAATAGTATATAACGTTATACGTTAGTACGTAATAATATACAACGTTATACGTGATATGGTAATACTATATAACGTTATACGCTATTACGTAATAGTATATAACGTTATACGTTAATACGTAATAGTATATATCGTTCTACGTTATATAGTATTACTATATAACGTTATACGTTATATAGTAATAGTATATAACGTTATGCGTTATATAGTAATAGTATATAACGTTATACGATAGTATGGAATAGTATATATCGTTATACGTTATATAGTAATAGTATATAACGTTATACGTTATATAGTAATAGTATATAACGTTCTACGTTATATAGTAATAGTATATAACGTTACACGTTATATAGTAATAGTATATAACGTTATACGTTATATAGTAATAGTATATAACGTTATACGTTATATAGTAATAGTATATAACGTTATACGTTAGGACGTAATAATATACAACGTTATACGTGATATGGTAATACTATATAACGTTATACGCTATTACGTAATAGTATATAACGTTATACGTTAATACGTAATAGTATATATCGTTATACGTTATATAGTAATAGTATATAGCGATATACGTTATATAGTAATAGTATATAACGTTATACGTTATATAGTAATAGTATATAACGTTATACGTTATATAGTAATATTATATAACGTTATGCGTTATATAGTAATAGTATATAACGTTATACGTTATATAGTAATAGTATATAACGTTATACGTTATATAGTAATAGTATATAACGTTATACGTTATATAGTAATAGTATATAACGTTATACGTTATATAGTAATAGTATATAACGTTATACGTTAGTACGTAATAATATACAACGTTATACGTTATATGGTAATACTATACAACGTTATACGTTATATAGTAATAGTATATAACGTTAGACGTTATATAGTAATAGCATATAACGTTATACGTTATATAGTAATATTATATAACGTTATGCGTTATATAGTAATAGTATATAATGTTATACGATAGTACGTAATGGTATATAACGTTATACGTGATATAGTAATGCTATATAACGTTATACGCTATTACGTAATAGTATATAACGTTATACGTTAATACGTAATAGTATATATCGTTATACGTTATATAGTAATAGTATATAGCGATATACGTTATATAGTAATAGTATATAACGTTATACGTTAGTACGTAATAGTATATAACGTTATACGTTAATACGTAATAGTATATATCGTTATACGTTATATAGTAACAGTATATAACGTTATACGCTATATAGTAATAGTATATAACGTTATACGTTATATAGTAATAGTATATAACGTTATACGTTATATAGTAATAGTATATAGCGATATACGTTATATAGTAATACTATATAACGTTATACGTTATATAGTAATAGTATATAACGTTATACGTTATATAGTAATATTATATAACGTTATACGTTAAATAGTAATAGTATATAACGTTATACGTTATATAGTAATATTATATAACGTTATGCGTTATATAGTAATAGTATACAACGTTATACGATAGTACGTAATCGTATATAACGTTATACGTGATATGGTAATACTATATAACGTTATACGCTATTACGTAATAGTATATAACGTTATACGTTAATACGTAATAGTATATATCGTTATACGTTATATAGTAATAGTATATAGCGATATACGTTATATAGTAATAGTATATAACGTTATACGTTAGTACGTAATAATATACAACGTTATACGTGATATGGTAATACTATATAACGTTATACGCTATTACGTAATAGTATATAACGTTATACGTTAATACGTAATAGTATATATCGTTATACGTTATATAGTAATAGTATATAGCGATATACGTTATATAGTAATAGTATATAACGTTATACGTTATGTAGTAATATTATATAACGTTATGCGTTATATAGTTATAGTATATAACGTTTACGTTATATAGTAATAGCATATAACGTATAACGCTATATAGTAATAGTATATAACGTTATACGTTATATAGTAATAGTATATAACGTTATACGTTAGTACGTAATAATATACAACGTTATACGTGATATGGCAATACTATATAACGTTATACGTTATTACGTAATAGTATATAACGTTATACGTTATTACGTAATAGTATACAACGTTATACGTGATATGGTAAAACTATATAGCGTTATACGTTAATACGTAATAGTATATATCGTTATACGTTATATAGTAATAGTATATAACGTTATACGTTATATAGTAATATTATATAACGTTATGCGTTATATAGTAATAGTATATAACGTTATACGTTATATAGTAATAGTATATAACGTTATGCGTTATATAGTAATAGTATATAACGTTATACGATAGTACGGAATAGTATATATCGTTATACGTTATATAGTAATAGTATATAACGTTATACGTTATATAGTAATAGTATATAACGTTCTACGTTATATAGTAATAGTATATAACGTTATACGTTATATAGTAATAGTATATAACGTTATACGTTATATAGTAATAGTATATAACGTTATACGTTAGTACGTAATAATATACAACGTTATACGTGATACGGGAATACTATATACCATTGTACGTTATTACGTAATAGTATCTAACGTTATACGTTATTACGTAATAGTATACAACGTTATACGTGATATGGTAATACTATATAACGTTATACGTTAGTACGTAATAATATACAACTTTATACGTGATATGGTAATACTATATAACGTTATACGGTATTACGTAATAGTATATAACGTTATACGTTAATACGAAATAGTATATATCGTTATACGTTATATAGTAGTAGTATATAACGTTATACGTTATATAGTAATAGTGTATAACGTTATACGTTATATAGTAATAGTATATAACGTTATACGTTATATGGTAATACTATACAACGTTATACGTTATATAGTAATAGTATAGAACGCTATACGTTATATAGTAATAGTATATAACGTTATACGTTATATAGTAATAGTATATAACGCTATACGTTATATAGTAATATTATATAACGTTATGCGTTATATAGTAATAGTATATAACGTTATACGTTATATAGTATTAGTATATAACGTTATGCGTTATATAGTAATAGTATGTTGGAGATGCAGAGACATCGAGCCTCTCTTTTGGAAGATTTCTCAATACTTGGGCTCGGGGTGACATAACTGGTCGCCGAACGTAGCCACGGCCACGGGATGAACGAAATGTTTTACAAAGGAGGTTCCAGTGTTAAGGGATACGCTGTATAAACAATCAAGTCTTGATCAGGAGCAATGCTGGTTTATGTGGAACTGCCTAGTTACGGCGCTTGGGCATTTGTTGATATTCCCGATCGATGTGTATTTGATATATGTAACTGTATCTGTCTTTTATTTTGCAATCTCCTTGGAGAGTTTACTGTCATCGTCTTGGAGTCAGTCTTAGAGAAACCCTGTGCCAGAGTGAACGTGTCAGTGTGCTATCAAAAATATATTAAAACGTACAGAAAGTATCCCGTTGACCGTGGATTCGTTACAGAACCCAAGAATATTATTTAAAGCATTTGTTTACTTATTGTTTGTTATCTTAGTTAACCGATAAACTAATTATTTATCAATCTTTGTAAAGAAATATAATTTTATGTAAATACAACCTTTATTGAACATCATGATGGCAAATGCTAACGAAGAATCGTCTCGCGCTCGAAATCCAAGCGACAATTCGACATATATAATAATTCGACATATATTCGACATATATTCGTTATACGTTATATAGTAATAGTATATAACTTTATACGATAGTACGTAATAGTATATAACGTTATACGTTAATACGTAATAGTATATATCGTTATACGTTATATAGTAATAGTATATGGCGATATACGTTATATAGTAATAGTATATAACGTTATACGTTAGTACGTAATAGTATATAACGTTATACGTTATATGGTAATACTATACAACGTTATACGTTATATAGTAATATTATATAACGTTATGCGTTATATAGTAATAGTATATAACGTTATACGATAGTACGTAATGGTATATAACGTTATACGTGATATGGTAATACTATATAACGTTATACGCTATTACGTAATAGTATATAACGTTATACGTTAATACGTAATAGTATATATCGTTATACGTTATATAGTAATAGTATATAGCGATATACGTTATATAGTAATAGTATATAACGTTATACGTTAGTACGTAATAGTATATAACGTTATACGTTAATACGTAATAGTATATATCGTTATACGTTATATAGTAATAGTATATATCGTTATACGTTATACAGTATAGGTATATAACGTTATACGTTATATAGTAATACTATATAACGTTATACGCTATTACGTAATAGTATATAACGTTATACGTTAATACGTAATAGTATATATCGTTATACGTAATATAGTAATAGTATATAGCGATATACGTTATATAGTAATAGTATATAACGTTATACGTTAGTACGTAATAGTATATAACGTTATACGTTAGTACGTAATAGTATATAACGTTATACGTTATATGGTAATACTATACAACGTTATACGTTATATAGTAATATTATATAACGTTATGCGTTATATAGTAATAGTATATAACGTTATACGATAGTACGTAATGGTATATAACGTTATACGTGATATGGTAATACTATATAACGTTATACGCTATTACGTAATAGTATATAACGTTATACGTTAATACGTAATAGTATATATCGTTATACGTTATATAGTAATAGTATATAGCGATATACGTTATATAGTAATATTATATAACGTTATACGTTATATAGTAATAGTATATAACGTTATACGTTATATAGTAATAGTATATAACGTTATACGTTATATAGTATAGGTATATAACGTTATACGTTAAATAGTAATAGTATATAACGTTATACGTTATATAGTAATATTATATAACGTTATGCGTTATATAGTAATAGTATACAACGTTATACGATAGTACGTAATCGTATATAACGTTATACGTGATATGGTAATACTATATAACGTTATACGCTATTACGTAATAGTATATAACGTTATACGTTAATACGTAATAGTATATATCGTTATACGTTATATAGTAATAGTATATAGCGATATACGTTATATAGTAATAGTATATAACGTTATACGTTAGTACGTAATAATATACAACGTTATACGTGATATGGTAATACTATATAACGTTATACGCTATTACGTAATAGTATATAACGTTATACGTTAATACGTAATAGTATATATCGTTATACGTTATATAGTAATAGTATATAGCGATATACGTTATATAGTAATAGTATATAACGTTATACGTTATATAGTAATAGTATATAACGTTATACGTTATGTAGTAATATTATATAACGTTATGCGTTATATAGTTATAGTATACAACGTTTACGTTATATAGTAATAGCATATAACGTTATACGCTATATAGTAATGGTATATAACGTTATACGTTATATAGTAATAGTATATAACGTTATACGTTAGTACGTAATAATATACAACGTTATACGTGATATGGCAATACTATATAACGTTATACGTTATTACGTAATAGTATATAACGTTATACGTTATTACGTAATAGTATACAACGTTATACGTGATATGGTAAAACTATATAGCGTTATACGTTAATACGTAATAGTATATATCGTTATACGTTATATAGTAATAGTATATAACGTTATACGTTATATAGTAATATTATATAACGTTATGCGTTATATAGTAATAGTATATAACGTTATACGTTATATAGTAATAGTATATAACGTTATGCGTTATATAGTAATAGTATATAACGTTATACGATAGTACGGAATAGTATATATCGTTCTACGTTATATAGTAATAGTATATAACGTTATACGTTATATAGTAATAGTATATAACGTTATACGTTAGTACGTAATAATATACAACGTTATACGTGATACGGGAATACTATATACCATTGTACGTTATTACGTAATAGTATCTAACGTTATACGTTATTACGTAATAGTATACAACGTTATACGTGATATGGTAATACTATATAACGTTATACGTTAGTACGTAATAATATACAACTTTATACGTGATATGGTAATACTATATAACGTTATACGCTATTACGTAATAGTATATAACGTTATACGTTAATACGAAATAGTATATATCGTTATACGTTATATAGTAGTAGTATATAACGTTATACGTTATATAGTAATAGTGTATAACGTTATACGTTATATAGTAATAGTATATAACGTTATACGTTATATGGTAATACTATACAACGTTATACGTTATATAGTAATAGTATAGAACGCTATACGTTATATAGTAATAGTATATAACGTTATACGTTATATAGTAATAGTATATAACGCTATACGTTATATAGTAATATTATATAACGTTATGCGTTATATAGTAATAGTATATGGCGATATACGTTATATAGTAATAGTATATAACGTTATACGTTAGTACGTAATAGTATATAACGTTATACGTTATATGGTAATACTATACAACGTTATACGTTATATAGTAATATTATATAACGTTATGCGTTATATAGTAATAGTATATAACGTTATACGATAGTACGTAATGGTATATAACGTTATACGTGATATGGTAATCCTATATAACGTTATACGCTATTACGTAATAGTATATAACGTTATACGTTAATACGTAATAGTATATATCGTTATACGTTATATAGTAATAGTATATAGCGATATACGTTATATAGTAATAGTATATAACGTTATACGTTAGTACGTAATAGTATATAACGTTATACGTTAATACGTAATAGTATATATCGTTATACGTTATATAGTAACAGTATATAACGTTATACGTTATATAGTAACAGTATATAACGTTATACGTTATATAGTATAAGTATATAACGTTATACGTTATATAGTAATAGTATATAACGTTATACGTTATATAGTATAGGTATATAACGTTATACGTTATATAGTAATACTATATAACGTTATACGTTATATAGTAATATTATATAACGTTATGCGTTATATAGTAATAGTATATAACGTTATACGTTATATAGTAATAGTATATAGCGATATACGTTATATAGTAATAGTATATAACGTTATACGTTAGTACGTAATAGTATATAACGTTATACGTTAATACGTAATAGTATATATCGTTATACGTTATATAGTAACAGTATATAACGTTATACGTTATATAGTAATAGTATATAACGTTATACGTTATATAGTATAAGTATATAACGTTATACGTTATATAGTAATAGTATATAACGTTATACGTTATATAGTATAGGTATATAACGTTATACGTTATATAGTAATAGTATATAACGTTATACGTTATATAGTAATATTATATAACGTTATGCGTTATATAGTAATAGCATAGAACGTTATACGTTATATAGTAATTGTATATAACGTTATACGTTATATAGTAATAGTATATAACGTTATACGTTATATAGTATAGGTATATAACGTTATACGTTATATAGTAATATTATATAACGTTATGCGTTATATAGTAATAGTATATAACGTTATACGATAGTACGTAATAATATACAACGTTATACGTGATATGGCAATACTATATAACGTTATACGTTATTACGTAATAGTATATAACGTTATACGTTATATAGTAATAGTATATAACGTTATACGTTATATAGTATAAGTATATAACGTTATACGTTACATAGTAATAGTATATAACGTTATACGTTATATAGTATAAGTATATAACGTTATACGTTATATAGTAATAGTATATAACGTTATACGTTATATAGTATAAGTATATAACGTTATACGTTATATAGTAATAGTATATAACGTTATACGTGATATAGTAATAGTATATAACGTTATACGATAGTACATAATAATATACAACGTTATACGTGATATGGCAATACTATATAACGTTATACGTTATATAGTAATGGTATATAACGTTATACGTTATATAGTAATAGTAGATAACGTTATACGTTATATAGTAATAGTATATAACGTTATACGTTGTATAGTAATATTATATAACGTTATGCGTTATATAGTAATAGTATATAACGTTATACGTTATATAGTAATAGTATATAACGTTATACGTCATATAGTAATAGTATATAACGTTATACGTGATATAGTAATAGTATATAACGTTATACGTTATATAGTAATAGTATATAACGTTATACGTTATATAGTAATAGTATATAACGTTATACGTTATATAGTAATATTATATAACGTTATGCGTTATATAGTAATAGTATATAACGTTATACGTTATATAGTAATAGTATATAACGTTATGCGTTATATAGTAATAGTATATAAAGTTATACGATAGTATGGAATAGTATATATCGTTATACTTTATATAGTAATAGTATATAACGTTATACGTTATATAGTAATAGTATATAACGTTATACGTCATATAGTAATAGTATATAACGTTATACGTTAGTACGTAATAATATACAACGTTATACGTGATATGGTAATACTATATAACGTTATACGCTATTACGTAATAGTATATAACGTTATACGTTAATACGTAATAGTATATATCGTTCTACGTTATATAGTAATAGTATATAACGTTATACGTTATATAGTAATAGTATATAACGTTATGCGTTATATAGTAATAGTATATAACGTTATACGATAGTATGGAATAGTATATATCGTTATACGTTATATAGTAATAGTATATAACGTTATACGTTATATAGTAATAGTATATAACGTTCTACGTTATATAGTAATAGTATATAACGTTACACGTTATATAGTAATAGTATATAACGTTATACGTTATATAGTAATAGTATATAACGTTATACGTTATATAGTAATAGTATATAACGTTATACGTTAGGACGTAATAATATACAACGTTATACGTGATATGGTAATACTATATAACGTTATACGCTATTACGTAATAGTATATAACGTTATACGTTAATACGTAATAGTATATATCGTTATACGTTATATAGTAATAGTATATAGCGATATACGTTATATAGTAATAGTATATAACGTTATACGTTATATAGTAATAGTATATAACGTTATACGTTATATAGTAATATTATATAACGTTATGCGTTATATAGTAATAGTATATAACGTTATACGTTATATAGTAATAGTATATAACGTTATACGTTATATAGTAATAGTATATAACGTTATACGTTATATAGTAATAGTATATAACGTTATACGTTATATAGTAATAGTATATAACGTTATACGTTAGTACGTAATAATATACAACGTTATACGTTATATGGTAATACTATACAACGTTATACGTTATATAGTAATAGTATATAACGTTAGACGTTATATAGTAATAGCATATAACGTTATACGTTATATAGTAATATTATATAACGTTATGCGTTATATAGTAATAGTATATAATGTTATACGATAGTACGTAATGGTATATAACGTTATACGTGATATAGTAATGCTATATAACGTTATACGCTATTACGTAATAGTATATAACGTTATACGTTAATACGTAATAGTATATATCGTTATACGTTATATAGTTATAGTATATAGCGATATACGTTATATAGTAATAGTATATAACGTTATACGTTAGTACGTAATAGTATATCACGTTATACGTTAATACGTAATAGTATATATCGTTATACGTTATATAGTAACAGTATATAACGTTATACGCTATATAGTAATAGTATATAACGTTATACGTTATATAGTAATAGTATATAACGTTATACGTTATATAGTAATAGTATATAGCGATATACGTTATATAGTAATAGTATATAACGTTATACGTTATATAGTAATAGTATATAACGTTATACGTTATATAGTAATATTATATAACGTTATGCGTTATATAGTAATAGTATATAACGTTATACGTTATATAGTAATAGTATATAACGTTATACGTTATATAGTAATAGTATATAACGTTATACGTTATATAGTAATAGTATATAACGTTATACGTTATATAGTAATAGTATATAACGTTATACGTTAGTACGTAATAATATACAACGTTATACGTTATATGGTAATACTATACAACGTTATACGTTATATAGTAATAGTATATAACGTTAGACGTTATATAGTAATAGCATATAACGTTATACGTTATATAGTAATATTATATAACGTTATGCGTTATATAGTAATAGTATATAACGTTATACGATAGTACGTAATGGTATATAACGTTATACGTGATATGGTAATCCTATATAACGTTATACGCTATTACGTAATAGTATATAACGTTATACGTTAATACGTAATAGTATATATCGTTATACGTTATATAGTAATAGTATATAGCGATATACGTTATATAGTAATAGTATATAACGTTATACGTTAGTACGTAATAGTATATAACGTTATACGTTAATACGTAATAGTATATATCGTTATACGTTATATAGTAACAGTATATAACGTTATACGTTATATAGTAACAGTATATAACGTTATACGTTATATAGTATAAGTATATAACGTTATACGTTATATAGTAATAGTATATAACGTTATACGTTATATAGTATAGGTATATAACGTTATACGTTATATAGTAATACTATATAACGTTATACGTTATATAGTAATATTATATAACGTTATGCGTTATATAGTAATAGTATATAACGTTATACGTTATATAGTAATAGTATATAGCGATATACGTTATATAGTAATAGTATATAACGTTATACGTTAGTACGTAATAGTATATAACGTTATACGTTAATACGTAATAGTATATATCGTTATACGTTATATAGTAACAGTATATAACGTTATACGTTATATAGTAATAGTATATAACGTTATACGTTATATAGTATAAGTATATAACGTTATACGTTATATAGTAATAGTATATAACGTTATACGTTATATAGTATAGGTATATAACGTTATACGTTATATAGTAATAGTATATAACGTTATACGTTATATAGTAATATTATATAACGTTATGCGTTATATAGTAATAGCATAGAACGTTATACGTTATATAGTAATTGTATATAACGTTATACGTTATATAGTAATAGTATATAACGTTATACGTTATATAGTATAGGTATATAACGTTATACGTTATATAGTAATATTATATAACGTTATGCGTTATATAGTAATAGTATATAACGTTATACGATAGTACGTAATAATATACAACGTTATACGTGATATGGCAATACTATATAACGTTATACGTTATTACGTAATAGTATATAACGTTATACGTTATATAGTAATAGTATATAACGTTATACGTTATATAGTATAAGTATATAACGTTATACGTTACATAGTAATAGTATATAACGTTATACGTTATATAGTATAAGTATATAACGTTATACGTTATATAGTAATAGTATATAACGTTATACGTTATATAGTATAAGTATATAACGTTATACGTTATATAGTAATAGTATATAACGTTATACGTGATATAGTAATAGTATATAACGTTATACGATAGTACATAATAATATACAACGTTATACGTGATATGGCAATACTATATAACGTTATACGTTATATAGTAATAGTATATAACGTTATACGTTATATAGTAATAGTATATAACGTTATACGTTATATAGTAATAGTATATAACGTTATACGTTGTATAGTAATATTATATAACGTTATGCGTTATATAGTAATAGTATATAACGTTATACGTTATATAGTAATAGTATATAACGTTATACGTCATATAGTAATAGTATATAACGTTATACGTGATATAGTAATAGTATATAACGTTATACGTTATATAGTAATAGTATATAACGTTATACGTTATATAGTAATAGTATATAACGTTATACGTTATATAGTAATATTATATAACGTTATGCGTTATATAGTAATAGTATATAACGTTATACGTTATATAGTAATAGTATATAACGTTATGCGTTATATAGTAATAGTATATAAAGTTATACGATAGTATGGAATAGTATATATCGTTATACTTTATATAGTAATAGTATATAACGTTATACGTTATATAGTAATAGTATATAACGTTATACGTCATATAGTAATAGTATATAACGTTATACGTTAGTACGTAATAATATACAACGTTATACGTGATATGGTAATACTATATAACGTTATACGCTATTACGTAATAGTATATAACGTTATACGTTAATACGTAATAGTATATATCGTTCTACGTTATATAGTAATAGTATATAACGTTATACGTTATATAGTAATAGTATATAACGTTATGCGTTATATAGTAATAGTATATAACGTTATACGATAGTATGGAATAGTATATATCGTTATACGTTATATAGTAATAGTATATAACGTTATACGTTATATAGTAATAGTATATAACGTTCTACGTTATATAGTAATAGTATATAACGTTACACGTTATATAGTAATAGTATATAACGTTATACGTTATATAGTAATAGTATATAACGTTATACGTTATATAGTAATAGTATATAACGTTATACGTTAGGACGTAATAATATACAACGTTATACGTGATATGGTAATACTATATAACGTTATACGCTATTACGTAATAGTATATAACGTTATACGTTAATACGTAATAGTATATATCGTTATACGTTATATAGTAATAGTATATAGCGATATACGTTATATAGTAATAGTATATAACGTTATACGTTATATAGTAATAGTATATAACGTTATACGTTATATAGTAATATTATATAACGTTATGCGTTATATAGTAATAGTATATAACGTTATACGTTATATAGTAATAGTATATAACGTTATACGTTATATAGTAATAGTATATAACGTTATACGTTATATAGTAATAGTATATAACGTTATACGTTATATAGTAATAGTATATAACGTTATACGTTAGTACGTAATAATATACAACGTTATACGTTATATGGTAATACTATACAACGTTATACGTTATATAGTAATAGTATATAACGTTAGACGTTATATAGTAATAGCATATAACGTTATACGTTATATAGTAATATTATATAACGTTATGCGTTATATAGTAATAGTATATAATGTTATACGATAGTACGTAATGGTATATAACGTTATACGTGATATAGTAATGCTATATAACGTTATACGCTATTACGTAATAGTATATAACGTTATACGTTAATACGTAATAGTATATATCGTTATACGTTATATAGTAATAGTATATAGCGATATACGTTATATAGTAATAGTATATAACGTTATACGTTAGTACGTAATAGTATATAACGTTATACGTTAATACGTAATAGTATATATCGTTATACGTTATATAGTAACAGTATATAACGTTATACGCTATATAGTAATAGTATATAACGTTATACGTTATATAGTAATAGTATATAACGTTATACGTTATATAGTAATAGTATATAGCGATATACGTTATATAGTAATAGTATATAACGTTATACGTTATATAGTAATAGTATATAACGTTATACGTTATATAGTAATATTATATAACGTTATGCGTTATATAGTAATAGTATATAACGTTATACGTTATATAGTAATAGTATATAACGTTATACGTTATATAGTAATAGTATATAACGTTATACGTTATATAGTAATAGTATATAACGTTATACGTTATATAGTAATAGTATATAACGTTATACGTTAGTACGTAATAATATACAACGTTATACGTTATATGGTAATACTATACAACGTTATACGTTATATAGTAATAGTATATAACGTTAGACGTTATATAGTAATAGCATATAACGTTATACGTTATATAGTAATATTATATAACGTTATGCGTTATATAGTAATAGTATATAATGTTATACGATAGTACGTAATGGTATATAACGTTATACGTGATATAGTAATGCTATATATCGTTATACGCTATTACGTAATAGTATATAACGTTATACGTTAATACGTAATAGTATATATCGTTATACGTTATATAGTAATAGTATATAGCGATATACGTTATATAGTAATAGTATATAACGTTATACGTTAGTACGTAATAGTATATAACGTTATACGTTAATACGTAATAGTATATATCGTTATACGTTATATAGTAACAGTATATAACGTTATACACTATATAGTAATAGTATATAACGTTATACGTTATATAGTAATAGTATATAACGTTATACGTTATATAGTAATAGTATATAACGTTATACGTTAGTACGCAATAATATACAACGTTATACGTGATATGGCAATACTATATAACGTTATACGTTGTTACGTAATACTATATAACGTTATACGTTATTACGTAATAGTATACAACGTTATACGTGATATGGTAAAACTATATAACGTTATACGTTAATACGTAATAGTATATATCGTTATACGTTATATAGTAATAGTATATAGCGATATACGTTATATAGTAATAGTATATAACGTTATACGTTAGTACGTAATAGTATATAACGTTATACGTTATATGGTAATACTATACAACGTTATACGTTATATAGTAATATTATATAACGTTATGCGTTATATAGTAATAGTATATAACATTATACGATAGTACGTAATGGTATATAACGTTATACGTGATATGGTAATACTATATAACGTTATACGCTATTACGTAATAGTATATAACGTTATACGTTAATACGTAATAGTATATATCGTTATACGTTATATAGTAATAGTATATAGCGATATACGTTATATAGTAATAGTATATAACGTTATACGTTAGTACGTAATAGTATATAACGTTATACGTTAATACGTAATAGTATATATCGTTATACGTTATATAGTAACAGTATATAACGTTATACGTTATATAGTAATAGTATATAACGTTATACGTTATATAGTATAAGTATATAACGTTATACGTTATATAGTAATAGTATATAACGTTATACGTTATATAGTATAGGTATATAACGTTATACGTTATATAGTAATAGTATATAACGTTATACGTTATATAGTAATATTATATAACGTTATGCGTTATATAGTAATAGCATAGAACGTTATACGTTATATAGTAATTGTATATAACGTTATACGTTATATAGTAATAGTATATAACGTTATACGTTAGTACGTAATAGTATATAACGTTATACGTTAATACGTAATAGTATATATCGTTATACGTTATATAGTAACAGTATATAACGTTATACGTTATATAGTAATAGTATATAACGTTATACGTTATATAGTATAAGTATATAACGTTATACGTTATATAGTAATAGTATATAACGTTATACGTTATATAGTATAGGTATATAACGTTATACGTTATATAGTAATAGTATATAACGTTATACGTTATATAGTAATATTATATAACGTTATGCGTTATATAGTAATAGCATAGAACGTTATACGTTATATAGTAATTGTATATAACGTTATACGTTATATAGTAATAGTATATAACGTTATACGTTATATAGTATAGGTATATAACGTTATACGTTATATAGTAATATTATATAACGTTATGCGTTATATAGTAATAGTATATAACGTTATACGATAGTACGTAATAATATACAACGTTATACGTGATATGGCAATACTATATAACGTTATACGTTATTACGTAATAGTATATAACGTTATACGTTATATAGTAATAGTATATAACGTTATACGTTATATAGTATAAGTATATAACGTTATACGTTACATAGTAATAGTATATAACGTTATACGTTATATAGTATAAGTATATAACGTTATACGTTATATAGTAATAGTATATAACGTTATACGTTATATAGTATAAGTATATAACGTTATACGTTATATAGTAATAGTATATAACGTTATACGTTATATAGTAATAGTATATAACGTTATACGTGATATAGTAATAGTATATAACGTTATACGATAGTACGTAATAATATACAACGTTATACGTGATATGGCAATACTATATAACGTTATACGTTATTACGTAATAGTATATAACGTTATACGTTATATAGTAATGGTATATAACGTTATACGTTATATAGTAATAGTATATAACGTTATACGTTATATAGTAATAGTATATAACGTTATACGTTGTATAGTAATATTATATAACGTTATGCGTTATATAGTAATAGTATATAACGTTATACGTTATATAGTAATAGTATATAACGTTATACGTCATATAGTAATAGTATATAACGTTATACGTGATATAGTAATAGTATATAACGTTATACGTTATATAGTAATAGTATATAACGTTATACGTTATATAGTAATAGTATATAACGTTATACGTTATATAGTAATATTATATAACGTTATGCGTTATATAGTAATAGTATATAACGTTATACGTTATATAGTAATAGTATATAACGTTATGCGTTATATAGTAATAGTATATAAATTTATACGATAGTATGGAATAGTATATATCGTTATACTTTATATAGTAATAGTATATAACGTTATACGTTATATAGTAATAGTATATAACGTTATACGTCATATAGTAATAGTATATAACGTTATACGTTAGTACGTAATAATATACAACGTTATACGTGATATGGTAATACTATATAACGTTATACGCTATTACGTAATAGTATATAACGTTATACGTTAATACGTAATAGTATATATCGTTCTACGTTATATAGTAATAGTATATAACGTTATACGTTATATAGTAATAGTATATAACGTTATGCGTTATATAGTAATAGTATATAACGTTATACGATAGTATGGAATAGTATATATCGTTATACGTTATATAGTAATAGTATATAACGTTATACGTTATATAGTAATAGTATATAACGTTCTACGTTATATAGTAATAGTATATAACGTTACACGTTATATAGTAATAGTATATAACGTTATACGTTATATAGTAATAGTATATAACGTTATACGTTATATAGTAATAGTATATAACGTTATACGTTAGGACGTAATAATATACAACGTTATACGTGATATGGTAATACTATATAACGTTATACGCTATTACGTAATAGCGTATAACGTTATACGTTAATACGTAATAGTATATATCGTTATACGTTATATAGTAATAGTATATAGCGATATACGTTATATAGTAATAGTATATAACGTTATACGTTATATAGTAATAGTATATAACGTTATACGTTATATAGTAATATTATATAACGTTATGCGTTATATAGTAATAGTATATAACGTTATACGTTATATAGTAATAGTATATAACGTTATACGTTATATAGTAATAGTATATAACGTTATACGTTATATAGTAATAGTATATAACGTTATACGTTATATAGTAATAGTATATAACGTTATACGTTAGTACGTAATAATATACAACGTTATACGTTATATGGTAATACTATACAACGTTATACGTTATATAGTAATAGTATATAACGTTAGACGTTATATAGTAATAGCATATAACGTTATACGTTATATAGTAATATTATATAACGTTATGCGTTATATAGTAATAGTATATAATGTTATACGATAGTACGTAATGGTATATAACGTTATACGTGATATAGTAATGCTATATAACGTTATACGCTATTACGTAATAGTATATAACGTTATACGTTAATACGTAATAGTATATATCGTTATACGTTATATAGTAATAGTATATAGCGATATACGTTATATAGTAATAGTATATAACGTTATACGTTAGTACGTAATAGTATATAACGTTATACGTTAATACGTAATAGTATATATCGTTATACGTTATATAGTAACAGTATATAACGTTATACGCTATATAGTAATAGTATATAACGTTATACGTTATATAGTAATAGTATATAACGTTATACGTTATATAGTAATAGTATATAGCGATATACGTTATATAGTAATAGTATATAACGTTATACGTTATATAGTAATAGTATATAACGTTATACGTTATATAGTAATATTATATAACGTTATACGTTATATAGTAATAGTATATAACGTTATACGTTATATAGTAATAGTATATAACGTTATACGTTATATAGTAATAGTATATAACGTTATACGTTAGTACGTAATAATATACAACGTTATACGTTATATGGTAATACTATACAACGTTATACGTTATATAGTAATAGTATATAACGTTAGACGTTATATAGTAATAGCATATAACGTTATACGTTATATAGTAATATTATATAACGTTATGCGTTATATAGTAATAGTATATAATGTTATACGATAGTACGTAATGGTATATAACGTTATACGTGATATAGTAATGCTATATAACGTTATACGCTATTACGTAATAGTATATAACGTTATACGTTAATACGTAATAGTATATATCGTTATACGTTATATAGTAATAGTATATAGCGATATACGTTATATAGTAATAGTATATAACGTTATACGTTAGTACGTAATAGTATATAACGTTATACGTTAATACGTAATAGTATATATCGTTATACGTTATATAGTAACAGTATATAACGTTATACGCTATATAGTAATAGTATATAACGTTATACGTTATATAGTAATAGTATATAACGTTATACGTTATATAGTAATAGTATATAGCGATATACGTTATATAGTAATAGTATATAACGTTATACGTTATATAGTAATAGTATATAACGTTATACGTTATATAGTAATATTATATAACGTTATGCGTTATATAGTAATAGTATATAACGTTATACGTTATATAGTAATAGTATATAACGTTATACGTTATATAGTAATAGTATATAACGTTATACGTTATATAGTAATAGTATATAACGTTATACGTTATATAGTAATAGTATATAACGTTATACGTTAGTACGTAATAATATACAACGTTATACGTTATATGGTAATACTATACAACGTTATACGTTATATAGTAATAGTATATAACGTTAGACGTTATATAGTAATAGCATATAACGTTATACGTTATATAGTAATATTATATAACGTTATGCGTTATATAGTAATAGTATATAATGTTATACGATAGTACGTAATGGTATATAACGTTATACGTGATATAGTAATGCTATATAACGTTATACGCTATTACGTAATAGTATATAACGTTATACGTTAATACGTAATAGTATATATCGTTATACGTTATATAGTAATAGTATATAGCGATATACGTTATATAGTAATAGTATATAACGTTATACGTTAGTACGTAATAGTATATAACGTTATACGTTAATACGTAATAGTATATATCGTTATACGTTATATAGTAACAGTATATAACGTTATACGCTATATAGTAATAGTATATAACGTTATACGTTATATAGTAATAGTATATAACGTTATACGTTATATAGTAATAGTATATAACGTTATACGTTAGTACGCAATAATATACAACGTTATACGTGATATGGCAATACTATATAACGTTATACGTTGTTACGTAATAGTATATAACGTTATACGTTATTACGTAATAGTATACAACGTTATACGTGATATGGTAAAACTATATAACGTTATACGTTAATACGTAATAGTATATATCGTTATACGTTATATAGTAATAGTATATAGCGATATACGTTATATAGTAATAGTATATAACGTTATACGTTAGTACGTAATAGTATATAACGTTATACGTTATATGGTAATACTATACAACGTTATACGTTATATAGTAATATTATATAACGTTATGCGTTATATAGTAATAGTATATAACATTATACGATAGTACGTAATGGTATATAACGTTATACGTTATATGGTAATACTATATAACGTTATACGCTATTACGTAATAGTATATAACGTTATACGTTAATACGTAATAGTATATATCGTTATACGTTATATAGTAATAGTATATAGCGATATACGTTATATAGTAATAGTATATAACGTTATACGTTAGTACGTAATAGTATATAACGTTATACGTTAATACGTAATAGTATATATCGTTATACGTTATATAGTAACAGTATATAACGTTATACGTTATATAGTAATAGTATATAACGTTATACGTTATATAGTATAAGTATATAACGTTATACGTTATATAGTAATAGTATATAACGTTATACGTTATATAGTATAGGTATATAACGTTATACGTTATATAGTAATAGTATATAACGTTATACGTTATATAGTAATATTATATAACGTTATGCGTTATATAGTAATAGCATAGAACGTTATACGTTATATAGTAATTGTATATAACGTTATACGTTATATAGTAATAGTATATAACGTTATACGTTAGTACGTAATAGTATATAACGTTATACGTTAATACGTAATAGTATATATCGTTATACGTTATATAGTAACAGTATATAACGTTATACGTTATATAGTAATAGTATATAACGTTATACGTTATATAGTATAAGTATATAACGTTATACGTTATATAGTAATAGTATATAACGTTATACGTTATATAGTATAGGTATATAACGTTATACGTTATATAGTAATAGTATATAACGTTATACGTTATATAGTAATATTATATAACGTTATGCGTTATATAGTAATAGCATAGAACGTTATACGTTATATAGTAATTGTATATAACGTTATACGTTATATAGTAATAGTATATAACGTTATACGTTATATAGTATAGGTATATAACGTTATACGTTATATAGTAATATTATATAACGTTATGCGTTATATAGTAATAGTATATAATGTTATACGATAGTACGTAATAATATACAACGTTATACGTGATATGGCAATACTATATAACGTTATACGTTATTACGTAATAGTATATAACGTTATACGTTGTATAGTAATATTATATAACGTTATGCGTTATATAGTAATAGTATATAACGTTATACGTTATATAGTAATAGTATATAACGTTATACGTCATATAGTAATAGTATATAACGTTATACGTGATATAGTAATAGTATATAACGTTATACGTTATATAGTAATAGTATATAACGTTATACGTTATATAGTAATAGTATATAACGTTATACGTTATATAGTAATATTATATAACGTTATGCGTTATATAGTAATAGTATATAACGTTATACGTTATATAGTAATAGTATATAACGTTATGCGTTATATAGTAATAGTATATAAAGTTATACGATAGTATGGAATAGTATATATCGTTATACGTTATATAGTAATAGTATATAACGTTATACGTTATATAGTAATAGTATATAACGTTATACGTGATATAGTAATAGTATATAACGTTATACGTTAGTACGTAATAATATACAACGTTATACGTGATATGGCAATACTATATAACGTTATACGTTATTACGTAATAGTATATAACGTTATACGTTATATAGTAATAGTATATAACGTTATACGTTATATAGTAATAGTATATAACGTTATACGTTATATAGTAATAGTATATAACGTTATACGTTATATAGTAATAGTATATAACGTTATACGTTATATAGTAATAGTATATAACGTTATACGTTATATAGTAATATTATATAACGTTATGCGTTATATAGTAATAGTATATAACGTTATGCGTTATATAGTAATAGTATATAACGTTATGCGTTATATAGTAATAGTATATAACGTTATACGTTATATAGTAATAGTATATAACGTTATACGTTATATAGTAATAGTATATAACGTTATACGTTATATAGTAATAGTATATAACGTTATACGTTATATAGTAATAGTATATAACGTTATACGTTATATAGTAATAGTATATAACGTTATACGTTATATAGTAATAGTATATAACGTTATACGTTATATAGTAATAGTATATAACGTTATACGTTATATAGTAATAGTATATAACGTTATACGTTATATAGTAATAGTATATAACGTTATACGTTATATAGTAATAGTATATAACGTTATACGTTATATAGTAATAGCATATAACGTTATACGTTATATAGTAATAGTATATAACGTTATACGTTATATAGTAATAGTATATAACGTTATACGTTAGTACGTAATAATATACAACGTTATACGTGATATGGCAATACTATATAACGTTATACGTTATTACGTAATAGTATATAACGTTATACGTTATTACGTAATAGTATACAACGTTATACGTGATATGGTAAAACTATATAACGTTATACGTTAATACGTAATAGTATATATCGTTATACGTTATATAGTAATAGTATATAACGTTATACGTTATATAGTAATAGTATATAGCGATATACGTTATATAGTAATAGTATATAAAGTTATACGATAGTATGGAATAGTATATATCGTTATACTTTATATAGTAATAGTATATAACGTTATACGTTATATAGTAATAGTATATAACGTTATACGTCATATAGTAATAGTATATAACGTTATACGTTAGTACGTAATAATATACAACGTTATAAGTGATATGGTAATACTATATAACGTTATACGCTATTACGTAATAGTATATAACGTTATACGTTAATACGTAATAGTATATATCGTTCTACGTTATATAGTAATAGTATATAACGTTATACGTTATATAGTAATAGTATATAACGTTATGCGTTATATAGTAATAGTATATAACGTTATACGATAGTATGGAATAGTATATATCGTTATACGTTATATAGTAATAGTATATAACGTTATACGTTATATAGTAATAGTATATAACGTTCTACGTTATATAGTAATAGTATATAACGTTACACGTTATATAGTAATAGTATATAACGTTATACGTTATATAGTAATAGTATATAACGTTATACGTTATATAGTAATAGTATATAACGTTATACGTTAGTACGTAATAATATACAACGTTATACGTGATATGGTAATACTATATAACGTTATGCGCTATTACGTAATAGTATATAACGTTATACGTTAATACGTAATAGTATATATCGTTATACGTTATATAGTAATAGTATATAGCGATATACGTTATATAGTAATAGTATATAACGTTATACGTTATATAGTAATAGTATATAACGTTATACGTTATATAGTAATATTATATAACGTTATGCGTTATATAGTAATAGTATATAACGTTATACGTTATATAGTAATAGTATATAACGTTATACGTTATATAGTAATAGTATATAACGTTATACGTTATATAGTAATAGTATATAACGTTATACGTTATATAGTAATAGTATATAACGTTATACGTTAGTACGTAATAATATACAACGTTATACGTTATATGGTAATACTATACAACGTTATACGTTATATAGTAATAGTATATAACGTTAGACGTTATATAGTAATAGCATATAACGTTATACGTTATATAGTAATATTATATAACGTTATGCGTTATATAGTAATAGTATATAATGTTATACGATAGTACGTAATGGTATATAACGTTATACGTGATATAGTAATGCTATATAACGTTATACGCTATTACGTAATAGTATATAACGTTATACGTTAATACGTAATAGTATATATCGTTATACGTTATATAGTAATAGTATATAGCGATATACGTTATATAGTAATAGTATATAACGTTATACGTTAGTACGTAATAGTATATAACGTTATACGTTAATACGTAATAGTATATATCGTTATACGTTATATAGTAACAGTATATAACGTTATACGCTATATAGTAATAGTATATAACGTTATACGTTATATAGTAATAGTATATAACGTTATACGTTATATAGTAATAGTATATAACGTTATACGTTAGTACGCAATAATATACAACGTTATACGTGATATGGTAAAACTATATAACGTTATACGTTAATACGTAATAGTATATATCGTTATACGTTATATAGTAATAGTATATAGCGATATACGTTATATAGTAATAGTATATAACGTTATACGTTAGTACGTAATAGTATATAACGTTATACGTTATATGGTAATACTATACAACGTTATACGTTATATAGTAATATTATATAACGTTATGCGTTATATAGTAATAGTATATAACATTATACGATAGTACGTAATGGTATATAACGTTATACGTGATATGGTAATACTATATAACGTTATACGCTATTACGTAATAGTATATAACGTTATACGTTAATACGTAATAGTATATATCGTTATACGTTATATAGTAATAGTATATAGCGATATACGTTATATAGTAATAGTATATAACGTTATACGTTAGTACGTAATAGTATATAACGTTATACGTTAATACGTAATAGTATATATCGTTATACGTTATATAGTAACAGTATATAACGTTATACGTTATATAGTAATAGTATATAACGTTATACGTTATATAGTAATAGCATATAACGTTATACGTTATATAGTAATAGTATATAACGTTATACGTTATATAGTAATAGTATATAACGTTATACGTTAGTACGTAATAATATACAACGTTATACGTGATATGGCAATACTATATAACGTTATACGTTATTACGTAATAGTATATAACGTTATACGTTATTACGTAATAGTATACAACGTTATACGTGATATGGTAAAACTATATAACGTTATACGTTAATACGTAATAGTATATATCGTTATACGTTATATAGTAATAGTATATAACGTTATACGTTATATAGTAATAGTATATAGCGATATACGTTATATAGTAATAGTATATAAAGTTATACGATAGTATGGAATAGTATATATCGTTATACTTTATATAGTAATAGTATATAACGTTATACGTTATATAGTAATAGTATATAACGTTATACGTCATATAGTAATAGTATATAACGTTATACGTTAGTACGTAATAATATACAACGTTATACGTGATATGGTAATACTATATAACGTTATACGCTATTACGTAATAGTATATAACGTTATACGTTAATACGTAATAGTATATATCGTTCTACGTTATATAGTAATAGTATATAACGTTATACGTTATATAGTAATAGTATATAACGTTATGCGTTATATAGTAATAGTATATAACGTTATACGATAGTATGGAATAGTATATATCGTTATACGTTATATAGTAATAGTATATAACGTTATACGTTATATAGTAATAGTATATAACGTTCTACGTTATATAGTAATAATATATAACGTTACACGTTATATAGTAATAGTATATAACGTTATACGTTATATAGTAATAGTATATAACGTTATACGTTATATAGTAATAGTATATAACGTTATACGTTAGTACGTAATAATATACAACGTTATACGTGATATGGTAATACTATATAACGTTATGCGCTATTACGTAATAGTATATAACGTTATACGTTAATACGTAATAGTATATATCGTTATACGTTATATAGTAATAGTATATAGCGATATACGTTATATAGTAATAGTATATAACGTTATACGTTATATAGTAATAGTATATAACGTTATACGTTATATAGTAATATTATATAACGTTATGCGTTATATAGTAATAGTATATAACGTTATACGTTATATAGTAATAGTATATAACGTTATACGTTATATAGTAATAGTATATAACGTTATACGTTATATAGTAATAGTATATAACGTTATACGTTATATAGTAATAGTATATAACGTTATACGTTAGTACGTAATAATATACAACGTTATACGTTATATGGTAATACTATACAACGTTATACGTTATATAGTAATAGTATATAACGTTAGACGTTATATAGTAATAGCATATAACGTTATACGTTATATAGTAATATTATATAACGTTATGCGTTATATAGTAATAGTATATAATGTTATACGATAGTACGTAATGGTATATAACGTTATACGTGATATAGTAATGCTATATAACGTTATACGCTATTACGTAATAGTATATAACGTTATACGTTAATACGTAATAGTATATATCGTTATACGTTATATAGTAATAGTATATAGCGATATACGTTATATAGTAATAGTATATAACGTTATACGTTAGTACGTAATAGTATATAACGTTATACGTTAATACGTAATAGTATATATCGTTATACGTTATATAGTAACAGTATATAACGTTATACGCTATATAGTAATAGTATATAACGTTATACGTTATATAGTAATAGTATATAACGTTATACGTTATATAGTAATAGTATATAACGTTATACGTTAGTACGCAATAATATACAACGTTATACGTGATATGGTAAAACTATATAACGTTATACGTTAATACGTAATAGTATATATCGTTATACGTTATATAGTAATAGTATATAGCGATATACGTTATATAGTAATAGTATATAACGTTATACGTTAGTACGTAATAGTATATAACGTTATACGTTATATGGTAATACTATACAACGTTATACGTTATATAGTAATATTATATAACGTTATGCGTTATATAGTAATAGTATATAACATTATACGATAGTACGTAATGGTATATAACGTTATACGTGATATGGTAATACTATATAACGTTATACGCTATTACGTAATAGTATATAACGTTATACGTTAATACGTAATAGTATATATCGTTATACGTTATATAGTAATAGTATATAGCGATATACGTTATATAGTAATAGTATATAACGTTATACGTTAGTACGTAATAGTATATAACGTTATACGTTAATACGTAATAGTATATATCGTTATACGTTATATAGTAACAGTATATAACGTTATACGTTATATAGTAAGAGTATATAACGTTATACGTTATATAGTATAAGTATATAACGTTATACGTTATATAGTAATAGTATATAACGTTATACGTTATATAGTATAGGTATATAACGTTATACGTTATATAGTAATAGTATATAACGTTATACGTTATATAGTAATATTATATAACGTTATGCGTTATATAGTAATAGCATAGAACGTTATACGTTATATAGTAATTGTATATAACGTTATACGTTATATAGTAATAGTATATAACGTTATACGTTAGTACGTAATAGTATATAACGTTATACGTTAATACGTAATAGTATATATCGTTATACGTTATATAGTAACAGTATATAACGTTATACGTTATATAGTAATAGTATATAACGTTATACGTTATATAGTATAAGTATATAACGTTATACGTTATATAGTAATAGTATATAACGTTATACGTTATATAGTATAGGTATATAACGTTATACGTTATATAGTAATAGTATATAACGTTATACGTTATATAGTAATATTAAATAACGTTATGCGTTATATAGTAATAGCATAGAACGTTATACGTTATATAGTAATTGTATATAACGTTATACGTTATATAGTAATAGTATATAACGTTATACGTTATATAGTATAGGTATATAACGTTATACGTTATATAGTAATATTATATAACGTTATGCGTTATATAGTAATAGTATATAACGTTATACGATAGTACGTAATAATATACAACGTTATACGTGATATGGCAATACTATATAACGTTATACGTTATTACGTAATAGTATATAACGTTATACGTTATATAGTAATAGTATATAACGTTATACGTTATATAGTATAAGTATATAACGTTATACGTTACATAGTAATAGTATATAACGTTATACGTTATATAGTATAAGTATATAACGTTATACGTTATATAGTAATAGTATATAACGTTATACGTTATATAGTATAAGTATATAACGTTATACGTTATATAGTAATAGTATATAACGTTATACGTGATATAGTAATAGTATATAACGTTATACGATAGTACGTAATAATATACAACGTTATACGTGATATGGCAATACTATATAACGTTATACGTTATTACGTAATAGTATATAACGTTATACGTTATATAGTAATGGTATATAACGTTATACGTTATATAGTAATAGTATATAACGTTATACGTTATATAGTAATAGTATATAACGTTATACGTTGTATAGTAATATTATATAACGTTATGCGTTATATAGTAACAGTATATAACGTTATACGTTATATAGTAATAGTATATAACGTTATACGTCATATAGTAATAGTATATAACGTTATACGTGATATAGTAATAGTATATAACGTTATACGTTATATAGTAATAGTATATAACGTTATACGTTATATAGTAATAGTATATAACGTTATACGTTATATAGTAATATTATATAACGTTATGCGTTATATAGTAATAGTATATAACGTTATACGTTATATAGTAATAGTATATAACGTTATGCGTTATATAGTAATAGTATATAAAGTTATACGATAGTATGGAATAGTATATATCGTTATACTTTATATAGTAATAGTATATAACGTTATACGTTATATAGTAATAGTATATAACGTTATACGTCATATAGTAATAGTATATAACGTTATACGTTAGTACGTAATAATATACAACGTTATACGTGATATGGTAATACTATATAACGTTATACGCTATTACGTAATAGTATATAACGTTATACGTTAATACGTAATAGTATATATCGTTCTACGTTATATAGTAATAGTATATAACGTTATACGTTATATAGTAATAGTATATAACGTTATGCGTTATATAGTAATAGTATATAACGTTATACGATAGTATGGAATAGTATATATCGTTATACGTTATATAGTAATAGTATATAACGTTATACGTTATATAGTAATAGTATATAACGTTCTACGTTATATAGTAATAGTATATAACGTTACACGTTATATAGTAATAGTATATAACGTTATACGTTATATAGTAATAGTATATAACGTTATACGTTATATAGTAATAGTATATAACGTTATACGTTAGGACGTAATAATATACAACGTTATACGTGATATGGTAATACTATATAACGTTATACGCTATTACGTAATAGTATATAACGTTATACGTTAATACGTAATAGTATATATCGTTATACGTTATATAGTAATAGTATATAGCGATATACGTTATATAGTAATAGTATATAACGTTATACGTTATATAGTAATAGTATATAACGTTATACGTTATATAGTAATATTATATAACGTTATGCGTTATATAGTAATAGTATATAACGTTATACGTTATATAGTAATAGTATATAACGTTATACGTTATATAGTAATAGTATATAACGTTATACGTTATATAGTAATAGTATATAACGTTATACGTTATATAGTAATAGTATATAACGTCATACGTTAGTACGTAATAATATACAACGTTATACGTTATATGGTAATACTATACAACGTTATACGTTATATAGTAATAGTATATAACGTTAGACGTTATATAGTAATAGCATATAACGTTATACGTTATATAGTAATATTATATAACGTTATGCGTTATATAGTAATAGTATATAATGTTATACGATAGTACGTAATGGTATATAACGTTATACGTGATATAGTAATGCTATATAACGTTATACGCTATTACGTAATAGTATATAACGTTATACGTTAATACGTAATAGTATATATCGTTATACGTTATATAGTAATAGTATATAGCGATATACGTTATATAGTAATAGTATATAACGTTATACGTTAGTACGTAATAGTATATAACGTTATACGTTAATACGTAATAGTATATATCGTTATACGTTATATAGTAACAGTATATAACGTTATACGCTATATACTATTACTATATAACGTATTACGTTATATACTATTACTATATAACGTTATACGTTATATAGTAATAGTATATAGCGATATACGTTATATAGTAATAGTATATAACGTTATACGTTATATAGTAATAGTATATAACGTTATACGTTATATAGTAATATTATATAACGTTATGCGTTATATAGTAATAGTATATAACGTTATACGTTATATAGTAATAGTATATAACGTTATACGTTATATAGTAATAGTATATAACGTTATACGTTATATAGTAATAGTATATAACGTTATACGTTATATAGTAATAGTATATAACGTTATACGTTAGTACGTAATAATATACAACGTTATACGTTATATGGTAATACTATATAACGTTATACGTTATATAGTAATAGTATATAACGTTATACGTTATATAGTAATAGTATATAACGTTATACGTTATATAGTAATATTATATAACGTTATACGTTATATAGTAATAGTATATAATGTTATACGATAGTACGTAATGGTATATAACGTTATACGTGATATAGTAATGCTATATAACGTTATACGCTATTACGTAATAGTATATAACGTTATACGTTAATACGTAATAGTATATATCGTTATACGTTATATAGTAATAGTATATAGCGATATACGTTATATAGTAATAGTATATAACGTTATACGTTAGTACGTAATAGTATATAACGTTATACGTTAATACGTAATAGTATATATCGTTATACGTTATATAGTAACAGTATATAACGTTATACGCTATATAGTAATAGTATATAACGTTATACGTTATATAGTAATAGTATATAACGTTATACGTTATATAGTAATAGTATATAACGTTATACGTTAGTACGCAATAATATACAACGTTATACGTGATATGGCAATACTATATAACGTTATACGTTGTTACGTAATAGTATATAACGTTATACGTTATTACGTAATAGTATACAACGTTATACGTGATATGGTAAAACTATATAACGTTATACGTTAATACGTAATAGTATATATCGTTATACGTTATATAGTAATAGTATATAGCGATATACGTTATATAGTAATAGTATATAACGTTATACGTTAGTACGTAATAGTATATAACGTTATACGTTATATGGTAATACTATACAACGTTATACGTTATATAGTAATATTATATAATGTTATGCGTTATATAGTAATAGTATATAACATTATACGATAGTACGTAATGGTATATAACGTTATACGTGATATGGTAATACTATATAACGTTATACGCTATTACGTAATAGTATATAACGTTATACGTTAATACGTAATAGTATATATCGTTATACGTTATATAGTAATAGTATATAGCGATATACGTTATATAGTAATAGTATATAACGTTATACGTTAGTACGTAATAGTATATAACGTTATACGTTAATACGTAATAGTATATATCGTTATACGTTATATAGTAACAGTATATAACGTTATACGTTATATAGTAATAGTATATAACGTTATACGTTATATAGTATAAGTATATAACGTTATACGTTATATAGTAATAGTATATAACGTTATACGTTATATAGTATAGGTATATAACGTTATACGTTATATAGTAATAGTATATAACGTTATACGTTATATAGTAATATTATATAACGTTATGCGTTATATAGTAATAGCATAGAACGTTATACGTTATATAGTAATTGTATATAACGTTATACGTTATATAGTAATAGTATATAACGTTATACGTTAGTACGTAATAGTATATAACGTTATACGTTAATACGTAATAGTATATATCGTTATACGTTATATAGTAACAGTATATAACGTTATACGTTATATAGTAATAGTATATAACGTTATACGTTATATAGTATAAGTATATAACGTTATACGTTATATAGTAATAGTATATAACGTTATACGTTATATAGTAATAGTATATAACGTTATACGTTATATAGTATAGGTATATAACGTTATACGTTATATAGTATAGGTATATAACGTTATACGTTATATAGTAATATTATATAACGTTATGCGTTATATAGTAATAGTATATAACGTTATACGATAGTACGTAATAATATACAACGTTATACGTGATATGGCAATACTATATAACGTTATACGTTATTACGTAATAGTATATAACGTTATACGTTGTATAGTAATATTATATAACGTTATGCGTTATATAGTAATAGTATATAACGTTATACGTTATATAGTAATAGTATATAACGTTATACGTCATATAGTAATAGTATATAACGTTATACGTGATATAGTAATAGTATATAACGTTATACGTTATATAGTAATAGTATATAACGTTATACGTTATATAGTAATAGTATATAACGTTATACGTTATATAGTAATATTATATAACGTTATGCGTTATATAGTAATAGTATATAACGTTATACGTTATATAGTAATAGTATATAACGTTATGCGTTATATAGTAATAGTATATAAAGTTATACGATAGTATGGAATAGTATATATCGTTATACGTTATATAGTAATAGTATATAACGTTATACGTTATATAGTAATAGTATATAACGTTATACGTGATATAGTAATAGTATATAACGTTATACGATAGTACGTAATAATATACAACGTTATACGTGATATGGCAATACTATATAACGTTATACGTTATTACGTAATAGTATATAACGTTATACGTTATATAGTAATAGTATATAACGTTATACGTTATATAGTAATAGTATATAACGTTATACGTTATATAGTAATAGTATATAACGTTATACGTTATATAGTAATAGTATATAACGTTATACGTTATATAGTAATAGTATATAACGTTATACGTTATATAGTAATATTATATAACGTTATGCGTTATATAGTAATAGTATATAACGTTATGCGTTATATAGTAATAGTATATAACGTTATGCGTTATATAGTAATAGTATATAACGTTATACGTTATATAGTAATAGTATATAACGTTATACGTTATATAGTAATAGTATATAACGTTATACGTTATATAGTAATAGCATATAACGTTATACGTTATATAGTAATAGTATATAACGTTATACGTTATATAGTAATAGTATATAACGTTATACGTTAGTACGTAATAATATACAACGTTATACGTGATATGGCAATACTATATAACGTTATACGTTATTACGTAATAGTATATAACGTTATACGTTATTACGTAATAGTATACAACGTTATACGTGATATGGTAAAACTATATAACGTTATACGTTAATACGTAATAGTATATATCGTTATACGTTATATAGTAATAGTATATAACGTTATACGTTATATAGTAATAGTATATAGCGATATACGTTATATAGTAATAGTATATAACGTTATACGTTAGTACGTAATAGTATATAACGTTATACGTTATATGGTAATACTATACAACGTTATACGTTATATAGTAATATTATATAACGTTATGCGTTATATAGTAATAGTATATAACGTTATACGATAGTACGTAATGGTATATAACGTTATACGTGATATGGTAATACTATATAACGTTATACGCTATTACGTAATAGTATATAACGTTATACGTTAATACGTAATAGTATATATCGTTATACGTTATATAGTAATAGTATATAGCGATATACGTTATATAGTAATAGTATATAACGTTATACGTTAGTACGTAATAGTATATAACGTTATACGTTAATACGTAATAGTATATATCGTTATACGTTATATAGTAACAGTATATAACGTTATACGTTATATAGTAATAGTATATAACGTTATACGTTATATAGTATAAGTATATAACGTTATACGTTATATAGTAATAGTATATAACGTTATACGTTATATAGTATAGGTATATAACGTTATACGTTATATAGTAATAGTATATAACGTTATACGTTATATAGTAATATTATATAACGTTTTGCGTTATATAGTAATAGTATATAACGTTATACGTTATATAGTAATAGTATATAACGTTATATGTTATATAGTAATAGTATATAACGTTATACGTTATATAGTAATAGTATATAACGTTATACGTTATATAGTAATAGTATATAACGATATACGTTATATAGTAATAGTATATAACGTTATGCGTTATGTAGTAATAGTATATAACGTTATACGTTATATAGTAATAGTATATAACGTTATACGTTATATAGTAATAGTATATAACGTTATACGTTATATAGTAATAGTATATAACGTTATACGTTATATAGTAATAGTATATAATTTTATACGTTATATAGTAATAGTATATAACGTTATACGTCAATACGTAATAGTATATAACGTTATACGTTATATAGTAATAGTATATAACGTTATACGTTATATAGTAATAGTATATAACGTTATACGTCAATACGTAATAGTATATAACGTTAGACGTTATATAGTAACAGTATATAACGTTATACGTTATATAGTATAAGTATATAACGTTATACGTTATATAGTAATAGTATATAACGTTATACGTTATATAGTATAGGTATATAACGTTATACGTTATATAGTAATAGTATATAACGTTATGCGTTATGTAGTAATAGTATATAACGTTATACGTTATATAGTAATAGTATATAACGTTATACGTTATATAGTAATAGTATATAACGTTATACGTTATATAGTAATAGTATTTAACGTTATACGTTATATAGTAATAGTATATAACGTTATACGTTATATAGTAATAGTATATAACGATATACGTTATATAGTAATAGTATATAACGTTATGCGTTATGTAGTAATAGTATATAACGTTATACGTTATATAGTAATAGTATATAACGTTATACGTTATATAGTAATAGTATATAACGTTATACGTTATATAGTAATAGTATATAACGTTATACGTTATATAGTAATAGTATATAATTTTATACGTTATATAGTAATAGTATATAACGTTATACGTCAATACGTAATAGTATATAACGTTATACGTTATATAGTAATAGTATATAACGTTATACGTTATATAGTAATAGTATATAACGTTATACGTCAATACGTAATAGTATATAACGTTAGACGTTATATAGTAACAGTATATAACGTTATACGTTATATAGTATAAGTATATAACGTTATACGTTATATAGTAATAGTATATAACGTTATACGTTATATAGTATAGGTATATAACGTTATACGTTATATAGTAATAGTATATAACGTTATACGTTATATAGTAATATTATATAACGTTATGCGTTATATAGTAATAGTATATAACGTTATACGTTATATAGTAATAGTATATAACGTTATGCGTTATATAGTAATAGTATATAACGTTATACGTTATATAGTAATATTATATAACGTTATGCGTTATATAGTAATAGTATATAACGTTATGCGTTATATAGTAATAGTATATAACGTTATGCGTTATATAGTAATAGTATATAACGTTATACGTTATATAGTAATAGTATATAACGTTATACGTTATATAGTAATAGTATATAACGTTATACGTTATATAGTAATAGTATATAACGTTATACGTTAATACGTAATAGTATATATCGTTATACGTTATATAGTAATATTATATAACGTTATGCGTTATATAGTAATAGTATATAACGTTATACGTTATATAGTAATAGTATATAACGTTATGCGTTATATAGTAATAGTATATAACGTTATACGTTATATAGTAATATTATATAACGTTATGCGTTATATAGTAATAGTATATAACGTTATGCGTTATATAGTAATAGTATATAACGTTATGCGTTATATAGTAATAGTATATAACGTTATACGTTATATAGTAATAGTATATAACGTTATACGTTATATAGTAATAGTATATAACGTTATACGTTATATAGTAATAGTATATAACGTTATACGTTAATACGTAATAGTATATATCGTTATACGTTATATAGTAATAGTATATAACGTTATACGTTATATAGTAATAGTATATAGCGATATACGTTATATAGTAATAGTATATAACGTTATACGTTAGTACGTAATAGTATATAACGTTATACGTTATATGGTAATACTATACAACGTTATACGTTATATAGTAATATTATATAACGTTATGCGTTATATAGTAATAGTATATAACGTTATACGATAGTACGTAATGGTATATAACGTTATACGTGATATGGTAATACTATATAACGTTATACGCTATTACGTAATAGTATATAACGTTATACGTTAATACGTAATAGTATATATCGTTATACGTTATATAGTAATAGTATATAGCGATATACGTTATATAGTAATAGTATATAACGTTATACGTTAGTACGTAATAGTATATAACGTTATACGTTAATACGTAATAGTATATATCGTTATACGTTATATAGTAACAGTATATAACGTTATACGTTATATAGTAATAGTATATAACGATATACGTTATATAGTAATAGTATATAACGTTATACGTTATATAGTAATAGTATATAACGTTATACGTTATATAGTAATAGTATATAACGTTATACGTTATATAGTAATATTATATAACGTTATGCGTTATATAGTAATAGTATATAACGTTATACGTTATATAGTAATAGTATATAACGTTATGCGTTATATAGTAATAGTATATAACGTTATACGATAGTACGTAATGGTATATAACGTTATACGTGATATGGTAATACTATATAACGTTATACGCTATTACGTAATAGTATATAACGTTATACGTTAATACGTAATAGTATATATCGTTGTACGTTATATAGTAATAGTATATATCGTTATACGTTATATAGTAATAGTATATAACGTTATACGTTATATAGTAATATTATATAACGTTATGCGTTATATAGTAATAGTATATAACGTTATACGTTATATAGTAATAGTATATAACGTTATGCGTTATATAGTAATAGTATATAACGTTATACGATAGTACGGAATAGTATATATCGTTATACGTTGTATAGTAATAGTATATAACGTTATACGTTATATAGTATAGGTATATAACGTTATACGTTATATAGTAATAGTATATAACGTTATACGTTATATAGTAATATTATATAACGTTATGCGTTATATAGTAATAGTATATAACGTTATACGTTATATAGTATAGGTATATAACGTTATACGTTATATAGTAATAGTATATAACGTTATACGTTATATAGTAATAGTATATAACGTTATACGTTATATAGTATAGGTATATATCGTTATACGTTGTATAGTAACAGTATTAAACGTTATACGTTATATAGTAATAGTATATAACGTTATACGTTATATAGTATAAGTATATAACGTTGTACGTTATATAGTAATAGTATATAACGTTATACGTTATATAGTATAGGTATATAACGTTATACGTTATATAGTAATAGTATATAACGTTATACGTTATATAGTAATATTATATAACGTTATGCGTTATATAGTAATAGTATATAACGTTATACGTTATATAGTAATAGTATATAACGTTATACGTTAGTACGTAATAATATACAACGTTATACGTGATATGGCAATACTATATAACATCATACGTTATTACGTAATAGTATCTAACGTTATACGTTATTACGTAATAGTATACAACGTTATACGTGATATGGTAATACTATATAACGTTATACGTTAGTACGTAATAATATACAACGTTATACGTGATATGGTAATACTATATAACGTTATACGCTATTACGTAATAGTATATAACGTTATACGTTAATACGTAATAGTATATATCGTTATACGTTATATAGTAATAGTATATAACGTTATACGTTATATAGTAATAGTGTATAACGTTATACGTTATATAGTAATAGTATATAACGTTATACGTTATATGGTAATACTATACAACGTTATACGTTATATAGTAATAGTATATAACGTTATACGTTATATAGTAATAGTATATAACGCTATACGTTATATAGTAATATTATATAACGTTATGCGTTATATAGTAATAGTATATAACGTTATACGTTATATAGTAATAGTATATAACGTTATGCGTTATATAGTAATAGTATGTCGGAGATGCAGAGACATCGAGCCTTTCTTTTGGAAGATTTCTCAATACTTGGGCTCGGGGTGACATAACTGGTCGACGAACGTAGCCACGGTCACGGGATGAACGAAATGTTTTACAAAGGAGGTTCCAGTGTTAAGGGATACGCTGTATAAACAATCAAGTCTTGATCAGGAGCAATGCTGGTTTATGTGGAACTGCCTAGTTACGGCGCTTGGGAATTTGTTGATATTCCCGATCGATATGTATTTGATATATGTAACTGTATCTGTCTTTTATTTTGCAATCTCCTTGGAGAGTTTACTGTCATCGTCTTGGAGTCAGTCTTAGACAAACCCTGTGCCAGAGTGAACGTGTCAGTGTGCTATCAAAAATATATTAAAACGTACAGAAAGTATCCCGTTGACCGTGGATTCGTTACAGAACCCAAGAATATTATTTAAAGCATTTGTTTACTTATTGTTTGTTATCTTAGTTAACCGATAAACTAATTATTTATCAAAGTTTGTAAAGAAATATAATTTTATGTAAATACAACCTTTATTGAACATCATGATGGCAAATGCTAACGAAGAATCGTCTCGCGCTCGAAATCCAAGCGACAATTCGACATATATAATAATTCGACATATATTCGACATATATTCGTTATACGTTATATAGTAATAGTATATAACGTTATGCGTTATGTAGTAATAGTATATAACGTTATACGTTATATAGTAATAGTATATAACGTTATACGTTATATAGTAATAGTATATAACGTTATACGTTATATAGTAATAGTATATAACGTTATACGTTATATAGTAATAGTATATAATTTTATACGTTATATAGTAATAGTATATAACGTTATACGTCAATACGTAATAGTATATAACGTTATACGTTATATAGTAATAGTATATAACGTTATACGTTATATAGTAATAGTATATAACGTTATACGTTATATAGTAATATTATATAACGTTATGCGTTAGATAGTAATAGTATATAACGTTATACGTTATATAGTAATAGTATATAACGTTATACGTTATATAGTAATATTATATAACGTTATGCGTTATATAGTAATAGTATATAACGTTATACGATAGTACGTAATGGTATATAACGTTATACGTGATATGGTAATAATATATAACGTTATACGCTATTACGTAATAGTATATAACGTTATACGTTAATACGTAATAGTATATATCGTTATACGTTATATAGTAATAGTATATAGCGATATACGTTATATAGTAATAGTATATAACGTTATACGTTAGTACGTAATAGTATATAACGTTATACGTTAATACGTAATAGTATATAACGTTATACGTTATATAGTAATAGTATATAACGTTATACGTTATATAGTAATAGTATATAACGTTATACGTTATATAGTAATATTATATAACGTTATGCGTTAGATAGTAATAGTATATAACGTTATACGTTATATAGTAATAGTATATAACGTTATACGTTATATAGTAATATTATATAACGTTATGCGTTATATAGTAATAGTATATAACGTTATACGATAGTACGTAATGGTATATAACGTTATACGTGATATGGTAATAATATATAACGTTATACGCTATTACGTAATAGTATATAACGTTATACGTTAATACGTAATAGTATACATCGTTATACGTTATATAGTAATAGTATATAGCGATATACGTTATATAGTAATAGTATATAACGTTATACGTCAATACGTAATAGTATATAACGTTAGACGTTATATAGTAACAGTATATAACGTTATACGTTATATAGTATAAGTATATAACGTTATACGTTATATAGTAATAGTATATAACGTTATACGTTATATAGTATAGGTATATAACGTTATACGTTATATAGTAAGAGTATATAACGTTATACGTTATATAGTAATAGTATATAACGTTATACGTTATATAGTATAGGTATATAACGTTATACGTTATATAGTAATATTATATAACGTTATGCGTTATATAGTAATAGCATATAACGTTATACGTTATATAGTAATAGTATATAACGTTATACGTTATATAGTAATATTATATAACGTTATGCGTTATATAGTAATAGTATATAACGTTATACGTTATATAGTAATAGTATATAACGTTATACGTTATATAGTAATAGTATATAACGTTATACGTTATATAGTAATAGTATATAACGTTATACGTTATATAGTAATAGTATATAACGTTATACGTTATATAGTAATAGCATATAACGTTATACGTTATATAGTAATAGTATATAACGTTATACGTTATATAGTAATAGTATATAACGTTATACGTTAGTACGTAATAATATACAACGTTATACGTGATATGGCAATACTATATAACGTTATACGTTATTACGCAATAGTATATAACGTTATACGTTATTACGTAATAGTATACAACGTTATACGTGATATGGTAAAACTATATAACGTTATACGTTAATACGTAATAGTATATATCGTTATACGTTATATAGTAATAGTATATAACGTTATACGTTATATAGTAATAGTATATAGCGATATACGTTATATAGTAATAGTATATAACGTTATACGTTAGTACGTAATAGTATATAACGTTATACGTTATATGGTAATACTATACAACGTTATACGTTATATAGTAATATTATATAACGTTATGCGTTATATAGTAATAGTATATAACGTTATACGATAGTACGTAATGGTATATAACGTTATACGTGATATGGTAATACTATATAACGTTATACGCTATTACGTAATAGTATATAACGTTATACGTTAATACGTAATAGTATATATCGTTATACGTTATATAGTAATAGTATATAGCGATATACGTTATATAGTAATAGTATATAACGTTATACGTTAGTACGTAATAGTATATAACGTTATACGTTAATACGTAATAGTATATATCGTTATACGTTATATAGTAACAGTATATAACGTTATACGTTATATAGTAATAGTATATAACGTTATACGTTATATAGTATAAGTATATAACGTTATACGTTATATAGTAATAGTATATAACGTTATACGTTATATAGTATAGGTATATAACGTTATACGTTATATAGTAATAGTATATAACGTTATACGTTATATACTATTACTATATAACGTATAGCGTTATATAGTAATAGTATATAACGTTATACGTTATATAGTAATAGTATATAACGTTATACGTTATATAGTAATAGTATATAACGTTATACGTTATATAGTAATAGTATATAACGTTATACGTTATATACTATTACTATATAACGCATAACGTTATATAGTAATAGTATATAACGTTATACGTTATATAGTAATAGTATATAACGTTATACGTTATATAGTAATAGTATATAACGTTATACGTTATATAGTAATATTATATAACGTTATGCGTTATATAGTAATAGTATATAACGTTATACGTTATATAGTAATAGTATATAACGTTATGCGTTATATAGTAATAGTATATAACGTTATACGATAGTACGTAATGGTATATAACGTTATACGTGATATGGTAATACTATATAACGTTATACGCTATTACGTAATAGTATATAACGTTATACGTTAATACGTAATAGTATATATCGTTGTACGTTATATAGTAATAGTATATATCGTTATACGTTATATAGTAATAGTATATAACGTTATACGTTATATAGTAATATTATATAACGTTATGCGTTATATAGTAATAGTATATAACGTTATACGTTATATAGTAATAGTATATAACGTTATGCGTTATATAGTAATAGTATATAACGTTATACGATAGTACGGAATAGTATATATCGTTATACGTTGTATAGTAATAGTATATAACGTTATACGTTATATAGTATAGGTATATAACGTTATACGTTATATAGTAATAGTATATAACGTTATACGTTATATAGTAATATTATATAACGTTATGCGTTATATAGTAATAGTATATAACGTTATACGTTATATAGTATAGGTATATAACGTTATACGTTATATAGTAATAGTATATAACGTTATACGTTATATAGTAATAGTATATAACGTTATACGTTATATAGTATAGGTATATATCGTTATACGTTGTATAGTAACAGTATTAAACGTTATACGTTATATAGTAATAGTATATAACGTTATACGTTATATAGTATAAGTATATAACGTTATACGTTATATAGTAATAGTATATAACGTTATACGTTATATAGTATAGGTATATAACGTTATACGTTATATAGTAATAGTATATAACGTTATACGTTATATAGTAATATTATATAACGTTATGCGTTATATAGTAATAGTATATAACGTTATACGTTATATAGTAATAGTATATAACGTTATACGTTAGTACGTAATAATATACAACGTTATACGTGATATGGCAATACTATATAACATCATACGTTATTACGTAATAGTATCTAACGTTATACGTTATTACGTAATAGTATACAACGTTATACGTGATATGGTAATACTATATAACGTTATACGTTAGTACGTAATAATATACAACGTTATACGTGATATGGTAATACTATATAACGTTATACGCTATTACGTAATAGTATATAACGTTATACGTTAATACGTAATAGTATATATCGTTATACGTTATATAGTAATAGTATATAACGTTATACGTTATATAGTAATAGTATATAACGTTATACGTTATATAGTAATAGTATATAATTTTATACGTTATATAGTAATAGTATATAACGTTATACGTCAATACGTAATAGTATATAACGTTATACGTTATATAGTAATAGTATATAACGTTATACGTTATATAGTAATAGTATATAACGTTATACGTTATATAGTAATATTATATAACGTTATGCGTTAGATAGTAATAGTATATAACGTTATACGTTATATAGTAATAGTATATAACGTTATACGTTATATAGTAATATTATATAACGTTATGCGTTATATAGTAATAGTATATAACGTTATACGATAGTACGTAATGGTATATAACGTTATACGTGATATGGTAATAATATATAACGTTATACGCTATTACGTAATAGTATATAACGTTATACGTTAATACGTAATAGTATATATCGTTATACGTTATATAGTAATAGTATATAGCGATATACGTTATATAGTAATAGTATATAACGTTATACGTTAGTACGTAATAGTATATAACGTTATACGTTAATACGTAATAGTATATAACGTTATACGTTATATAGTAATAGTATATAACGTTATACGTTATATAGTAATAGTATATAACGTTATACGTTATATAGTAATATTATATAACGTTATGCGTTAGATAGTAATAGTATATAACGTTATACGTTATATAGTAATAGTATATAACGTTATACGTTATATAGTAATATTATATAACGTTATGCGTTATATAGTAATAGTATATAACGTTATACGATAGTACGTAATGGTATATAACGTTATACGTGATATGGTAATAATATATAACGTTATACGCTATTACGTAATAGTATATAACGTTATACGTTAATACGTAATAGTATATATCGTTATACGTTATATAGTAATAGTATATAGCGATATACGTTATATAGTAATAGTATATAACGTTATACGTCAATACGTAATAGTATATAACGTTAGACGTTATATAGTAACAGTATATAACGTTATACGTTATATAGTATAAGTATATAACGTTATACGTTATATAGTAATAGTATATAACGTTATACGTTATATAGTATAGGTATATAACGTTATACGTTATATAGTAAGAGTATATAACGTTATACGTTATATAGTAATAGTATATAACGTTATACGTTATATAGTATAGGTATATAACGTTATACGTTATATAGTAATATTATATAACGTTATGCGTTATATAGTAATAGCATATAACGTTATACGTTATATAGTAATAGTATATAACGTTATACGTTATATAGTAATATTATATAACGTTATGCGTTATATAGTAATAGTATATAACGTTATACGTTATATAGTAATAGTATATAACGTTATACGTTATATAGTAATAGTATATAACGTTATACGTTATATAGTAATAGTATATAACGTTATACGTTATATAGTAATAGTATATAACGTTATACGTTATATAGTAATAGTATATAACGTTATACGTTATATAGTAATAGCATATAACGTTATACGTTATATAGTAATAGTATATAACGTTATACGTTATATAGTAATAGTATATAACGTTATACGTTAGTACGTAATAATATACAACGTTATACGTGATATGGCAATACTATATAACGTTATACGTTATTACGCAATAGTATATAACGTTATACGTTATTACGTAATAGTATACAACGTTATACGTGATATGGTAAAACTATATAACGTTATACGTTAATACGTAATAGTATATATCGTTATACGTTATATAGTAATAGTATATAACGTTATACGTTATATAGTAATAGTATATAGCGATATACGTTATATAGTAATAGTATATAACGTTATACGTTAGTACGTAATAGTATATAACGTTATACGTTATATGGTAATACTATACAACGTTATACGTTATATAGTAATATTATATAACGTTATGCGTTATATAGTAATAGTATATAACGTTATACGATAGTACGTAATGGTATATAACGTTATACGTGATATGGTAATACTATATAACGTTATACGCTATTACGTAATAGTATATAACGTTATACGTTAATACGTAATAGTATATATCGTTATACGTTATATAGTAATAGTATATAGCGATATACGTTATATAGTAATAGTATATAACGTTATACGTTAGTACGTAATAGTATATAACGTTATACGTTAATACGTAATAGTATATATCGTTATACGTTATATAGTAACAGTATATAACGTTATACGTTATATAGTAATAGTATATAACGTTATACGTTATATAGTATAAGTATATAACGTTATACGTTATATAGTAATAGTATATAACGTTATACGTTATATAGTATAGGTATATAACGTTATACGTTATATAGTAATAGTATATAACGTTATACGTTATATAGTAATACTATATAACGTTTTGCGTTATATAGTAATAGTATATAACGTTATACGTTATATAGTAATAGTATATAACGTTATACGTTATATAGTAATAGTATATAACGTTATACGTTATATAGTAATAGTATATAACGTTATACGTTATATAGTAATAGTATATAACGATATACGTTATATAGTAATAGTATATAACGTTATACGTTATATAGTAATAGTATATAACGTTATACGTTATATAGTAATAGTATATAACGTTATACGTTATATAGTAATATTATATAACGTTATGCGTTATATAGTAATAGTATATAACGTTATACGTTATATAGTAATAGTATATAACGTTATGCGTTATATAGTAATAGTATATAACGTTATACGATAGTACGTAATGGTATATAACGTTATACGTGATATGGTAATACTATATAACGTTATACGCTATTACGTAATAGTATATAACGTTATACGTTAATACGTAATAGTATATATCGTTGTACGTTATATAGTAATAGTATATATCGTTATACGTTATATAGTAATAGTATATAACGTTATACGTTATATAGTAATATTATATAACGTTATGCGTTATATAGTAATAGTATATAACGTTATACGTTATATAGTAATAGTATATAACGTTATGCGTTATATAGTAATAGTATATAACGTTATACGATAGTACGGAATAGTATATATCGTTATACGTTGTATAGTAATAGTATATAACGTTATACGTTATATAGTATAGGTATATAACGTTATACGTTATATAGTAATAGTATATAACGTTATACGTTATATAGTAATATTATATAACGTTATGCGTTATATAGTAATAGTATATAACGTTATACGTTATATAGTATAGGTATATAACGTTATACGTTATATAGTAATAGTATATAACGTTATACGTTATATAGTAATAGTATATAACGTTATACGTTATATAGTATAGGTATATATCGTTATACGTTGTATAGTAACAGTATTAAACGTTATACGTTATATAGTAATAGTATATAACGTTATACGTTATATAGTATAAGTATATAACGTTATACGTTATATAGTAATAGTATATAACGTTATACGTTATATAGTATAGGTATATAACGTTATACGTTATATAGTAATAGTATATAACGTTATACGTTATATAGTAATAGTATATAACGTTATACGTTATATAGTAATATTATATAACGTTATGCGTTAGATAGTAATAGTATATAACGTTATACGTTATATAGTAATATTATATAACGTTATGCGTTAGATAGTAATAGTATATAACGTTATACGTTATATAGTAATAGTATATAACGTTATACGTTATATAGTAATAGTATATAACGTTATACGTTATATAGTAATAGTATATAACGCTATACGTTATATAGTAATATTATATAACGTTATGCGTTATATAGTAATAGTATATAACGTTATACGTTATATAGTAATAGTATATAACGTTATGCGTTATATAGTAATAGTATGTCGGAGATGCAGAGACATCGAGCCTTTCTTTTGGAAGATTTCTCAATACTTGGGCTCGGGGTGACATAACTGGTCGCCGAACGTAGCCACGGTCACGGGATGAACGAAATGTTTTACAAAGGAGGTTCCAGTGTTAAGGGATACGCTGTATAAACAATCAAGTCTTGATCAGGAGCAATGCTGGTTTATGTGGAACTGCCTAGTTACGGCGCTTGGGAATTTGTTGATATTCCCGATCGATATGTATTTGATATATGTAACTGTATCTGTCTTTTATTTTGCAATCTCCTTGGAGAGTTTACTGTCATCGTCTTGGAGTCAGTCTTAGACAAACCCTGTGCCAGAGTGAACGTGTCAGTGTGCTATCAAAAATATATTAAAACGTACAGAAAGTATCCCGTTGACCGTGGATTCGTTACAGAACCCAAGAATATTATTTAAAGCATTTGTTTACTTATTGTTTGTTATCTTAGTTAACCGATAAACTAATTATTTATCAAAGTTTGTAAAGAAATATAATTTTATGTAAATACAACCTTTATTGAACATCATGATGGCAAATGCTAACGAAGAATCGTCTCGAGCTCGAAATCCAAGCGACAATTCGACATATATAATAATTCGACATATATTCGACATATATTCGTTATACGTTATATAGTAATAGTATATAACGTTATGCGTTATGTAGTAATAGTATATAACGTTATACGTTATATAGTAATAGTATATAACGTTATACGTTATATAGTAATAGTATATAACGTTATACGTTATATAGTAATAGTATATAACGTTATACGTTATATAGTAATAGTATATAATTTTATACGTTATATAGTAATAGTATATAACGTTATACGTCAATACGTAATAGTATATAACGTTATACGTTATATAGTAATAGTATATAACGTTATACGTTATATAGTAATAGTATATAACGTTATACGTTATATAGTAATATTATATAACGTTATGCGTTAGATAGTAATAGTATATAACGTTATACGTTATATAGTAATAGTATATAACGTTATACGTTATATAGTAATATTATATAACGTTATGCGTTATATAGTAATAGTATATAACGTTATACGATAGTACGTAATGGTATATAACGTTATACGTGATATGGTAATAATATATAACGTTATACGCTATTACGTAATAGTATATAACGTTATACGTTAATACGTAATAGTATATATCGTTATACGTTATATAGTAATAGTATATAGCGATATACGTTATATAGTAATAGTATATAACGTTATACGTTAGTACGTAATAGTATATAACGTTATACGTTAATACGTAATAGTATATAACGTTATACGTTATATAGTAATAGTATATAACGTTATACGTTATATAGTAATAGTATATAACGTTATACGTTATATAGTAATATTATATAACGTTATGCGTTAGATAGTAATAGTATATAACGTTATACGTTATATAGTAATAGTATATAACGTTATACGTTATATAGTAATATTATATAACGTTATGCGTTATATAGTAATAGTATATAACGTTATACGATAGTACGTAATGGTATATAACGTTATACGTGATATGGTAATAATATATAACGTTATACGCTATTACGTAATAGTATATAACGTTATACGTTAATACGTAATAGTATATATCGTTATACGTTATATAGTAATAGTATATAGCGATATACGTTATATAGTAATAGTATATAACGTTATACGTCAATACGTAATAGTATATAACGTTAGACGTTATATAGTAACAGTATATAACGTTATACGTTATATAGTATAAGTATATAACGTTATACGTTATATAGTAATAGTATATAACGTTATACGTTATATAGTATAGGTATATAACGTTATACGTTATATAGTAATAGTATATAACGTTATACGTTATATAGTAATAGTATATAACGTTATACGTTATATAGTATAGGTATATAACGTTATACGTTATATAGTAATATTATATACCGTTATGCGTTATATAGTAATAGCATATAACGTTATACGTTATATAGTAATAGTATATAACGTTATACGTTATATAGTAATATTATATAACGTTATGCGTTATATAGTAATAGTATATAACGTTATACGTTATATAGTAATAGTATATAACGTTATACGTTATATAGTAATAGTATATAACGTTATACGTTATATAGTAATAGTATATAACGTTATACGTTATATAGTAATAGTATATAACGTTATACGTTATATAGTAATAGCATATAACGTTATACGTTATATAGTAATAGTATATAACGTTATACGTTATATAGTAATAGTATATAACGTTATACGTTAGTACGTAATAATATACAACGTTATACGTGATATGGCAATACTATATAACGTTATACGTTATTACGCAATAGTATATAACGTTATACGTTATTACGTAATAGTATACAACGTTATACGTGATATGGTAAAACTATATAACGTTATACGTTAATACGTAATAGTATATATCGTTATACGTTATATAGTAATAGTATATAACGTTATACGTTATATAGTAATAGTATATAGCGATATACGTTATATAGTAATAGTATATAACGTTATACGTTAGTACGTAATAGTATATAACGTTATACGTTATATGGTAATACTATACAACGTTATACGTTATATAGTAATATTATATAACGTTATGCGTTATATAGTAATAGTATATAACGTTATACGATAGTACGTAATGGTATATAACGTTATACGTGATATGGTAATACTATATAACGTTATACGCTATTACGTAATAGTATATAACGTTATACGTTAATACGTAATAGTATATATCGTTATACGTTATATAGTAATAGTATATAGCGATATACGTTATATAGTAATAGTATATAACGTTATACGTTAGTACGTAATAGTATATAACGTTATACGTTAATACGTAATAGTATATATCGTTATACGTTATATAGTAACAGTATATAACGTTATACGTTATATAGTAATAGTATATAACGTTATACGTTATATAGTATAAGTATATAACGTTATACGTTATATAGTAATAGTATATAACGTTATACGTTATATAGTATAGGTATATAACGTTATACGTTATATAGTAATAGTATATAACGTTATACGTTATATACTATTACTATATAACGTATAGCGTTATATAGTAATAGTATATAACGTTATACGTTATATAGTAATAGTATATAACGTTATACGTTATATAGTAATAGTATATAACGTTATACGTTATATAGTAATAGTATATAACGTTATACGTTATATACTATTACTATATAACGCATAACGTTATATAGTAATAGTATATAACGTTATACGTTATATAGTAATAGTATATAACGTTATACGTTATATAGTAATAGTATATAACGTTATACGTTATATAGTAATATTATATAACGTTATGCGTTATATAGTAATAGTATATAACGTTATACGTTATATAGTAATAGTATATAACGTTATGCGTTATATAGTAATAGTATATAACGTTATACGATAGTACGTAATGGTATATAACGTTATACGTGATATGGTAATACTATATAACGTTATATACTATTACGTAATAGTATATAACGTTATACGTTAATACGTAATAGTATATATCGTTATACGTTATATAGTAATAGTATATATCGTTATACGTTATATAGTAATAGTATATAACGTTATACGTTATATAGTAATATTATATAACGTTATGCGTTATATAGTAATAGTATATAACGTTATACGTTATATAGTAATAGTATATAACGTTATACGTTATATAGTAATAGTATATAACGTTATACGATAGTACGGAATAGTATATATCGTTATACGTTGTATAGTAATAGTATATAACGTTATACGTTATATAGTATAGGTATATAACGTTATACGTTATATAGTAATAGTATATAACGTTATACGTTATATAGTAATATTATATAACGTTATGCGTTATATAGTAATAGTATATAACGTTATACGTTATATAGTATAGGTATATAACGTTATACGTTATATAGTAATAGTATATAACGTTATACGTTATATAGTAATAGTATATAACGTTATACGTTATATAGTATAGGTATATATCGTTATACGTTGTATAGTAACAGTATTAAACGTTATACGTTATATAGTAATAGTATATAACGTTATACGTTATATAGTATAAGTATATAACGTTATACGTTATATAGTAATAGTATATAACGTTATACGTTATATAGTATAGGTATATAACGTTATACGTTATATAGTAATAGTATATAACGTTATACGTTATATAGTAATATTATATAACGTTATGCGTTATATAGTAATAGTATATAACGTTATACGTTATATAGTAATAGTATATAACGTTATACGTTAGTACGTAATAATATACAACGTTATACGTGATATGGCAATACTATATAACATCATACGTTATTACGTAATAGTATCTAACGTTATACGTTATTACGTAATAGTATACAACGTTATACGTGATATGGTAATACTATATAACGTTATACGTTAGTACGTAATAATATACAACGTTATACGTGATATGGTAATACTATATAACGTTATACGCTATTACGTAATAGTATATAACGTTATACGTTAATACGTAATAGTATATATCGTTATACGTTATATAGTAATAGTATATAACGTTATACGTTATATAGTAATAGTGTATAACGTTATACGTTATATAGTAATAGTATATAACGTTATACGTTATATGGTAATACTATACAACGTTATACGTTATATAGTAATAGTATATAACGTTATACGTTATATAGTAATAGTATATAACGTTATACGTTATATAGTATAAGTATATAACGTTATACGTTATATAGTAATAGTATATAACGTTATACGTTATATAGTATAGGTATATAACGTTATACGTTATATAGTAATAGTATATAACGTTATACGTTATATAGTAATATTATATAACGTTATGCGTTATATAGTAATAGCATAGAACGTTATACGTTATATAGTAATTGTATATAACGTTATACGTTATATAGTAATAGTATATAACGTTATGCGTTATATAGTAATAGTATATAACGTTATACGTTATATAGTAATATTATATAACGTTATGCGTTATATAGTAATAGTATATAACGTTATACGTTAATACGTAATAGTATATAACGTTATACGTTATATAGTAATAGTATATAACGCTATACGTTATATAGTAATATTATATAACGTTATGCGTTATATAGTAATAGTATATAACGTTATACGCTATTACGTAATAGTATATAACGTTATACGTTAATACGTAATAGTATATATCGTTATACGTTATATAGTAATAGTATATAGCGATATACGTTATATAGTAATAGTATATAACGTTATACGTTAGTACGTAATAGTATATAACGTTATACGTTAATACGTAATAGTATATATCGTTATACGTTATATAGTAACAGTATATAACGTTATACGTTATATAGTAATAGTATATAACGTTATACGTTATATAGTATAAGTATATAACGTTATACGTTATATAGTAATAGTATATAACGTTATACGTTATATAGTATAGGTATATAACGTTATACGTTATATAGTAATAGTATATAACGTTATACGTTATATAGTAATATTATATAACGTTATGCGTTATATAGTAATAGCATAGAACGTTATACGTTATATAGTAATTGTATATAACGTTATACGTTATATAGTAATAGTATATAACGTTATACGTTAGTACGTAATAGTATATAACGTTATACGTTAATACGTAATAGTATATATCGTTATACGTTATATAGTAACAGTATATAACGTTATACGTTATATAGTAATAGTATATAACGTTATACGTTATATAGTATAAGTATATAACGTTATACGTTATATAGTAATAGTATATAACGTTATACGTTATATAGTATAGGTATATAACGTTATACGTTATATAGTAATAGTATATAACGTTATACGTTATATAGTAATATTATATAACGTTATGCGTTATATAGTAATAGCATAGAACGTTATACGTTATATAGTAATTGTATATAACGTTATACGTTATATAGTAATAGTATATAACGTTATACGTTATATAGTATAGGTATATAACGTTATACGTTATATAGTAATATTATATAACGTTATGCGTTATATAGTAATAGTATATAACGTTATACGATAGTACGTAATAATATACAACGTTATACGTGATATGGCAATACTATATAACGTTATACGTTATTACGTAATAGTATATAACGTTATACGTTGTATAGTAATATTATATAACGTTATGCGTTATATAGTAATAGTATATAACGTTATACGTTATATAGTAATAGTATATAACGTTATACGTCATATAGTAATAGTATATAACGTTATACGTGATATAGTAATAGTATATAACGTTATACGTTATATAGTAATAGTATATAACGTTATACGTTATATAGTAATAGTATATAACGTTATACGTTATATAGTAATATTATATAACGTTATGCGTTATATAGTAATAGTATATAACGTTATACGTTATATAGTAATAGTATATAACGTTATGCGTTATATAGTAATAGTATATAAAGTTATACGTTATATAGTATAGGTATATAACGTTATACGTTATATAGTAATAGTATATAACGTTATACGTTATATAGTAATATTATATAACGTTTTGCGTTATATAGTAATAGTATATAACGTTATACGTTATATAGTAATAGTATATAACGTTATTCGTTAGTACGTAATAATATACAACGTTATACGTGATATGGTAATACTATATAACGTTATACGTTAATACGTAATAGTATATATCGTTATACGTTATATAGGAATAGTATATAACGTTATACGTTATATAGTAATAGTATATAACGTTATACGTTATATAGTAATAGTATATAACGTTATACGTTATATAGTAATAGTATATAACGTTATACGTTAGTACGTAATAATATACAACGTTATACGTGATATGGTAATACTATATAACGTTATACGTTAATACGTAATAGTATATATCGTTATACGTTATATAGTAATAGTATATAACGTTATACGTTATATAGTAATAGTATATAACGTTATACGTTATATAGTATAAGTATATAACGTTATACGTTATATAGTAATAGTATATAACGTTATACGTTATATAGTATAGGTATATAACGTTATACGTTATATAGTAATAGTATATAACGTTATACGTTATATAGTAATATTATATAACGTTTTGCGTTATATAGTAATAGTATATAACGTTATACGTTATATAGTAATAGTATATAACGTTATACGTTATATAGTAATATTATATAACGTTATGCGTTATATAGTAATAGTATATAACGTTATACGTTATATAGTAATAGTATATAACGTTATGCGTTATATAGTAATAGTATATAAAGTTATACGATAGTATGGAATAGTATATATCGTTATACGTTATATAGTAATAGTATATAGCGATATACGTTATATAGTAATAGTATATAACGTTATACGTTAGTACGTAATAGTATATAACGTTATACGTTAATACGTAATAGTATATATCGTTATACGTTATATAGTAACAGTATATAACGTTATACGTTATATAGTAATAGTATATAACGTTATACGTTATATAGTATAAGTATATAACGTTATACGTTATATAGTAATAGTATATAACGTTATACGTTATATAGTATAGGTATATAACGTTATACGTTATATAGTAATAGTATATAACGTTATACGTTATATAGTAATATTATATAACGTTTTGCGTTATATAGTAATAGTATATAACGTTATACGTTATATAGTAATAGTATATAACGTTATTCGTTAGTACGTAATAATATACAACGTTATACGTGATATGGTAATACTATATAACGTTATACGTTATATAGTAATATTATATAACGTTATGCGTTATATAGTAATAGTATATAACGTTATACGTTATATAGTATAGGTATATAACGTTATACGTTATATAGTAATAGTATATAACGTTATACGTTATATAGTAATAGTATATAACGTTGTACGTTATATAGTATAGGTATATATCGTTATACGTTGTATAGTAACAGTATTAAACGTTATACGTTATATAGTAATAGTATATAACGTTATACGTTATATAGTATAAGTATATAACGTTATACGTTATATAGTAATAGTATATAACGTTATACGTTATATAGTATAGGTATATAACGTTATACGTTATATAGTAATAGTATATAACGTTATACGTTATATAGTAATATTATATAACGTTATGCGTTATATAGTAATAGTATATAACGTTATACGTTATATAGTAATAGTATATAACGTTATACGTTAGTACGTAATAATATACAACGTTATACGTGATATGGCAATACTATATAACATCATACGTTATTACGTAATAGTATCTAACGTTATACGTTATTACGTAATAGTATACAACGTTATACGTTATATAGTAATAGTATATAACGTTATACGTTATATGGTAATAGTATATAACGTTATACGTTATATAGTAATAGTATATAACGTTATACGTTAGTACGTAATAATATACAACGTTATACGTGATATGGTAATACTATATAACGTTATACGTTAATACGTAATAGTATATATCGTTATACGTTATATAGTAATAGTATATAACGTTATACGTTATATAGTAATAGTATATAACGTTATACGTTAGTACGTAATAATATACAACGTTATACGTGATATGGTAATACTATATAACGTTATACGTTAATACGTAATAGTATATATCGTTATACGTTATATAGGAATAGTATATAGCGGTATACGTTATATAGTAATAGTATATAACGTTATACTTTATATAGTAATAGTATATAACGTTATACGTTATATAGTAATAGTATATAACGTTATGCGTTATATAGTAATAGTATGTCGGAGATGCAGAGACATCGAGCCTCTCTTTTGGAAGATTTCTCAATACTTGGGCTCGGGGTGACATAACTGGTCGCCGAACGTAGCCACGGTCACGGGATGAACGAAATGTTTAACAAAGGAGGTTCCAGTGTTAAGGGATACGCTGTATAAGCAATCAAGTCTTGATCAGGAGCAATGCTGGTTTATGTGGAACTGCCTAGTTACGGCGCTTGGGAATTTGTTGATATTCCCGATCGATATGTATTTGATATATGTAACTGTATCTGTCTTTTATTTTGCAATCTCCTTGGAGAGTTTACTGTCATCGTCTTGGAGTCAGTCTTAGAGAAACCCTGTGCCAGAGTGAACATGTCAGTGTGCTATCAAAAATATATTAAAACGTACAGAAAGTATCCTGTTGACCGTGGATTCGTTACAGAACCCAAGAATATTATTTAAAGCATTTGTTTACTTATTGTTTGTTATCTCAGTTAACCGATAAACTAATTATTTATCAAAGTTTGTAAAAAAATATAATTTTATGTAAATACAACCTTTATTGAACATCATGATGGCAAATGCTAACGAAGAATCGTCTCGCGCTCGAAATCCAAGCGACAATTCGACATATATAATAATTCGACATATATTCGACATATATTCGTTATACGTTATATAGTAATAGTATATAACGTTATGCGTTATGTAGTAATAGTATATAACGTTATACGTTATATAGTAATAGTATATTACGTTATACGTTATATAGTAATAGTATATAATGTTATACGTTATATAGTAATAGTATACAACGTTATACGTCAATACGTAATAGTATATAACGTTATACGTTATATAGTAATAGTATATAACGTTATACGTTATATAGTAATAGTATATAACGCTATACGTTATATAGTAATAGTATATAACGTTATACGTTATATAGTAATATTATATAACGTTATGCGTTATATAGTAATAGTATATAACGTTATACGATAGTACGTAATGATATATAACGTTATACGTGATATGGTAATAATATATAACGTTATACGCTATTACGTAATAGTATATAATGTTATACGTTAATACGTAATAGTATATATCGTTATACGTTATATAGTAATAGTATATAGCGATATACGTTATATAGTAATAGTATATAGCGATATACGTTATATAGTAATAGTATATAACGTTATACGTTAGTACGTAATAGTATATAACGTTATACGTTAATACGTAATAGTATATATCGTTATACGTTATATAGTAACAGTATATAACGTTATACGTTATATAGTAATAGTATATAACGTTATACGTTATATAGTAATATTATATAACGTTATGCGTTATATAGTAATAGTATATGACGTTATACGTTATATAGTAACAGTATATAACGTTATACGTTAAATAGTAATAGTATATAACGTTATACGTTATATAGTAATGGTATATAACGTTATACGTTAGTACGTAATAATATACAACGTTATACGTGATATGGCAATACTATATAATGTTATACGTTATTACGAAATAGTATATAACGTTATACGTTATATAGTAATATTATATAACGTTATGCGTTATATAGTAATAGTATATAACGTTATACGTTATATAGTAATAGTATATAACGTTATGCGTTATATAGTAATAGTATATAACGTTATACGATAGTACGGAATAGTATATATCGTTATACGTTATATAGTAATAGTATATAACGTTATACGTTATATAGTAATAGTATATAACGTTCTACGTTATATAGTAATAGTATATAACGTTATACGTTATATAGTAATAGTATATAACGTTATACGTTAGTACGTAATAATAAACAACGTTATACGTGATATGGCAATACTATGTAACATTATACGTTATTACGTAATAGTATCTAACGTTATACGTTATTACGTAATAGTATACAACGTTATACGTGATATGGTAATACTATATAACGTTATACGCTATTACGTAATAGTATATAACGTTATACGTTAATACGTAGTAGTATATATCGTTATACGTTATATAGTAATAGTATATAACGTTATACGTTATATAGTAATAGTGTATAACGTTATACGTTATATAGTAATAGTATATAACGTTATACGTTATATAGTAATAGTATATAACGTTATACGTTATATAGTAATATTATATAACGTTATGCGTTATATAGTAATAGTATATAACGTTATACGATAGTACGTAATAGTATATATCGTTATACGTTATATAGTAATAGTATATAACGTTATACGTTATATAGTAATAGTATATAACGTTATACGTTATATCGTAATAGTATATAACGTTATACGTTATATAGTAATAGTATATAACGTTATTCGTTATATAGTAATAGTATATAACGTTATACGTTAGTACGTAATAATATACAACGTTATACGTGATATGGCAATGCTATATAACGTTATACATTATTACGTAATAGTATATAACGTTATACGCTATTACGTAATAGTATACAACGTTATACGTGATATGGTAATACTATATAACGTTATACGTTAATACGTAATAGTATATATCGTTATACGTTATATAGTAATAGTATATAACGTTATACGTTATATAGTAATAGTATATAACGTTATACGTTATATAGTAATAGTATATAACGTTATACGTTAGAACGTAATAATATACAACGTTATACGTGATATGGCAATGCTATATAACGTTATACGTTATTACGTAATAGTATATAACGTTATACGTTATTACGTAATAGTATACAACGTTATACGTGATATGGTAATACTATATAACGTTATACGTTAATACGTAATAGTATATGTCGTTATACGTTATATAGTAATAGTATATAACGTTATACGTTATATAGTAATAGTATATAACGTTATACGTTATATAGTAATAGTATATAACGTTATACGTTATATCGTAATAGTATATAACGTTATATGTTATATAGTAATAGTATATAACGTTATACGTTATATAGTAATAGTATATAACGTTATACGTTAGTACGTAATAATATACAACGTTATACGTGATATGGCAATGCTATATAACGTTATACGTTATTACGTAATAGTATATAACGTTATACGCTATTACGTAATAGTATACAACGTTATACGTGATATGGTAATACTATATAACGTTATACGTTAATACGTAATAGTATATATCGTTATACGTTATATAGTAATAGTATATAACGTTATACGTTATATAGTAATAGTATATAACGTTATACGTTATATAGTAATAGTATATAACGTTATCCGTTAGTACGTAATAATATACAACGTTATACGTGATACGGGAATACTATATAACATTATACGTTATTACGTAATATTATCTAACGATATACGTTATTACGTAATAGTATACAACGTTATACGTGATATGGTAATACTATATAACGTTATACGCTATTACGTAATAGTATATAACGTTATACGTTAATACGTAATAGTATATATCGTTATACGTTATATAGTAGTAGTATATAACGTTATACGTTATATAGTAATAGTGTATAACGTTATACGTTATATAGTAATAGTATATAACGTTATACGTTATATGGTAATACTACACAACGTTATACGTTATATAGTAATAGTATATAACGTTATACGTTATATAGTAATAGTATATAACGCTATACGTTATATAGTAATATTATATAACGTTATGCGTTATATAGTAATAGTATATAACGTTATACGTTATATAGTAATAGTATATAACGTTATACGATAGTACGTAATAGTATATAACGTTATACGTGATATGGTAATACTATATAACGTTATACGCTACTACGTAATAGTATATAACGTTATACGTTATATAGTACTAGTATATAACGTTATACGTTATAGAGTAATAGTATATAACGTTATACGTTATATAGTAATAGTATATAACGTTATACGATAGTACGTAATAGTATATAACGTTATACGTGATATGGTAATACTATATAACGTTATACGCTATTACGTAATAGTATATAACGTTATACGTTAATACGTAATAGTATATATCGTTATACGTTATATAGTAATAGTATATAGCGATATACGATAGTACGTAATAGTATATAACGTTATACGTGATATGGTAATACTATATAACGTTATACGCTATTACGTAATAGTATATAACGTTATACGTTATATAGTAATAGTATATAACGTTATACGTTATATAGTAACAGTATATAACGTTATACGTTAAATAGTAATAGTATATAACGTTATACGTTATATAGTAATAGTATATAACGTTATACGTTAGTACGTAATAATATACAACGTTATACGTGATATGGCAATACTATATAATGTTATACGTTATTACGAAATAGTATATAACGTTATACGTTATATAGTAATATTATATAACGTTATGCGTTATATAGTAATAGTATATAACGTTATACGTTATATAGTAATAGTATATAACGTTATGCGTTATATAGTAATAGTATATAACGTTATACGATAGTACGGAATAGTATATATCGTTATACGTTATATAGTAATAGTATATAACGTTATACGTTATATAGTAATAGTATATAACGTTCTACGTTATATAGTAATAGTATATAACGTTATACGTTATATAGTAATAGTATATAACGTTATACGTTATATAGTAATAGTATATAACGTTATACGTTAGTACGTAATAATATACAACGTTATACGTGATACGGGAATACTATATAACATTATACGTTATTACGTAATATTATCTAACGTTATACGTTATTACGTAATAGTATACAACGTTATACGTGATATGGTAATACTATATAACGTTATACGCTATTACGTAATAGTATATAACGTTATACGTTAATACGTAATAGTATGTATCGTTATACGTTATATAGTAATAGTATATGACGTTATGCGTTATATAGTAATAGTATATAACGTTATACGTTATATAGTAACAGTATATAACGTTATACGTTAAATAGTAATAGTATATAACGTTATACGTTATATAGTAATAGTATATAACGTTATACGTTAGTACGTAATAATATACAACGTTATACGTGATATGGCAATACTATATAATGTTATACGTTATTACGAAATAGTATATAACGTTATACGTTATATAGTAATATTATATAACGTTATGCGTTATATAGTAATAGTATATAACGTTATACGTTATATAGTAATAGTATATAACGTTATGCGTTATATAGTAATAGTATATAACGTTATACGATAGTACGGAATAGTATATATCGTTATACGTTATATAGTAATAGTATATAACGTTATACGTTATATAGTAATAGTATATAACGTTCTACGTTATATAGTAATAGTATATAACGTTATACGTTATATAGTAATAGTATATAACGTTATACGTTAGTACGTAATAATAAACAACGTTATACGTGATATGGCAATACTATGTAACATTATACGTTATTACGTAATAGTATCTAACGTTATACGTTATTACGTAATAGTATACAACGTTATACGTGATATGGTAATACTATATAACGTTATACGCTATTACGTAATAGTATATAACGTTATACGTTAATACGTAGTAGTATATATCGTTATACGTTATATAGTAATAGTATATAACGTTATACGTTATATAGTAATAGTGTATAACGTTATACGTTAGTACGTAATAATATACAACGTTATACGTGATATGGCAATACTATATAATGTTATACGTTATTACGAAATAGTATATAACGTTATACGTGATATGGTAATACTATATAACGTTATACGCTATTACGTAATAGTATATAACGTTATACGTTAATACGTAATAGTATATATCGTTATACGTTATATAGTAGTAGTATATAACGTTATACGTTATATAGTAATAGTGTATAACGTTATACGTTATATAGTAATAGTATATAACGTTATACGTTATATGGTAATACTACACAACGTTATACGTTATATAGTAATAGTATATAACGTTATACGTTATATAGTAATAGTATATAACGCTATACGTTATATAGTAATATTATATAACGTTATGCGTTATATAGTAATAGTATATAACGTTATACGTTATATAGTAATAGTATATAACGTTATACGATAGTACGTAATAGTATATAACGTTATACGTGATATGGTAATACTATATAACGTTATACGCTACTACGTAATAGTATATAACGTTATACGTTATATAGTACTAGTATATAACGTTATACGTTATAGAGTAATAGTATATAACGTTATACGTTATATAGTAATAGTATATAACGTTATACGATAGTACGTAATAGTATATAACGTTATACGTGATATGGTAATACTATATAACGTTATACGCTATTACGTAATAGTATATAACGTTATACGTTAATACGTAATAGTATATATCGTTATACGTTATATAGTAATAGTATATAGCGATATACGATAGTACGTAATAGTATATAACGTTATACGTGATATGGTAATACTATATAACGTTATACGCTATTACGTAATAGTATATAACGTTATACGTTATATAGTAATAGTATATAACGTTATACGTTATATAGTAACAGTATATAACGTTATACGTTAAATAGTAATAGTATATAACGTTATACGTTATATAGTAATAGTATATAACGTTATACGTTAGTACGTAATAATATACAACGTTATACGTGATATGGCAATACTATATAATGTTATACGTTATTACGAAATAGTATATAACGTTATACGTTATATAGTAATATTATATAACGTTATGCGTTATATAGTAATAGTATATAACGTTATACGTTATATAGTAATAGTATATAACGTTATGCGTTATATAGTAATAGTATATAACGTTATACGATAGTACGGAATAGTATATATCGTTATACGTTATATAGTAATAGTATATAACGTTATACGTTATATAGTAATAGTATATAACGTTCTACGTTATATAGTAATAGTATATAACGTTATACGTTATATAGTAATAGTATATAACGTTATACGTTATATAGTAATAGTATATAACGTTATACGTTAGTACGTAATAATATACAACGTTATACGTGATACGGGAATACTATATAACATTATACGTTATTACGTAATATTATCTAACGTTATACGTTATTACGTAATAGTATACAACGTTATACGTGATATGGTAATACTATATAACGTTATACGCTATTACGTAATAGTATATAACGTTATACGTTAATACGTAATAGTATGTATCGTTATACGTTATATAGTAATAGTATATGACGTTATGCGTTATATAGTAATAGTATATAACGTTATACGTTATATAGTAACAGTATATAACGTTATACGTTAAATAGTAATAGTATATAACGTTATACGTTATATAGTAATAGTATATAACGTTATACGTTAGTACGTAATAATATACAACGTTATACGTGATATGGCAATACTATATAATGTTATACGTTATTACGAAATAGTATATAACGTTATACGTTATATAGTAATATTATATAACGTTATGCGTTATATAGTAATAGTATATAACGTTATACGTTATATAGTAATAGTATATAACGTTATGCGTTATATAGTAATAGTATATAACGTTATACGATAGTACGGAATAGTATATATCGTTATACGTTATATAGTAATAGTATATAACGTTATACGTTATATAGTAATAGTATATAACGTCCTACGTTATATAGTAATAGTATATAACGTTATACGTTATATAGTAATAGTATATAACGTTATACGTTAGTACGTAATAATAAACAACGTTATACGTGATATGGCAATACTATGTAACATTATACGTTATTACGTAATAGTATCTAACGTTATACGTTATTACGTAATAGTATACAACGTTATACGTGATATGGTAATACTATATAACGTTATACGCTATTACGTAATAGTATATAACGTTATACGTTAATACGTAGTAGTATATATCGTTATACGTTATATAGTAATAGTATATAACGTTATACGTTATATAGTAATAGTGTATAACGTTATACGTTATATAGTAATAGTATATAACGTTATACGTTATATAGTAATAGTATATAACGTTATACGTTATATAGTAATATTATATAACGTTATGCGTTATATAGTAATAGTATATAACGTTATACGATAGTACGTAATAGTATATATCGTTATACGTTATATAGTAATAGTATATAACGTTATACGTTATATAGTAATAGTATATAACGTTATACGTTATATCGTAATAGTATATAACGTTATACGTTATATAGTAATAGTATATAACGTTATACGTTATATAGTAATAGTATATAACGTTATACGTTAGTACGTAATAATATACAACGTTATACGTGATATGGCAATGCTATATAACGTTATACATTATTACGTAATAGTATATAACGTTATACGCTATTACGTAATAGTATACAACGTTATACGTGATATGGTAATACTATATAACGTTATACGTTAATACGTAATAGTATATATCGTTATACGTTATATAGTAATAGTATATAACGTTATACGTTATATAGTAATAGTATATAACGTTATACGTTATATAGTAATAGTATATAACGTTATACGTTAGAACGTAATAATATACAACGTTATACGTGATATGGCAATGCTATATAACGTTATACGTTATTACGTAATAGTATATAACGTTATACGCTATTACGTAATAGTATACAACGTTATACGTGATATGGTAATACTATATAACGTTATACGTTAATACGTAATAGTATATATCGTTATACGCTATTACGTAATAGTATACAACGTTATACGTGATATGGTAATACTATATAACGTTATACGTTAATACGTAATAGTATATATCGTTATACGTTATATAGTAATAGTATATAACGTTATACGTTATATAGTAATAGTATATAACGTTATACGTTATATAGTAATAGTATATAACGTTATACGTTATATAGTAATAGTATATAACGTTATCCGTTAGTACGTAATAATATACAACGTTATACGTGATACGGGAATACTATATAACATTATACGTTATTACGTAATATTATCTAACGATATACGTTATTACGTAATAGTATACAACGTTATACGTGATATGGTAATACTATATAACGTTATACGCTATTACGTAATAGTATATAACGTTATACGTTAATACGTAATAGTATATATCGTTATACGTTATATAGTAATAGTATATAACGTTATACGTTATATGGTAATACTACACAACGTTATACGTTATATAGTAATAGTATATAACGTTATACGTTATATAGTAATAGTATATAACGCTATACGTTATATAGTAATATTATATAACGTTATGCGTTATATAGTAATAGTATATAACGTTATACGTTATATAGTAATAGTATATAACGTTATACGATAGTACGTAATAGTATATAACGTTATACGTGATATGGTAATACCATATAACGTTATACGCTACTACGTAATAGTATATAACGTTATACGTTATATAGTACTAGTATATAACGTTATACGTTATAGAGTAATAGTATATAACGTTATACGTTATATAGTAATAGTATATAACGTTATACGATAGTACGTAATAGTATATAACGTTATACGTGATATGGTAATACTATATAACGTTATACGCTATTACGTAATAGTATATAACGTTATACGTTAATACGTAATAGTATATATCGTTATACGTTATATAGTAATAGTATATAGCGATATACGATAGTACGTAATAGTATATAACGTTATACGTGATATGGTAATACTATATAACGTTATACGCTATTACGTAATAGTATATAACGTTATACGTTATATAGTAATAGTATATAACGTTATACGTTATATAGTAATAGTATATAACGTTATACGTTATATAGTAATATTATATAACGTTATGCGTTATATAGTAGTAGTATATAACGTTATACGTTATATAGTAATATTATATAACGTTATGCGTTATATAGTAATAGTATATAACGTTATACGATAGTACGTAATAGTATATAACGTTATACGTGATATGGTAATACTATATAACGTTATACGCTATTACGTAATAGTATATAACGTTATACGTGATATGGTAATACTATATAACGTTATACGCTATTACGTAATAGTATATAACGTTATACGTTAATACGTAATAGTATATATCGTTATACGTTATATAGTAGTAGTATATAGCGATATACGTTATATAGTAATAGTATATAACGTTATACGTTAGTACGTAATAATATACAACGTTATACGTGATATGGTAATACTATATAGCGTTATACGCTATTACGTAATAGTATATAACGTTATACGTTAATACGTAATAGTATATATCGTTATACGTTATATAGTAATAGTATATAGCGATATACTTTATATAGTAATAGTATATAACGTTATACGTTATATAGTAATAGTATATAACGTTATACGTTAGTACGTAATAATATACAACGTTATACGTGATATGGCAATGCTATATAACGTTATACGTTATTACGTAATAGTATATAACGTTATACGCTATTACGTAATAGTATACAACGTTATACGTGATATGGTAATACTATATAACGTTATACGTTAATACGTAATAGTATATATCGTTATACGTTATATAGTAATAGTATATAACGTTATACGTTATATAGTAATAGTATATAACGTTATACGTTATATAGTAATAGTATATAACGTTATACGTTATATAGTAATAGTATATAACGTTATACGTTAGTACGTAATAATATACAATGTTATACGTGATATGGCAATACTATATAACGTTATACGTTATTACGTAATAGTATATAACGTTATACGTTAGTTCGTAATAATATACAACGTTATACGTGATATGGCAATACTATATAACGTTATACGTTATTACGTAATAGTATATAACGTTATACGTTATTACGTAATAGTATACAACGTTATACGTGATATGGTAAAACTATATAGCGTTATACGTTAATACGTAATAGTATATATCGTTATAGGTTATATAGTAATAGTATATAACGTTATACGTTATATAGTAAGATTATATAACGTTATGCGTTATATAGTAATAGTATATAACGTTATACGTTATATAGTAATAGTATATAACGTTATACGTTAGTTCGTAATAATATACAACGTTATACGTGATATGGCAATACTATATAACGTTATACGTTATTACGTAATAGTATATAACGTTATACGTTATTACGTAATAGTATACAACGTTATACGTGATATGGTAAAACTATATAGCGTTATACGTTAATACGTAATAGTATATATCGTTATAGGTTATATAGTAATAGTATATAACGTTATACGTTATATAGTAAGATTATATAACGTTATGCGTTATATAGTAATAGTATATAACGTTATACGATAGTACGGAATAGTATATATCGTTATACGTTATATAGTAATAGTATATAACGTTATACGTTATATAGTAATAGTATATAACGTTCTACGTTATATAGTAATAGTATATAACGTTATACGTTATATAGTAATAGTATATAACGTTATGCGTTATATAGTAATAGTATGTCGGAGATGCAGAGACATCGAGCCTTTCTTTTGGAAGATTTCTCAATACTTGGGCTCGGGGTGACATAACTGGTCGCCGAACGTAGCCACGGTCACGGGATGAACGAAATGTTTTACAAAGGAGGTTCCAGTGTTAAGGGATACGCTGTATAAACAATCAAGTCTTGATCAGGAGCAATGCTGGTTTATGTGGAACTGCCTAGTTACGGCGCTTGGGAATTTGTTGATATTCCCGATCGATATGTATTTGATATATGTAACTGTATCTGTCTTTTATTTTGCAATCTCCTTGGAGAGTTTACTGTCATCGTCTTGGAGTCAGTCTTAGAGAAACCCTGTGCCAGAGTGAACGTGTCAGTGTGCTATCAAAAATATATTAAAACGTACAGAAAGTATCCCGTTGACCGTGGATTCGTTACAGAACCCAAGAATATTATTTAAAGCATTTGTTTACTTATTGTTTGTTATCTTAGTTAACCGATAAACTAATTATTTATCAATCTTTGTAAAGAAATATAATTTTATGTAAATACAACCTTTATTGAACATCATGATGGCAAATGCTAACGAAGAATCGTCTCGCGCTCGAAATCCAAGCGACAATTCGACATATATAATAATTCGACATATATTCGACATATATTCGTTATACGTTATATAGTAATAGTATATAACGTTATGCGTTATATAGTAATAGTATATAACGTTATACGTTATATAGTAATAGTATATAACGTTATACGTTATATAGTAATAGTATATAACGTTATACGTTATAGAGTAATAGTATATAACGTTATACGTTATATAGTAATAGTATATAACTTTATACGATAGTACGTAATAGTATATAACGTTATACGTTATATAGTAATAGTATATAACGTTATACGTTATAGAGTAATAGTATATAACGTTATACGTTATATAGTAATAGTATATAACTTTATACGATAGTACGTAATAGTATATAACGTTATACGTTAATACGTAATAGTATATATCGTTATACGTTATATAGTAATAGTATATAGCGATATACGTTATATAGTAATAGTATATAACGTTATACGTTAGTACGTAATAGTATATAACGTTATACGTTAATACGTAATAGTATATATCGTTATACGTTATATAGTAACAGTATATAACGTTATACGTTATATAGTAATAGTATATAACGTTATACGTTATATAGTATAAGTATATAACGTTATACGTTATATAGTAATAGTATATAACGTTATACGTTATATAGTATAGGTATATAACGTTATACGTTATATAGTAATACTATATAACGTTATACGTTATATAGTAATATTATATAACGTTATGCGTTATATAGTAATAGTATATAACGTTATACGTTATATAGTAATAGTATATAGCGATATACGTTATATAGTAATAGTATATAACGTTATACGTTAGTACGTAATAGTATATAACGTTATGCGTTATATAGTAATAGTATATAACGTTATACGTTATATAGTAATAGCATATAGCGATATACGTTATATAGTAATAGTATATAACGTTATACGTTAGTACGTAATAGTATATAACGTTATACGTTATATAGTAATAGTATATAACGTTATACGATAGTACGTAATAATATACAACGTTATACGTGATATGGTAATACTATATAGCGTTATACGCTATTACGTAATAGTATATAACGTTATACGTTAATACGTAATAGTATATATCGTTATACGTTATATAGTAATAGTATATAGCGATATACGTTATATAGTAATAGTATATAACGTTATACGTTATATAGTAATAGTATATAACGTTATACGTTATATAGTAATATTATATAACGTTATGCGTTATATAGTTATAGTATATAACGCTATACGTTATATAGTAATAGTATATAACGTTATACGTTATATAGTAATAGTATATAACGTTATACGATAGTACGGAATAGTATATATCGTTATACGTTATATAGTAATAGTATATAACGTTATACGTTATATAGTAATAGTATATAACGTTATACGTTAGTACGTAATAATATACAACGTTATACGTGATATGGCAATGCTATATAACGTTATACGTTATTACGTAATAGTATATAACGTTATACGCTATTACGTAATAGTATACAACGTTATACGTGATATGGTAATACTATATAACGTTATACGTTAATACGTAATAGTATATATCGTTATACGTTATATAGTAATAGTATATAACGTTATACGTTATATAGTAATAGTATATAACGTTATACGTTATATAGTAATAGTATATAACGTTATACGTTATATAGTAATAGTATATAACGTTATACGTTAGTACGTAATAATATACAATGTTATACGTGATATGGCAATACTATATAACGTTATACGTTATTACGTAATAGTATATAACGTTATACGTTAGTTCGTAATAATATACAACGTTATACGTGATATGGCAATACTATATAACGTTATACGTTATTACGTAATAGTATATAACGTTATACGTTATTACGTAATAGTATACAACGTTATACGTGATATGGTAAAACTATATAGCGTTATACGTTAATACGTAATAGTATATATCGTTATAGGTTATATAGTAATAGTATATAACGTTATACGTTATATAGTAAGATTATATAACGTTATGCGTTATATAGTAATAGTATATAACGTTATACGTTATATAGTAATAGTATATAACGTTATGCGTTATATAGTAATAGTATATAACGTTATACGATAGTACGGAATAGTATATAACGTTATACGTTAGTACGTAATAATATACAACGTTATACGTGATACGGGAATACTATATAACATTATACGTTATTACGTAATATTATCTAACGTTATACGTTATTACGTAATAGTATACAACGTTATACGTGATATGGTAATACTATATAACGTTATACGCTATTACGTAATAGTATATAACGTTATACGTTAATACGTAATAGTATATATCGTTATACGTTATATAGTAGTAGTATATAACGTTATACGTTATATAGTAATAGTGTATAACGTTATACGTTATATAGTAATAGTATATAACGTTATACGTTATATGGTAATACTATACAACGTTATACGTTATATAGTAATAGTATATAACGTTATACGTTATATAGTAATAGTATATAACGCTATACGTTATATAGTAATATTATATAACGTTATGCGTTATATAGTAATAGTATGTCGGAGATGCAGAGACATCGAGCCTTTCTTTTGGAAGATTTCTCAATACTTGGGCTCGGGGTGACATAACTGGTCGCCGAACGTAGCCACGGTCACGGGATGAACGAAATGTTTTACAAAGGAGGTTCCAGTGTTAAGGGATACGCTGTATAAACAATCAAGTCTTGATCAGGAGCAATGCTGGTTTATGTGGAACTGCCTAGTTACGGCGCTTGGGAATTTGTTGATATTCCCGATCGATATGTATTTGATATATGTAACTGTATCTGTCTTTTATTTTGCAATCTCCTTGGAGAGTTTACTGTCATCGTCTTGGAGTCAGTCTTAGAGAAACCCTGTGCCAGAGTGAACGTGTCAGTGTGCTATCAAAAATATATTAAAACGTACAGAAAGTATCCCGTTGACCGTGGATTCGTTACAGAACCCAAGAATATTATTTAAAGCATTTGTTTACTTATTGTTTGTTATCTTAGTTAACCGATAAACTAATTATTTATCAATCTTTGTAAAGAAATATAATTTTATGTAAATACAACCTTTATTGAACATCATGATGGCAAATGCTAACGAAGAATCGTCTCGCGCTCGAAATCCAAGCGACAATTCGACATATATAATAATTCGACATATATTCGATCATATATTCGTTATACGTTATATAGTAATAGTATATAACGTTATGCGTTATATAGTAATAGTATATAACGTTATACGTTATATAGTAATAGTATATAACGTTATACGTTATATAGTAATAGTATATAACGTTATACGTTATAGAGTAATAGTATATAACGTTATACGTTATATAGTAATAGTATATAACTTTATACGATAGTACGTAATAGTATATAACGTTATACGTTATATAGTAATAGTATATAACGTTATACGTTATAGAGTAATAGTATATAACGTTATACGTTATATAGTAATAGTATATAACTTTATACGATAGTACGTAATAGTATATAACGTTATACGTTAATACGTAATAGTATATATCGTTATACGTTATATAGTAATAGTATATAGCGATATACGTTATATAGTAATAGTATATAACGTTATACGTTAGTACGTAATAGTATATAACGTTATACGTTAATACGTAATAGTATATATCGTTATACGTTATATAGTAACAGTATATAACGTTATACGTTATATAGTAATAGTATATAACGTTATACGTTATATAGTATAAGTATATAACGTTATACGTTATATAGTAATAGTATATAACGTTATACGTTATATAGTATAGGTATATAACGTTATACGTTATATAGTAATACTATATAACGTTATACGTTATATAGTAATATTATATAACGTTATGCGTTATATAGTAATAGTATATAACGTTATACGTTATATAGTAATAGTATATAGCGATATACGTTATATAGTAATAGTATATAACGTTATACGTTAGTACGTAATAGTATATAACGTTATGCGTTATATAGTAATAGTATATAACGTTATACGTTATATAGTAATAGCATATAGCGATATACGTTATATAGTAATAGTATATAACGTTATACGTTAGTACGTAATAGTATATAACGTTATACGTTATATGGTAATACTATACAACGTTATACGTTATATAGTAATATTATATAACGTTATGCGTTATATAGTAATAGTATATAACGTTATACGTTATTACGTAATAGTATACAACGTTATACGTGATATGGTAAAACTATATAACGTTATACGTTATATAGTATAAGTATATAACGTTATACGTTATATAGTAATAGTATATAACGTTATACGTTATATAGTAATAGTATATAACGTTATACGTTATATAGTATAAGTATATAACGTTATACGTTATATAGTAATAGTATATAACGTTATACGTTATATAGTATAGGTATATAACGTTATACGTTATATAGTAATACTATATAACGTTATACGTTATATAGTAATATTATATAACGTTATGCGTTATATAGTAATAGTATATAACGTTATACGTTATATAGTAATAGTATATAGCGATATACGTTATATAGTAATAGTATATAACGTTATACGTTAGTACGTAATAGTATATATCGTTATACGTTATATAGTAATAGTATATAACGTTATACGTTATATAGTAATAGTATATAACGTTATACGTTATATAGTATAAGTATATAACGTTATACGTTATATAGTAATAGTATATAACGTTATACGTTATATAGTAATAGTATATAACGTTATACGATAGTACGTAATAATATACAACGTTATACGTGATATGGTAATACTATATAGCGTTATACGCTATTACGTAATAGTATATAACGTTATACGTTAATACGTAATAGTATATATCGTTATACGTTATATAGTAATAGTATATAGCGATATACGTTATATAGTAATAGTATATAACGTTATACGTTATATAGTAATAGTATATAACGTTATACGTTATATAGTAATATTATATAACGTTATGCGTTATATAGTTATAGTATATAACGCTATACGTTATATAGTAATAGTATATAACGTTATACGTTATATAGTAATAGTATATAACGTTATACGATAGTACGGAATAGTATATATCGTTATACGTTATATAGTAATAGTATATAACGTTATACGTTATATAGTAATAGTATATAACGTTATACGTTAGTACGTAATAATATACAACGTTATACGTGATATGGCAATGCTATATAACGTTATACGTTATTACGTAATAGTATATAACGTTATATACTATTACGTAATAGTATACAACGTTATACGTGATATGGTAATACTATATAACGTTATACGTTAATACGTAATAGTATATATCGTTATACGTTATATAGTAATAGTATATAACGTTATACGTTATATAGTAATAGTATATAACGTTATACGTTATATAGTAATAGTATATAACGTTATACGTTATATAGTAATAGTATATAACGTTATACGTTAGTACGTAATAATATACAATGTTATACGTGATATGGCAATACTATATAACGTTATACGTTATTACGTAATAGTATATAACGTTATACGTTAGTTCGTAATAATATACAACGTTATACGTGATATGGCAATACTATATAACGTTATACGTTATTACGTAATAGTATATAACGTTATACGTTATTACGTAATAGTATACAACGTTATACGTGATATGGTAAAACTATATAGCGTTATACGTTAATACGTAATAGTATATATCGTTATAGGTTATATAGTAATAGTATATAACGTTATACGTTATATAGTAAGATTATATAACGTTATGCGTTATATAGTAATAGTATATAACGTTATACGTTATATAGTAATAGTATATAACGTTATGCGTTATATAGTAATAGTATATAACGTTATACGATAGTACGGAATAGTATATAACGTTATACGTTAGTACGTAATAATATACAACGTTATACGTGATACGGGAATACTATATAACATTATACGTTATTACGTAATATTATCTAACGTTATACGTTATTACGTAATAGTATACAACGTTATACGTGATATGGTAATACTATATAACGTTATACGCTATTACGTAATAGTATATAACGTTATACGTTAATACGTAATAGTATATATCGTTATACGTTATATAGTAGTAGTATATAACGTTATACGTTATATAGTAATAGTGTATAACGTTATACGTTATATAGTAATAGTATATAACGTTATACGTTATATGGTAATACTATACAACGTTATACGTTATATAGTAATAGTATATAACGTTATACGTTATATAGTAATAGTATATAACGCTATACGTTATATAGTAATATTATATAACGTTATGCGTTATATAGTAATAGTATATAACGTTATACGTTATATAGTAATAGTATATAACGTTATGCGTTATATAGTAATAGTATGTCGGAGATGCAGAGACATCGAGCCTTTCTTTTGGAAGATTTCTCAATACTTGGGCTCGGGGTGACATAACTGGTCGCCGAACGTAGCCACGGTCACGGGATGAACGAAATGTTTTACAAAGGAGGTTCCAGTGTTAAGGGATACGCTGTATAAACAATCAAGTCTTGATCAGGAGCAATGCTGGTTTATGTGGAACTGCCTAGTTACGGCGCTTGGGAATTTGTTGATATTCCCGATCGATATGTATTTGATATATGTAACTGTATCTGTCTTTTATTTTGCAATCTCCTTGGAGAGTTTACTGTCATCGTCTTGGAGTCAGTCTTAGAGAAACCCTGTGCCAGAGTGAACGTGTCAGTGTGCTATCAAAAATATATTAAAACGTACAGAAAGTATCCCGTTGACCGTGGATTCGTTACAGAACCCAAGAATATTATTTAAAGCATTTGTTTACTTATTGTTTGTTATCTTAGTTAACCGATAAACTAATTATTTATCAATCTTTGTAAAGAAATATAATTTTATGTAAATACAACCTTTATTGAACATCATGATGGCAAATGCTAACGAAGAATCGTCTCGCGCTCGAAATCCAAGCGACAATTCGACATATATAATAATTCGACATATATTCGACATATATTCGTTATACGTTATATAGTAATAGTATATAACGTTATGCGTTATATAGTAATAGTATATAACGTTATACGTTATATAGTAATAGTATATAATGTTATACGTTATATAGTAATAGTATATAACGTTATACGTTATAGAGTAATAGTATATAACGTTATACGTTATATAGTAATAGTATATAACTTTATACGATAGTACGTAATAGTATATAACGTTATACGTTATATAGTAATAGTATATAACGTTATACGTTATAGAGTAATAGTATATAACGTTATACGTTATATAGTAATAGTATATAACGTTATACGTTAGTACGTAATAATATACAATGTTATACGTGATATGGCAATACTATATAACGTTATACGTTATTACGTAATAGTATATAACGTTATACGTTAGTTCGTAATAATATACAACGTTATACGTGATATGGCAATACTATATAACGTTATACGTTATTACGTAATAGTATATAACGTTATACGTTATTACGTAATAGTATACAACGTTATACGTGATATGGTAAAACTATATAGCGTTATACGTTAATACGTAATAGTATATATCGTTATAGGTTATATAGTAATAGTATATAACGTTATACGTTATATAGTAAGATTATATAACGTTATGCGTTATATAGTAATAGTATATAACGTTATACGTTATATAGTAATAGTATATAACGTTATGCGTTATATAGTAATAGTATATAACGTTATACGATAGTACGGAATAGTATATAACGTTATACGTTAGTACGTAATAATATACAACGTTATACGTGATACGGGAATACTATATAACATTATACGTTATTACGTAATATTATCTAACGTTATACGTTATTACGTAATAGTATACAACGTTATACGTGATATGGTAATACTATATAACGTTATACGCTATTACGTAATAGTATATAACGTTATACGTTAATACGTAATAGTATATATCGTTATACGTTATATAGTAGTAGTATATAACGTTATACGTTATATAGTAATAGTGTATAACGTTATACGTTATATAGTAATAGTATATAACGTTATACGTTATATGGTAATACTATACAACGTTATACGTTATATAGTAATAGTATATAACGTTATACGTTATATAGTAATAGTATATAACGCTATACGTTATATAGTAATATTATATAACGTTATGCGTTATATAGTAATAGTATATAACGTTATACGTTATATAGTAATAGTATATAACGTTATGCGTTATATAGTAATAGTATGTCGGAGATGCAGAGACATCGAGCCTTTCTTTTGGAAGATTTCTCAATACTTGGGCTCGGGGTGACATAACTGGTCGCCGAACGTAGCCACGGTCACGGGATGAACGAAATGTTTTACAAAGGAGGTTCCAGTGTTAAGGGATACGCTGTATAAACAATCAAGTCTTGATCAGGAGCAATGCTGGTTTATGTGGAACTGCCTAGTTACGGCGCTTGGGAATTTGTTGATATTCCCGATCGATATGTATTTGATATATGTAACTGTATCTGTCTTTTATTTTGCAATCTCCTTGGAGAGTTTACTGTCATCGTCTTGGAGTCAGTCTTAGAGAAACCCTGTGCCAGAGTGAACGTGTCAGTGTGCTATCAAAAATATATTAAAACGTACAGAAAGTATCCCGTTGACCGTGGATTCGTTACAGAACCCAAGAATATTATTTAAAGCATTTGTTTACTTATTGTTTGTTATCTTAGTTAACCGATAAACTAATTATTTATCAATCTTTGTAAAGAAATATAATTTTATGTAAATACAACCTTTATTGAACATCATGATGGCAAATGCTAACGAAGAATCGTCTCGCGCTCGAAATCCAAGCGACAATTCGACATATATAATAATTCGACATATATTCGACATATATCCGTTATACGTTATATAGTAATAGTATATAACGTTATGCGTTATATAGTAATAGTATATAACGTTATACGTTATATAGTAATAGTATATAACGTTATACGTTATATAGTAATAGTATATAACGTTATACGTTATAGAGTAATAGTATATAACGTTATACGTTATATAGTAATAGTATATAACTTTATACGATAGTACGTAATAGTATATAACGTTATACGTTATATAGTAATAGTATATAACGTTATACGTTATAGAGTAATAGTATATAACGTTATACGTTATATAGTAATAGTATATAACTTTATACGATAGTACGTAATAGTATATAACGTTATACGTTAATACGTAATAGTATATATCGTTATACGTTATATAGTAATAGTATATAGCGATATACGTTATATAGTAATAGTATATAACGTTATACGTTAGTACGTAATAGTATATAACGTTATACGTTAATACGTAATAGTATATATCGTTATACGTTATATAGTAACAGTATATAACGTTATACGTTATATAGTAATAGTATATAACGTTATACGTTATTACGTAATAGTATACAACGTTATACGTGATATGGTAAAACTATATAACGTTATACGTTATATAGTAATATTATATAACGTTATGCGTTATATAGTAATAGTATATAACGTTATGCGTTATATAGTAATAGTATATAACGTTATACGTTATATAGTAATACTATATAACGTTATACGTTATATAGTATAGGTATATAACGTTATACGTTATATAGTAATACTATATAACGTTATACGTTATATAGTAATATTATATAACGTTATGCGTTATATAGTAATAGTATATAACGTTATACGTTATATAGTAATAGTATATAGCGATATACGTTATATAGTAATAGTATATAACGTTATACGTTAGTACGTAATAGTATATAACGTTATGCGTTGTATAGTAATAGTATATAACGTTATACGTTATATAGTAATAGTATATAGCGATATACGTTATATAGTAATAGTATATAACGTTATACGTTAGTACGTAATAGTATATAACGTTATACGTTATATGGTAATACTATACAACGTTATACGTTATATAGTAATATTATATAACGTTATGCGTTATATAGTAATAGTATATAACGTTATACGTTATTACGTAATAGTATACAACGTTATACGTGATATGGTAAAACTATATAACGTTATACGTTAATACGTAATAGTATATATCGTTATACGTTATATAGTAATAGTATATAACGTTATACGTTATATAGTAATAGTATATAACGTTATACGTTATATAGTATAAGTATATAACGTTATACGTTATATAGTAATAGTATATAACGTTATACGTTATATAGTAATAGTATATAACGTTATACGATAGTACGTAATAGTATATAACGTTATACATGATATGGTAATACTATATAACGTTATACGCTATTACGTAATAGTATATAACGTTATACGTTAATACGTAATAGTATATATCGTTATACGTTATATAGTAATAGTATATAGCGATATACGTTATATAGTAATAGTATATAACGTTATACGTTATACAGTATAGGTATATAACGTTATACGTTATATAGTAATACTATATAACGTTATACGCTATTACGTAATAGTATATAACGTTATACGTTAATACGTAATAGTATATATCGTTATACGTAATATAGTAATAGTATATAGCGATATACGTTATATAGTAATAGTATATAACGTTATACGTTAGTACGTAATAGTATATAACGTTATACGTTATATGGTAATACTATACAACGTTATACGTTATATAGTAATATTATATAACGTTATGCGTTATATAGTAATAGTATATAACGTTATACGATAGTACGTAATGGTATATAACGTTATACGTGATATGGTAATACTATATAACGTTATACGCTATTACGTAATAGTATATAACGTTATACGTTAATACGTAATAGTATATATCGTTATACGTTATATAGTAATAGTATATAGCGATATACGTTATATAGTAATAGTATATAACGTTATACGTTATACAGTATAAGTATATAACGTTATACGTTATATAGTAATAGTATATAACGTTATACGTTATATAGTAATAGTATATAACGTTATACGTTATATAGTATAGGTATATAACGTTATACGTTAAATAGTAATAGTATATAACGTTATACGTTATATAGTAATATTATATAACGTTATGCGTTATATAGTAATAGTATACAACGTTATACGATAGTACGTAATCGTATATAACGTTATACGTGATATGGTAATACTATATAACGTTATACGCTATTACGTAATAGTATATAACGTTATACGTTAATACGTAATAGTATATATCGTTATACGTTATATAGTAATAGTATATAGCGATATACGTTATATAGTAATAGTATATAACGTTATACGTTAGTACGTAATAATATACAACGTTATACGTGATATGGTAATACTATATAACGTTATACGCTATTACGTAATAGTATATAACGTTATACGTTAATACGTAATAGTATATATCGTTATACGTTATATAGTAATAGTATATAGCGATATACGTTATATAGTAATAGTATATAACGTTATACGTTATATAGTAATAGTATATAACGTTATACGTTATATAGTAATATTATATAACGTTATGCGTTATATAGTTATAGTATATAACGTTTACGTTATATAGTAATAGCATATAACGTTATACGCTATATAGTAATAGTATATAACGTTATACGTTATATAGTAATAGTATATAACGTTATACGTTAGTACGTAATAATATACAACGTTATACGTGATATGGCAATACTATATAACGTTATACGTTATTACGTAATAGTATATAACGTTATAGGTTATTACGTAATAGTATACAACGTTATACGTGATATGGTAAAACTATATAGCGTTATACGTTAATACGTAATAGTATATATCGTTATACGTTATATAGTAATAGTATATAACGTTATACGTTATATAGTAATATTATATAACGTTATGCGTTATATAGTAATAGTATATAACGTTATACGTTATATAGTAATAGTATATAACGTTATGCGTTATATAGTAATAGTATATAACGTTATACGATAGTACGGAATAGTATATATCGTTATACGTTATATAGTAATAGTATATAACGTTATACGTTATATAGTAATAGTATATAACGTTCTACGTTATATAGTAATAGTATATAACGTTATACGTTATATGGTAATACTATACAACGTTATACGTTATATAGTAATAGTATAGAACGCTATACGTTATATAGTAATAGTATATAACGTTATACGTTATATAGTAATATTATATAACGTTATGCGTTATATAGTAATAGTATATAACGTTATACGTTATATAGTAATAGTATATAACGTTATACGTTAGTACGTAATAATATACAACGTTATACGTGATACGGGAATACTATATACCATTGTACGTTATTACGTAACAGTATCTAACGTTATACGTTATTACGTAATAGTATACAACGTTATACGTGATATGGTAATACTATATAACGTTATACGTTAGTACGTAATAATATACAACTTTATACGTGATATGGTAATACTATATAACGTTATACGCTATTACGTAATAGTATATAACGTTATACGTTAATACGTAATAGTATATATCGTTATACGTTATATAGTAGTAGTATATAACGTTATACGTTATATAGTAATAGTGTATAACGTTATACGTTATATAGTAATAGTATATAACGTTATACGTTATATGGTAATACTATACAACGTTATACGTTATATAGTAATAGTATAGAACGCTATACGTTATATAGTAATAGTATATAACGTTATACGTTATATAGTAATAGTATATAACGCTATACGTTATATAGTAATATTATATAACGTTATGCGTTATATAGTAATAGTATATAACGTTATACGTTATATAGTATTAGTATATAACGTTATGCGTTATATAGTAATAGTATGTTGGAGATGCAGAGACATCGAGCCTCTCTTTTGGAAGATTTCTCAATACTTGGGCTCGGGGTGACATAACTGGTCGCCGAACGTAGCCACGGTCACGGGATGAACGAAATGTTTTACAAAGGAGGTTCCAGTGTTAAGGGATACGCTGTATAAACAATCAAGTTTTGATCAGGAGCAATGCTGGTTTATGTGGAACTGCCTAGTTACGGCGCTTGGGCATTTGTTGATATTCCCGATCGATGTGTATTTGATATATGTAACTGTATCTGTCTTTTATTTTGCAATCTCCTTGGAGAGTTTACTGTCATCGTCTTGGAGTCAGTCTTAGAGAAACCCTGTGCCAGAGTGAACGTGTCAGTGTGCTATCAAAAATATATTAAAACGTACAGAAAGTATCCCGTTGACCGTGGATTCGTTACAGAACCCAAGAATATTATTTAAAGCATTTGTTTACTTATTGTTTGTTATCTTAGTTAACCGATAAACTAATTATTTATCAATCTTTGTAAAGAAATATAATTTTATGTAAATACAACCTTTATTGAACATCATGATGGCAAATGCTAACGAAGAATCGTCTCGCGCTCGAAATCCAAGCGACAATTCGACATATATAATAATTCGACATATATTCGACATATATTCGTTATACGTTATATAGTGATAGTATATAACTTTATACGATAGTACGTAATAGTATATAACGTTATACGTTAATACGTAATAGTATATATCGTTATACGTTATATAGTAATAGTATATAGCGATATACGTTATATAGTAATAGTATATAACGTTATACGTTAGTACGTAATAGTATATAACGTTATACGTTATATGGTAATACTATACAACGTTATACGTTATATAGTAATATTATATAACGTTATGCGTTATATAGTAATAGTATATAACGTTATACGATAGTACGTAATGGTATATAACGTTATACGTGATATGGTAATACTATATAACGTTATACGCTATTACGTAATAGTATATAACGTTATACGTTAATACGTAATAGTATATATCGTTATACGTTATATAGTAATAGTATATAGCGATATACGTTATATAGTAATAGTATATAACGTTATACGTTAGTACGTAATAGTATATAACGTTATACGTTAATACGTAATAGTATATATCGTTATACGTTATATAGTAACAGTATATAACGTTATACGTTATATAGTAATAGTATATAACGTTATACGTTATATAGTATAAGTATATAACGTTATACGTTATATAGTAATAGTATATAACGTTATACGTTATATAGTATAGGTATATAACGTTATACGTTATATAGTAATACTATATAACGTTATACGTTATATAGTAATATTATATAACGTTATGCGTTATATAGTAATAGTATATAACGTTATACGTTATATAGTAATAGTATATAGCGATATACGTTATATAGTAATAGTATATAACGTTATACGTTAGTACGTAATAGTATATAACGTTATGCGTTATATAGTAATAGTATATAACGTTATACCTTATATAGTAATAGTATATAGCGATATACGTTATATAGTAATAGTATATAACGTTATACGTTAGTACGTAATAGTATATAACGTTATACGTTATATGGTAATACTATACAACGTTATACGTTATATAGTAATATTATATAACGTTATGCGTTATATAGTAATAGTATATAACGTTATACGTTATTACGTAATAGTATACAACGTTATACGTGATATGGTAAAACTATATAACGTTATACGTTAATACGTAATAGTATATATCGTTATACGTTATATAGTAATAGTATATAACGTTATACGTTATATAGTAATAGTATATAACGTTATACGTTATATAGTATAAGTATATAACGTTATACGTTATATAGTAATAGTATATAACGTTATACGTTATATAGTAATAGTATATAACGTTATACGATAGTACGTAATAGTATATAACGTTATACATGATATGGTAATACTATATAACGTTATACGCTATTACGTAATAGTATATAACGTTATACGTTAATACGTAATAGTATATATCGTTATACGTTATATAGTAATAGTATATAGCGATATACGTTATATAGTAATAGTATATAACGTTATACGTTAGTACGTAATAGTATATAACGTTATACGTTATATGGTAATACTATACAACGTTATACGTTATATAGTAATATTATATAACGTTATGCGTTATATAGTAATAGTATATAACGTTATACGATAGTACGTAATGGTATATAACTTTATACGTGATATGGTAATACTATATAACGTTATACGCTATTACGTAATAGTATATAACGTTATACGTTAATACGTAATAATATATATCGTTATACGTTATATAGTAATAGTATATAGCGATATACGTTATATAGTAATAGTATATAACGTTATACGTTAGTACGTAATAGTATATAACGTTATAGGTTAATACGTAATAGTATATATCGTTATACGTTATATAGTAACAGTATATAACGTTATACGTTATATAGTAATAGTATATAACGTTATACGTTATACAGTATAAGTATATAACGTTATACGTTATATAGTAATATTATATTACGTTATGCGTTATATAGTAATAGCATAGAACGTTATACGTTATATAGTAATTGTATATAACGTTATACGTTATATAGTAATCGTATATAACGTTATACGTTAGTACGTAATAATATACAACGTTATACGTGATATGGCAATACTATATAACGTTATACGTTATTACGTAATAGTATATAACGTTATACGTTAATACGTAATAGTATATATCGTTATACGTTATATAGTAATAGTATACAACGTTATACGTGATATGGTAAAACTATATAACGTTATACGTTAATACGTAATAGTATATATCGTTATACGTTATATAGTAATAGTATATAACGTTATACGTTATATAGTAATATTATATAACGTTATGCGTTATATAGTAATAGTATATAACGTTATACGATAGTACGTAATGGTATATAACGTTATACGTGATATGGTAATACTATATAACGTTATACGCTATTACGTAATAGTATATAACGTTATACGTTAATACGTAATAGTATATATCGTTATACGTTATATAGTAATAGTATATACCGATATACGTTATATAGTAATAGTATATAACGTTACACGTTAGTACGTAATAGTATATAACGTTATACGTTAATACGTAATAGTATATATCGTTATACGTTATATAGTAACAGTATATAACGTTATACGTTATATAGTAATAGTATATAACGTTATACGTTATACAGTATAAGTATATAACGTTATACGTTATATAGTAATAGTATATAACGTTATACGTTATATAGTATAGGTATATAACGTTATACGTTATATAGCAATAGTATATAACGTTATACGTTATATAGTAATATTATACAACGTTATGCGTTATATAGTAATAGTATATAACGTTATACGTTATATAGTAATAGTATATAACGTTATACGTTATATAGTAATATTATATTACGTTATGCGTTATATAGTAATAGCATAGAACGTTATACGTTATATAGTAATTGTATATAACGTTATACGTTATATAGTAATCGTATATAACGTTATACGTTAGTACGTAATAATATACAACGTTATACGTGATATGGCAATACTATATAACGTTATACGTTATTACGTAATAGTATATAACGTTATACGTTATTACGTAATAGTATACAACGTTATACGTGATATGGTAAAACTATATAACGTTATACGTTAATACGTAATAGTATATATCGTTATACGTTATATAGTAATAGTATATAACGTTATACGTTATATAGTAATAGTATATAACGTTATACGTTATATAGTATAAGTATATAACGTTATACGTTATATAGTAATAGTATATAACGTTATACGTTATATAGTAATAGTATATAACGTTATACGATAGTACGTAATAATATACAACGTTATACGTGATATGGCAATACTATATAACGTTATACGTTATTACGTAATAGTATATAACGTTATACGTTATATAGTAATAGTATATAACGTTATACGATAGTACGTAATAGTATATAACGTTATACGTGATATGGTAATACTATATAACGTTATACGCTAATACGTAATAGTATATAACGTTATACGTTATAGAGTAATAGTATATAACGTTATACGTTATATAGTAATATTATATAACGTTATGCGTTATATAGTAATAGTATATAACGTTATACGTTATATAGTAATAGTATATAACGTTATGCGTTATATACTAATAGTATATAACGTTATACGGTAGTACGGAATAGTATATATCGTTATACGTTATATAGTAATAGTATATAACGTTATACGTTATATAGTAATAGCATATAACGTTATACGATAGTACGTAATAATATACAACGTTATACTTGATATGGCAATACTATATAACGTTACACGTTAGTACGTAATAGTATATAACGTTATACGTTAATACGTAATAGTATATATCGTTATACGTTATATAGTAACAGTATATAACGTTATACGTTATATAGTAATAGTATATAACGTTATACGTTATACAGTATAAGTATATAACGTTATACGTTATATAGTAATAGTATATAACGTTATACGTTATATAGTATAGGTATATAACGTTATACGTTATATAGCAATAGTATATAACGTTATACGTTATATAGTAATATTATATAACGTTATGCGTTATATAGTAATAGTATATAACGTTATACGTTATATAGTAATAGTATATAACGTTATACGTTATATAGTAATATTATATTACGTTATGCGTTATATAGTAATAGCATAGAACGTTATACGTTATATAGTAATTGTATATAACGTTATACGTTATATAGTAATCCTATATAACGTTATACGTTAGTACGTAATAATATACAACGTTATACGTGATATGGCAATACTATATAACGTTATACGTTATTACGTAATAGTATATAACGTTATACGTTATTACGTAATAGTATACAACGTTATACGTGATATGGTAGAACTATATAACGTTATACGTTAATACGTAATAGTATATATCGTTATACGTTATATAGTAATAGTATATAACGTTATACGTTATATAGTAATTGTATATAACGTTATACGTTATATAGTAATCCTATATAACGTTATACGTTAGTACGTAATAATATACAACGTTATACGTGATATGGCAATACTATATAACGTTACACGTTAGTACGTAATAGTATATAACGTTATACGTTAATACGTAATAGTATATATCGTTATACGTTATATAGTAACAGTATATAACGTTATACGTTATATAGTAATAGTATATAACGTTATACGTTATACAGTATAAGTATATAACGTTATACGTTATATAGTAATAGTATATAACGTTATACGTTATATAGTATAGGTATATAACGTTATACGTTATATAGCAATAGTATATAACGTTATACGTTATATAGTAATAGTATATAACGTTATACGTTATATAGTAATAGTATATAACGTTATACGATAGTACGTAATAATATACAACGTTATACGTGATATGGTAATACTATATAACGTTATACGCTATTACGTAATAGTATATAACGTTATACGTTATAGAGTAATAGTATATAACGTTATACGTTATATAGTAATATTATATAACGTTATGCGTTATATAGTAATAGTATATAACGTTATACGTTATATAGTAATAGTATATAACGTTATGCGTTATATACTAATAGTATATAACGTTATACGGTAGTACGGAATAGTATATATCGTTATACGTTATATAGTAATAGTATATAACGTTATACGTTATATAGTAATAGCATATAACGTTATACGATAGTACGTAATAATATACAACGTTATACGTGATATGGCAATACTATATAACGTTATACGTTATATAGTAATAGTATATAGCGATATACGTTATATAGTAATAGTATATAACGTTATACGTTAGTACGTAATAGTATATAACGTTATACGTTATATGGTAATACTATACAACGTTATACGTTATATAGTAATATTATATAACGTTATGCGTTATATAGTAATAGTATATAACGTTATACGTTATTACGTAATAGTATACAACGTTATACGTGATATGGTAAAACTATATAACGTTATACGTTAATACGTAATAGTATATATCGTTATACGTTATATAGTAATAGTATATAACGTTATACGTTATATAGTAATAGTATATAACGTTATACGTTATATAGTATAAGTATATAACGTTATACGTTATATAGTAATAGTATATAACGTTATACGTTATATAGTAATAGTATATAACGTTATACGATAGTACGTAATAATATACAACGTTATACGTGATATGGCAATACTATATAACGTTATACGTTATTACGTAATAGTATATAACGTTATACGTTATATAGTAATAGTATATAACGTTATACGATAGTACGTAATAGTATATAACGTTATACGTGATATGGTAATACTATATAACGTTATACGCTATTACGTAATAGTATATAACGTTATACGTTATAGAGTAATAGTATATAACGTTATACGTTATATAGTAATATTATATAACGTTATGCGTTATATAGTAATAGTATATAACGTTATACGTTATATAGTAATAGTATATAACGTTATGCGTTATATACTAATAGTATATAACGTTATACGGTAGTACGGAATAGTATATATCGTTATACGTTATATAGTAATAGTATATAACGTTATACGTTATATAGTAATGGCATATAACGTTATACGATAGTACGTAATAATATACAACGTTATACGTGATATGGCAATACTATATAACGTTATACGTTATTACGTAATAGTATATAACGTTATACGTTATTACGTAATAGTATATAACGTTATACGTTATATAGTAATAGTATATAACGTTATACGATAGTACGTAATAGTATATAACGTTATACGTGATATGGTAATACTATATAACGTTATACGCTATTACGTAATAGTATATAACGTTATACGTTATAGAGTAATAGTATATAACGTTATACGTTATATAGTAATAGTATATAACGTTATACGATAGTACGTAATAGTATATAACGTTATACGTGATATGGTAATACTATATAACGTTATACGCTATTACGTAATAGTATATAACGTTATACGTTAATACGTAATAGTATATATCGTTATACGTTATATAGTAATAGTATATAGCGATATACGTTATATAGTAATAGTATATAACGTTATACGTTAGTACGTAATAGTATATAACGTTATACGTTAATACGTAATAGTATATATCGTTATACGTTATATAGTAACAGTATATAACGTTATACGTTATATAGTAATAGTATATAACGTTATACGTTAGTACGGAATAGTATATATCGTTATACGTTATATAGTAATAGTATATAACGTTATACGTTAGTACGTAATAATATACAATGTTATACGTGATATGGCAATACTATATAACGTTATACGTTATTACGTAATAGTATATAACGTTATACGATAGTACGTAATAATATACAACGTTATACGCGATATGGTAATACTATATAACGTTATACGCTATTACGTAATAGTATATAACGTTATACGTTAATACGGAATAGTATATGTCGTTATACGTTATATAGTAATAGTATATAACGTTATACGTTATATAGTAATAGTATATAACGTTATACGTTAGTACGTAATAGTATATAACGTTATACGTTATATGGTAATACTATACAACGTTATACGTTATATAGTAATATTATATAACGTTATGCGTTATATAGTAATAGTATATAACGTTATACGATAGTACGTAATGGTATATAACGTTATACGTGATATGGTAATACTATATAACGTTATACGCTATTACGTAATAGTATATAACGTTATACGTTAATACGTAATAGTATATATCGTTATACGTTATATAGTAATAGTATATAGCGATATACGTTATATAGTAATAGTATATAACGTTATACGTTAGTACGTAATAGTATATAACGTTATACGTTAATACGTAATAGTATATATCGTTATACGTTATATAGTAACAGTATATAACGTTATACGTTATATAGTAATAGTATATAACGTTATACGTTATATAGTATAAGTATATAACGTTATACGTTATATAGTAATAGTATATAACGTTATACGTTATATAGTATAGGTATATAACGTTATACGTTATATAGTAATACTATATAACGTTATACGTTATATAGTAATATTATATAACGTTATGCGTTATATAGTAATAGTATATAACGTTATACGTTATATAGTAATAGTATATAGCGATATACGTTATATAGTAATAGTATATAACGTTATACGTTAGTACGTAATAGTATATAACGTTATGCGTTATATAGTAATAGTACATAACGTTATACGTTATATAGTAATAGTATATAGCGATATACGTTATATAGTAATAGTATATAACGTTATACGTTAGTACGTAATAGTATATAACGTTATACGTTATATGGTAATACTATACAACGTTATACGTTATATAGTAATATTATATAACGTTATGCGTTATATAGTAATAGTATATAACGTTATACGTTATTACGTAATAGTATACAACGTTATACGTGATATGGTAAAACTATATAACGTTATACGTTAATACGTAATAGTATATATCGTTATACGTTATATAGTAATAGTATATAACGTTATACGTTATATAGTAATAGTATATAACGTTATACGTTATATAGTATAAGTATATAACGTTATACGTTATATAGTAATAGTATATAACGTTATACGTTATATAGTAATAGTATATAACGTTATACGATAGTACGTAATAGTATATAACGTTATACATGATATGGTAATACTATATAACGTTATACGCTATTACGTAATAGTATATAACGTTATACGTTAATACGTAATAATATATATCGTTATACGTTATATAGTAATAGTATATAGCGATATACGTTATATAGTAATAGTATATAACGTTATACGTTAGTACGTAATAGTATATAACGTTATACGTTAATACGTAATAGTATATATCGTTATACGTTATATAGTAACAGTATATAACGTTATACGTTATATAGTAATAGTATATAACGTTATACGTTATACAGTATAAGTATATAACGTTATACGTTATATAGTAATATTATATTACGTTATGCGTTATATAGTAATAGCATAGAACGTTATACGTTATATAGTAATTGTATATAACGTTATACGTTATATAGTAATCGTATATAACGTTATATGTTAGTACGTAATAATATACAACGTTATACGTGATATGGCAATACTATATAACGTTATACGTTATTACGTAATAGTATATAACGTTATACGTTATTACGTAATAGTATATAACGTTATACGTTATTACGTAATAGTATACAACGTTATACGTGATATGGTAAAACTATATAACGTTATACGTTAATACGTAATAGTATATATCGTTATACGTTATATAGTAATAGTATATAACGTTATACGTTATATAGTAATATTATATAACGTTATGCGTTATATAGTAATAGTATATAACGTTATACGATAGTACGTAATGGTATATAACGTTATACGTGATATGGTAATACTATATAACGTTATACGCTATTACGTAATAGTATATAACGTTATACGTTAATACGTAATAGTATATATCGTTATACGTTATATAGTAATAGTATATACCGATATACGTTATATAGTAATAGTATATAACGTTACACGTTAGTACGTAATAGTATATAACGTTATACGTTAATACGTAATAGTATATATCGCTATACGTTATATAGTAACAGTATATAACGTTATACGTTATATAGTAATAGTATATAACGTTATACGTTATACAGTATAAGTATATAACGTTATACGTTATATAGTAATAGTATATAACGTTATACGTTATATAGTATAGGTATATAACGTTATACGTTATATAGCAATAGTATATAACGTTATACGTTATATAGTAATATTATATAACGTTATGCGTTATATAGTAATAGTATATAACGTTATACGTTATATAGTAATAGTATATAACGTTATACGTTATATAGTAATATTATATTACGTTATGCGTTATATAGTAATAGCATAGAACGTTATACGTTATATAGTAATTGTATATAACGTTATACGTTATATAGTAATCGTATATAACGTTATACGTTAGTACGTAATAATATACAACGTTATACGTGATATGGCAATACTATATAACGTTATACGTTATTACGTAATAGTATATAACGTTATACGTTATTACGTAATAGTATACAACGTTATACGTGATATGGTAAAACTATATAACGTTATACGTTAATACGTAATAGTATATAACGTTATACGTTATATAGTAATAGTATATAACGTTATACGATAGTACGTAATAATATACAACGTTATACGTGATATGGTAATACTATATAACGTTATACGCTATTACGTAATAGTATATAACGTTATACGTTATAGAGTAATAGTATATAACGTTATACGTTATATAGTAATATTATATAACGTTATGCGTTATATAGTAATAGTATATAACGTTATACGTTATATAGTAATAGTATATAACGTTATGCGTTATATACTAATAGTATATAACGTTATACGGTAGTACGGAATAGTATATATCGTTATACGTTATATAGTAATAGTATATAACGTTATACGTTATATAGCAATAGCATATAACGTTATACGATAGTACGTAATAATATACAACGTTATACGTGATATGGCAATACTATATAACGTTATACGTTATATAGTAATAGTATATAGCGATATACGTTATATAGTAATAGTATATAACGTTATACGTTAGTACGTAATAGTATATAACGTTATACGTTATATGGTAATACTATACAACGTTATACGTTATATAGTAATATTATATAACGTTATGCGTTATATAGTAATAGTATATAACGTTATACGTTATTACGTAATAGTATACAACGTTATACGTGATATGGTAAAACTATATAACGTTATACGTTAATACGTAATAGTATATATCGTTATACGTTATATAGTAATAGTATATAACGTTATACGTTATATAGTAATAGTATATAACGTTATACGATAGTACGTAATAATATACAACGTTATACGTGATATGGCAATACTATATAACGTTATACGTTATTACGTAATAGTATATAACGTTATACGTTATATAGTAATAGTATATAACGTTATACGATAGTACGTAATAGTATATAACGTTATACGTGATATGGTAATACTATATAACGTTATACGCTATTACGTAATAGTATATAACGTTATACGTTATAGAGTAATAGTATATAACGTTATACGTTATATAGTAATATTATATAACGTTATGCGTTATATAGTAATAGTATATAACGTTATACGTTATATAGTAATACTATATAACGTTATACGTTATATAGTAATATTATATAACGTTATGCGTTATATAGTAATAGTATATAACGTTATACGTTATATAGTAATAGTATATAGCGATATACGTTATATAGTAATAGTATATAACGTTATACGTTAGTACGTAATAGTATATAACGTTATGCGTTATATAGTAATAGTATATAACGTTATACGTTATATAGTAATAGTATATAGCGATATACGTTATATAGTAATAGTATATAACGTTATACGCTATTACGTAATAGTATATAACGTTATACGTTATAGAGTAATAGTATATAACGTTATACGTTATATAGTAATATTATATAACGTTATGCGTTATATAGTAATAGTATATAACGTTATACGTTATATAGTAATAGTATATAACGTTATGCGTTATATACTAATAGTATATAACGTTATACGGTAGTACGGAATAGTATATATCGTTATACGTTATATAGTAATAGTATATAACGTTATACGTTATATAGTAATAGCATATAACGTTATACGATAGTACGTAATAATATACAACGTTATACGTGATATGGCAATACTATATAACGTTATACGTTATATAGTAATAGTATATAGCGATATACGTTATATAGTAATAGTATATAACGTTATACGTTATATGGTAATACTATACAACGTTATACGTTATATAGTAATATTATATAACGTTATGCGTTATATAGTAATAGTATATAACGTTATACGTTATTACGTAATAGTATACAACGTTATACGTGATATGGTAAAACTATATAACGTTATACGTTAATACGTAATAGTATATATCGTTATACGTTATATAGTAATAGTATATAACGTTATACGTTATATAGTAATAGTATATAACGTTATACGTTATATAGTATAAGTATATAACGTTATACGTTATATAGTAATAGTATATAACGTTATACGTTATATAGTAATAGTATATAACGTTATACGATAGTACGTAATAATATACAACGTTATACGTGATATGGCAATACTATATAACGTTATACGTTATTACGTAATAGTATATAACGTTATACGTTATATAGTAATAGTATATAACGTTATACGATAGTACGTAATAGTATATAACGTTATACGTGATATGGTAATACTATATAACGTTATACGCTATTACGTAATAGTATATAACGTTATACGTTATAGAGTAATAGTATATAACGTTATACGTTATATAGTAATATTATATAACGTTATGCGTTATATTGTAATAGTATATAACGTTATACGTTATATAGTAATAGTATATAACGTTATGCGTTATATACTAATAGTATATAACGTTATACGGTAGTACGGAATAGTATATATCGTTATACGTTATATAGTAATAGTATATAACGTTATACGTTATATAGTAATAGCATATAACGTTATACGATAGTACGTAATAATATACAACGTTATACGTGATATGGCAATACTATATAACGTTATACGTTATTACGTAATAGTATATAACGTTATACGTTATTACGTAATAGTATATAACGTTATACGTTATATAGTAATAGTATATAACGTTATACGATAGTACGTAATAGTATATAACGTTATACGTGATATGGTAATACTATATAACGTTATACGCTATTACGTAATAGTATATAACGTTATACGTTATAGAGTAATAGTATATAACGTTATACGTTATATAGTAATAGTATATAACGTTATACGATAGTACGTAATAGTATATAACGTTATACGTGATATGGTAATACTATATAACGTTATACGCTATTACGTAATAGTATATAACGTTATACGTTAATACGTAATAGTATATATCGTTATACGTTATATAGTAATAGTATATAGCGATGTACGTTATATAGTAATAGTATATAACGTTATACGTTAGTACGTAATAGTATATAACGTTATACGTTAATACGTAATAGTATATATCGTTATACGTTATATAGTAACAGTATATAACGTTATACGTTATATAGTAGTAGTATATAACGTTATACGTTAGTACGGAATAGTATATATCGTTATACGTTATATAGTAATAGTATATAACGTTATACGTTAGTACGTAATAATATACAATGTTATACGTGATATGGCAATACTATATAACGTTATACGTTATTACGTAATAGTATATAACGTTATACGTTAGTACGTAATAATATACAACGTTATACGCGATATGGTAATACTATATAACGTTATACGCTATTACGTAATAGTATATAACGTTATACGTTAATACGGAATAGTATATGTCGTTATACGTTATATAGTAATAGTATATAACGTTATACGTTATATAGTAATAGTATATAACGTTATACGTTAGTACGTAATAGTATATAACGTTATACGTTATATGGTAATACTATACAACGTTATACGTTATATAGTAATATTATATAACGTTATGCGTTATATAGTAATAGTATATAACGTTATACGATAGTACGTAATGGTATATAACGTTATACGTGATATGGTAATACTATATAACGTTATACGCTATTACGTAATAGTATATAACGTTATACGTTAATACGTAATAGTATATATCGTTATACGTTATATAGTAATAGTATATAGCGATATACGTTATATAGTAATAGTATATAACGTTATACGTTAGTACGTAATAGTATATAACGTTATACGTTAATACGTAATAGTATATATCGTTATACGTTATATAGTAACAGTATATAACGTTATACGTTATATAGTAATAGTATATAACGTTATACGTTATATAGTATAAGTATATAACGTTATACGTTATATAGTAATAGTATATAACGTTATACGTTATATAGTATAGGTATATAACGTTATACGTTATATAGTAATACTATATAACGTTATACGTTATATAGTAATATTATATAACGTTATGCGTTATATAGTAATAGTATATAACGTTATACGTTATATAGTAATAGTATATAGCGATATACGTTATATAGTAATAGTATATAACGTTATACGTTAGTACGTAATAGTATATAACGTTATGCGTTATATAGTAATAGTATATAACGTTATACGTTATATAGTAATAGTATATAGCGATATACGTTATATAGTAATAGTATATAACGCTATACGTTAGTACGTAATAGTATATAACGTTATACGTTATATGGTAATACTATACAACGTTATACGTTATATAGTAATATTATATAACGTTATGCGTTATATAGTAATAGTATATAACGTTATACGTTATTACGTAATAGTATACAACGTTATACGTGATATGGTAAAACTATATAACGTTATACGTTAATACGTAATAGTATATATCGTTATACGTTATATAGTAATAGTATATAACGTTATACGTTATATAGTAATAGTATATAACGTTATACGTTATATAGTATAAGTATATAACGTTATACGTTATATAGTAATAGTATATAACGTTATACGTTATATAGTAATAGTATATAACGTTATACGATAGTACGTAATAGTATATAACGTTATACATGATATGGTAATACTATATAACGTTATACGCTATTACGTAATAGTATATAACGTTATACGTTAATACGTAATAGTATATATCGTTATACGTTATATAGTAATAGTATATAGCGATATACGTTATATAGTAATAGTATATAACGTTATACGTTAGTACGTAATAGTATATAACGTTATACGTTATATGGTAATACTATACAACGTTATACGTTATATAGTAATATTATATAACGTTATGCGTTATATAGTAATAGTATATAACGTTATACGTTAGTACGTAATAGTATATAACTTTATACGTGATATGGTAATACTATATAACGTTATACGTTATTACGTAACTGTATATAACGTTATACGTTAATACGTAATATTATATACCGTTATACGTTATATGGTAATAGTATATAGCGATATACGTTATATAGTAATAGTATATAACGTTATACGTTAGTACGTAATAGTATATAACGTTATACGTTAATACGTAATAGTATATATCGTTATACGTTATATAGTAACAGTATATAACGTTATACGTTATATAGTAATAGTATATAACGTTATACGTTATACAGTATAAGTATATAACGTTATACGTTATATAGTAATATTATATTACGTTATGCGTTATATAGTAATAGCATAGAACGTTATACGTTATATAGTAATTGTATATAACGTTATACGTTATATAGTAATCGTATATAACGTTATACGTTAGTACGTAATAATATACAACGTTATACGTGATATGGCAATACTATATAACGTTATACGTTATTACGTAATAGTATATAACGTTATACGTTATTACGTAATAGTATATAACGTTATACGTTATTACGTAATAGTATACAACGTTATACGTGATATGGTAAAACTATATAACGTTATACGTTAATACGTAATAGTATATATCGTTATACGTTATATAGTAATAATATATAACGTTATACGTTATATAGTAATATTATATAACGTTATGCGTTATATAGTAATAGTATATAACGTTATACGATAGTACGTAATGGTATATAACGTTATACGTGATATGGTAATACTATATAACGTTATACGCTATTACGTAATAGTATATAACGTTATACGTTAATACGTAATAGTATATATCGTTATACGTTATATAGTAATAGTATATACCGATATACGTTATATAGTAATAGTATATAACGTTACACGTTAGTACGTAATAGTATATAACGTTATACGTTAATACGTAATAGTATATATCGTTATACGTTATATAGTAACAGTATATAACGTTATACGTTATATAGTAATAGTATATAACGTTATACGTTATACAGTATAAGTATATAACGTTATACGTTATATAGTAATAGTATATAACGTTATACGTTATATAGTATAGGTATATAACGTTATACGTTATATAGCAATAGTATATAACGTTATACGTTATATAGTAATATCATATAACGTTATGCGTTATATAGTAATAGTATATAACGTTATACGTTATATAGTAATAGTATATAACGTTATACGTTATATAGTAATATTATATTACGTTATGCGTTATATAGTAATAGCATAGAACGTTATACGTTATATAGTAATTGTATATAACGTTATACGTTATATAGTAATCGTATATAACGTTATACGTTAGTACGTAATAATATACAACGTTATACGTGATATGGCAATACTATATAACGTTATACGTTATTACGTAATAGTATATAACGTTATACGTTATTACGTAATAGTATACAACGTTATACGTGATATGGTAAAACTATATAACGTTATACGTTAATACGTAATAGTATATATCGTTATACGTTATATAGTAATAGTATATAACGTTATACGTTATATAGTAATAGTATATAACGTTATACGTTATATAGTATAAGTATATAACGTTATACGTTATATAGTAATAGTATATAACGTTATACGTTATATAGTAATAGTATATAACGTTATACGATAGTACGTAATAATATACAACGTTATACGTGATATGGTAATACTATATAACGTTATACGCTATTACGTAATAGTATATAACGTTATACGTTATAGAGTAATAGTATATAACGTTATACGTTATATAGTAATATTATATAACGTTATGCGTTATATAGTAATAGTATATAACGTTATACGTTATATAGTAATAGTATATAACGTTATGCGTTATATACTAATAGTATATAACGTTATACGGTAGTACGGAATAGTATATATCGTTATACGTTATATAGTAATAGTATATAACGTTATACGTTATATAGTAATAGCATATAACGTTATACGATAGTACGTAATAATATACATCGTTATACGTGATATGGCAATACTATATAACGATATACGTTATATAGTAATAGTATATAGCGATATACGTTATATAGTAATAGTATATAACGTTATACGTTAGTACGTAATAGTATATAACGTTATACGTTATATGGTAATACTATACAACGTTATACGTTATATAGTAATATTATATAACGTTATGCGTTATATAGTAATAGTATATAACGTTATACGTTATTACGTAATAGTATACAACGTTATACGTGATATGGTAAAACTATATAACGTTATACGTTAATACGTAATAGTATATATCGTTATACGTTATATAGTAATAGTATATAACGTTATACGTTATATAGTAATAGTATATAACGCTATACGTTATATAGTATAAGTATATAACGTTATACGTTATATAGTAATAGTATATAACGTTATACGTTATATAGTAATATTATATAACGTAATGCGTTATATAGTAATAGTATATAACGTTATACCTTATATAGTAATAGTATATAACGTTATACGTTATATAGTAATAGTATATAACGTTATACGTTAATACGTAATAGTCTATAACGTTATACGTTATATAGTAATAGTATATAACGTTATGCGTTATATAGTAATAGTATATAACGTCATCCGTTATATAGTATAAGTATATAAAGTTATACGTTATGTAGTAATAGTATATAACGTTATACGTTATATAGTAATATTATATAACGTTATGCGTTATATAGTAATATTATATAACGTTATGCGTTATATAGTAATAGTATATAACGTTATACGTTATATAGTAATAGTATATAACGTTATACGTTATATAGTAATAGTATATAACGTTATACGTTATATAGTAATGGTATATAACGTTATACGTTATATAGTAATATTATATAACGTAATGCGTTATATAGTAATAGTATATAACGTTATACCTTATATAGTAATAGTATATAACGTTATACGTTATATAGTAATAGTATATAACGTTATACGTTAATACGTAATAGTCTATAACGTTATACGTTATATAGTAATAGTATATAACGTTATACGTTAGTACGTAATAATATACAACGTTATACGTGATATGGCAATACTATATAACGTTACACGTTAGTACGTAATAGTATATAACGTTATACGTTAATACGTAATAGTATATATCGTTATACGTTATATAGTAACAGTATATAACGTTATACGTTATATAGTAATAGTATATAACGTTATACGTTATACAGTATAAGTATATAACGTTATACGTTATATAGTAATAGTATATAACGTTATACGTTATATAGTATAGGTATATAACGTTATACGTTATATAGCAATAGTATATAACGTTATACGTTATATAGTAATATTATATAACGTTATGCGTTATATAGTAATAGTATATAACGTTATACGTTATATAGTAATAGTATATAACGTTATACGTTATATAGTAATCGTATATAACGTTATACGTTAGTACGTAATAATATACAACGTTATACGTGATATGGCAATACTATATAACGTTATACGTTATTACGTAATAGTATATAACGTTATACGTTATTACGTAATAGTATACAACGTTATACGTGATATGGTAAAACTATATAACGTTATACGTTAATACGTAATAGTATATATCGTTATACGTTATATAGTAATAGTATATAACGTTATACGTTATATAGTAATAGTACATAACGTTATACGTTATATAGTATAAGTATATAACGTTATACGTTATATAGTAATAGTATATAACGTTATACGATAGTACGTAATAATATACAACGTTATACGTGATATGGTAATACTATATAACGTTATACGCTATTACGTAATAGTATATAACGTTATACGTTATAGAGTAATAGTATATAACGTTATACGTTATATAGTAATATTATATAACGTTATGCGTTATATAGTAATAGTATATAACGTTATACGTTATATAGTAATAGTATATAACGTTATGCGTTATATACTAATAGTATATAACGTTATACGGTAGTACGGAATAGTATATATCGTTATACGTTATATAGTAATAGTATATAACGTTATACGTTATATAGTAATAGCATATAACGTTATACGATAGTACGTAATAATATACAACGTTATACGTGATATGGCAATACTATATAACGTTATACGATAGTACGGAATAGTATATATCGTTATACGTTATATAGTAATAGTATATAACGTTATACGATAGTACGGAATAGTATATATCGTTATGCGTTATATAGTAATAGTATATAACGTTATACGTTATATAGTAATAGTATATAACGTTATGCGTTATATAGTAATAGTATATAACGTTATAGGTTATATAGTAAGAGTATATAACTTTATACGTTATATAGTAATAGTATATAACGTTATACGTTAATACGTAATAGTATATAACGTTATACGTTATATAGTAATAGTATATAACGTTATACGTTATATAGTAATAGTATATAACGTTATACGTTAGTACGTAATAATATACAACGTTATACGTGATATGGCAATACTATATAACGTTATACGTTATATAGTAATAGTATATAACGTTATACGATAGTACGGAATAGTATATATCGTTATACGTTATATAGTAATAGTATATAACGTTATACGATAGTACGGAATAGTATATATCGTTATGCGTTATATAGTAATAGTATATAACGTTATACGTTATATAGTAATAGTATATAACGTTATACGTTATATAGTAATAGTATATAACGTTATAGGTTATATAGTAATAGTATATAACGTTATACGTTATATAGTAATAGTATATATCGTTATGCGTTATATAGTAATAGTATATAACGTTATACGTTATATAGTAATAGTATATAACGTTATACGTTATATAGTAATAGTATATAACGTTATACGTTATATAGTAATAGTATATAACGTTATACGTTAATACGTAATAGTATATAACGTTATGCGTTATATAGTAATAGTATATAACGTCATCCGTTATATAGTATAAGTTTATAACGTTATACGTTATGTAGTAATAGTATATAACGTTATACGTTATATAGTAATATTATATAACGTTATGCGTTATATAGTAATATTATATAACGTTATGCGTTATATAGTAATAGTATATAACGTTATGCGTTATATAGTAATATTATATAACGTTATGCGTTATATAGTAATAGTATATAACGTTATACGTTATATAGTAATAGTATATAACGTTATACGTTATATAGTAATAGTATATAACGTTATACGTTATATAGTAATGGTATATAACGTTATACGTTATATAGTAATATTATATAACGTTATGCGTTATATAGTAATAGTATATAACGTTATACGTTATATAGTAATAGTATATAACGCTATACGTTATATAGTAATAGTATATAACGTTATACGTTATATAGTAATAGTATATAACGTTATACGTTATATAGTAATAGTATATAACGTTATACGTTATATAGTAATAGTATATAACGTTATACGTTAATACGTAATAGTATATATCGTTATACGTTATATAGTAATAGTATATAACGTTATACGTTATATAGTAATAGTATATAACGTTATACGTTATATAGTAATAGTATATAACGTTATGCGTTATATAGTAATAGTATATAACGTTATTGGTTATATAGTAAGAGTATATAACTTTATACGTTATATAGTAATAGTATATAACGTTATACGTTAATACGTAATACTATATAACGTTATACGTTATATAGTAATAGTATATAACGTTATACGTTATATAGTAATAGTATATAACGTTATACGTTATTACGTAATAGTATATAACGTTATACGTTATATAGTAATAGTATATAACGTTATACGTTATTACGTAATAGTATATAACGTTATACGTTATATAGTAATAGTATATAACGTTATACGTTATATAGTAATAGTATATAACGTTATACGTTAATACATAATAGTATATATCGTTATACCTTATATAGTAATAGTATATAACGTTATACGTTATATAGTAATGGTATATAACGTTATATGTTATATAGTAATATTATATAACGTTATGCGTTATATAGTAATATTATATAACGTTATGCGTTATATAGTAATAGTATATAACGTTATGCGTTATATAGTAATAGTATATAACGTCATGCGTTATATAGTAATAGTATATAACGTTATACGTTAATACGTAATAGTATATAACGTTATACGTTATATAGTAATAGTATATAACGTTATACGTTATTACGTAATAGTATATAACGTTATACGTTATTACGTAATAGTATATAACGTTATACGTTATATAGTAATAGTATATAACGTTATACGTTATATAGTAATAGTATATAACGTTATACGTTATTACGTAATAGTATATAACGTTATACGTTATATAGTAATAGTATATAACGTTATACGTTATATAGTAATAGTATATAACGTTATACGTTAATACATAATAGTATATATCGTTATACCTTATATAGTAATAGTATATAACGTTATACGTTATATAGTAATGGTATATAACGTTATACGTTATATAGTAATATTATATAACGTTATGCGTTATATAGTAATATTATATAACGTTATGCGTTATATAGTAATAGTATATAACGTCATGCGTTATATAGTAATAGTATATAACGTTATGCGTTATATAGTAATAGTATATAACGTTATACGTTAATACGTAATAGTATATAATGTTATGCGTTATATAGTAATAGTATATAACGTCATCCGTTATATAGTATAAGTATATAAAGTTATACGTTATGTTGTAATAGTATATAACGTTATACGTTATATAGTAATATTATATAACGTTATGCGTTATATAGTAATATTATATAACGTTATGCGTTATATAGTAATAGTATATAACGTTATACGTTATATAGTAATAGTATATAACGTTATACGTTATATAGTAATGGTATATAACGTTATACGTTATATAGTAATGGTATATAACGTTATACGTTATATAGTAATATTATATAACGTTATGCGTTATATAGTAATAGTATATAACGTTATACGTTATATAGTAATAGTATATAACGTTATACGTTATATAGTTATAGTATATAACGTTATACGTTATATAGTAATAGTATATAACGTTATACGTTATATCGTAATAGTATATAACGTTATACGTTATATAGTAATAGTATATAAAGTTATACGTTAATACGTAATAGTATATAACGTTATACGTTATATAGTAATAGTATATAACGTTATACGTTATTACGTAATAGTATATAACGTTATACGTTATATAGTAATAGTATATAACGTTATACGTTATATAGTAATAGTATATAACGTTATACGTTATATAGTAATAGTATATAACGTTATACGTTAATACGTAATAGTATATAACGTTATGCGTTATATAGTAATAGTATATAACGTCATCCGTTATATAGTATAAGTATATAGCGTTATACGTTATGTAGTAATAGTATATAACGTTATACGTTATATAGTAATATTATATAACGTTATGCGTTATATAGTAATATTATATAACGTTATGCGTTATATAGTAATAGTATATAACGTTATGCGTTATATAGTAATATTATATAACGTTATGCGTTATATAGTAATAGTATATAACGTTATACGTTATATAGTAATAGTATATAACGTTATACGTTATATAGTAATAGTATATAACGTTATACGTTATATAGTAATGGTATATAACGTTATACGTTATATAGTAATGGTATATAACGTTATACGTTATATAGTAATATTATATAACGTTATGCGTTATATAGTAATAGTATATAACGTTATACGTTATATAGTAATAGTATATATCGTTATACGTTATATAGTAATAGTATATAACGTTATACGTTATATAGTAATAGTATATAACGTTATACGTTAATACGTAATAGTATATAACGTTATGCGTTATATAGTAATAGTATATAACGTCATCCGTTATATAGTATAAGTATATAACGTTATACCTTATATAGTAATAGTATATAACGTTATACGTTATATAGTAATAGTATATAACGTTATACGTTAATACGTAATAGTATATAACGTTATACGTTATATAGTAATAGTATATAACGTTATACGTTAGTACGTAATAATATACAACGTTATACGTGATATGGCAATACTATATAACGTTATACGTTATATGGTAATAGTATATAACGTTATACGTTATATCGTAATAGTATATAACGTTATACGTTATATAGTAATAGTATATAACGTTATACGTTAATACGTAATAGTATATAATGTTATGCCTTATATAGTAATAGTATATAACGTCATCCGTTATATAGTATAAGTATATAAAGTTATACGTTATGTTGTAATAGTATATAACGTTATACGTTATATAGTAATATTATATAACGTTATGCGTTATATAGTAATATTATATAACGTTATGCGTTATATAGTAATAGTATATAACGTTATACGTTATATAGTAATAGTATATAACGTTATACGTTATATAGTAATAGTATATAACGTTATACGTTATATAGTAATGGTATATAACGTTATACGTTATATAGTAATATTATATAAAGTTATACGTTATGTAGTAATAGTATATAACGTTATACGTTATATAGTAATATTATATAACGTTATGCGTTATATAGTAATATTATATAACGTTATGCGTTATATAGTAATAGTGTATAACGTTATACGTTATATAGTAATAGTATATAACGTTATACGTTAATACGTAATACTATATAACGTTATACGTTATATAGTAATAGTATATAACGTTATACGTTATATAGTAATAGTATATAACGTTATACGTTATTACGTAATAGTATATAACGTTATACGTTATATAGTAATAGTATATAACGTTATACGTTATTACGTAATAGTATATAACGTTATACGTTATATAGTAATAGTATATAACGTTATACGTTATATAGTAATAGTATATAACGTTATACGTTAATACATAATAGTATATATCGTTATACCTTATATAGTAATAGTATATAACGTTATACGTTATATAGTAATGGTATATAACGTTATATGTTATATAGTAATATTATATAACGTTATGCGTTATATAGTAATATTATATAACGTTATGCGTTATATAGTAATAGTATATAACGTTATGCGTTATATAGTAATAGTATATAACGTCATGCGTTATATAGTAATAGTATATAACGTTATACGTTAATACGTAATAGTATATAACGTTATGCGTTATATAGTAATAGTATATAACGTCATCCGTTATATAGTATAAGTATATAAAGTTATACGTTATGTAGTAATAGTATATAACGTTATACGTTATATAGTAATATTATATAACGTTATGCGTTATATAGTAATATTATATAACGTTATGCGTTATATAGTAATAGTATATAACGTTATACGTTATATAGTAATAGTATATAACGTTATACGTTATATAGTAATAGTATATAACGTTATACGTTATATAGTAATGGTATATAACGTTATACGTTATATAGTAATATTATATAACGTAATGCGTTATATAGTAATAGTATATAACGTTATACGTTATATAGTAATAGTATATAACGTTATACGTTATATAGTAATAGTATATAACGTTATACGTTATATAGTAATGGTATATAACGTTATACGTTATATAGTAATATTATATAACGTAATGCGTTATATAGTAATAGTATATAACGTTATACCTTATATAGTAATAGTATATAACGTTATACGTTATATAGTAATAGTATATAACGTTATACGTTAATACGTAATAGTCTATAACGTTATACGTTATATAGTAATAGTATATAACGTTATGCGTTATATAGTAATAGTATATAACGTCATCCGTTATATAGTATAAGTATATAAAGTTATACGTTATGTAGTAATAGTATATAACGTTATACGTTATATAGTAATATTATATAACGTTATGCGTTATATAGTAATATTATATAACGTTATGCGTTATATAGTAATAGTATATAACGTTATACGTTATATAGTAATAGTATATAACGTTATACGTTATATAGTAATAGTATATAACGTTATACGTTATATAGTAATGGTATATAACGTTATACGTTATATAGTAATATTATATAACGTAATGCGTTATATAGTAATAGTATATAACGTTATACCTTATATAGTAATAGTATATAACGTTATACGTTATATAGTAATAGTATATAACGTTATACGTTAATACGTAATAGTCTATAACGTTATACGTTATATAGTAATAGTATATAACGTTATACGTTAGTACGTAATAATATACAACGTTATACGTGATATGGCAATACTATATAACGTTATACGTTATATAGTAATAGTATATAACGTTATACGTTATATCGTAATAGTATATAACGTTATACGTTATATAGTAATAGTATATAACGTTATACGTTATATAGTAATAGTATATAACGTTATACGTTATTACGTAATAGTATATAACGTTATACGTTATATAGTAATAGTATATAACGTTATACGTTATATAGTAATAGTATATAACGTTATACGTTATTACGTAATAGTATATAACGTTATACGTTATATAGTAATAGTATATAACGTTATACGTTATATAGTAATAGTATATAACGTTATACCTTATATAGTAATAGTATATAACGTTATACGTTATATAGTAATAGTATATAACGTTATACGTTAATACGTAATAGTCTATAACGTTATACGTTATATAGTAATAGTATATAACGTTATGCGTTATATAGTAATATTATATAACGTTATGCGTTATATAGTAATAGTATATAACGTTATGCGTTATATAGTAATAGTATATAACGTTATGCGTTATATAGTAATAGTATATAACGTTATACGTTAATACGTAATAGTATATAATGTTATGCGTTATATAGTAATAGTATATAACGTCATCCGTTATATAGTATAAGTATATAAAGTTATACGTTATGTTGTAATAGTATATAACGTTATACGTTATATAGTAATATTATATAACGTTATGCGTTATATAGTAATATTATATAACGTTATGCGTTATATAGTAATAGTATATAACGTTATACGTTATATAGTAATGGTATATAACGTTATACGTTATATAGTAATAGTATATAACGTTATACGTTATATAGTAATGGTATATAACGTTATACGTTATATAGTAATATTATATAACGTTATGCGTTATATAGTAATAGTATATAACGTTATACGTTATATAGTAATAGTATATAACGTTATACGTTATATAGTTATAGTATATAACGTTATACGTTATATAGTAATAGTATATAACGTTATACGTTATATCGTAATAGTATATAACGTTATACGTTATATAGTAATAGTATATAACGTTATACGTTAATACGTAATAGTATATAACGTTATACGTTATATAGTAATAGTATATAACGTTATACGTTATTACGTAATAGTATATAACGTTATACGTTATATAGTAATAGTATATAACGTTATACGTTATATAGTAATAGTATATAACGTTATACGTTATATAGTAATAGTATATAACGTTATACGTTAATACGTAATAGTATATAACGTTATGCGTTATATAGTAATAGTATATAACGTCATCCGTTATATAGTATAAGTATATAGCGTTATACGTTATGTAGTAATAGTATATAACGTTATACGTTATATAGTAATATTATATAACGTTATACGTTAATACGTAATAGTATATAACGTTATGCGTTATATAGTAATAGTATATAACGTCATCCGTTATATAGTATAAGTATATAACGTTATACGTTATATAGTAATAGTATATAACGTTATACGTTATATAGTAATGGTATATAACGTTATACGTTATATAGTAATGGTATATAACGTTATACGTTATATAGTAATATTATATAACGTTATGCGTTATATAGTAATAGTATATAACGTTATACGTTATATAGTAATAGTATATATCGTTATGCGTTATATAGTAATAGTATATAACGTTATACGTTATATAGTAATAGTATATAACGTTATGCGTTATATAGTAATAGTATATAACGTTATGCGTTATATAGTAATATTATATAACGTTATGCGTTATATAGTAATAGTATATAACGTTATACGTTATATAGTAATAGTATATAACGTTATACGTTATATAGTAATAGTATATAACGTTATACCTTATATAGTAATAGTATATAACGTTATACGTTATATAGTAATAGTATATAACGTTATACGTTAATACGTAATAGTCTATAACGTTATACGTTATATAGTAATAGTATATAACGTTATGCGTTATATAGTAATATTATATAACGTTATGCGTTATATAGTAATAGTATATAACGTTATGCGTTATATAGTAATAGTATATAACGTTATGCGTTATATAGTAATAGTATATAACGTTATACGTTAATACGTAATAGTATATAATGTTATGCGTTATATAGTAATAGTATATAACGTCATCCGTTATATAGTATAAGTATATAAAGTTATACGTTATGTTGTAATAGTATATAACGTTATACGTTATATAGTAATATTATATAACGTTATGCGTTATATAGTAATATTATATAACGTTATGCGTTATATAGTAATAGTATATAACGTTATACGTTATATAGTAATGGTATATAACGTTATACGTTATATAGTAATAGTATATAACGTTATACGTTATATAGTAATGGTATATAACGTTATACGTTATATAGTAATATTATATAACGTTATGCGTTATATAGTAATAGTATATAACGTTATACGTTATATAGTAATAGTATATAACGTTATACGTTATATAGTTATAGTATATAACGTTATACGTTATATAGTAATAGTATATAACGTTATACGTTATATCGTAATAGTATATAACGTTATACGTTATATAGTAATAGTATATAACGTTATACGTTAATACGTAATAGTATATAACGTTATACGTTATATAGTAATAGTATATAACGTTATACGTTATTACGTAATAGTATATAACGTTATACGTTATATAGTAATAGTATATAACGTTATACGTTATATAGTAATAGTATATAACGTTATACGTTATATAGTAATAGTATATAACGTTATACGTTAATACGTAATAGTATATAACGTTATGCGTTATATAGTAATAGTATATAACGTCATCCGTTATATAGTATAAGTATATAGCGTTATACGTTATGTAGTAATAGTATATAACGTTATACGTTATATAGTAATATTATATAACGTTATACGTTAATACGTAATAGTATATAACGTTATGCGTTATATAGTAATAGTATATAACGTCATCCGTTATATAGTATAAGTATATAACGTTATACGTTATATAGTAATAGTATATAACGTTATACGTTATATAGTAATGGTATATAACGTTATACGTTATATAGTAATGGTATATAACGTTATACGTTATATAGTAATATTATATAACGTTATGCGTTATATAGTAATAGTATATAACGTTATACGTTATATAGTAATAGTATATATCGTTATGCGTTATATAGTAATAGTATATAACGTTATACGTTATATAGTAATAGTATATAACGTTATGCGTTATATAGTAATAGTATATAACGTTATGCGTTATATAGTAATATTATATAACGTTATGCGTTATATAGTAATAGTATATAACGTTATACGTTATATAGTAATAGTATATAACGTTATACGTTATATAGTAATAGTATATAACGTTATACGTTATATAGTAATGGTATATAACGTTATACGTTATATAGTAATGGTATATAACGTTATACGTTATATAGTAATATTATATAACGTTATGCGTTATATAGTAATAGTATATAACGTTATACGTTATATAGTAATAGTATATATCGTTATACGTTATATAGTAATAGTATATAACGTTATACGTTATATAGTAATAGTATATAACGTTATACGTTAATACGTAATAGTATATAACGTTATGCGTTATATAGTAATAGTATATAACGTCATCCGTTATATAGTATAAGTATATAACGTTATACGTTATGTAGTAATAGTATATAACGTTATACGTTATATAGTAATATTATATAACGTTATGCGTTATATAGTAATATTATATAACGTTATGCGTTATATAGTAATAGTATATAACGTTATGCGTTATATAGTAATATTATATAACGTTATGCGTTATATAGTAATAGTATATAACGTTATACGTTATATAGTAATAGTATATAACGTTATACGTTATATAGTAATAGTATATAACGTTATACGTTATATAGTAATGGTATATAACGTTATACGTTATATAGTAATATTATATAACGTTATGCGTTATATAGTAATAGTATATAACGTTATACGTTATATAGTAATAGTATATAACGCTATACGTTATATAGTAATAGTATATAACGTTATACGTTATATAGTAATAGTATATAACGTTATACGTTATATAGTAATAGTATATAACGTTATACGTTATATAGTAATAGTATATAACGTTATACGTTAATACGTAATAGTATATATCGTTATACGTTATATAGTAATAGTATATAACGTTATACGTTATATAGTAATAGTATATAACGTTATACGTTATATAGTAATAGTATATAACGTTATGCGTTATATAGTAATAGTATATAACGTTATAGGTTATATAGTAAGAGTATATAACTTTATACGTTATATAGTAATAGTATATAACGTTATACGTTAATACGTAATAGTATATAACGTTATGCGTTATATAGTAATAGTATATAACGTCATCCGTTATATAGTATAAGTATATAAAGTTATACGTTATGTAGTAATAGTATATAACGTTATACGTTATATAGTAATATTATATAACGTTATGCGTTATATAGTAATATTATATAACGTTATGCGTTATATAGTAATAGTATATAACGTTATACGTTATATAGTAATAGTATATAACGTTATACGTTATATAGTAATAGTATATAACGTTATACGTTATATAGTAATGGTATATAACGTTATACGTTATATAGTAATATTATATAACGTTATGCGTTATATAGTAATAGTATATAACGTTATACCTTATATAGTAATAGTATATAACGTTATACGTTATATAGTAATAGTATATAACGTTATACGTTAATACGTAATAGTATATAACGTTATACGTTATATAGTAATAGTATATAACGTTATACGTTAGTACGTAATAATATACAACGTTATACGTGATATGGCAATACTATATAACGTTATACGTTATATAGTAATAGTATATAACGTTATACGATAGTACGGAATAGTATATATCGTTATACGTTATATAGTAATAGTATATAACGTTATACGATAGTACGGAATAGTATATATCGTTATGCGTTATATAGTAATAGTATATAACGTTATACGTTATATAGTAATAGTATATAACGTTATGCGTTATATAGTAATAGTATATAACGTTATAGGTTATATAGTAAGAGTATATAACGTTATACGTTAATACGTAATAGTATATAACGTTATACGTTATATAGTAATAGTATATAACGTTATACGTTATATAGTAATAGTATATAACGTTATACGTTAGTACGTAATAATATACAACGTTATACGTGATATGGCAATACTATATAACGTTATACGTTATATAGTAATAGTATATAACGTTATACGATAGTACGGAATAGTATATATCGTTATACGTTATATAGTAATAGTATATAACGTTATACGATAGTACGGAATAGTATATATCGTTATGCGTTATATAGTAATAGTATATAACGTTATACGTTATATAGTAATAGTATATAACGTTATACGTTATATAGTAATAGTATATATCGTTATGCGTTATATAGTAATAGTATACAACGTTATACGTTATATAGTAATAGTATATAACGTTATACGTTATATAGTAATAGTATATAACGTTATACGTTATATAGTAATAGTATATAACGTTATACGTTAATACGTAATAGTATATAACGTTATGCGTTATATAGTAATAGTATATAACGTCATCCGTTATATAGTATAAGTATATAACGTTATACGTTATGTAGTAATAGTATATAACGTTATACATTATATAGTAATATTATATAACGTTATGCGTTATATAGTAATATTATATAACGTTATGCGTTATATAGTAATAGTATATAACGTTATGCGTTATATAGTAATATTATATAACGTTATGCGTTATATAGTAATAGTATATAACGTTATACGTTATATAGTAATAGTATATAACGTTATACGTTATATAGTAATAGTATATAACGTTATACGTTATATAGTAATGGTATATAACGTTATACGTTATATAGTAATATTATATAACGTTATGCGTTATATAGTAATAGTATATAACGTTATACGTTATATAGTAATAGTATATAACGCTATACGTTATATAGTAATAGTATATAACGTTATACGTTATATAGTAATAGTATATAACGTTATACGTTATATAGTAATAGTATATAACGTTATACGTTATATAGTAATAGTATATAACGTTATACGTTAATACGTAATAGTATATATCGTTATACGTTATATAGTAATAGTATATAACGTTATACGTTATATAGTAATAGTATATAACGTTATACGTTATATAGTAATAGTATATAACGTTATGCGTTATATAGTAATAGTATATAACGTTATAGGTTATATAGTAAGAGTATATAACTTTATACGTTATATAGTAATAGTATATAACGTTATACGTTAATACGTAATAGTATATAACGTTATGCGTTATATAGTAATAGTATATAACGTCATCCGTTATATAGTATAAGTATATAAAGTTATACGTTATGTAGTAATAGTATATAACGTTATACGTTATATAGTAATATTATATAACGTTATGCGTTATATAGTAATATTATATAACGTTATGCGTTATATAGTAATAGTATATAACGTTATACGTTATATAGTAATAGTATATAACGTTATACGTTATATAGTAATAGTATATAACGTTATACGTTATTACGTAATAGTATATAACGTTATACGTTATATAGTAATAGTATATAACGTTATACGTTAATACATAATAGTATATATCGTTATACCTTATATAGTAATAGTATATAACGTTATACGTTATATAGTAATGGTATATAACGTTATATGTTATATAGTAATATTATATAACGTTATGCGTTATATAGTAATATTATATAACGTTATGCGTTATATAGTAATAGTATATAACGTTATGCGTTATATAGTAATAGTATATAACGTCATGCGTTATATAGTAATAGTATATAACGTTATACGTTAATACGTAATAGTATATAACGTTATGTGTTATATAGTAATAGTATATAACGTCATCCGTTATATAGTATAAGTATATAAAGTTATACGTTATGTAGTAATAGTATATAACGTTATACGTTATATAGTAATATTATATAACGTTATGCGTTATATAGTAATATTATATAACGTTATGCGTTATATAGTAATAGTATATAACGTTATACGTTATATAGTAATAGTATATAACGTTATACGTTATATAGTAATAGTATATAACGTTATACGTTATATAGTAATGGTATATAACGTTATACGTTATATAGTAATATTATATAACGTTATGCGTTATATAGTAATAGTATATAACGTTATACCTTATATAGTAATAGTATATAACGTTATACGTTATATAGTAATAGTATATAACGTTATACGTTAATACGTAATAGTATATAACGTTATACGTTATATAGTAATAGTATATAACGTTATACGTTTGTACGTAATAATATACAACGTTATACGTGATATGGCAATACTATATAACGTTATACGTTATATAGTAATAGTATATAACGTTATACGATAGTACGGAATAGTATATATCGTTATACGTTATATAGTAATAGTATATAACGTTATACGATAGTACGGAATAGTATATATCGTTATGCGTTATATAGTAATAGTATATAACGTTATACGTTATATAGTAATAGTATATAACGTTATACGTTATATAGTAATAGTATATAACGTTATACGTTATATAGTAATAGTATATAACGTTATACGTTATATAGTAATAGTATATATCGTTATGCGTTATATAGTAATAGTATATAACGTTATACGTTATATAGTAATAGTATATAACGTTATACGTTATATAGTAATAGTATATAACGTTATACGTTATATAGTAATGGTATATAACGTTATACGTTATATAGTAATAGTATATAACGTTATGCGTTATATAGTAATAGTATATAACGTTATACGTTATATAGTAATAGTATATAACGTTATACGTTATATAGTAATAGTATATAACGTTATACGCTATATAGTAATAGTATATAACGTTATACGTTATATAGTAATAGTATATAACGTTATACGTTAGTACGGAATAGTATATAACGTTATACGTTATATAGTAATAGTATATAACGTTATACGTTATATAGTAATAGTATATAACGTTATACGTTATATAGTAATAGTATATAACGTTATACGTTATATAGTAATAGTATATAACGTTATACGCTATATAGTAATAGTATATAACGTTATACGTTATATAGTAATAGTATATAACGTTATACGTTAGTACGGAATAGTATATAACGTTATACGTTATATAGTAATAGTATATAACGTTATACGTTATATAGTAATAGTATATAACGTTATACGTTATATAGTAATGGTATATAACGTTATACGTTATATAGTAATAGTATATAACGTTATACGTTATATAGTAATAGTATATAACGTTATACGTTATATAGTAATAGTATATAACGTTATACGTTATATAGTAATAGTATATATCGTTATACGTTATATAGTAATAGTATATAACGTTATACGTTAGTACGGAATAGTATATAACGTTATACGTTATGTAGTAATAGTATATAACGTTATACGTTATATAGTAATATTATATAACGTTATGCGTTATATAGTAATATTATATAACGTTATGCGTTATATAGTAATAGTATATAACGTTATACGTTATATAGTAATAGTATATAACGTTATACGTTATATAGTAATGGTATATAACGTTATACGTTATATAGTAATAGTATATAACGTTATACGTTATATAGTAATAGTATATAACGTTATACGTTATATAGTAATAGTATATAACGTTATACGTTATATAGTAATAGTATATATCGTTATACGTTATATAGTAATAGTATATAACGTTATACGTTAGTACGGAATAGTATATATCGTTATACGTTATATAGTAATATTATATAACGTTATGCGTTTTATAGTAATAGTATATAACGTTATGCGTTATATAGTAATAGTATATAACGTTATGCGTTATATAGTAATAGTATATAACGTTATACGTTAATACGTAATAGTATATAATGTTATGCGTTATATAGTAATAGTATATAACGTCATCCGTTATATAGTATAAGTATATAAAGTTATACGTTATGTTGTAATAGTATATAACGTTATACGTTATATAGTAATATTATATAACGTTATGCGTTATATAGTAATATTATATAACGTTATGCGTTATATAGTAATAGTATATAACGTTATACGTTATATAGTAATATTATATAACGTTATGCGTTATATAGTAATATTATATAACGTTATGCGTTATATAGTAATAGTATATAACGTTATGCGTTATATAGTAATAGTATATAACGTTATGCGTTATATAGTAATAGTATATAACGTTATACGTTAATACGTAATAGTATATAATGTTATGCGTTATATAGTAATAGTATATAACGTCATCCGTTATATAGTATAAGTATATAAAGTTATACGTTATGTTGTAATAGTATATAACGTTATACGTTATATAGTAATATTATATAACGTTATGCGTTATATAGTAATATTATATAACGTTATGCGTTATATAGTAATAGTATATAACGTTATACGTTATATAGTAATAGTATATAACGTTATACGTTATATAGTAATAGTATATAACGTTATACGTTATATAGTAATGGTATATAACGATATACGTTATATAGTAATATTATATAACGTTATGCGTTATATAGTAATAGTATATAACGTTATACGTTATATAGTAATAGTATATAACGTTATACGTTATATAGTTATAGTATATAACGTTATACGTTATATAGTAATAGTATATAACGTTATACGTTATATCGTAATAGTATATAACGTTATACGTTATATAGTAATAGTATATAACGTTATACGTTTATACGTAATAGTATATAACGTTATACGTTATATAGTAATAGTATATAACGTTATACGTTATTACGTAATAGTATATAACGTTATACGTTATATAGTAATAGTATATAACGTTATACGTTATATAGTAATAGTATATAACGTTATACGTTATATAGTAATAGTATATAACGTTATACGTTAATACGTAATAGTATATAACGTTATGCGTTATATAGTAATAGTATATAACGTCATCCGTTATATAGTATAAGTATATAACGTTATACGTTATGTAGTAATAGTATATAACGTTATGCGTTATATAGTAATATTATATAACGTTATGCGTTATATAGTAATATTATATAACGTTATGCGTTATATAGTAATAGTATACAACGTTATACGTGATATGGCAATACTATATAACGTTATACGTTATATAGTAATAGTATATAACGTTATACGATAGTACGGAATAGTATATATCGTTATACGTTATATAGTAATAGTATATAACGTTATACGATAGTACGGAATAGTATATATCGTTATGCGTTATATAGTAATAGTATATAACGTTATACGTTATATAGTAATAGTATATAACGTTATACGTTAATACGTAATAGTATATATCGTTATACGTTATATAGTAATAGTATATAACGTTATACGTTATATAGTAATAGTATATAACGTTATACGTTATATAGTAATAGTATATATCGTTATACGTTATATAGTAATAGTATATAACGTTATACGTTATATAGTAATAGTATATAACGTTATACGTTAATACGTAATAGTATATAACGTTATGCGTTATATAGTAATAGTATATAACGTCATCCGTTATATAGTAATAGTATATAACGTTATGCGTTATATAGTAATATTATATAACGTTATGCGTTATATAGTAATAGTATATAACGTTATACGTTATATAGTAATAGTATATAACGTTATACGTTATATAGTAATAGTATATATCGTTATACGTTATATAGTAATAGTATATAACGTTATACGTTATATAGTAATAGTATATAACGTTATACGTTATATAGTAATAGTATATAACGTTATACGTTATATAGTAATGGTATATAACGTTATACGTTATATAGTAATATTATATAACGTTATGCGTTATATAGTAATAGTATATAACGTTATACGTTATATAGTAATAGTATATAACGCTATACGTTATATAGTAATAGTATATAACGTTATACGTTATATAGTAATAGTATATAACGTTATACGTTATATAGTAATAGTATATAACGTTATACGTTATATAGTAATAGTATATAACGTTATACGTTAATACGTAATAGTATATATCGTTATACGTTATATAGTAATAGTATATAACGTTATACGTTATATAGTAATAGTATATAACGTTATACGTTATATAGTAATAGTATATAACGTTATGCGTTATATAGTAATAGTATATAACGTTATAGGTTATATAGTAAGAGTATATAACTTTATACGTTATATAGTAATAGTATATAACGTTATACGTTAATACGTAATAGTATATAACGTTATGCGTTATATAGTAATAGTATATAACGTCATCCGTTATATAGTATAAGTATATAAAGTTATACGTTATGTAGTAATAGTATATAACGTTATACGTTATATAGTAATATTATATAACGTTATGCGTTATATAGTAATATTATATAACGTTATGCGTTATATAGTAATAGTATATAACGTTATACGTTATATAGTAATAGTATATAACGTTATACGTTATATAGTAATAGTATATAACGTTATACGTTATATAGTAATGGTATATAACGTTATACGTTATATAGTAATATTATATAACGTTATGCGTTATATAGTAATAGTATATAACGTTATACCTTATATAGTAATAGTATATAACGTTATACGTTATATAGTAATAGTATATAACGTTATACGTTAATACGTAATAGTATATAACGTTATACGTTATATAGTAATAGTATATAACGTTATACGTTAGTACGTAATAATATACAACGTTATACGTGATATGGCAATACTATATAACGTTATACGTTATATAGTAATAGTATATAACGTTATACGATAGTACGGAATAGTATATATCGTTATACGTTATATAGTAATAGTATATAACGTTGTACGATAGTACGGAATAGTATATATCGTTATGCGTTATATAGTAATAGTATATAACGTTATACGTTATATAGTAATAGTATATAACGTTATGCGTTATATAGTAATAGTATATAACGTTATAGGTTATATAGTAAGAGTATATAACTTTATACGTTATATAGTAATAGTATATAACGTTATACGTTAATACGTAATAGTACATAACGTTATACGTTATATAGTAATAGTATATAACGTTATACGTTATATAGTAATAGTATATAACGTTATACGTTAGTACGTAATAATATACGACGTTATACGTGATATGGCAATACTATATAACGTTATACGTTATATAGTAATAGTATATAACGTTATACGATAGTACGGAATAGTATATATCGTTATACGTTATATAGTAATAGTATATAACGTTATACGATAGTACGGAATAGTATATATCGTTATGCGTTATATAGTAATAGTATATAACGTTATACGTTATATAGTAATAGTATATAACGTTATACGTTATATAGTAATAGTATATAACGTTATAGGTTATATAGTAATAGTATATAACGTTATACGTTATATAGTAATAGTATATATCGTTATGCGTTATATAGTAATAGTATATAACGTTATACGTTATATAGTAATAGTATATAACGTTATACGTTATATAGTAATAGTATATAACGTTATACGTTATATAGTAATAGTATATAACGTTATACGTTAATACGTAATAGTATATAACGTTATGCGTTATATAGTAATAGTATATAACGTCATCCGTTATATAGTATAAGTATATAACGTTATACGTTATGTAGTAATAGTATATAACGTTATACGTTATATAGTAATATTATATAACGTTATGCGTTATATAGTAATATTATATAACGTTATGCGTTATATAGTAATAGTATATAACGTTATGCGTTATATAGTAATATTATATAACGTTATGCGTTATATAGTAATAGTATATAACGTTATACGTTATATAGTAATAGTATATAACGTTATACGTTATATAGTAATAGTATATAACGTTATACGTTATATAGTAATGGTATATAACGTTATACGTTATATAGTAATATTATATAACGTTATGCGTTATATAGTAATAGTATATAACGTTATACGTTATATAGTAATAGTATATAACGCTATACGTTATATAGTAATAGTATATAACGTTATACGTTATATAGTAATAGTATATAACGTTATACGTTATATAGTAATAGTATATAGCGTTATACGTTATATAGTAATAGTATATAACGTTATACGTTAATACGTAATAGTATATATCGTTATACGTTATATAGTAATAGTATATAACGTTATACGTTATATAGTAATAGTATATAACGCTATACGTTATATAGTAATAGTATATAACGTTATGCGTTATATAGAAATAGTATATAACGTTATAGGTTATATAGTAAGAGTATATAACTTTATACGTTATATAGTAATAGTATATAACGTTATACGTTAATACGTAATAGTATATAACGTTATGCGTTATATAGTAATAGTATATAACGTCATCCGTTATATAGTATAAGTATATAAAGTTATACGTTATGTAGTAATAGTATATAACGTTATACGTTATATAGTAATATTATATAACGTTATGCGTTATATAGTAATATTATATAACGTTATGCGTTATATAGTAATATTATATAACGTTATACGTTATATAGTAATAGTATATAACGTTATACGTTATATAGTAATAGTATATAACGTTATACGTTATATAGTAATGGTATATAACGTTATACGTTATATAGTAATATTATATAACGTTATGCGTTATATAGTAATAGTATATAACGTTATACCTTATATAGTAATAGTATATAACGTTATACGTTATATAGTAATAGTATATAACGTTATACGTTAATACGTAATAGTATATAACGTTATACGTTATATAGTAATAGTATATAACGTTATACGTTATATAGTAATAGTATATAACGTTATACGTCAGTACGTAATAATATACAACGTTATACGTGATATGGCAATACTATATAACGTTATACGTTATATGGTAATAGTATATAACGTTATACGATAGTACGGAATAGTATATATCGTTATACGTTATATAGTAATAGTATATAACGTTATACGATAGTACGGAATAGTATATATCGTTATGCGTTATATAGTAATAGTATATAACGTTATACGTTATATAGTAATAGTATATAACGTTATACGTTATATAGTAATAGTATATAACGTTATACGTTATATAGTAATAGTATATAACGTTATACGTTATATAGTAATGGTATATAACGTTATACGTTATATAGTAATATTATATAACGTTATGCGTTATATAGTAATAGTATATAACGTTATACCTTATATAGTAATAGTATATAACGTTATACCTTATATAGTAATAGTATATAACGTTATACGTTAATACGTAATAGTATATAACGTTATACGTTATATAGTAATAGTATATAACGTTATACGTTAGTACGTAATAATATACAACGTTATACGTGATATGGCAATAATATATAACGTTATACGTTATATAGTAATAGTATATAACGTTATACGATAGTACGGAATAGTATATATCGTTATACGTTATATAGTAATAGTATATAACGTTATACGATAGTACGGAATAGTATATATCGTTATGCGTTATATAGTAATAGTATATAACGTTATACGTTATATAGTAATAGTATATAACGTTATACGTTATATAGTAATAGTATATAACGTTATACGTTATATAGTAATAGTATATAACGTTATACGTTATATAGTAATAGTATATATCGTTATGCGTTATATAGTAATAGTATATAACGTTATACGTTATATAGTAATAGTATATAACGTTATACGTTATATAGTAATAGTATATAACGTTATACGTTATATAGTAATAGTATATAACGTTATACGTTATATAGTAATAGTATATAACGTTATACGTTATATAGTAATATTATATAACGTTATGCGTTATATAGTAATAGTATATAACGTTATACGATAGTACGGAATAGTATATATCGTTATGCGTTATATAGTAATAGTATATAACGTTATACGTTATATAGTAATAGTATATAACGTTATACGTTATATAGTAATAGTATATAACGTTATACGTTATATAGTAATAGTATATATCGTTATGCGTTATATAGTAATAGTATATGACGTTATACGTTATATAGTAATAGTATATAACGTTATACGTTATATAGTAATAGTATATAACGTTATACGTTATATAGTAATAGTATATAACGTTATACGTTAATACGTAATAGTATATAACGTTATGCGTTATATAGTAATAGTATATAACGTCATCCGTTATATAGTATAAGTATATAACGTTATACGTTATGTAGTAATAGTATATAACGTTATACGTTATATAGTAATATTATATAACGTTATGCGTTATATAGTAATATTATATAACGTTATGCGTTATATAGTAATAGTATATAACGTTATACGTTATATAGTAATAGTATATAACGTTATACGTTATATAGTAATAGTATATAACGTTATACGTTAATACGTAATAGTATATAACGTTATACGTTATATAGTAATAGTATATAACGTTATACGTTATATAGTAATAGTATATAACGTTATACGTTAGTACGTAATAATATACAACGTTATACGTGATATGGCAATACTATATAACGTTATACGTTATATAGTAATAGTATATAACGTTATACGATAGTACGGAATAGTATATATCGTTATACGTTATATAGTAATAGTATATAACGTTATACGATAGTACGGAATAGCATATATCGTTATGCGTTATATAGTAATAGTATATAACGTTATACGTTATATAGTAATAGTATATAACGTTATACGTTATATAGTAATAGTATATAACGTTATAGGTTATATAGTAATAGTATATAACGTTATACGTTATATAGTAATAGTATATATCGTTATGCGTTATATAGTAATAGTATATAACGTTATACGTTATATAGTAATAGTATATAACGTTATACGTTATATAGTAATAGTATATAACGTTATACGTTATATAGTAATAGTATATAACGTTATACGTTAATACGTAATAGTATATAACGTTATGCGTTATATAGTAATAGTATATAACGTCATCCGTTATATAGTATAAGTATATAACGTTATACGTTATGTAGTAATAGTATATAACGTTATACGTTATATAGTAATATTATATAACGTTAAGCGTTATATAGTAATATTATATAACGTTATGCGTTATATAGTAATAGTATATAACGTTATACGTTATATAGTAATAGTATATAACGTTATACGTTATATAGTAATGGTATATAACGTTATACGTTATATAGTAATAGTATATAACGTTATACGTTATATAGTAATAGTATATAACGTTATACGTTATATAGTAATAGTATATAACGTTATACGTTATTACGTAATAGTATATATCGTTATACGTTATATAGTAATAGTATATAACGTTATACGTTAGTACGGAATAGTATATATCGTTATACGTTATATAGTAATAGTATATAACGTTATACGTTATATAGTAATAGTATATAACGTTATACGCTATATAGTAATAGTATATAACGTTATGCGTTATATAGTAATAGTATATAACGTTATACGATAGTACGGAATAGTATATATCGTTATACGTTATATAGTAATAGTATATAACGTTATACGTTATATAGTAATAGTATATAACGTTATACGTTATATAGTTATAGTATATAACGTTATACGTTTTATAGTAATAGTATATAACGTTATACGTTATATCGTAATAGTATATAACGTTATACGTTATATAGTAATAGTATATAACGTTATACGTTAATACGTAATATTATATAACGTTATACGTTATATAGTAATAGTATATAACGTTATACGTTATTACGTAATAGTATATAACGTTATACGTTATTACGTAATAGTATATAACGTTATACGTTATTACGTAATAGTATATAACGTTATACGTTATATAGTAATAGTATATAACGTTATACGTTAATACATAATAGTATATATCGTTATACCTTATATAGTAATAGTATATAACGTTATACGTTATGTAGTAATAGTATATAACGTTATACGTTATATAGTAATATTATATAACGTTATGCGTTATATAGTAATATTATATAACGTTATGCGTTATATAGTAATAGTATATAACGTTATACGTTATATAGTAATAGTATATAACGTTATACGTTATATAGTAATAGTATATAACGTTATACGTTATATAGTAATGGTATATAACGTTATACGTTATATAGTAATATTATATAACGTTATGCGTTATATAGTAATAGTATATAACGTTATGCGTTATATAGTAATAGTATATAACGTTATACGTTATATAGTAATAGTATATAACGCTATACGTTATATAGTAATAGTATATAACGTTATACGTTATATAGTAATAGTATATAACGTTATACGTTATATAGTAATAGTATATAACGTTATACGTTATATAGTAATAGTATATAACGTTATACGTTAATACGTAATAGTATATATCGTTATACGTTATATAGTAATAGTATATAACGTTATACGTTATATAGTAATAGTATATAACGTTATACGTTATATAGTAATAGTATATAACGTTATGCGTTATATAGTAATAGTATATAACGTTATAGGTTATATAGTAAGAGTATATAACTTTATACGTTATATAGTAATAGTATATAACGTTATACGTTAATACGTAATAGTATATAACGTTATGCGTTATATAGTAATAGTATATAACGTCATCCGTTATATAGTATAAGTATATAAAGTTATACGTTATGTAGTAATAGTATATAACGTTATACGTTATATAGTAATATTATATAACGTTATGCGTTATATAGTAATATTATATAACGTTATGCGTTATATAGTAATAGTATATAACGTTATACGTTATATAGTAATAGTATATAACGTTATACGTTATATAGTAATAGTATATAACGTTATACGTTAGTACGTAATAATATACAACGTTATACGTGATATGGCAATACTATATAACGTTATACGTTATATAGTAATAGTATATAACGTTATACGATAGTACGGAATAGTATATATCGTTATACGTTATATAGTAATAGTATATAACGTTATACGATAGTACGGAATAGCATATATCGTTATGCGTTATATAGTAATAGTATATAACGTTATACGTTATATAGTAATAGTATATAACGTTATACGTTATATAGTAATAGTATATAACGTTATAGGTTATATAGTAATAGTATATAACGTTATACGTTATATAGTAATAGTATATATCGTTATGCGTTATATAGTAATAGTATATAACGTTATACGTTATATAGTAATAGTATATAACGTTATACGTTATATAGTAATAGTATATAACGTTATACGTTATATAGTAATAGTATATAACGTTATACGTTAATACGTAATAGTATATAACGTTATGCGTTATATAGTAATAGTATATAACGTCATCCGTTATATAGTATAAGTATATAACGTTATACGTTATGTAGTAATAGTATATAACGTTATACGTTATATAGTAATATTATATAACGTTATGCGTTATATAGTAATATTATATAACGTTATGCGTTATATAGTAATAGTATATAACGTTATACGTTATATAGTAATAGTATATAACGTTATACGTTATATAGTAATGGTATATAACGTTATACGTTATATAGTAATAGTATATAACGTTATACGTTATATAGTAATAGTATATAACGTTATACGTTATATAGTAATAGTATATAACGTTATACGTTATTACGTAATAGTATATATCGTTATACGTTATATAGTAATAGTATATAACGTTATACGTTAGTACGGAATAGTATATATCGTTATACGTTATATAGTAATAGTATATAACGTTATACGTTATATAGTAATAGTATATAACGTTATACGCTATATAGTAATAGTATATAACGTTATACGATAGTACGGAATAGCATATATCGTTATGCGTTATATAGTAATAGTATATAACGTTATACGTTATATAGTAATAGTATATAACGTTATACGTTATATAGTAATGGTATATAACGTTATACGTTATATAGTAATATTATATAACGTTATGCGTTATATAGTAATAGTATATAACGTTATGCGTTACATAGTAATAGTATATAACGTTATACGTTATATAGTAATAGTATATAACGTTATACGTTATATAGTAATAGTATATAACGTTATACGTTAGTACGTAATAATATACAACGTTATACGTGATATGGCAATACTATATAACGTTATACGTTATACAGTAATAGTATATAACGTTATACGATAGTACGGAATAGTATATATCGTTATACGTTATATAGTAATAGTATATAACGTTATACGATAGTACGGAATAGCATATATCGTTATGCGTTATATAGTAATAGTATATAACGTTATACGTTATATAGTAATAGTATATAACGTTATACGTTATATAGTAATGGTATATAACGTTATACGTTATATAGTAATATTATATAACGTTATGCGTTATATAGTAATATTATATAACGTTATGCGTTATATAGTAATAGTATATAACGTTATGCGTTACATAGTAATAGTATATAACGTTATGCGTTATATAGTAATAGTATATAACGTTATACGTTAATACGTAATAGTATATAATGTTATGCGTTATATAGTAATAGTATATAACGTCATCCGTTATATAGTATAAGTATATAAAGTTATACGTTATGTTGTAATAGTATATAACGTTATACGTTATATAGTAATATTATATAACGTTATGCGTTATATAGTAATAGTATATAACGTTATACGTTATATAGTAATAGTATATAACGTTATACGCTATATAGTAATAGTATATAACGTTATACGATAGTACGGAATAGCATATATCGTTATGCGTTATATAGTAATAGTATATAACGTTATACGTTATATAGTAATAGTATATAACGTTATACGTTATATAGTAATGGTATATAACGTTATACGTTATATAGTAATATTATATAACGTTATGCGTTATATAGTAATAGTATATAACGTTATGCGTTACATAGTAATAGTATATAACGTTATACGTTATATAGTAATAGTATATAACGTTATACGTTATATAGTAATAGTATATAACGTTATACGTTAGTACGTAATAATATACAACGTTATACGTGATATGGCAATACTATATAACGTTATACGTTATACAGTAATAGTATATAACGTTATACGATAGTACGGAATAGTATATATCGTTATACGTTATATAGTAATAGTATATAACGTTATACGATAGTACGGAATAGCATATATCGTTATGCGTTATATAGTAATAGTATATAACGTTATACGTTATATAGTAATAGTATATAACGTTATACGTTATATAGTAATGGTATATAACGTTATACGTTATATAGTAATATTATATAACGTTATGCGTTATATAGTAATATTATATAACGTTATGCGTTATATAGTAATAGTATATAACGTTATGCGTTACATAGTAATAGTATATAACGTTATGCGTTATATAGTAATAGTATATAACGTTATACGTTAATACGTAATAGTATATAATGTTATGCGTTATATAGTAATAGTATATAACGTCATCCGTTATATAGTATAAGTATATAAAGTTATACGTTATGTTGTAATAGTATATAACGTTATACGTTATATAGTAATATTATATAACGTTATGCGTTATATAGTAATAGTATATAACGTTATACGTTATATAGTAATAGTATATAACGTTATACGTTATATAGTAATGGTATATAACGTTATACGTTATATAGTAATATTATATAACGTTATGCGTTATATAGTAATAGTATATAACGTTATACGTTATATAGTAATAGTATATAACGTTATACGTTATATAGTTATAGTATATAACGTTATACGTTATATAGTAATAGTATATAACGTTATACGTTATATCGTAATAGTATATAACGTTATACGTTATATAGTAATAGTATATAACGTTATACGTTAATACGTAATAGTATATAACGTTATACGTTATATAGTAATAGTATATAACGTTATACGTTATTACGTAATAGTATATAACGTTATACGTTATATAGTAATAGTATATAACGTTATACGTTATATAGTAATAGCATATAACGTTATACGTTATTACGTAATAGTATATAACGTTATACGTTATATAGTAATAGTATATAACGTTATACGTTATATAGTAATAGTATATAACGTTATACGTTATATAGTAATAGTATATAACGTTATACGTTAATACATAATAGTATATATCGTTATACCTTATATAGTAATAGTATATAACGTTATACGTTATGTAGTAATAGTATATAACGTTATACGTTATATAGTAATATTATATAACGTTATGCGTTATATAGTAATATTATATAACGTTATGCGTTATATAGTAATAGTATATAACGTTATACGTTATATAGTAATAGTATATAACGTTATACGTTATATAGTAATAGTATATAACGTTATACGTTATATAGTAATGGTATATAACGTTATACGTTATATAGTAATATTATATAACGTTATGCGTTATATAGTAATAGTATATAACGTTATATGTTATATAGTAATAGTATATAACGCTATACGTTATATAGTAATAGTATATAACGTTATACGTTATATAGTAATAGTATATAACGTTATACGTTATATAGTAATAGTATATAACGTTATACGTTATATAGTAATAGTATATAACGTTATACGTTAATACGTAATAGTATATATCGTTATACGTTATATAGTAATAGTATATAACGCTATACGTTATATAGTAGTAGTATATAACGTTATACGTTATATAGTAATAGTATATAACGTTATACGTTATATAGTAATAGTATATAACGTTATACGTTATATAGTAATAGTATATAACGTTATACGTTATATAGTAATACTATATAACGTTATACGTTATATAGTAATAGTATATAACGTTATACGATAGTACGGAATAGTATATATCGTTATACGTTATATAGTAATAGTATATAACGTTATACGATAGTACGGAATAGTATATATCGTTATGCGTTATATAGTAATAGTATATAACGTTATACGTTATATAGTAATAGTATATAACGTTATACGTTATATAGTAATAGTATATAACGTTATACGTTATATAGTAATAGTATATAACGTTATACGTTATATAGTAATAGTATATATCGTTATGCGTTATATAGTAATAGTATATAACGTTATACGTTATATAGTAATAGTATATAACGTCATCCGTTATATAGTATAAGTATATAACGTTATACGTTATATAGTAATAGTATATAACGTTATACGTTATATAGTAATGGTATATAACGTTATACGTTATATAGTAATATTATATAACGTTATGCGTTATATAGTAATAGTATATAACGTTATACGTTATATAGTAATAGTATATAACGTTATACGTTAGTACGTAATAATATACAACGTTATACGTGATATGGCAATACTATATAACGTTATACGTTATATAGTAATAGTATATAACGTTATACGATAGTACGGAATAGTATATATCGTTATACGTTATATAGTAATAGTATATAACGTTATACGATAGTACGGAATAGCATATATCGTTATGCGTTATATAGTAATAGTATATAACGTTATACGTTATATAGTAATAGTATATAACGTTATACGTTATATAGTAATAGTATATAACGTTATAGGTTATATAGTAATAGTATATAACGTTATACGTTATATAGTAATAGTATATATCGTTATGCGTTATATAGTAATAGTATATAACGTTATACGTTATATAGTAATAGTATATAACGTTATACGTTATATAGTAATAGTATATAACGTTATACGTTATATAGTAATGGTATATAACGTTATACGTTATATAGTAATATTATATAACGTTATGCGTTATATAGTAATAGTATATAACGTTATACGTTATATAGTAATAGTATATAACGTTATACGTTATATAGTAATAGTATATAACGTTATACGTTATTACGTAATAGTATATAACGTTATACGTTATATAGTAATAGTATATAACGTTATACGTTATATAGTAATAGTATATAACGTTATACGTTAATACATAATAGTATATATCGTTATACCTTATATAGTAATAGTATATAACGTTATACGTTATATAGTAATGGTATATAACGTTATACGTTATATAGTAATATTATATAACGTTATGCGTTATATAGTAATATTATATAACGTTATGCGTTATATAGTAATAGTATATAACGTTATGCGTTATATAGTAATAGTATATAACGTTATGCGTTATATAGTAATAGTATATAACGTTATACGTTAATACGTAATAGTATATAATGTTATGCGTTATATAGTAATAGTATATAACGTCATCCGTTATATAGTATAAGTATATAAAGTTATACGTTATGTTGTAATAGTATATAACGTTATACGTTATATAGTAATATTATATAACGTTATGCGTTATATAGTAATAGTATATAACGTTATACGTTATATAGTAATAGTATATAACGTTATACGTTATATAGTAATAGTATATAACGTTATACGTTATATAGTAATGGTATATAACGTTATACGTTATATAGTAATATTATATAACGTTATGCGTTATATAGTAATAGTATATAACGTTATACGTTATATAGTAATAGTATATAACGTTATACGTTATATAGTTATAGTATATAACGTTATACGTTATATAGTAATAGTATATAACGTTATACGTTATATCGTAATAGTATATAACGTTATACGTTATATAGTAATAGTATATAACGTTATACGTTAATACGTAATAGTATATAACGTTATACGTTATATAGTAATAGTATATAACGTTATACGTTATTACGTAATAGTATATAACGTTATACGTTATATAGTAATAGTATATAACGTTATACGTTATATAGTAATAGCATATAACGTTATACGTTATTACGTAATAGTATATAACGTTATACGTTATATAGTAATAGTATATAACGTTATACGTTATATAGTAATAGTATATAACGTTATACGTTATATAGTAATAGTATATAACGTTATACGTTATATAGTAATAGTATATAACGTTATACGTTAATACATAATAGTATATATCGTTATACCTTATATAGTAATAGTATATAACGTTATACGTTATATAGTAATGGTATATAACGTTATACGTTATATAGTAATATTATATAACGTTATGCGTTATATAGTAATATTATATAACGTTATGCGTTATATAGTAATAGTATATAACGTTATGCGTTATATAGTAATAGTATATAACGTTATGCGTTACATAGTAATAGTATATAACGTTATACGTTAATACGTAATAGTATATAACGTTATGCGTTACATAGTAATAGTATATAACGTTATGCGTTATATAGTAATAGTATATAACGTTATACGTTAATACGTAATAGTATATAATGTTATGCGTTATATAGTAATAGTATATAACGTCATCCGTTATATAGTATAAGTATATAAAGTTATACGTTATGTTGTAATAGTATATAACGTTATACGTTATATAGTAATATTATATAACGTTATGCGTTATATAGTAATAGTATATAACGTTATACGTTATATAGTAATAGTATATAACGTTATACGTTATATAGTAATAGTATATAACGTTATACGTTATATAGTAATGGTATATAACGTTATACGTTATATAGTAATATTATATAACGTTATGCGTTATATAGTAATAGTATATAACGTTATACGTTATATAGTAATAGTATATAACGTTATACGTTATATAGTTATAGTATATAACGTTATACGTTATATAGTAATAGTATATAACGTTATACGTTATATCGTAATAGTATAAAACGTTATACGTTTTATAGTAATAGTATATAACGTTATACGTTATATCGTAATAGTATATAACGTTATACGTTATATAGTAATAGTATATAACGTTATACGTTAATACGTAATAGTATATAACGTTATACGTTATATAGTAATAGTATATAACGTTATACGTTATTACGTAATAGTATATAACGTTATACGTTATATAGTAATAGTATATAACGTTATACGTTATATAGTAATAGTATATAACGTTATACGTTATTACGTAATAGTATATAACGTTATACGTTATATAGTAATAGTATATAACGTTATACGTTATATAGTAATAGTATATAACGTTATACGTTATTACGTAATAGTATATAACGTTATACGTTATATAGTAATAGTATATAACGTTATACGTTATATAGTAATAGTATATAACGTTATACGTTAATACATAATAGTATATATCGTTATACCTTATATAGTAATAGTATATAACGTTATACGTTATATAGTAATGGTATATAACGTTATACGTTATATAGTAATATTATATAACGTTATGCGTTATATAGTAATATTATATAACGTTATGCGTTATATAGTAATAGTATATAACGTTATGCGTTACATAGTAATAGTATATAACGTTATGCGTTATATAGTAATAGTATATAACGTTATACGTTAATGCGTAATAGTATATAATGTTATGCGTTATATAGTAATAGTATATAACGTCATCCGTTATATAGTATAAGTATATAAAGTTATACGTTATGTTGTAATAGTATATAACGTTATACGTTATATAGTAATATTATATAACGTTATGCGTTATATAGTAATAGTATATAACGTTATACGTTATATAGTAATAGTATATAACGTTATACGTTATATAGTAATAGTATATAACGTTATACGTTATATAGTAATGGTATATAACGTTATACGTTATATAGTAATATTATATAACGTTATGCGTTATATAGTAATAGTATATAACGTTATACGTTATATAGTAATAGTATATAACGTTATACGTTATATAGTTATAGTATATAACGTTATACGTTATATAGTAATAGTATATAACGTTATACGTTATATCGTAATAGTATATAACGTTATACGTTATATAGTAATAGTATATAACGTTATACGTTAATACGTAATAGTATATAACGTTATACGTTATATAGTAATAGTATATAACGTTATACGTTATTACGTAATAGTATATAACGTTATACGTTATATAGTAATAGTATATAACGTTATACGTTATATAGTAATAGCATATAACGTTATACGTTATTACGTAATAGTATATAACGTTATACGTTATATAGTAATAGTATATAACGTTATACGTTATATAGTAATAGTATATAACGTTATACGTTATATAGTAATAGTATATAACGTTATACGTTAATACATAATAGTATGTATCGTTATACCTTATATAGTAATAGTATATAACGTTATACGTTATGTAGTAATAGTATATAACGTTATACGTTATATAGTAATATTATATAACGTTATGCGTTATATAGTAATATTATATAACGTTATGCGTTATATAGTAATAGTATATAACGTTATACGTTATATAGTAATAGTATATAACGTTATACGTTATATAGTAATAGTATATAACGTTATACGTTATATAGTAATGGTATATAACGTTATACGTTATATAGTAATATTATATAACGTTATGCGTTATATAGTAATAGTATATAACGTTATACGTTATATAGTAATAGTATATAACGCTATACGTTATATAGTAATAGTATATAACGTTATACGTTATATAGTAATAGTATATAACGTTATACGTTATATAGTAATAGTATATAACGTTATACGTTATATAGTAATAGTATATAACGTTATACGTTATATAGTAATAGTATATAACGTTATACGTTATATAGTAATACTATATAACGTTATACGTTATATAGTAATAGTATATAACGTTATACGATAGTACGGAATAGTATATATCGTTATACGTTATATAGTAATAGTATATAACGTTATACGATAGTACGGAATAGTATATATCGTTATGCGTTATATAGTAATAGTATATAACGTTATACGTTATATAGTAATAGTATATAACGTTATACGTTATATAGTAATAGTATATAACGTTATACGTTATATAGTAATAGTATATAACGTTATACGTTATATAGTAATAGTATATATCGTTATGCGTTATATAGTAATAGTATATAACGTTATACGTTATATAGTAATAGTATATAACGTTATACGTTATATAGTAATAGTATATAACGTTATACGTTATATAGTAATAGTATATAACGTTATACGTTAATACGTAATAGTATATAACGTTATGCGTTATATAGTAATAGTATATAACGTCATCCGTTATATAGTATAAGTATATAACGTTATACGTTATGTAGTAATAGTATATGACGTTATACGTTATATAGTAATATTATATAACGTTATGCGTTATATAGTAATATTATATAACGTTATGCGTTATATAGTAATAGTATATAACGTTATACGTTATATAGTAATAGTATATAACGTTATACGTTATATAGTAATGGTATATAACGTTATACGTTATATAGTAATATTATATAACGTTATGCGTTATATAGTAATAGTATATAACGTTATAGGTTATATAGTAATAGTATATAACGTTATACGTTATATAGTAATAGTATATATCGTTATGCGTTATATAGTAATAGTATATAACGTTATACGTTATATAGTAATAGTATATAACGTTATACGTTATATAGTAATAGTATATAACGTTATACGTTAATACGTAATAGTATATAACGTTATGCGTTATATAGTAATAGTATATAACGTCATCCGTTATATAGTATAAGTATATAACGTTATACGTTATGTAGTAATAGTATATGACGTTATACGTTATATAGTAATATTATATAACGTTATGCGTTATATAGTAATATTATATAACGTTATGCGTTATATAGTAATAGTATATAACGTTATACGTTATATAGTAATAGTATATAACGTTATACGTTATATAGTAATGGTATATAACGTTATACGTTATATAGTAATATTATATAACGTTATGCGTTATATAGTAATAGTATATAACGTTATACGTTATATAGTAATAGTACATAACGTTATACGTTATATAGTAATAGTATATAACGTTATACGTTAATACGTAATAGTATATAACGTTATACGTTATATAGTAATAGTATATAACGTTATACGTTATATAGTAATAGTATATAACGTTATACGTTAGTACGTAATAATATACAACGTTATACGTGATATGGCAATACTATATAACGTTATACGTTATATAGTAATAGTATATAACGTTATACGATAGTACGGAATAGTATATATCGTTATACGTTATATAGTAATAGTATATAACGTTATACGATAGTACGGAATAGTATATATCGTTATGCGTTATATAGTAATAGTATATAACGTTATACGTTATATAGTAATAGTATATAACGTTATACGTTATATAGTAATAGTATATAACGTTATAGGTTATAGAGTAATAGTATATAACGTTATACGTTATATAGTAATAGTATATATCGTTATGCGTTATATAGTAATAGTATATAACGTTATACGTTATATAGTAATAGTATATAACGTTATACGTTATATAGTAATAGTATATAACGTTATACGTTATATAGTAATAGTATATAACGTTATACGTTAATACGTAATAGTATATAACATTATGCGTTATATAGTAATAGTATATAACGTCATCCGTTATATAGTATAAGTATATAACGTTATACGTTATGTAGTAATAGTATATAACGTTATACGTTATATAGTAATATTATATAACGTTATGCGTTATATAGTAATATTATGTAACGTTATGCGTTATATAGTAATAGTATATAACGTTATACGTTATATAGTAATAGTATATAACGTTATACGTTATATAGTAATGGTATATAACGTTATACGTTATATAGTAATAGTATATAACGTTATACGTTATATAGTAATAGTATATAACGTTATACGTTATATAGTAATAGTATATAACGTTATACGTTATTACGTAATAGTATATATCGTTATACGTTATATAGTAATAGTATATAACGTTATACGTTAGTACGGAATAGTATATATCGTTATACGTTATATAGTAATAGTATATAACGTTATACGTTATATAGTAATAGTATATAACGTTATACGCTATATAGTAATAGTATATAACGTTATGCGTTATATAGTAATAGTATATAACGTTATACGATAGTACGGAATAGTATATATCGTTATACGTTATATAGTAATAGTATATAACGTTATACGTTATATAGTAATAGTATATAACGTTATACGTTATATAGTTATAGTATATAACGTTATACGTTATATAGTAATAGTATATAACGTTATACGTTATATCGTAATAGTATATAACGTTATACGTTATATAGTAATAGTATATAACGTTATACGTTAATACGTAATAGTATATAACGTTATACGTTATATAGTAATAGTATATAACGTTATACGTTATTACGTAATAGTATATAACGTTATACGTTATTACGTAATAGTATATAACGTTATACGTTATATAGTAATAGTATATAACGTTATACGTTATATAGTAATAGTATATAACGTTATAAGTTATTACGTAATAGTATATAACGTTATACGTTATATAGTAATAGTATATAACGTTATACGTTAATACATAATAGTATATATCGTTATACCTTATATAGTAATAGTATATAACGTTATACGTTATATAGTAATGGTATATAACGTTATACGTTATATAGTAATATTATATAACGTTATGCGTTATATAGTAATATTATATAACGTTATGCGTTATATAGTAATAGTATATAACGTTATGCGTTATATAGTAATAGTATATAACGTTATGCGTTATTTAGTAATAGTATATAACGTTATACGTTAATACGTAATAGTATATAATGTTATGCGTTATATAGTAATAGTATATAACGTCATCCGTTATATAGTATAAGTATATAAAGTTATACGTTATGTTGTAATAGTATATAACGTTATACGTTATATAGTAATATTATATAACGTTATGCGTTATATAGTAATATTATATAACGATATGCGTTATATAGCAATAGTATATAACGTTATACGTTATATAGTAATAGTATATAACGTTATACGTTATATAGTAATAGTATATAACGTTATACGTTATATAGTAATAGTATATAACGTTATACGTTAATACATAATAGTATATATCGTTATACCTTATATAGTAATAGTATATAACGTTATACGTTATATAGTAATGGTATATAACGTTATACGTTATATAGTAATAGTATATAACGTTATACGTTATATAGTAATAGTATATAACGTTATAAGTTATTACGTAATAGTATATAACGTTATACGTTATATAGTAATAGTATATAACGTTATACGTTAATACATAATAGTATATATCGTTATACCTTATATAGTAATAGTATATAACGTTATACGTTATATAGTAATGGTATATAACGTTATACGTTATATAGTAATATTATATAACGTTATGCGTTATATAGTAATATTATATAACGTTATGCGTTATATAGTAATAGTATATAACGTTATGCGTTATATAGTAATAGTATATAACGTTATGCGTTATTTAGTAATAGTATATAACGTTATACGTTAATACGTAATAGTATATAATGTTATGCGTTATATAGTAATAGTATATAACGTCATCCGTTATATAGTATAAGTATATAAAGTTATACGTTATGTTGTAATAGTATATAACGTTATACGTTATATAGTAATATTATATAACGTTATGCGTTATATAGTAATATTATATAACGATATGCGTTATATAGCAATAGTATATAACGTTATACGTTATATAGTAATAGTATATAACGTTATACGTTATATAGTAATAGTATATAACGTTATACGTTATATAGTAATGGTATATAACGTTATACGTTATATAGTAATATTATATAACGTTATGCGTTATATAGTAATATTATATAACGTTATGCGTTATATAGTAATAGTATATAACGTTATACGTTATTACGTAATAGTATATAACGTTATACGTTATATAGTAATAGTATATAACGTTATACGTTATATAGTAATAGCATATAACGTTATACGTTATTACGTAATAGTATATAACGTTATACGTTATATAGTAATAGTATATAACGTTATACGTTATATAGTAATAGTATATAACGTTATACGTTATATAGTAATAGTATATAACGTTATACGTTAATACATAATAGTATATATCGTTATACCTTATATAGTAATAGTATATAACGTTATACGTTATGTAGTAATAGTATATAACGTTATACGTTATATAGTAATATTATATAACGTTATGCGTTATATAGTAATATTATATAACGTTATGCGTTATATAGTAATAGTATATAACGTTATACGTTATATAGTAATAGTATATAACGTTATACGTTATATAGTAATAGTATATAACGTTATACGTTATATAGTAATGGTATATAACGTTATACGTTATATAGTAATATTATATAACGTTATGCGTTATATAGTAATAGTATATAACGTTATACGTTATATAGTAATAGTATATAACGCTATACGTTATATAGTAATAGTATATAACGTTATACGTTAATACGTAATAGTATATAACGTCATCCGTTATATAGTATAAGTATATAACGTTATACGTTATGTAGTAATAGTATATAACGTTATACGTTATATAGTAATATTATATAACGTTATGCGTTATATAGTAATATTATATAACGTTATGCGTTATATAGTAATAGTATATAACGTTATACGTTATATAGTAATAGTATATAACGTTATACGTTATATAGTAATGGTATATAACGTTATACGTTATATAGTAATAGTATATAACGTTATGCGTTATTTAGTAATAGTATATAACGTTATACGTTAATACGTAATAGTATATAATGTTATGCGTTATATAGTAATAGTATATAACGTCATCCGTTATATAGTATAAGTATATAAAGTTATACGTTATGTTGTAATAGTATATAACGTTATACGTTATATAGTAATATTATATAACGTTATGCGTTATATAGTAATATTATATAACGATATGCGTTATATAGCAATAGTATATAACGTTATACGTTATATAGTAATAGTATATAACGTTATACGTTATATAGTAATAGTATATAACGTTATACGTTATATAGTAATGGTATATAACGTTATACGTTATATAGTAATATTATATAACGTTATGCGTTATATAGTAATAGTATATAACGTTATACGTTATATAGTAATAGTATATAACGTTATACGTTATTACGTAATAGTATATAACGTTATACGTTATATAGTAATAGTATATAACGTTATACGTTATATCGTAATAGTATATAACGTTATACGTTATATAGTAATAGTATATAACGTTATACGTTAATACGTAATAGTATATAACGTTATACGTTATATAGTAATAGTATATAACGTTATACGTTATTACGTAATAGTATATAACGTTATACGTTATATAGTAATAGTATATAACGTTATACGTTATATAGTAATAGCATATAACGTTATACGTTATTACGTAATAGTATATAACGTTATACGTTATATAGTAATAGTATATAACGTTATACGTTATATAGTAATAGTATATAACGTTATACGTTATATAGTAATAGTATATAACGTTATACGTTAATACATAATAGTATATATCGTTATACCTTATATAGTAATAGTATATAACGTTATACGTTATGTAGTAATAGTATATAACGTTATACGTTATATAGTAATATTATATAACGTTATGCGTTATATAGTAATATTATATAACGTTATGCGTTATATAGTAATAGTATATAACGTTATACGTTATATAGTAATAGTATATAACGTTATACGTTATATAGTAATAGTATATAACGTTATACGTTATATAGTAATGGTATATAACGTTATACGTTATATAGTAATATTATATAACGTTATGCGTTATATAGTAATAGTATATAACGTTATACGTTATATAGTAATAGTATATAACGCTATACGTTATATAGTAATAGTATATAACGTTATACGTTAATACGTAATAGTATATAACGTCATCCGTTATATAGTATAAGTATATAACGTTATACGTTATGTAGTAATAGTATATAACGTTATACGTTATATAGTAATATTATATAACGTTATGCGTTATATAGTAATATTATATAACGTTATGCGTTATATAGTAATATTATATAACGTTATACGTTATATAGTAATAGTATATAACGTTATACGTTATATAGTAATGGTATATAACGTTATACGTTATATAGTAATAGTATATAACGTTATACGTTATATAGTAATAGTATATAACGTTATACGTTATATAGTAATAGTATATAACGTTATACGTTATTACGTAATAGTATATATCGTTATACGTTATATAGTAATAGTATATAACGTTATACGTTAGTACGGAATAGTATATATCGTTATACGTTATATAGTAATAGTATATAACGTTATACGTTATATAGTAATAGTATATAACGTTATACGCTATATAGTAATAGTATATAACGTTATGCGTTATATAGTAATAGTATATAACGTTATACGTTATATAGTAATAGTATATAACGTTATACGTTATATAGTTATAGTATATAACGTTATACGTTATATAGTAATAGTATATAACGTTATACGTTATATCGTAATAGTATATAACGTTATACGTTATATAGTAATAGTATATAACGTTATACGTTAATACGTAATAGTATATAACGTTATACGTTATATAGTAATAGTATATAACGTTATACGTTATTACGTAATAGTATATAACGTTATACGTTATATAGTAATAGTATATAACGTTATACGTTATATAGTAATAGTATATAACGTTATAAGTTATTACGTAATAGTATATAACGTTATACGTTATATAGTAATAGTATATAACGTTATACGTTAATACATAATAGTATATATCGTTATACCTTATATAGTAATAGTATATAACGTTATACGTTATATAGTAATGGTATATAACGTTATACGTTATATAGTAATATTATATAACGTTATGCGTTATATAGTAATATTATATAACGTTATGCGTTATATAGTAATAGTATATAACGTTATGCGTTATATAGTAATAGTATATAACGTTATGCGTTATTTAGTAATAGTATATAACGTTATACGTTAATACGTAATAGTATATAATGTTATGCGTTATATAGTAATAGTATATAACGTCATCCGTTATATAGTATAAGTATATAAAGTTATACGTTATGTTGTAATAGTATATAACGTTATACGTTATATAGTAATATTATATAACGTTATGCGTTATATAGTAATATTATATAACGATATGCGTTATATAGCAATAGTATATAACGTTATACGTTATATAGTAATAGTGTATAACGTTATACGTTATATAGTAATAGTATATAACGTTATACGTTATATAGTAATGGTATATAACGTTATACGTTATATAGTAATATTATATAACGTTATGCGTTATATAGTAATAGTATATAACGTTATACGTTATATAGTAATAGTATATAACGTTATACGTTATTACGTAATAGTATATAACGTTATACGTTATATAGTAATAGTATATAACGTTATACGTTATATCGTAATAGTATATAACGTTATACGTTATATAGTAATAGTATATAACGTTATACGTTAATACGTAATAGTATATAACGTTATACGTTATATAGTAATAGTATATAACGTTATACGTTATTACGTAATAGTATATAACGTTATACGTTATATAGTAATAGTATATAACGTTATACGTTATATAGTAATAGCATATAACGTTATACGTTATTACGTAATAGTATATAACGTTATACGTTATATAGTAATAGTATATAACGTTATACGTTATATAGTAATAGTATATAACGTTATACGTTATATAGTAATAGTATATAACGTTATACGTTAATACATAATAGTATATATCGTTATACCTTATATAGTAATAGTATATAACGTTATACGTTATGTAGTAATAGTATATAACGTTATACGTTATATAGTAATATTATATAACGTTATGCGTTATATAGTAATATTATATAACGTTATGCGTTATATAGTAATAGTATATAACGTTATACGTTATATAGTAATAGTATATAACGTTATACGTTATATAGTAATAGTATATAACGTTATACGTTATATAGTAATGGTATATAACGTTATACGTTATATAGTAATATTATATAACGTTATGCGTTATATAGTAATAGTATATAACGTTATACGTTATATAGTAATAGTATATAACGCTATACGTTATATAGTAATAGTATATAACGTTATACGTTATATAGTAATAGTATATAACGTTATACGTTATATAGTAATAGTATATAACGTTATACGTTATATAGTAATAGTATATAACGTTATACGTTAATACGTAATAGTATATATCGTTATACGTTATATAGTAATAGTATATAACGTTATACGTTATTACGTAATAGTATACAACGTTATACGTTATATAGTAACAGTATATAACGTTATACGTTAAATAGTAATAGTATATAACGTTATACGTTATATAGTAATAGTATATAACGTTATACGTTAGTACGTAATAATATACAACGTTATACGTGATATGGCAATACTATATAATGTTATACGTTATTACGAAATAGTATATAACGTTATACGTTATATAGTAATATTATATAACGTTATGCGTTATATAGTAATAGTATATAACGTTATACGTTATATAGTAATAGTATATAACGTTATGCGTTATATAGTAATAGTATATAACGTTATACGATAGTACGGAATAGTATATATCGTTATACGTTATATAGTAATAGTATATAACGTTATACGTTATTACGTAATAGTATATAACGTTATACGTTATATAGTAATAGTATATAACGTTATACGTTATATCGTAATAGTATATAACGTTATACGTTATATAGTAATAGTATATAACGTTATACGTTAATACGTAATAGTATATAACGTTATACGTTATATAGTAATAGTATATAACGTTATACGTTATTACGTAATAGTATATAACGTTATACGTTATATAGTAATAGTATATAACGTTATACGTTATATAGTAATAGCATATAACGTTATACGTTATTACGTAATAGTATATAACGTTATACGTTATATAGTAATAGTATATAACGTTATACGTTATATAGTAATAGTATATAACGTTATACGTTATATAGTAATAGTATATAACGTTATACGTTAATACATAATAGTATATATCGTTATACCTTATATAGTAATAGTATATAACGTTATACGTTATGTAGTAATAGTATATAACGTTATACGTTATATAGTAATATTATATAACGTTATGCGTTATATAGTAATATTATATAACGTTATGCGTTATATAGTAATAGTATATAACGTTATACGTTATATAGTAATAGTATATAACGTTATACGTTAATACGTAATAGTATATATCGTTATACGTTATATAGTAATAGTATATAGCGATATACGTTATATAGTAATAGTATATAGCGATATACGTTATATAGTAATAGTATATAACGTTATACGTTAGTACGTAATAGTATATAACGTTATACGTTAATACGTAATAGTATATATCGTTATACGTTATATAGTAACAGTATATAACGTTATACGTTATATAGTAATAGTATATAACGTTATACGTTATATAGTAATATTATATAACGTTATGCGTTATATAGTAATAGTATATAACGTTATACGTTATATAGTAACAGTATATAACGTTATACGTTAAATAGTAATAGTATATAACGTTATACGTTATATAGTAATAGTATATAACGTTATACGTTAGTACGTAATAATATACAACGTTATACGTGATATGGCAATACTATATAATGTTATACGTTATTACGAAATAGTATATAACGTTATACGTTATATAGTAATATTATATAACGTTATGCGTTATATAGTAATAGTATATAACGTTATACGTTATATAGTAATAGTATATAACGTTATGCGTTATATAGTAATAGTATATAACGTTATACGATAGTACGGAATAGTATATATCGTTATACGTTATATAGTAATAGTATATAACGTTATACGTTATATAGTAATAGTATATAACGTACAACGTTATATAGTAATAGTATATAACGTTATACGTTATATAGTAATAGTATATAACGTTATACGTTAGTACGTAATAATAAACAACGTTATACGTGATATGGCAATACTATGTAACATTATACGTTATTACGTAATAGTATCTAACGTTATACGTTATTACGTAATAGTATACAACGTTATACGTGATATGGTAATACTATATAACGTTATACGCTATTACGTAATAGTATATAACGTTATACGTTAATACGTAGTAGTATATATCGTTATACGTTATATAGTAATAGTATATAACGTTATACGTTATATAGTAATGGTGTATAATTTTATACGTTATATAGTAATAGTATATAACGTTATACGTTATATAGTAATAGTATATAACGTTATACGTTATATAGTAATATTATATAACGTTATGCGTTATATAGTAATAGTATATAACATTATACGATAGTACGTAATAGTATATATCGTTATACGTTATATAGTAATAGTATATAACGTTATACGTTATATAGTAATAGTATATAACGTTATACGTTATATCGTAATAGTATATAACGTTATACGTTATATAGTAATAGTATATAACGTTATACGTTATATAGTAATAGTATATAACGTTATACGTTAGTACGTAATAATATACAACGTTATACGTTAGTACGTAATAATATACAACGTTATACGTGATATGGCAATGCTATATAACGTTATACATTATTACGTAATATTATATAACGTTATACGCTATTACGTAATAGTATACAACGTTATACGTGATATGGTAATACTATATAACGTTATACGTTAATACGTAATAGTATATATCGTTATACGTTATATAGTAATAGTATATAACGTTATACGTTATATAGTAATAGTATATAACGTTATACGTTATATAGTAATAGTATATAACGTTATACGTTATATAGTAATAGTATATAACGTTATATGTTATATAGTAATAGTATATAACGTTATACGTTATATAGTAATAGTATATAACGTTATACGTTAGTACGTAATAATATACAACGTTATACGTGATATGGCAATGCTATATAACGTTATACGTTATTACGTAATAGTATATAACGTTATACGCTATTACGTAATAGTATACAACGTTATACGTGATATGGTAATACTATATAACGTTATACGTTAATACGTAATAGTATATATCGTTATACGTTATATAGTAATAGTATATAACGTTATACGTTATATAGTAATAGTATATAACGTTATACGTTATATAGTAATAGTATATAACGTTATACGTTATATAGTAATAGTATATAACGTTATACGTTAGTACGTAATAATATACAACGTTATACGTGATACGGGAATACTATATAACATTATACGTTATTACGTAATATTATCTAACGTTATACGTTATTACGTAATAGTATACAACGTTATACGTGATATGGTAATACTATATAACGTTATACGCTATTACGTAATAGTATATAACGTTATACGTTAATACGTAATAGTATATATCGTTATACGTTATATAGTAATAGTATATAACGTTATGCGTTATATAGTAATAGTATATAACGTTATACGTTATATAGTAACAGTATATAACGTTATACGTTAAATAGTAATAGTATATAACGTTATACGTTATATAGTAATAGTATATAACGTTATACGTTAGTACGTAATAATATACAACGTTATACGTGATATGGCAATACTATATAATGTTATACGTTATTACGAAATAGTATATAACGTTATACGTTATATAGTAATATTATATAACGTTATGCGTTATATAGTAATAGTATATAACGTTATACGTTATATAGTAATAGTATATAACGTTATGCGTTATATAGTAATAGTATATAACGTTATACGATAGTACGGAATAGTATATATCGTTATACGTTATATAGTAATAGTATATAACGTTATACGTTATTACGTAATAGTATATAACGTTATACGTTATATAGTAATAGTATATAACGTTATACGTTATATCGTAATAGTATATAACGTTATACGTTATATAGTAATAGTATATAACGTTATACGTTAATACGTAATAGTATATAACGTTATACGTTATATAGTAATAGTATATAACGTTATACGTTATTACGTAATAGTATATAACGTTATACGTTATATAGTAATAGTATATAACGTTATACGTTATATAGTAATAGTATATAACGTTATACGTTATATAGTAATAGTATATAACGTTATACGTTAATACATAATAGTATATATCGTTATACCTTATATAGTAATAGTATATAACGTTATACGTTATGTAGTAATAGTATATAACGTTATACGTTATATAGTAGTATTATATAACGTTATGCGTTATATAGTAATATTATATAACGTTATGCGTTATATAGTAATAGTATATAACGTTATAGGTTATATAGTAATAGTATATAACGTTATACGTTAATACGTAATAGTATATATCGTTATACGTTATATAGTAATAGTATATAGCGATATACGTTATATAGTAATAGTATATAGCGATATACGTTATATAGTAATAGTATATAACGTTATACGTTAGTACGTAATAGTATATAACGTTATACGTTATATAGTAATAGTATATAACGTTCTACGTTATATAGTAATAGTATATAACGTTATACGTTATATAGTAATAGTATATAACGTTATACGTTAGTACGTAATAATAAACAACGTTATACGTGATATGGCAATACTATGTAACATTATACGTTATTACGTAATAGTATCTAACGTTATACGTTATTACGTAATAGTATACAACGTTATACGTGATATGGTAATACTATATAACGTTATACGCTATTACGTAATAGTATATAACGTTATACGTTAATACGTAGTAGTATATATCGTTATACGTTATATAGTAATAGTATATAACGTTATACGTTATATAGTAATAGTGTATAACGTTATACGTTATATAGTAATAGTATATAACGTTATACGTTATATAGTAATAGTATATAACGTTATACGTTATATAGTAATATTATATAACGTTATGCGTTATATAGTAATAGTATATAACGTTATACGATAGTACGTAATAGTATATATCGTTATACGTTATATAGTAATAGTATATAACGTTATACGTTATATAGTAATAGTATATAACGTTATACGTTATATCGTAATAGTATATAACGTTATACGTTATATAGTAATAGTATATAACGTTATACGTTATATAGTAATAGTATATAACGTTATACGTTAGTACGTAATAATATACAACGTTATACGTGATATGGCAATGCTATATAACGTTATACATTATTACGTAATAGTATATAACGTTATACGCTATTACGTAATAGTATACAACGTTATACGTGATATGGTAATACTATATAACGTTATACGTTAATACGTAATAGTATATATCGTTATACGTTATATAGTAATAGTATATAACGTTATACGTTATATAGTAATAGTATATAACGTTATACGTTATATAGTAATAGTATATAACGTTATACGTTATATAGTAATAGTATATAACGTTATACGTTAGAACGTAATAATATACAACGTTATACGTGATATGGCAATGCTATATAACGTTATACGTTATTACGTAATAGTATATAACGTTATACGTTATTACGTAATAGTATACAACGTTATACGTGATATGGTAATACTATATAACGTTATACGTTAATACGTAATAGTATATGTCGTTATACGTTATATAGTAATAGTATATAACGTCATACGTTATATAGTAATAGTATATAACGTTATACGTTATATAGTAATAGTATATAACGTTATACGTTATATCGTAATAGTATATAACGTTATATGTTATATAGTAATAGTATATAACGTTATACGTTATATAGTAATAGTATATAACGTTATACGTTAGTACGTAATAATATACAACGTTATACGTGATATGGCAATGCTATATAACGTTATACGTTATTACGTAATAGTATATAACGTTATACGCTATTACGTAATAGTATACAACGTTATACGTGATATGGTAATACTATATAACGTTATACGTTAATACGTAATAGTATATATCGTTATACGTTATATAGTAATAGTATATAACGTTATACGTTATATAGTAATAGTATATAACGTTATACGTTATATAGTAATAGTATATAACGTTATACGTTATATAGTAATAGTATATAACGTTATACGTTAGTACGTAATAATATACAACGTTATACGTGATACGGGAATACTATATAACATTATACGTTATTACGTAATATTATCTAACGTTATACGTTATTACGTAATAGTATACAACGTTATACGTGATATGGTAATACTATATAACGTTATACGCTATTACGTAATAGTATATAACGTTATACGTTAATACGTAATAGTATATATCGTTATACGTTATATAGTAATAGTATATAACGTTATGCGTTATATAGTAATAGTATATAACGTTATACGTTATATAGTAACAGTATATAACGTTATACGTTAAATAGTAATAGTATATAACGTTATACGTTATATAGTAATAGTATATAACGTTATACGTTAGTACGTAATAATATACAACGTTATACGTGATATGGCAATACTATATAATGTTATACGTTATTACGAAATAGTATATAACGTTATACGTTATATAGTAATATTATATAACGTTATGCGTTATATAGTAATAGTATATAACGTTATACGTTATATAGTAATAGTATATAACGTTATGCGTTATATAGTAATAGTATATAACGTTATACGATAGTACGGAATAGTATATATCGTTATACGTTATATAGTAATAGTATATAACGTTATACGTTATTACGTAATAGTATATAACGTTATACGTTATATAGTAATAGTATATAACGTTATACGTTATATCGTAATAGTATATAACGTTATACGTTATATAGTAATAGTATATAACGTTATACGTTAATACGTAATAGTATATAACGTTATACGTTATATAGTAATAGTATATAACGTTATACGTTATTACGTAATAGTATATAACGTTATACGTTATATAGTAATAGTATATAACGTTATACGTTATATAGTAATAGCATATAACGTTATACGTTATTACGTAATAGTATATAACGTTATACATTATATAGTAATAGTATATAACGTTATACGTTATATAGTAATAGTATATAACGTTATACGTTATATAGTAATAGTATATAACGTTATACGTTAATACATAATAGTATATATCGTTATACCTTATATAGTAATAGTATATAACGTTATACGTTATGTAGTAATAGTATATAACGTTATACGTTATATAGTAATATTATATAACGTTATGCGTTATATAGTAATATTATATAACGTTATGCGTTATATAGTAATAGTATATAACGTTATACGTTATATAGTAATAGTATATAACGTTATACGTTATATAGTAATAGTATATAACGTTATACGTTATATAGTAATGGTATATAACGTTATACGTTATATAGTAATATTATATAACGTTATGCGTTATATAGTAATAGTATATAACGTTATACGTTATATAGTAATAGTATATAACGCTATACGTTATATAGTAATAGTATATAACGTTATACGTTATATAGTAATAGTATATAACGTTATACGTTATATAGTAATAGTATATAACGTTATACGTTATATAGTAATAGTATATAACGTTATACGTTAATACGTAATAGTATATATCGTTATACGTTATATAGTAATAGTATATAACGTTATACGTTATATAGTAATAGTATATAACGTTATACGTTATATAGTAATAGTATATAACGTTATACGTTATATAGTAATATTATATAACGTTATGCGTTATATAGTAATAGTATATAACGTTATACGTTATATAGTAATAGTATATAACGTTATACGTTATATAGTAATAGTATATAACGTTATGCGTTATATAGTAATAGTATGTCGGAGATGCAGAGACATCGAGCCTCTCTTTTGGAAGATTTCTCAATACTTGGGCTCGGGGTGACATAACTGGTCGCCGAACGTAGCCACGGTCACGGGATGAACGAAATGTTTTACAAAGGAGGTTCCAGTGTTAAGGGATACGCTGTATAAACAATCAAGTCTTGATCAGGAGCAATGCTGGTTTATGTGGAACTGCCTAGTTACGGCGCTTGGGAATTTGTTGATATTCCCGATCGATATGTATTTGATATATGTAACTGTATCTGTCTTTTATTTTGCAATCTCCTTGGAGAGTTTACTGTCATCGTCTTGGAGTCAGTCTTAGAGAAACCCTGTGCCAGAGTGAACGTGTCAGTGTGCTATCAAAAATATATTAAAACGTACAGAAAGTATCCCGTTGACCGTGGATTCGTTACAGAACCCAAGAATATTATTTAAAGCATTTGTTTACTTATTGTTTGTTATCTTAGTTAACCGATAAACTAATTATTTATCAAAGTTTGTAAAGAAATATAATTTTATGTAAATACAACCTTTATTGAACATCATGATGGCAAATGCTAACGAAGAATCGTCTCGCGCTCCAAATCCAAGCGACAATTCGACATATATAATAATTCGACATATATTCGACATATATTCGTTATACGTTATATAGTAATAGTATATAACGTTATGCGTTATGTAGTAATAGTATATAACGTTATACGTTATATAGTAATAGTATATAACGTTATACGTTATATAGTAATAGTATATAACGTTATACGTTATATAGTAATAGTATATAATTTTATACGTTATATAGTAATAGTATATAACGTTATACGTCAATACGTAATAGTATATAACGTTATACGTTATATAGTAATAGTATATAACGTTATACGTTATATAGTAATAGTATATAACGTTATACGTTATATAGTAATAGTATATAACGTTATACGTTATATAGTAATATTATATAACGTTATGCGTTATATAGTAATAGTATATAACGTTATACGTTATATAGTAATAGTATATAACGTTATACGTTATATAGTAATATTATATAACGTTATGCGTTATATAGTAATAGTATATAACGTTATACGATAGTACGTAATGGTATATAACGTTATACGTGATATGGTAATAATATATAACGTTATACGCTATTACGTAATAGTATATAACGTTATACGTTAATACGTAATAGTATATATCGTTATACGTTATATAGTAATAGTATATAGCGATATACGTTATATAGTAATAGTATATAACGTTATACGTTAGTACGTAATAGTATATAACGTTATACGTTAATACGTAATAGTATATATCGTTATACGTTATATAGTAACAGTATATAACGTTATACGTTATATAGTAATAGTATATAACGTTATACGTTATATAGTAATATTATACAACGTTATGCGTTATATAGTAATAGTATATAACGTTATACGTTATATAGTAATAGAATATAACGTTATACGTTATATAGTAATAGTATATAACGCTATACGTTATATAGTAATTTTATATAACGTTATGTGTTATATAGTAATAGCATAGAACGTTATGCGTTATATAGTAATAGTATATAACGTTATACGATAGTATGGAATAGTATATATCGTTATACGTTATATAGTAATAGTATATAACGTTATACGTTATATAGTAATAGTATATAACCTTATGCGTTATATAGTAATATTATGTAACGTTATGCGTTATATAGTAATAGTATATAACGTTATACGTTATATAGTAATAGTATATAACGTTATGCGTTATATAGTAATAGTATATAACGTTATACGTTATAAAGTAATAGTATATAACGTTATACGTTATATAGTAATAGTATATAACGTTATACGTTATATAGTAATAGTATATAACGTTATACGTTATATAGTAATATTATATAACGTTATGCGTTATATAGTAATAGTATATAACGTTATACGTTATATAGTAATAGTATATAACGTTATTCGTTAGTACGTAATAATATACAACGTTATACGTGATATGGTAATACTATATAACGTTATACGTTAATACGTAATAGTATATATCGTTATACGTTATATAGGAATAGTATATAACGTTATACGTTATATAGTAATAGTATATAACGTTATACGTTATATAGTAATAGTATATAACGTTATACGTTATATAGTAATAGTATATAACGTTATACGTTATATAGTAATAGTATATAACGTTATACGTTAGTACGTAATAATATACAACGTTATACGTGATACGGGAATACTATATAACATTATACGTTATTACGTAATATTATCTAACGTTATACGTTATTACGTAATAGTATACAACGTTATACGTGATATGGTAATACTATATAACGTTATACGCTATTACGTAATAGTATATAACGTTATACGTTAATACGTAGTAGTATATATCGTTATACGTTATATAGTAATAGTATATAACGTTATACGTTATATAGTAATAGTGTATAACGTTATACGTTATATAGTAATAGTATATAACGTTATACGTTATATAGTAATAGTATATAACGTTATACGTTATATAGTAATATTATATAACGTTATGCGTTATATAGTAATAGTATATAACGTTATACGATAGTACGTAATAGTATATATCGTTATACGTTATATAGTAATAGTATATAACGTTATACGTTATATAGTAATAGTATATAACGTTATACGTTATATCGTAATAGTATATAACGTTATACGTTATATAGTAATAGTATATAACGTTATACGTTATATAGTAATAGTATATAACGTTATACGTTAGTACGTAATAATATACAACGTTATACGTGATATGGCAATGCTATATAACGTTATACATTATTACGTAATAGTATATAACGTTATACGCTATTACGTAATAGTATACAACGTTATACGTGATATGGTAATACTATATAACGTTATACGTTAATACGTAATAGTATATATCGTTATACGTTATATAGTAATAGTATATAACGTTATACGTTATATAGTAATAGTATATAACGTTATACGTTATATAGTAATAGTATATAACGTTATACGTTATATAGTAATAGTATATAACGTTATACGTTAGAACGTAATAATATACAACGTTATACGTGATATGGCAATGCTATATAACGTTATACGTTATTACGTAATAGTATATAACGTTATACGTTATTACGTAATAGTATACAACGTTATACGTGATATGGTAATACTATATAACGTTATACGTTAATACGTAATAGTATATATCGTTATACGTTATATAGTAATAGTATATAACGTTATACGTTATATAGTAATAGTATATAACGTTATACGTTATATAGTAATAGTATATAACGTTATACGTTATATAGTAATAGTATATAACGTTATACGTTAGTACGTAATAATATACAACGTTATACGTGATACGGGAATACTATATAACATTATACGTTATTACGTAATATTATCTAACGTTATACGTTATTACGTAATAGTATACAACGTTATACGTGATATGGTAATACTATATAACGTTATACGCTATTACGTAATAGTATATAACGTTATACGTTAATACGTAATAGTATATATCGTTATACGTTATATAGTAATAGTATATAACGTTATGCGTTATATAGTAATAGTATATAACGTTATACGTTATATAGTAACAGTATATAACGTTATACGTTAAATAGTAATAGTATATAACGTTATACGTTATATAGTAATAGTATATAACGTTATACGTTAGTACGTAATAATATACAACGTTATACGTGATATGGCAATACTATATAATGTTATACGTTATTACGAAATAGTATATAACGTTATACGTTATATAGTAATAGTATATAACGTTATGCGTTATATAGTAATAGTATATAACGTTATACGATAGTACGGAATAGTATATATCGTTATACGTTATATAGTAATAGTATATAACGTTATACGTTATTACGTAATAGTATATAACGTTATACGTTATATAGTAATAGTATATAACGTTATACGTTATATCGTAATAGTATATAACGTTATACGTTATATAGTAATAGTATATAACGTTATACGTTAATACGTAATAGTATATAACGTTATACGTTATATAGTAATAGTATATAACGTTATACGTTATTACGTAATAGTATATAACGTTATACGTTATATAGTAATAGTATATAACGTTATACGTTATATAGTAATAGCATATAACGTTATACGTTATTACGTAATAGTATATAACGTTATACGTTATATAGTAATAGTATATAACGTTATACGTTATATAGTAATAGTATATAACGTTATACGTTATATAGTAATAGTATATAACGTTATACGTTAATACATAATAGTATATATCGTTATACCTTATATAGTAATAGTATATAACGTTATACGTTATGTAGTAATAGTATATAACGTTATACGTTATATAGTAATATTATATAACGTTATGCGTTATATAGTAATATTATATAACGTTATGCGTTATATAGTAATAGTATATAACGTTATACGTTATATAGTAATAGTATATAACGTTATACGTTATATAGTAATAGTATATAACGTTATACGTTATATAGTAATGGTATATAACGTTATACGTTATATAGTAATATTATATAACGTTATGCGTTATATAGTAATAGTATATAACGTTATACGTTATATAGTAATAGTATATAACGCTATACGTTATATAGTAATAGTATATAACGTTATACGTTATATAGTAATAGTATATAACGTTATACGTTATATAGTAATAGTATATAACGTTATACGTTATATAGTAATAGTATATAACGTTATACGTTAATACGTAATAGTATATATCGTTATACGTTATATAGTAATAGTATATAACGTTATACGTTATATAGTAATAGTATATAACGTTATACGTTATATAGTAATAGTATATAACGTTATACGTTATATAGTAATATTATATAACGTTATGCGTTATATAGTAATAGTATATAACGTTATACGTTATATAGTAATAGTATATAACGTTATACGTTATATAGTAATAGTATATAACGTTATGCGTTATATAGTAATAGTATGTCGGAGATGCAGAGACATCGAGCCTCTCTTTTGGAAGATTTCTCAATACTTGGGCTCGGGGTGACATAACTGGTCGCCGAACGTAGCCACGGTCACGGGATGAACGAAATGTTTTACAAAGGAGGTTCCAGTGTTAAGGGATACGCTGTATAAACAATCAAGTCTTGATCAGGAGCAATGCTGGTTTATGTGGAACTGCCTAGTTACGGCGCTTGGGAATTTGTTGATATTCCCGATCGATATGTATTTGATATACGTAACTGTATCTGTCTTTTATTTTGCAATCTCCTTGGAGAGTTTACTGTCATCGTCTTGGAGTCAGTCTTAGAGAAACCCTGTGCCAGAGTGAACGTGTCAGTGTGCTATCAAAAATATATTAAAACGTACAGAAAGTATCCCGTTGACCGTGGATTCGTTACAGAACCCAAGAATATTATTTAAAGCATTTGTTTACTTATTGTTTGTTATCTTAGTTAACCGATAAACTAATTATTTATCAAAGTTTGTAAAGAAATATAATTTTATGTAAATACAACCTTTATTGAACATCATGATGGCAAATGCTAACGAAGAATCGTCTCGCGCTCCAAATCCAAGCGACAATTCGACATATATAATAATTCGACATATATTCGACATATATTCGTTATACGTTATATAGTAATAGTATATAACGTTATGCGTTATGTAGTAATAGTATATAACGTTATACGTTATATAGTAATAGTATATAACGTTATACGTTATATAGTAATAGTATATAACGTTATACGTTATATAGTAATAGTATATAATTTTATACGTTATATAGTAATAGTATATAACGTTATACGTCAATACGTAATAGTATATAACGTTATACGTTATATAGTAATAGTATATAACGTTATACGTTATATAGTAATAGTATATAACGTTATACGTTATATAGTAATAGTATATAACGTTATACGTTATATAGTAATATTATATAACGTTATGCGTTATATAGTAATAGTATATAACGTTATACGTTATATAGTAATAGTATATAACGTTATACGTTATATAGTAATATTATATAACGTTATGCGTTATATAGTAATAGTATATAACGTTATACGATAGTACGTAATGGTATATAACGTTATACGTGATATGGTAATAATATATAACGTTATACGCTATTACGTAATAGTATATAACGTTATACGTTAATACGTAATAGTATATATCGTTATACGTTATATAGTAATAGTATATAGCGATATACGTTATATAGTAATAGTATATAACGTTATACGTTAGTACGTAATAGTATATAACGTTATACGTTAATACGTAATAGTATATATCGTTATACGTTATATAGTAACAGTATATAACGTTATACGTTATATAGTAATAGTATATAACGTTATACGTTATATAGTAATATTATACAACGTTATGCGTTATATAGTAATAGTATATAACGTTATACGTTATATAGTAATAGAATATAACGTTATACGTTATATAGTAATAGTATATAACGCTATACGTTATATAGTAATTTTATATAACGTTATGTGTTATATAGTAATAGCATAGAACGTTATGCGTTATATAGTAATAGTATATAACGTTATACGATAGTATGGAATAGTATATATCGTTATACGTTATATAGTAATAGTATATAACGTTATACGTTATATAGTAATAGTATATAACCTTATGCGTTATATAGTAATATTATGTAACGTTATGCGTTATATAGTAATAGTATATAACGTTATACGTTATATAGTAATAGTATATAACGTTATGCGTTATATAGTAATAGTATATAACGTTATACGTTATATAGTAATAGTATATAACGTTATGCGTTATATAGTAATAGTATATAACGTTATACGATAGTACGGAATAGTATATATCGTTATACGTTATATAGTAATAGTATATAACGTTATACGTTATATAGTAATAGTATATAACGTTATACGTTATATAGTAATATTATATAACGTTATGCGTTATATAGTAATAGTATATAACGTTATACGTTATATAGTAATAGTATATAACGTTATACGTTATATAGTAATATTATATAACGTTATGCGTTATATAGTAATAGTATATAACGTTATACGATAGTACGGAATAGTATATATCGTTATACGTTATAAAGTAATAGTATATAACGTTATACGTTATATAGTAATAGTATATAACGTTATACGTTATATAGTAATAGTATATAACGTTATACGTTATATAGTAATAGTATATAACCTTATGCGTTATATAGTAATATTATGTAACGTTATGCGTTATATAGTAATAGTATATAACGTTATACGTTATATAGTAATAGTATATAACGTTATGCGTTATATAGTAATAGTATATAACGTTATACGTTATATAGTAATAGTATATAACGTTATGCGTTATATAGTAATAGTATATAACGTTATACGTTAATACGTAATAGTATATATCGTTATACGTTATATAGGAATAGTATATAACGTTATACGTTATATAGTAATAGTATATAACGTTATACGTTATATAGTAATAGTATATAACGTTATACGTTATATAGTAATAGTATATAACGTTATACGTTATATAGTAATAGTATATAACGTTATACGTTAGTACGTAATAATATACAACGTTATACGTGATACGGGAATACTATATAACATTATACGTTATTACGTAATATTATCTAACGTTATACGTTATTACGTAATAGTATACAACGTTATACGTGATATGGTAATACTATATAACGTTATACGCTATTACGTAATAGTATATAACGTTATACGTTAATACGTAGTAGTATATATCGTTATACGTTATATAGTAATAGTATATAACGTTATACGTTATATAGTAATAGTGTATAACGTTATACGTTATATAGTAATAGTATATAACGTTATACGTTATATAGTAATAGTATATAACGTTATACGTTATATAGTAATATTATATAACGTTATGCGTTATATAGTAATAGTATATAACGTTATACGATAGTACGTAATAGTATATATCGTTATACGTTATATAGTAATAGTATATAACGTTATACGTTATATAGTAATAGTATATAACGTTATACGTTATATCGTCATAGTATATAACGTTATACGTTATATAGTAATAGTATATAACGTTATACGTTATATAGTAATAGTATATAACGTTATACGTTAGTACGTAATAATATACAACGTTATACGTGATATGGCAATGCTATATAACGTTATACATTATTACGTAATAGTATATAACGTTATACGCTATTACGTAATAGTATACAACGTTATACGTGATATGGTAATACTATATAACGTTATACGTTAATACGTAATAGTATATATCGTTATACGTTATATAGTAATAGTATATAACGTTATACGTTATATAGTAATAGTATATAACGTTATACGTTATATAGTAATAGTATATAACGTTATACGTTATATAGTAATAGTATATAACGTTATACGTTAGAACGTAATAATATACAACGTTATACGTGATATGGCAATGCTATATAACGTTATACGTTATTACGTAATAGTATATAACGTTATACGTTATTACGTAATAGTATACAACGTTATACGTGATATGGTAATACTATATAACGTTATACGTTAATACGTAATAGTATATGTCGTTATACGTTATATAGTAATAGTATATAACGTTATACGTTATATAGTAATAGTATATAACGTTATACGTTATATAGTAATAGTATATAACGTTATACGTTATATCGTAATAGTATATAACGTTATATGTTATATAGTAATAGTATATAACGTTATACGTTATATAGTAATAGTATATAACGTTATACGTTAGTACGTAATAATATACAACGTTATACGTGATATGGCAATGCTATATAACGTTATACGTTATTACGTAATAGTATATAACGTTATACGCTATTACGTAATAGTATACAACGTTATACGTGATATGGTAATACTATATAACGTTATACGTTAATACGTAATAGTATATATCGTTATACGTTATATAGTAATAGTATATAACGTTATACGTTATATAGTAATAGTATATAACGTTATACGTTATATAGTAATAGTATATAACGTTATACGTTATATAGTAATAGTATATAACGTTATACGTTAGTACGTAATAATATACAACGTTATACGTGATACGGGAATACTATATAACATTATACGTTATTACGTAATATTATCTAACGTTATACGTTATTACGTAATAGTATACAACGTTATACGTGATATGGTAATACTATATAACGTTATACGCTATTACGTAATAGTATATAACGTTATACGTTAATACGTAATAGTATATATCGTTATACGTTATATAGTAATAGTATATAACGTTATGCGTTATATAGTAATAGTATATAACGTTATACGTTATATAGTAACAGTATATAACGTTATACGTTAAATAGTAATAGTATATAACGTTATACGTTATATAGTAATAGTATATAACGTTATACGTTAGTACGTAATAATATACAACGTTATACGTGATATGGCAATACTATATAATGTTATACGTTATTACGAAATAGTATATAACGTTATACGTTATATAGTAATATTATATAACGTTATGCGTTATATAGTAATAGTATATAACGTTATACGTTATATAGTAATAGTATATAACGTTATGCGTTATATAGTAATAGTATATAACGTTATACGATAGTACGGAATAGTATATATCGTTATACGTTATATAGTAATAGTATATAACGTTATACGTTATTACGTAATAGTATATAACGTTATACGTTATATAGTAATAGTATATAACGTTATACGTTATATCGTAATAGTATATAACGTTATACGTTATATAGTAATAGTATATAACGTTATACGTTAATACGTAATAGTATATAACGTTATACGTTATATAGTAATAGTATATAACGTTATACGTTATTACGTAATAGTATATAACGTTATACGTTATATAGTAATAGTATATAACGTTATACGTTATATAGTAATAGCATATAACGTTATACGTTATTACGTAATAGTATATAACGTTATACGTTATATAGTAATAGTATATAACGTTATACGTTATATAGTAATAGTATATAACGTTATACGTTAATACATAATAGTATATATCGTTATACCTTATATAGTAATAGTATATAACGTTATACGTTATGTAGTAATAGTATATAACGTTATACGTTATATAGTAATATTATATAACGTTATGCGTTATATAGTAATATTATATAACGTTATGCGTTATATAGTAATAGTATATAACGTTATACGTTATATAGTAATAGTATATAACGTTATACGTTATATAGTAATAGTATATAACGTTATACGTTATATAGTAATGGTATATAACGTTATACGTTATATAGTAATATTATATAACGTTATGCGTTATATAGTAATAGTATATAACGTTATACGTTATATAGTAATAGTATATAACGCTATACGTTATATAGTAATAGTATATAACGTTATACGTTATATAGTAATAGTATATAACGTTATACGTTATATAGTAATAGTATATAACGTTATACGTTATATAGTAATAGTATATAACGTTATACGTTAATACGTAATAGTATATATCGTTATACGTTATATAGTAATAGTATATAACGTTATACGTTATATAGTAATAGTATATAACGTTATACGTTATATAGTAATAGTATATAACGTTATACGTTATATAGTAATATTATATAACGTTATGCGTTATATAGTAATAGTATATAACGTTATACGTTATATAGTAATAGTATATAACGTTATACGTTATATAGTAATAGTATATAACGTTATGCGTTATATAGTAATAGTATGTCGGAGATGCAGAGACATCGAGCCTCTCTTTTGGAAGATTTCTCAATACTTGGGCTCGGGGTGACATAACTGGTCGCCGAACGTAGCCACGGTCACGGGATGAACGAAATGTTTTACAAAGGAGGTTCCAGTGTTAAGGGATACGCTGTATAAACAATCAAGTCTTGATCAGGAGCAATGCTGGTTTATGTGGAACTGCCTAGTTACGGCGCTTGGGAATTTGTTGATATTCCCGATCGATATGTATTTGATATATGTAACTGTATCTGTCTTTTATTTTGCAATCTCCTTGGAGAGTTTACTGTCATCGTCTTGGAGTCAGTCTTAGAGAAACCCTGTGCCAGAGTGAACGTGTCAGTGTGCTATCAAAAATATATTAAAACGTACAGAAAGTATCCCGTTGACCGTGGATTCGTTACAGAACCCAAGAATATTATTTAAAGCATTTGTTTACTTATTGTTTGTTATCTTAGTTAACCGATAAACTAATTATTTATCAAAGTTTGTAAAGAAATATAATTTTATGTAAATACAACCTTTATTGAACATCATGATGGCAAATGCTAACGAAGAATCGTCTCGCGCTCCAAATCCAAGCGACAATTCGACATATATAATAATTCGACATATATTCGACATATATTCGTTATACGTTATATAGTAATAGTATATAACGTTATGCGTTATGTAGTAATAGTATATAACGTTATACGTTATATAGTAATAGTATATAACGTTATACGTTATATAGTAATAGTATATAACGTTATACGTTATATAGTAATAGTATATAATTTTATACGTTATATAGTAATAGTATATAACGTTATACGTCAATACGTAATAGTATATAACGTTATACGTTATATAGTAATAGTATATAACGTTATACGTTATATAGTAATAGTATATAACGTTATACGTTATATAGTAATAGTATATAACGTTATACGTTATATAGTAATATTATATAACGTTATGCGTTATATAGTAATAGTATATAACGTTATACGTTATATAGTAATAGTATATAACGTTATACGTTATATAGTAATATTATATAACGTTATGCGTTATATAGTAATAGTATATAACGTTATACGATAGTACGTAATGGTATATAACGTTATACGTGATATGGTAATAATATATAACGTTATACGCTATTACGTAATAGTATATAACGTTATACGTTAATACGTAATAGTATATATCGTTATACGTTATATAGTAATAGTATATAGCGATATACGTTATATAGTAATAGTATATAACGTTATACGTTAGTACGTAATAGTATATAACGTTATACGTTAATACGTAATAGTATATATCGTTATACGTTATATAGTAACAGTATATAACGTTATACGTTATATAGTAATAGTATATAACGTTATACGTTATATAGTAATATTATACAACGTTATGCGTTATATAGTAATAGTATATAACGTTATACGTTATATAGTAATAGAATATAACGTTATACGTTATATAGTAATAGTATATAACGCTATACGTTATATAGTAATTTTATATAACGTTATGTGTTATATAGTAATAGCATAGAACGTTATGCGTTATATAGTAATAGTATATAACGTTATACGATAGTATGGAATAGTATATATCGTTATACGTTATATAGTAATAGTATATAACGTTATACGTTATATAGTAATAGTATATAACCTTATGCGTTATATAGTAATATTATGTAACGTTATGCGTTATATAGTAATAGTATATAACGTTATACGTTATATAGTAATAGTATATAACGTTATGCGTTATATAGTAATAGTATATAACGTTATACGTTATATAGTAATAGTATATAACGTTATGCGTTATATAGTAATAGTATATAACGTTATACGATAGTACGGAATAGTATATATCGTTATACGTTATAAAGTAATAGTATATAACGTTATACGTTATATAGTAATAGTATATAACGTTATACGTTATATAGTAATAGTATATAACGTTATACGTTATATAGTAATATTATATAACGTTATGCGTTATATAGTAATAGTATATAACGTTATACGTTATATAGTAATAGTATATAACGTTATTCGTTAGTACGTAATAATATACAACGTTATACGTGATATGGTAATACTATATAACGTTATACGTTAATACGTAATAGTATATATCGTTATACGTTATATAGGAATAGTATATAACGTTATACGTTATATAGTAATAGTATATAACGTTATACGTTATATAGTAATAGTATATAACGTTATACGTTATATAGTAATAGTATATAACGTTATACGTTAGTACGTAATAATATACAACGTTATACGTGATATGGTAATACTATATAACGTTATACGTTAATACGTAATAGTATATATCGTTATACGTTATATAGTAATAGTATATAACGTTATACGTTATATAGTAATAGTATATAACGTTATACGTTAGTACGTAATAATATACAACGTTATACGTGATATGGTAATACTATATAACGTTATACGTTAATACGTAATAGTATATATCGTTATACGTTATATAGGAATAGTATATAGCGGTATACGTTATATAGTAATAGTATATAACGTTATACTTTATATAGTAATAGTATATAACGTTATACGTTGTATAGTAATAGTATATAACGTTATGCGTTATATAGTAATAGTATGTCGGAGATGCAGAGACATCGAGCCTCTCTTTTGGAAGATTTCTCAATACTTGGGCTCGGGGTGACATAACTGGTCGCCGAACGTAGCCACGGTCACGGGATGAACGAAATGTTTAACAAAGGAGGTTCCAGTGTTAAGGGATACGCTGTATAAGCAATCAAGTCTTGATCAGGAGCAATGCTGGTTTATGTGGAACTGCCTAGTTACGGCGCTTGGGAATTTGTTGATATTCCCGATCGATATGTATTTGATATATGTAACTGTATCTGTCTTTTATTTTGCAATCTCCTTGGAGAGTTTACTGTCATCGTCTTGGAGTCAGTCTTAGAGAAACCCTGTGCCAGAGTGAACATGTCAGTGTGCTATCAAAAATATATTAAAACGTACAGAAAGTATCCTGTTGACCGTGGATTCGTTACAGAACCCAAGAATATTATTTAAAGCATTTGTTTACTTATTGTTTGTTATCTCAGTTAACCGATAAACTAATTATTTATCAAAGTTTGTAAAAAAATATAATTTTATGTAAATACAACCTTTATTGAACATCATGATGGCAAATGCTAACGAAGAATCGTCTCGCGCTCGAAATCCAAGCGACAATTCGACATATATAATAATTCGACATATATTCGACATATATTCGTTATACGTTATATAGTAATAGTATATAACGTTATGCGTTATGTAGTAATAGTATATAACGTTATACGTTATATAGTAATAGTATATTACGTTATACGTTATATAGTAATAGTATATAACGCTATACGTTATATAGTAATAGTATATAACGTTATACGTTATATAGTAATATTATATAACGTTATGCGTTATATAGTAATAGTATATAACGTTATACGATAGTACGTAATGATATATAACGTTATACGTGATATGGTAATAATATATAACGTTATACGCTATTACGTAATAGTATATAATGTTATACGTTAATACGTAATAGTATATATCGTTATACGTTATATAGTAATAGTATATAGCGATATACGTTATATAGTAATAGTATATAGCGATATACGTTATATAGTAATAGTATATAACGTTATACGTTAGTACGTAATAGTATATAACGTTATACGTTAATACGTAATAGTATATATCGTTATACGTTATATAGTAACAGTATATAACGTTATACGTTATATAGTAATAGTATATAACGTTATACGTTATATAGTAATATTATATAACGTTATGCGTTATATAGTAATAGTATATAACGTTATACGTTATATAGTAACAGTATATAACGTTATACGTTAAATAGTAATAGTATATAACGTTATACGTTATATAGTAATAGTATATAACGTTATACGTTAGTACGTAATAATATACAACGTTATACGTGATATGGCAATACTATATAATGTTATACGTTATTACGAAATAGTATATAACGTTATACGTTATATAGTAATATTATATAACGTTATGCGTTATATAGTAATAGTATATAACGTTATACGTTATATAGTAATAGTATATAACGTTATGCGTTATATAGTAATAGTATATAACGTTATACGATAGTACGGAATAGTATATATCGTTATACGTTATATAGTAATAGTATATAACGTTATACGTTATATAGTAATAGTATATAACGTTCTACGTTATATAGTAATAGTATATAACGTTATACGTTATATAGTAATAGTATATAACGTTATACGTTAGTACGTAATAATAAACAACGTTATACGTGATATGGCAATACTATGTAACATTATACGTTATTACGTAATAGTATCTAACGTTATACGTTATTACGTAATAGTATACAACGTTATACGTGATATGGTAATACTATATAACGTTATACGCTATTACGTAATAGTATATAACGTTATACGTTAATACGTAGTAGTATATATCGTTATACGTTATATAGTAATAGTATATAACGTTATACGTTATATAGTAATAGTGTATAACGTTATACGTTATATAGTAATAGTATATAACGTTATACGTTATATAGTAATAGTATATAACGTTATACGTTATATAGTAATATTATATAACGTTATGCGTTATATAGTAATAGTATATAACGTTATACGATAGTACGTAATAGTATATATCGTTATACGTTATATAGTAATAGTATATAACGTTATACGTTATATAGTAATAGTATATAACGTTATACGTTATATCGTAATAGTATATAACGTTATACGTTATATAGTAATAGTATATAACGTTATACGTTATATAGTAATAGTATATAACGTTATACGTTAGTACGTAATAATATACAACGTTATACGTGATATGGCAATGCTATATAACGTTATACATTATTACGTAATAGTATATAACGTTATACGCTATTACGTAATAGTATACAACGTTATACGTGATATGGTAATACTATATAACGTTATACGTTAATACGTAATAGTATATATCGTTATACGTTATATAGTAATAGTATATAACGTTATACGTTATATAGTAATAGTATATAACGTTATACGTTATATAGTAATAGTATATAACGTTATACGTTAGAACGTAATAATATACAACGTTATACGTGATATGGCAATGCTATATAACGTTATACGTTATTACGTAATAGTATATAACGTTATACGTTATTACGTAATAGTATACAACGTTATACGTGATATGGTAATACTATATAACGTTATACGTTAATACGTAATAGTATATGTCGTTATACGTTATATAGTAATAGTATATAACGTTATACGTTATATAGTAATAGTATATAACGTTATACGTTATATAGTAATAGTATATAACGTTATACGTTATATCGTAATAGTATATAACGTTATATGTTATATAGTAATAGTATATAACGTTATACGTTATATAGTAATAGTATATAACGTTATACGTTAGTACGTAATAATATACAACGTTATTCGTGATATGGCAATGCTATATAACGTTATACGTTATTACGTAATAGTATATAACGTTATACGCTATTACGTAATAGTATACAACGTTATACGTGATATGGTAATACTATATAACGTTATACGTTAATACGTAATAGTATATATCGTTATACGTTATATAGTAATAGTATATAACGTTATACGTTATATAGTAATAGTATATAACGTTATACGTTATATAGTAATAGTATATAACGTTATACGTTATATAGTAATAGTATATAACGTTATACGTTAGTACGTAATAATATACAACGTTATACGTGATACGGGAATACTATATAACATTATACGTTATTACGTAATATTATCTAACGTTATACGTTATTACGTAATAGTATACAACGTTATACGTGATATGGTAATACTATATAACGTTATACGCTATTACGTAATAGTATATAACGTTATACGTTAATACGTAATAGTATATATCGTTATACGTTATATAGTAATAGTATATAACGTTATGCGTTATATAGTAATAGTATATAACGTTATACGTTATATAGTAACAGTATATAACGTTATACGTTAAATAGTAATAGTATATAACGTTATACGTTATATAGTAATAGTATATAACGTTATACGTTAGTACGTAATAATATACAACGTTATACGTGATATGGCAATACTATATAATGTTATACGTTATTACGAAATAGTATATAACGTTATACGTTATATAGTAATATTATATAACGTTATGCGTTATATAGTAATAGTATATAACGTTATACGTTATATAGTAATAGTATATAACGTTATGCGTTATATAGTAATAGTATATAACGTTATACGATAGTACGGAATAGTATATATCGTTATACGTTATATAGTAATAGTATATAACGTTATACGTTATATAGTAATAGTATATAAAGTTCTACGTTATATAGTAATAGTATATAACGTTATACGTTATATAGTAATAGTATATAACGTTATACGTTAGTACGTAATAATAAACAACGTTATACGTGATATGGCAATACTATGTAACATTATACGTTATTACGTAATAGTATCTAACGTTATACGTTATTACGTAATAGTATACAACGTTATACGTGATATGGTAATACTATATAACGTTATACGCTATTACGTAATAGTATATAACGTTATACGTTAATACGTAGTAGTATATATCGTTATACGTTATATAGTAATAGTATATAACGTTATACGTTATATAGTAATAGTGTATAACGTTATACGTTATATAGTAATAGTATATAACGTTATACGTTATATAGTAATAGTATATAACGTTATACGTTATATAGTAATATTATATAACGTTATGCGTTATATAGTAATAGTATATAACGTTATACGATAGTACGTAATAGTATATATCGTTATACGTTATATAGTAATAGTATATAACGTTATACGTTATATAGTAATAGTATATAACGTTATACGTTATATCGTAATAGTATATAACGTTATACGTTATATAGTAATAGTATATAACGTTATACGTTATATAGTAATAGTATATAACGTTATACGTTAGTACGTAATAATATACAACGTTATACGTGATATGGCAATGCTATATAACGTTATACATTATTACGTAATAGTATATAACGTTATACGCTATTACGTAATAGTATACAACGTTATACGTGATATGGAAATACTATATAACGTTATACGTTAATACGTAATAGTATATATCGTTATACGTTATATAGTAATAGTATATAACGTTATACGTTATATAGTAATAGTATATAACGTTATACGTTATATAGTAATAGTATATAACGTTATACGTTAGAACGTAATAATATACAACGTTATACGTGATATGGCAATGCTATATAACGTTATACGTTATTACGTAATAGTATATAACGTTATACGTTATTACGTAATAGTATACAACGTTATACGTGATATGGTAATACTATATAACGTTATACGTTAATACGTAATAGTATATGTCGTTATACGTTATATAGTAATAGTATATAACGTTATACGTTATATAGTAATAGTATATAACGTTATACGTTATATAGTAATAGTATATAACGTTATACGTTATATCGTAATAGTATATAACGTTATATGTTATATAGTAATAGTATATAACGTTATACGTTATATAGTAATAGTATATAACGTTATACGTTAGTACGTAATAATATACAACGTTATACGTGATATGGCAATGCTATATAACGTTATACGTTATTACGTAATAGTATATAACGTTATACGCTATTACGTAATAGTATACAACGTTATACGTGATATGGTAATACTATATAACGTTATACGTTAATACGTAATAGTATATATCGTTATACGTTATATAGTAATAGTATATAACGTTATACGTTATATAGTAATAGTATATAACGTTATACGTTATATAGTAATAGTATATAACGTTATACGTTATATAGTAATAGTATATAACGTTATACGTTAGTACGTAATAATATACAACGTTATACGTGATACGGGAATACTATATAACATTGTACGTTATTACGTAATATTATCTAACGATATACGTTATTACGTAATAGTATACAACGTTATACGTGATATGGTAATACTATATAACGTTATACGATATTACGTAATAGTATATAACGTTATACGTTAATACGTAATAGTATATATCGTTATACGTTATATAGTAGTAGTATATAACGTTATACGTTATATAGTAATAGTGTATAACGTTATACGTTATATAGTAATAGTATATAACGTTATACGTTATATAGTAATAGTATATAACGTTATACGTTATATAGTAATATTATATAACGTTATGCGTTATATAGTAATAGTATATAACGTTATACGATAGTACGTAATAGTATATATCGTTATACGTTATATAGTAATAGTATATAACGTTATACGTTATATAGTAATAGTATATAACGTTATACGTTATATCGTAATAGTATATAACGTTATACGTTATATAGTAATAGTATATAACGTTATACGTTATATAGTAATAGTATATAACGTTATACGTTAGTACGTAATAATATACAACGTTATACGTGATATGGCAATGCTATATAACGTTATACATTATTACGTAATAGTATATAACGTTATACGCTATTACGTAATAGTATACAACGTTATACGTGATATGGAAATACTATATAACGTTATACGTTAATACGTAATAGTATATATCGTTATACGTTATATAGTAATAGTATATAACGTTATACGTTATATAGTAATAGTATATAACGTTATACGTTATATAGTAATAGTATATAACGTTATACGTTAGAACGTAATAATATACAACGTTATACGTGATATGGCAATGCTATATAACGTTATACGTTATTACGTAATAGTATATAACGTTATACGTTATTACGTAATAGTATACAACGTTATACGTGATATGGTAATACTATATAACGTTATACGTTAATACGTAATAGTATATGTCGTTATACGTTATATAGTAATAGTATATAACGTTATACGTTATATAGTAATAGTATATAACGTTATACGTTATATAGTAATAGTATATAACGTTATACGTTATATCGTAATAGTATATAACGTTATATGTTATATAGTAATAGTATATAACGTTATACGTTATATAGTAATAGTATATAACGTTATACGTTAGTACGTAATAATATACAACGTTATACGTGATATGGCAATGCTATATAACGTTATACGTTATTACGTAATAGTATATAACGTTATACGCTATTACGTAATAGTATACAACGTTATACGTGATATGGTAATACTATATAACGTTATACGTTAATACGTAATAGTATATATCGTTATACGTTATATAGTAATAGTATATAACGTTATACGTTATATAGTAATAGTATATAACGTTATACGTTATATAGTAATAGTATATAACGTTATACGTTATATAGTAATAGTATATAACGTTATACGTTAGTACGTAATAATATACAACGTTATACGTGATACGGGAATACTATATAACATTATACGTTATTACGTAATATTATCTAACGATATACGTTATTACGTAATAGTATACAACGTTATACGTGATATGGTAATACTATATAACGTTATACGCTATTACGTAATAGTATATAACGTTATACGTTAATACGTAATAGTATATATCGTTATACGTTATATAGTAGTAGTATATAACGTTATACGTTATATAGTAATAGTGTATAACGTTATACGTTATATAGTAATAGTATATAACGTTATACGTTATATGGTAATACTACACAACGTTATACGTTATATAGTAATAGTATATAACGTTATACGTTATATAGTAATAGTATATAACGCTATACGTTATATAGTAATATTATATAACGTTATGCGTTATATAGTAATAGTATATAACGTTATACGTTATATAGTAATAGTATATAACGTTATACGATAGTACGTAATAGTATATAACGTTATACGTGATATGGTAATACTATATAACGTTATACGCTACTACGTAATAGTATATAACGTTATACGTTATATAGTACTAGTATATAACGTTATACGTTATAGAGTAATAGTATATAACGTTATACGTTATATAGTAATAGTATATAACGTTATACGATAGTACGTAATAGTATATAACGTTATACGTGATATGGTAATACTATATAACGTTATACGCTATTACGTAATAGTATATAACGTTATACGTTAATACGTAATAGTATATATCGTTATACGTTATATAGTAATAGTATATAGCGATATACGATAGTACGTAATAGTATATAACGTTATACGTGATATGGTAATACTATATAACGTTATACGCTATTACGTAATAGTATATAACGTTATACGTTATATAGTAATAGTATATAACGTTATACGTTATATAGTAATAGTATATAACGTTATACGTTATATAGTAATATTATATAACGTTATGCGTTATATAGTAGTAGTATATAACGTTATACGTTATATAGTAATATTATATAACGTTATGCGTTATATAGTAATAGTATATAACGTTATACGATAGTACGTAATAGTATATAACGTTATACGTGATATGGTAATACTATATAACGTTATATACTATTACGTAATAGTATATAACGTTATACGTGATATGGTAATACTATATAACGTTATACGCTATTACGTAATAGTATATAACGTTATACGTTAATACGTAATAGTATATATCGTTATACGTTATATAGTAATAGTATATAGCGATATACGTTATATAGTAATAGTATATAACGTTATACGTTATATAGTAATAGTATATAACGTTATACGTTAGTACGTAATAATATACAACGTTATACGTGATATGGCAATGCTATATAACGTTATACGTTATTACGTAATAGTATATAACGTTATACGCTATTACGTAATAGTATACAACGTTATACGTGATATGGTAATACTATATAACGTTATACGTTAATACGTAATAGTATATATCGTTATACGTTATATAGTATTAGTATATAACGTTATACGTTATATAGTAATAGTATATAACGTTATACGTTAGTACGTAATAATATACAACGTTATACGTGATATGGTAATACTATATAGCGTTATACGCTATTACGTAATAGTATATAACGTTATACGTTAATACGTAATAGTATATATCGTTATACGTTATATAGTAATAGTATATAGCGATATACGTTATATAGTAATAGTATATAACGTTATACGTTATATAGTAATAGTATATAACGTTATACGTTAGTACGTAATAATATACAACGTTATACGTGATATGGCAATGCTATATAACGTTATACGTTATTACGTAATAGTATATAACGTTATACGCTATTACGTAATAGTATACAACGTTATACGTGATATGGTAATACTATATAACGTTATACGTTAATACGTAATAGTATATATCGTTATACGTTATATAGTAATAGTATATAACGTTATACGTTATATAGTAATAGTATATAACGTTATACGTTATATAGTAATAGTATATAACGTTATACGTTATATAGTAATAGTATATAACGTTATACGTTAGTACGTAATAATATACAATGTTATACGTGATATGGCAATACTATATAACGTTATACGTTATTACGTAATAGTATATAACGTTATACGTTAGTTCGTAATAATATACAACGTTATACGTGATATGGCAATACTATATAACGTTATACGTTATTACGTAATAGTATATAACGTTATACGTTATTACGTAATAGTATACAACGTTATACGTGATATGGTAAAACTATATAGCGTTATACGTTAATACGTAATAGTATATATCGTTATAGGTTATATAGTAATAGTATATAACGTTATACGTTATATAGTAAGATTATATAACGTTATGCGTTATATAGTAATAGTATATAACGTTATACGTTATATAGTAATAGTATATAACGTTATACGTTAGTTCGTAATAATATACAACGTTATACGTGATATGGCAATACTATATAACGTTATACGTTATTACGTAATAGTATATAACGTTATACGTTAATACGTAATAGTATACAACGTTATACGTGATATGGTAAAACTATATAGCGTTATACGTTAATACGTAATAGTATATATCGTTATAGGTTATATAGTAATAGTATATAACGTTATACGTTATATAGTAAGATTATATAACGTTATGCGTTATATAGTAATAGTATATAACGTTATACGTTATATAGTAATAGTATATAACGTTATGCGTTATATAGTAATAGTATATAACGTTATACGATAGTACGGAATAGTATATATCGTTATACGTTATATAGTAATAGTATATAACGTTATACGTTATATAGTAATAGTATATAACGTTCTACGTTATATAGTAATAGTATATAACGTTATACGTTATATAGTAATAGTATATAACGTTATACGTTATATAGTAATAGTATATAACGTTATACGTTAGTACGTAATAATATACAACGTTATACGTGATACGGGAATACTATATAACATTATACGTTATTACGTAATATTATCTAACGTTATACGTTATTACGTAATAGTATGCAACGTTATACGTGATATGGTAATACTATATAACGTTATACGCTATTACGTAATAGTATATAACGTTATACGTTAATACGTAATAGTATATATCGTTATACGTTATATAGTAGTAGTATATAACGTTATACGTTATATAGTAATAGTGTATAACGTTATACGTTATATAGTAATAGTATATAACGTTATACGTTATATGGTAATACTATACAACGTTATACGTTATATAGTAATAGTATATAACGTTATACGTTATATAGTAATAGTATATAACGCTATACGTTATATAGTAATATTATATAACGTTATGCGTTATATAGTAATAGTATATAACGTTATACGTTATATAGTAATAGTATATAACGTTATGCGTTATATAGTAATAGTATGTCGGAGATGCAGAGACATCGAGCCTTTCTTTTGGAAGATTTCTCAATACTTGGGCTCGGGGTGACATAACTGGTCGCCGAACGTAGCCACGGTCACGGGATGAACGAAATGTTTTACAAAGGAGGTTCCAGTGTTAAGGGATACGCTGTATAAACAATCAAGTCTTGATCAGGAGCAATGCTGGTTTATGTGGAACTGCCTAGTTACGGCGCTTGGGAATTTGTTGATATTACCGATCGATATGTATTTGATATATGTAACTGTATCTGTCTTTTATTTTGCAATCTCCTTGGAGAGTTTACTGTCATCGTCTTGGAGTCAGTCTTAGAGAAACCCTGTGCCAGAGTGAACGTGTCAGTGTGCTATCAAAAATATATTAAAACGTACAGAAAGTATCCCGTTGACCGTGGATTCGTTACAGAACCCAAGAATATTATTTAAAGCATTTGTTTACTTATTGTTTGTTATCTTAGTTAACCGATAAACTAATTATTTATCAATCTTTGTAAAGAAATATAATTTTATGTAAATACAACCTTTATTGAACATCATGATGGCAAATGCTAACGAAGAATCGTCTCGCGCTCGAAATCCAAGCGACAATTCGACATATATAATAATTCGACATATATTCGACATATATTCGTTATACGTTATATAGTAATAGTATATAACGTTATGCGTTATATAGTAATAGTATATAACGTTATACGTTATATAGTAATAGTATATAACGTTATACGTTATATAGTAATAGTATATAACGTTATACGTTATAGAGTAATAGTATATAACGTTATACGTTATATAGTAATAGTATATAACTTTATACGATAGTACGTAATAGTATATAACGTTATACGTTATATAGTAATAGTATATAACGTTATACGTTATAGAGTAATAGTATATAACGTTATACGTTATATAGTAATAGTATATAACTTTATACGATAGTACGTAATAGTATATAACGTTATACGTTAATACGTAATAGTATATATCGTTATACGTTATATAGTAATAGTATATAGCGATATACGTTATATAGTAATAGTATATAACGTTATACGTTAGTACGTAATAGTATATAACGTTATACGTTAATACGTAATAGTATATATCGTTATACGTTATATAGTAACAGTATATAACGTTATACGTTATATAGTAATAGTATATAACGTTATACGTTATTACGTAATAGTATACAACGTTATACGTGATATGGTAAAACTATATAACGTTATGCGTTATATAGTAATATTATATAACGGTATGCGTTATATAGTAATAGTATATAACGTTATGCGTTATATAGTAATAGTATATAACGTTATACGTTATATAGTAATACTATATAACGTTATACGTTATATAGTATAGGTATATAACGTTATACGTTATATAGTAATACTATATAACGTTATACGTTATATAGTAATATTATATAACGTTATGCGTTATATAGTAATAGTATATAACGTTATACGTTATATAGTAATAGTATATAGCGATATACGTTATATAGTAATAGTATATAACGTTATACGTTATTACGTAATAGTATATAACGTTATGCGTTATATAGTAATAGTATATAACGTTATACGTTATATAGTAATAGTATATAGCGATATACGTTATATAGTAATAGTATATAACGTTATACGTTAGTACGTAATAGTATATAACGTTATACGTTATATGGTAATACTATACAACGTTATACGTTATATAGTAATATTATATAACGTTATGCGTTATATAGTAATAGTATATAACGTTATACGTTATTACGTAATAGTATACAACGTTATACGTGATATGGTAAAACTATATAACGTTATACGTTAATACGTAATACTATATATCGTTATACGTTATATAGTAATAGTATATAACGTTATACGTTATATAGTAATAGTATATAACGTTATACGTTATATAGTATAAGTATATAACGTTATACGTTATATAGTAATAGTATATAACGTTATACGTTATATAGTAATAGTATATAACGTTATACGATAGTACGTAATAGTATATAACGTTATACATGATATGGTAATACTATATAACGTTATACGCTATTACGTAATAGTATATAACGTTATACGTTAATACGTAATAGTATATATCGTTATACGTTATATAGTAATAGTATATAGCGATATACGTTATATAGTAATAGTATATAACGTTATACGTTATACAGTATAGGTATATAACGTTATACGTTATATAGTAATACTATATAACGTTATACGCTATTACGTAATAGTATATAACGTTATACGTTAATACGTAATAGTATATATCGTTATACGTAATATAGTAATAGTATATAGCGATATACGTTATATAGTAATAGTATATAACGTTATACGTTAGTACGTAATAGTATATAACGTTATAGGTTATATGGTAATACTATACAACGTTATACGTTATATAGTAATATTATATAACGTTATGCGTTATATAGTAATAGTATATAACGTTATACGATAGTACGTAATGGTATATAACGTTATACGTGATATGGTAATACTATATAACGTTATACGCTATTACGTAATAGTATATAACGTTATACGTTAATACGTAATAGTATATATCGTTATACGTTATATAGTAATAGTATATAGCGATATACGTTATATAGTAATAGTATATAACGTTATACGTTATACAGTATAAGTATATAACGTTATACGTTATATAGTAATAGTATATAACGTTATACGTTATATAGTAATAGTATATAACGTTATACGTTATATAGTATAGGTATATAACGTTATACGTTAAATAGTAATAGTATATAACGTTATACGTTATATAGTAATATTATATAACGTTATGCGTTATATAGTAATAGTATACAACGTTATACGATAGTACGTAATCGTATATAACGTTATACGTGATATGGTAATACTATATAACGTTATACGCTATTACGTAATAGTATATAACGTTATACGTTAATACGTAATAGTATATATCGTTATACGTTATATAGTAATAGTATATAGCGATATACGTTATATAGTAATAGTATATAACGTTATACGTTAGTACGTAATAATATACAACGTTATACGTGATATGGTAATACTATATAACGTTATACGCTATTACGTAATAGTATATAACGTTATACGTTAATACGTAATAGTATATATCGTTATACGTTATATAGTAATAGTATATAGCGATATACGTTATATAGTAATAGTATATAACGTTATACGTTATATAGTAATAGTATATAACGTTATACGTTATATAGTAATATTATATAACGTTATGCGTTATATAGTTATAGTATATAACGTTTACGTTATATAGTAATAGCATATAACGTTATACGCTATATAGTAATAGTATATAACGTTATACGTTATATAGTAATAGTATATAACGTTATACGTTAGTACGTAATAATATACAACGTTATACGTGATATGGCAATACTATATAACGTTATACGTTATTACGTAATAGTATATAACGTTATACGTTATTACGTAATAGTATACAACGTTATACGTGATATGGTAAAACTATATAGCGTTATACGTTAATACGTAATAGTATATATCGTTATACGTTATATAGTAATAGTATATAACGTTATACGTTATATAGTAATATTATATAACGTTATGCGTTATATAGTAATAGTATATAACGTTATACGTTATATAGTAATAGTATATAACGTTATGCGTTATATAGTAATAGTATATAACGTTATACGATAGTACGGAATAGTATATATCGTTATACGTTATATAGTAATAGTATATAACGTTATACGTTATATAGTAATAGTATATAACGTTCTACGTTATATAGTAATAGTATATAACGTTATACGTTATATGGTAATACTATACAACGTTATACGTTATATAGTAATAGTATAGAACGCTATACGTTATATAGTAATAGTATATAACGTTATACGTTATATAGTAATATTATATAACGTTATGCGTTATATAGTAATAGTATATAACGTTATACGTTATATAGTAATAGTATATAACGTTATACGTTAGTACGTAATAATATACAACGTTATACGTGATACGGGAATACTATATACCATTGTACGTTATTACGTAACAGTATCTAACGTTATACGTTATTACGTAATAGTATACAACGTTATACGTGATATGGTAATACTATATAACGTTATACGTTAGTACGTAATAATATACAACTTTATACGTGATATGGTAATACTATATAACGTTATACGCTATTACGTAATAGTATATAACGTTATACGTTAATACGTAATAGTATATATCGTTATACGTTATATAGTAGTAGTATATAACGTTATACGTTATATAGTAATAGTGTATAACGTTATACGTTATATAGTAATAGTATATAACGTTATACGTTATATGGTAATACTATACAACGTTATACGTTATATAGTAATAGTATAGAACGCTATACGTTATATAGTAATAGTATATAACGTTATACGTTATATAGTAATAGTATATAACGCTATACGTTATATAGTAATATTATATAACGTTATGCGTTATATAGTAATAGTATATAACGTTATACGTTATATAGTATTAGTATATAACGTTATGCGTTATATAGTAATAGTATGTTGGAGATGCAGAGACATCGAGCCTCTCTTTTGGAAGATTTCTCAATACTTGGGCTCGGGGTGACATAACTGGTCGCCGAACGTAGCCACGGTCACGGGATGAACGAAATGTTTTACAAAGGAGGTTCCAGTGTTAAGGGATACGCTGTATAAACAATCAAGTCTTGATCAGGAGCAATGCTGGTTTATGTGGAACTGCCTAGTTACGGCGCTTGGGCATTTGTTGATATTCCCGATCGATGTGTATTTGATATATGTAACTGTATCTGTCTTTTATTTTGCAATCTCCTTGGAGAGTTTACTGTCATCGTCTTGGAGTCAGTCTTAGAGAAACCCTGTGCCAGAGTGAACGTGTCAGTGTGCTATCAAAAATATATTAAAACGTACAGAAAGTATCCCGTTGACCGTGGATTCGTTACAGAACCCAAGAATATTATTTAAAGCATTTGTTTACTTATTGTTTGTTATCTTAGTTAACCGATAAACTAATTATTTATCAATCTTTGTAAAGAAATATAATTTTATGTAAATACAACCTTTATTGAACATCATGATGGCAAATGCTAACGAAGAATCGTCTCGCGCTCGAAATCCAAGCGACAATTCGACATATATAATAATTCGACATATATTCGACATATATTCGTTATACGTTATATAGTGATAGTATATAACTTTATACGATAGTACGTAATAGTATATAACGTTATACGTTAATACGTAATAGTATATATCGTTATACGTTATATAGTAATAGTATATAGCGATATACGTTATATAGTAATAGTATATAACGTTATACGTTAGTACGTAATAGTATATAACGTTATACGTTATATGGTAATACTATACAACGTTATACGTTATATAGTAATATTATATAACGTTATGCGTTATATAGTAATAGTATATAACGTTATACGATAGTACGTAATGGTATATAACGTTATACGTGATATGGTAATACTATATAACGTTATACGCTATTACGTAATAGTATATAACGTTATACGTTAATACGTAATAGTATATATCGTTATACGTTATATAGTAATAGTATATAGCGATATACGTTATATAGTAATAGTATATAACGTTATACGTTAGTACGTAATAGTATATAACGTTATACGTTAATACGTAATAGTATATATCGTTATACGTTATATAGTAACAGTATATAACGTTATACGTTATATAGTAATAGTATATAACGTTATACGTTATATAGTATAAGTATATAACGTTATACGTTATATAGTAATAGTATATAACGTTATACGTTATATAGTATAGGTATATAACGTTATACGTTATATACTATTACTATATAACGTATAACGTTATATAGTAATATTATATAACGTTATGCGTTATATAGTAATAGTATATAACGTTATACGTTATATAGTAATAGTATATAGCGATATACGTTATATAGTAATAGTATATAACGTTATACGTTAGTACGTAATAGTATATAACGTTATGCGTTATATAGTAATAGTATATAACGTTATACGTTATATAGTAATAGTATATAGCGATATACGTTATATAGTAATAGTATATAACGTTATACGTTAGTACGTAATAGTATATAACGTTATACGTTATATGGTAATACTATACAACGTTATACGTTATATAGTAATATTATATAACGTTATGCGTTATATAGTAATAGTATATAACGTTATACGTTATTACGTAATAGTATACAACGTTATACGTGATATGGTAAAACTATATAACGTTATACGTTAATACGTAATAGTATATATCGTTATACGTTATATAGTAATAGTATATAACGTTATACGTTATATAGTAATAGTATATAACGTTATACGTTATATAGTATAAGTATATAACGTTATACGTTATATAGTAATAGTATATAACGTTATACGTTATATAGTAATAGTATATAACGTTATACGATAGTACGTAATAGTATATAACGTTATACATGATATGGTAATACTATATAACGTTATACGCTATTACGTAATAGTATATAACGTTATACGTTAATACGTAATAGTATATATCGTTATACGTTATATAGTAATAGTATATAGCGATATACGTTATATAGTAATAGTATATAACGTTATACGTTAGTACGTAATAGTATATAACGTTATACGTTATATGGTAATACTATACAACGTTATACGTTATATAGTAATATTATATAACGTTATGCGTTATATAGTAATAGTATATAACGTTATACGATAGTACGTAATGGTATATAACTTTATACGTGATATGGTAATACTATATAACGTTATACGCTATTACGTAATAGTATATAACGTTATACGTTAATACGTAATAATATATATCGTTATACGTTATATAGTAATAGTATATAACGTTATACGTTAGTACGTAATAATATACAACGTTATACGTGATATGGCAATACTATATAACGTTATAAGTTATTACGTAATAGTATATAACGTTATACGTTAATACGTAATAGTATATATCGTTATACGTTATATAGTAACAGTATATAACGTTATACGTTATATAGTAATCGTATATAACGTTATACGTTAGTACGTAATAATATACAACGTTATACGTGATATGGCAATACTATATAACGTTATAAGTTATTACGTAATAGTATATAACGTTATACGTTAATACGTAATAGTATATATCGTTATACGTTATATAGTAATAGTATACAACGTTATACGTGATATGGTAAAACTATATAACGTTATACGTTAATACGTAATAGTATATATCGTTATACGTTATATAGTAATAGTATATAACGTTATACGTTATATAGTAATATTATATAACGTTATGCGTTATATAGTAATAGTATATAACGTTATACGATAGTACGTAATGGTATATAACGTTATACGTGATATGGTAATACTATATAACGTTATACGCTATTACGTAATAGTATATAACGTTATACGTTAATACGTAATAGTATATATCGTTATACGTTATATAGTAATAGTATATACCGATATACGTTATATAGTAATAGTATATAACGTTACACGTTAGTACGTAATAGTATATAACGTTATACGTTAATACGTAATAGTATATATCGTTATACGTTATATAGTAACAGTATATAACGTTATACGTTATATAGTAATAGTATATAACGTTATACGTTATACAGTATAAGTATATAACGTTATACGTTATATAGTAATAGTATATAACGTTATACGTTATATAGTATAGGTATATAACGTTATACGTTATATAGCAATAGTATATAACGTTATACGTTATATAGTAATATTATACAACGTTATGCGTTATATAGTAATAGTATATAACGTTATACGTTATATAGTAATAGTATATAACGTTATACGTTATATAGTAATATTATATTACGTTATGCGTTATATAGTAATAGCATAGAACGTTATACGTTATATAGTAATTGTATATAACGTTATACGTTATATAGTAATCGTATATAACGTTATACGTTAGTACGTAATAATATACAACGTTATACGTGATATGGCAATACTATATAACGTTATACGTTATTACGTAATAGTATATAACGTTATACGTTATTACGTAATAGTATACAACGTTATACGTGATATGGTAAAACTATATAACGTTATACGTTAATACGTAATAGTATATATCGTTATACGTTATATAGTAATAGTATATAACGTTATACGTTATATAGTAATAGTATATAACGTTATACGTTATATAGTATAAGTATATAACGTTATACGTTATATAGTAATAGTATATAACGTTATACGTTATATAGTAATAGTATATAACGTTATACGATAGTACGTAATAATATACAACGTTATACGTGATATGGTAATACTATATAACGTTATACGCTATTACGTAATAGTATATAACGTTATACGTTATAGAGTAATAGTATATAACGTTATACGTTATATAGTAATATTATATAACGTTATGCGTTATATAGTAATAGTATATAACGTTATACGTTATATAGTAATAGTATATAACGTTATGCGTTATATACTAATAGTATATAACGTTATACGGTAGTACGGAATAGTATATATCGTTATACGTTATATAGTAATAGTATATAACGTTATACGTTATATAGTAATAGCATATAACGTTATACGATAGTACGTAATAATATACAACGTTATACGTGATATGGCAATACTATATAACGTTATACGTTATATAGTAATAGTATATAGCGATATACGTTATATAGTAATAGTATATAACGTTATACGTTAGTACGTAATAGTATATAACGTTATACGTTATATGGTAATACTATACAACGTTATACGTTATATAGTAATATTATATAACGTTATGCGTTATATAGTAATAGTATATAACGTTATACGTTATTACGTAATAGTATACAACGTTATACGTGATATGGTAAAACTATATAACGTTATACGTTAATACGTAATAGTATATATCGTTATACGTTATATAGTAATAGTATATAACGTTATACGTTATATAGTAATAGTATATAACGTTATACGATAGTACGTAATAATATACAACGTTATACGTGATATGGCAATACTATATAACGTTATACGTTATTACGTAATAGTATATAACGTTATACGTTATATAGTAATAGTATATAACGTTATACGATAGTACGTAATAGTATATAACGTTATACGTGATATGGTAATACTATATAACGTTATACGCTATTACGTAATAGTATATAACGTTATACGTTATAGAGTAATAGTATATAACGTTATACGTTATATAGTAATATTATATAACGTTATGCGTTATATAGTAATAGTATATAACGTTATACGTTATATAGTAATAGTATATAACGTTATGCGTTATATACTAATAGTATATAACGTTATACGGTAGTACGGAATAGTATATATCGTTATACGTTATATAGTAATAGTATATAACGTTATACGTTATATAGTAATAGCATATAACGTTATACGATAGTACGTAATAATATACAACGTTATACGTGATATGGCAATACTATATAACGTTACACGTTAGTACGTAATAGTATATAACGTTATACGTTAATACGTAATAGTATATATCGTTATACGTTATATAGTAACAGTATATAACGTTATACGTTATATAGTAATAGTATATAACGTTCTACGTTATACAGTATAAGTATATAACGTTATACGTTATATAGTAATAGTATATAACGTTATACGTTATATAGTATAGGTATATAACGTTATACGTTATATAGCAATAGTATATAACGTTATACGTTATATAGTAATATTATATAACGTTATGCGTTATATAGTAATAGTATATAACGTTATACGTTATATAGTAATAGTATATAACGTTATACGTTATATAGTAATATTATATTACGTTATGCGTTATATAGTAATAGCATAGAACGTTATACGTTATATAGTAATTGTATATAACGTTATACGTTATATAGTAATCGTATATAACGTTATACGTTAGTACGTAATAATATACAACGTTATACGTGATATGGCAATACTATATAACGTTATACGTTATTACGTAATAGTATATAACGTTATACGTTATTACGTAATAGTATACAACGTTATACGTGATATGGTAGAACTATATAACGTTATACGTTAATACGTAATAGTATATATCGTTATACGTTATATAGTAATAGTATATAACGTTATACGTTATATAGTAATAGTATATAACGTTATACGTTATATAGTATAAGTATATAACGTTATACGTTATATAGTAATAGTATATAACGTTATACGTTATATAGTAATAGTATATAACGTTATACGATAGTACGTAATAATATACAACGTTATACGTGATATGGTAATACTATATAACGTTATACGCTATTACGTAATAGTATATAACGTTATACGTTATAGAGTAATAGTATATAACGTTATACGTTATATAGTAATATTATATAACGTTATGCGTTATATAGTAATAGTATATAACGTTATACGTTATATAGTAATAGTATATAACGTTATGCGTTATATACTAATAGTATATAACGTTATACGGTAGTACGGAATAGTATATATCGTTATACGTTATATAGTAATAGTATATAACGTTATACGTTATATAGTAATAGCATATAACGTTATACGATAGTACGTAATAATATACAACGTTATACGTGATATGGCAATACTATATAACGTTATACGTTATATAGTAATAGTATATAGCGATATACGTTATATAGTAATAGTATATAACGTTATACGTTAGTACGTAATAGTATATAACGTTATACGTTATATGGTAATACTATACAGCGTTATACGTTATATAGTAATATTATATAACGTTATGCGTTATATAGTAATAGTATATAACGTTATACGTTATTACGTAATAGTATACAACGTTATACGTGATATGGTAAAACTATATAACGTTATACGTTAATACGTAATAGTATATATCGTTATACGTTATATAGTAATAGTATATATCGTTATACGTTATATAGTAATAGTATATAACGTTATACGTTATATAGTATAAGTATATAACGTTATACGTTATATAGTAATAGTATATAACGTTATACGTTATATAGTAATAGTATATAACGTTATACGATAGTACGTAATAATATACAACGTTATACGTGATATGGCAATACTATATAACGTTATACGTTATTACGTAATAGTATATAACGTTATACGTTATATAGTAATAGTATATAACGTTATACGATAGTACGTAATAGTATATAACGTTATACGTGATATGGTAATACTATATAACGTTATACGCTATTACGTAATAGTATATAACGTTATACGTTATAGAGTAATAGTATATAACGTTATACGTTATATAGTAATATTATATAACGTTATGCGTTATATAGTAATAGTATATAACGTTATACGTTATATAGTAATAGTATATAACGTTATGCGTTATATACTATTACTATATAACGTTATACGGTAGTACGGAATAGTATATATCGTTATACGTTATATAGTAATAGTATATAACGTTATACGTTATATAGTAATAGCATATAACGTTATACGATAGTACGTAATAATATACAACGTTATACGTGATATGGCAATACTATATAACGTTATACGTTATTACGTAATAGTATATAACGTTATACGTTATTACGTAATAGTATATAACGTTATACGTTATATAGTAATAGTATATAACGTTATACGATAGTACGTAATAGTATATAACGTTATACGTGATATGGTAATACTATATAACGTTATACGCTATTACGTAATAGTATATAACGTTATACGTTATAGAGTAATAGTATATAACGTTATACGTTATATAGTAATAGTATATAACGTTATACGATAGTACGTAATAGTATATAACGTTATACGTGATATGGTAATACTATATAACGTTATACGCTATTACGTAATAGTATATAACGTTATACGTTAATACGTAATAGTATATATCGTTATACGTTATATAGTAATAGTATATAGCGATATACGTTATATAGTAATAGTATATAACGTTATACGTTAGTACGTAATAGTATATAACGTTATACGTTAATACGTAATAGTATATATCGTTATACGTTATATAGTAACAGTATATAACGTTATACGTTATATAGTAATAGTATATAACGTTATACGTTAGTACGGAATAGTATATATCGTTATACGTTATATAGTAATAGTATATAACGTTATACGTTAGTACGTAATAATATACAATGTTATACGTGATATGGCAATACTATATAACGTTATACGTTATTACGTAATAGTATATAACGTTATACGTTAGTACGTAATAATATACAACGTTATACGCGATATGGTAATACTATATAACGTTATACGCTATTACGTAATAGTATATAACGTTATACGTTAATACGGAATAGTATATGTCGTTATACGTTATATAGTAATAGTATATAACGTTATACGTTATATAGTAATAGTATATAACGTTATACGTTAGTACGTAATAGTATATAACGTTATACGTTATATGGTAATACTATACAACGTTATACGTTATATAGTAATATTATATAACGTTATGCGTTATATAGTAATAGTATATAACGTTATACGATAGTACGTAATGGTATATAACGTTATACGTGATATGGTAATACTATATAACGTTATACGCTATTACGTAATAGTATATAACGTTATACGTTAATACGTAATAGTATATATCGTTATACGTTATATAGTAATAGTATATAGCGATATACGTTATATAGTAATAGTATATAACGTTATACGTTAGTACGTAATAGTATATAACGTTATACGTTAATACGTAATAGTATATATCGTTATACGTTATATAGTAACAGTATATAACGTTATACGTTATATAGTAATAGTATATAACGTTATACGTTATATAGTATAAGTATATAACGTTATACGTTATATAGTAATAGTATATAACGTTATACGTTATATAGTATAGGTATATAACGTTATACGTTATATAGTATTACTATATAACGTATAACGTTATATAGTAATATTATATAACGTTATGCGTTATATAGTAATAGTATATAACGTTATACGTTATATAGTAATAGTATATAGCGATATACGTTATATAGTAATAGTATATAACGTTATACGTTAGTACGTAATAGTATATAACGTTATGCGTTATATAGTAATAGTATATAACGTTATACGTTATATAGTAATAGTATATAGCGATATACGTTATATAGTAATAGTATATAACGTTATACGTTAGTACGTAATAGTATATAACGTTATACGTTATATGGTAATACTATACAACGTTATACGTTATATAGTAATATTATATAACGTTATGCGTTATATAGTAATAGTATATAACGTTATACGTTATTACGTAATAGTATACAACGTTATACGTGATATGGTAAAACTATATAACGTTATACGTTAATACGTAATAGTATATATCGTTATACGTTATATAGTAATAGTATATAACGTTATACGTTATATAGTAATAGTATATAACGTTATACGTTATATAGTATAAGTATATAACGTTATACGTTATATAGTAATAGTATATAACGTTACACGTTATATAGTAATATTATATAACGTTATACGATAGTACGTAATAGTATATAACGTTATACATGATATGGTAATACTATATAACGTTATACGCTATTACGTAATAGTATATAACGTTATACGTTAATACGTAATAGTATATATCGTTATACGTTATATAGTAATAGTATATAGCGATATACGTTATATAGTAATAGTATATAACGTTATACGTTAGTACGTAATAGTATATAACGTTATACGTTATATGGTAATACTATACAACGTTATACGTTATATAGTAATATTATATAACGTTATGCGTTATATAGTAATAGTATATAACGATATACGTTAGTACGTAATAGTATATAACTTTATACGTGATATGGTAATACTATATAACGTTATACGTTATTACGTAACTGTATATAACGTTATACGTTAATACGTAATATTATATACCGTTATACGTTATATGGTAATAGTATATAGCGATATACGTTATATAGTAATAGTATATAACGTTATACGTTAGTACGTAATAGTATATAACGTTATACGTTAATACGTAATAGTATATATCGTTATACGTTATATAGTAACAGTATATAACGTTATACGTTATATAGTAATAGTATATAACGTTATACGTTATACAGTATAAGTATATAACGTTATACGTTATATAGTAATATTATATTACGTTATGCGTTATATAGTAATAGCATAGAACGTTATACGTTATATAGTAATTGTATATAACGTTATACGTTATATAGTAATCGTATATAACGTTATACGTTAGTACGTAATAATATACAACGTTATACGTGATATGGCAATACTATATAACGTTATACGTTATTACGTAATAGTATATAACGTTATACGTTATTACGTAATAGTATATAACGTTATACGTTATTACGTAATAGTATACAACGTTATACGTGATATGGTAAAACTATATAACGTTATACGTTAATACGTAATAGTATATATCGTTATACGTTATATAGTAATAATATATAACGTTATACGTTATATAGTAATATTATATAACGTTATGCGTTATATAGTAATAGTATATAACGTTATACGATAGTACGTAATGGTATATAACGTTATACGTTAATACGTAATAGTATATATCGTTATACGTTATATAGTAATAGTATATACCGATATACGTTATATAGTAATAGTATATAACGTTACACGTTAGTACGTAATAGTATATAACGTTATACGTTAATACGTAATAGTATATATCGTTATACGTTATATAGTAACAGTATATAACGTTATACGTTATATAGTAATAGTATATAACGTTATACGTTATACAGTATAAGTATATAACGTTATACGTTATATAGTAATAGTATATAACGTTATACGTTATATAGTATAGGTATATAACGTTATACGTTATATAGCAATAGTATATAACGTTATACGTTATATAGTAATATTATATAACGTTATGCGTTATATAGTAATAGTATATAACGTTATACGTTATATAGTAATAGTATATAACGTTATACGTTATATAGTAATATTATATTACGTTATGCGTTATATAGTAATAGCATAGAACGTTATACGTTATATAGTAATTGTATATAACGTTATACGTTATATAGTAATCGTATATAACGTTATACGTTAGTACGTAATAATATACAACGTTATACGTGATATGGCAATACTATATAACGTTATACGTTATTACGTAATAGTATATAACGTTATACGATATTACGTAATAGTATACAACGTTATACGTGATATGGTAAAACTATATAACGTTATACGTTAATACGTAATAGTATATATCGTTATACGTTATATAGTAATAGTATATAACGTTATACGTTATATAGTAATAGTATATAACGTTATACGTTATATAGTATAAGTATATAACGTTATACGTTATATAGTAATAGTATATAACGTTATACGTTATATAGTAATAGTATATAACGTTATACGATAGTACGTAATAATATACAACGTTATACGTGATATGGTAATACTATATAACGTTATACGCTATTACGTAATAGTATATAACGTTATACGTTATAGAGTAATAGTATATAACGTTATACGTTATATAGTAATATTACATAACGTTATGCGTTATATAGTAATAGTATATAACGTTATACGTTATATAGTAATAGTATATAACGTTATGCGTTATATACTAATAGCATATAACGTTATACGGTAGTACGGAATAGTATATATCGTTATACGTTATATAGTAATAGTATATAACGTTATACGTTATATAGTAATAGCATATAACGTTATACGATAGTACGTAATAATATACAACGTTATACGTGATATGGCAATACTATATAACGTTATACGTTATATAGTAATAGTATATAGCGATATACGTTATATAGTAATAGTATATAACGTTATACGTTAGTACGTAATAGTATATAACGTTATACGTTATATGGTAATACTATACAACGTTATACGTTATATAGTAATATTATATAACGTTATGCGTTATATAGTAATAGTATATAACGTTATACGTTATTACGTAATAGTATACAACGTTATACGTGATATGGTAAAACTATATAACGTTATACGTTAATACGTAATAGTATATATCGTTATACGTTATATAGTAATAGTATATAACGTTATACGTTATATAGTAATAGTATATAACGTTATACGTTATATAGTATAAGTATATAACGTTATACGTTATATAGTAATAGTATATAACGTTATACGTTATATAGTAATAGTATATAACGTTATACGATAGTACGTAATAATATACAACGTTATACGTGATATGGCAATACTATATAACGTTATACGTTATTACGTAATAGTATATAACGTTATACGTTATATAGTAATAGTATATAACGTTATACGATAGTACGTAATAGTATATAACGTTATACGTGATATGGTAATACTATATAACGTTATACGCTATTACGTAATAGTATATAACGTTATACGTTATAGAGTAATAGTATATAACGTTATACGTTATATAGTAATATTATATAACGTTATGCGTTATATAGTAATAGTATATAACGTTATACGTTATATAGTAATAGTATATAACGTTATGCGTTATATACTAATAGTATATAACGTTATACGGTAGTACGGAATAGTATATATCGTTATACGTTATATAGTAATAGTATATAACGTTATACGTTATATAGTAATAGCATATAACGTTATACGATAGTACGTAATAATATACAACGTTATACGTGATATGGCAATACTATATAACGTTACACGTTAGTACGTAATAGTATATAACGTTATACGTTAATACGTAATAGTATATATCGTTATACGTTATATAGTAACAGTATATAACGTTATACGTTATATAGTAATAGTATATAACGTTATACGTTATACAGTATAAGTATATAACGTTATACGTTATATAGTAATAGTATATAACGTTATACGTTATATAGTATAGGTATATGACGTTATACGTTATATAGTAATATTATATAACGTTATGCGTTATATAGTAATAGTATATAACGTTATACGTTATTACGTAATAGTATACAACGTTATACGTGATATGGTAAAACTATATAACGTTATACGTTAATACGTAATAGTATATATCGTTATACGTTATATAGTAATAGTATATAACGTTATACGTTATATAGTAATAGTATATAACGTTATACGTTATATAGTATAAGTATATAACGTTATACGTTATATAGTAATAGTATATAACGTTATACGTTATATAGTAATAGTATATAACGTTATACGATAGTACGTAATAATATACAACGTTATACGTGATATGGCAATACTATATAACGTTATACGTTATTACGTAATAGTATATAACGTTATACGTTATATAGTAATAGTATATAACGTTATACGATAGTACGTAATAGTATATAACGTTATACGTGATATGGTAATACTATATAACGTTATACGCTATTACGTAATAGTATATAACGTTATACGTTATAGAGTAATAGTATATAACGTTATACGTTATATAGTAATATTATATAACGTTATGCGTTATATAGTAATAGTATATAACGTTATACGTTATATAGTAATAGTATATAACGTTATGCGTTATATACTAATAGTATATAACGTTATACGGTAGTACGGAATAGTATATATCGTTATACGTTATATAGTAATAGTATATAACGTTATACGTTATATAGTAATAGCATATAACGTTATACGATAGTACGTAATAATATACAACGTTATACGTGATATGGCAATACTATATAACGTTATACGTTATTACGTAATAGTATATAACGTTATACGTTATTACGTAATAGTATATAACGTTATACGTTATATAGTAATAGTATATAACGTTATACGATAGTACGTAATAGTATATAACGTTATACGTGATATGGTAATACTATATAACGTTATACGCTATTACGTAATAGTATATAACGTTATACGTTATAGAGTAATAGTATATAACGTTATACGTTATATAGTAATAGTATATAACGTTATACGATATTACGTAATAGTATATAACGTTATACGTGATATGGTAATACTATATAACGTTATACGCTATTACGTAATAGTATATAACGTTATACGTTAATACGTAATAGTATATATCGTTATACGTTATATAGTAATAGTATATAGCGATATACGTTATATAGTAATAGTATATAACGTTATACGTTAGTACGTAATAGTATATAACGTTATACGTTAATACGTAATAGTATATATCGTTATACGTTATATAGTAACAGTATATAACGTTATACGTTATATAGTAATAGTATATAACGTTATACGTTAGTACGGAATAGTATATATCGTTATACGTTATATAGTAATAGTATATAACGTTATACGTTAGTACGTAATAATATACAATGTTATACGTGATATGGCAATACTATATAACGTTATACGTTATTACGTAATAGTATATAACGTTATACGTTAGTACGTAATAATATACAACGTTATACGCGATATGGTAATACTATATAACGTTATACGCTATTACGTAATAGTATATAACGTTATACGTTAATACGGAATAGTATATGTCGTTATACGTTATATAGTAATAGTATATAACGTTATACGTTATATAGTAATAGTATATAACGTTATACGTTAGTACGTAATAGTATATAACGTTATACGTTATATGGTAATACTATACAACGTTATACGTTATATAGTAATATTATATAACGTTATGCGTTATATAGTAATAGTATATAACGTTATACGATAGTACGTAATGGTATATAACGTTATACGTGATATGGTAATACTATATAACGTTATACGCTATTACGTAATAGTATATAACGTTATACGTTAATACGTAATAGTATATATCGTTATACGTTATATAGTAATAGTATATAGCGATATACGTTATATAGTAATAGTATATAACGTTATACGTTAGTACGTAATAGTATATAACGTTATACGTTAATACGTAATAGTATATATCGTTATACGTTATATAGTAACAGTATATAACGTTATACGTTATATAGTAATAGTATATAACGTTATACGTTATATAGTATAAGTATATAACGTTATACGTTATATAGTAATAGTATATAACGTTATACGTTATATAGTATAGGTATATAACGTTATACGTTATATAATATTACTATATAACGTATAACGTTATATAGTAATATTATATAACGTTATGCGTTATATAGTAATAGTATATAACGTTATACGTTATATAGTAATAGTATATAGCGATATACGTTATATAGTAATAGTATATAACGTTATACGTTAGTACGTAATAGTATATAACGTTATGCGTTATATAGTAATAGTATATAACGTTATACGTTATATAGTAATAGTATATAGCGATATACGTTATATAGTAATAGTATATAACGTTATACGTTAGTACGTAATAGTATATAACGTTATACGTTATATGGTAATACTATACAACGTTATACGTTATATAGTAATATTATATAACGTTATGCGTTATATAGTAATAGTATATAACGTTATACGTTATTACGTAATAGTATACAACGTTATACGTGATATGGTAAAACTATATAACGTTATACGTTAATACGTAATAGTATATATCGTTATACGTTATATAGTAATAGTATATAACGTTATACGTTATATAGTAATAGTATATAACGTTATACGTTATATAGTATAAGTATATAACGTTATACGTTATATAGTAATAGTATATAACGTTATACGTTATATAGTAATAGTATATAACGTTATACGATAGTACGTAATAGTATATAACGTTATACATGATATGGTAATACTATATAACGTTATACGCTATTACGTAATAGTATATAACGTTATACGTTAATACGTAATAGTATATATCGTTATACGTTATATAGTAATAGTATATAGCGATATACGTTATATAGTAATAGTATATAACGTTATACGTTAGTACGTAATAGTATATAACGTTATACGTTATATGGTAATACTATACAACGTTATACGTTATATAGTAATATTATATAACGTTATGCGTTATATAGTAATAGTATATAACGATATACGTTAGTACGTAATAGTATATAACTTTATACGTGATATGGTAATACTATATAACGTTATACGTTATTACGTAACTGTATATAACGTTATACGTTAATACGTAATATTATATATCGTTATACGTTATATAGTAATAGTATATAGCGATATACGTTATATAGTAATAGTATATAACGTTATACGTTAGTACGTAATAGTATATAACGTTATACGTTAATACGTAATAGTATATATCGTTATACGTTATATAGTAACAGTATATAACGTTATACGTTATATAGTAATAGTATATAACGTTATACGTTATACAGTATAAGTATATAACGTTATACGTTATATAGTAATATTATATTACGTTATGCGTTATATAGTAATAGCATAGAACGTTATACGTTATATAGTAATTGTATATAACGTTATACGTTATATAGTAATCGTATATAACGTTATACGTTAGTACGTAATAATATACAACGTTATACGTGATATGGCAATACTATATAACGTTATACGTTATTACGTAATAGTATATAACGTTATACGTTATTACGTAATAGTATATAACGTTATACGTTATTACGTAATAGTATATAACGTTATACGTTATTACGTAATAGTATACAACGTTATACGTGATATGGTAAAACTATATAACGTTATACGTTAATACGTAATAGTATATATCGTTATACGTTATATAGTAATAATATATAACGTTATACGTTATATAGTAATATTATATAACGTTATGCGTTATATAGTAATAGTATATAACGTTATACGATAGTACGTAATGGTATATAACGTTATACGTTAATACGTAATAGTATATATCGTTATACGTTATATAGTAATAGTATATACCGATATACGTTATATAGTAATAGTATATAACGTTACACGTTAGTACGTAATAGTATATAACGTTATACGTTAATACGTAATAGTATATATCGTTATACGTTATATAGTAACAGTATATAACGTTATACGTTATATAGTAATAGTATATAACGTTATACGTTATACAGTATAAGTATATAACGTTATACGTTATATAGTAATAGTATATAACGTTATACGTTATATAGTATAGGTATATAACGTTATACGTTATATAGCAATAGTATATAACGTTATACGTTATATAGTAATATTATATAACGTTATGCGTTATATAGTAATAGTATATAACGTTATACGTTATATAGTAATAGTATATAACGTTATACGTTATATAGTAATATTATATTACGTTATGCGTTATATAGTAATAGCATAGAACGTTATACGTTATATAGTAATTGTATATAACGTTATACGTTATATAGTAATCGTATATAACGTTATACGTTAGTACGTAATAATATACAACGTTATACGTGATATGGCAATACTATATAACGTTATACGTTATTACGTAATAGTATATAACGTTATACGATATTACGTAATAGTATACAACGTTATACGTGATATGGTAAAACTATATAACGTTATACGTTAATACGTAATAGTATATATCGTTATACGTTATATAGTAATAGTATATAACGTTATACGTTATATAGTAATAGTATATAACGTTATACGTTATATAGTATAAGTATATAACGTTATACGTTATATAGTAATAGTATATAACGTTATACGTTATATAGTAATAGTATATAACGTTATACGATAGTACGTAATAATATACAACGTTATACGTGATATGGTAATACTATATAACGTTATACGCTATTACGTAATAGTATATAACGTTATACGTTATAGAGTAATAGTATATAACGTTATACGTTATATAGTAATATTATATAACGTTATGCGTTATATAGTAATAGTATATAACGTTATACGTTATATAGTAATAGTATATAACGTTATGCGTTATATACTAATAGCATATAACGTTATACGGTAGTACGGAATAGTATATATCGTTATACGTTATATAGTAATAGTATATAACGTTATACGTTATATAGTAATAGCATATAACGTTATACGATAGTACGTAATAATATACAACGTTATACGTGATATGGCAATACTATATAACGTTATACGTTATATAGTAATAGTATATAGCGATATACGTTATATAGTAATAGTATATAACGTTATACGTTAGTACGTAATAGTATATAACGTTATACGTTATATGGTAATACTATACAACGTTATACGTTATATAGTAATATTATATAACGTTATGCGTTATATAGAAATAGTATATAACGTTATACGTTATTACGTAATAGTATACAACGTTATACGTGATATGGTAAAACTATATAACGTTATACGTTAATACGTAATAGTATATATCGTTATACGTTATATAGTAATAGTATATAACGTTATACGTTATATAGTAATAGTATATAACGTTATACGTTATATAGTATAAGTATATAACGTTATACGTTATATAGTAATAGTATATAACGTTATACGTTATATAGTAATAGTATATAACGTTATACGATAGTACGTAATAATATACAACGTTATACGTGATATGGCAATACTATATAACGTTATACGTTATTACGTAATAGTATATAACGTTATACGTTATATAGTAATAGTATATAACGTTATACGATAGTACGTAATAGTATATAACGTTATACGTGATATGGTAATACTATATAACGTTATACGCTATTACGTAATAGTATATAACGTTATACGTTATAGAGTAATAGTATATAACGTTATACGTTATATAGTAATATTATATAACGTTATGCGTTATATAGTAATAGTATATAACGTTATACGTTATATAGTAATAGTATATAACGTTATGCGTTATATACTAATAGTATATAACGTTATACGGTAGTACGGAATAGTATATATCGTTATACGTTATATAGTAATAGTATATAACGTTATACGTTATATAGTAATAGCATATAACGTTATACGATAGTACGTAATAATATACAACGTTATACGTGATATGGCAATACTATATAACGTTACACGTTAGTACGTAATAGTATATAACGTTATACGTTAATACGTAATAGTATATATCGTTATACGTTATATAGTAACAGTATATAACGTTATACGTTATATAGTAATAGTATATAACGTTATACGTTATACAGTATAAGTATATAACGTTATACGTTATATAGTAATAGTATATAACGTTATACGTTATATAGTATAGGTATATAACGTTATACGTTATATAGTAATATTATATAACGTTATGCGTTATATAGTAATAGTATATAACGTTATACGTTATATAGTAATAGTATATAACGTTATACGTTATATAGTAATATTATATTACGTTATGCGTTATATAGTATAAGTATATAACGTTATACGTTATATAGTAATAGTATATAACGTTATACGTGATATGGTAAAACTATATAACGTTATACGTTAATACGTAATAGTATATATCGTTATACGTTATATAGTAATATTATATTACGTTATGCGTTATATAGTATAAGTATATAACGTTATACGTTATATAGTAATTGTATATAACGTTATACGTTATATAGTAATCGTATATAACGTTATACGTTAGTACGTAATAATATACAACGTTATACGTGATATGGCAATACTATATAACGTTATACGTTATTACGTAATAGTATATAACGTTATACGTTATTACGTAATAGTATACAACGTTATACGTGATATGGTAAAACTATATAACGTTATACGTTAATACGTAATAGTATATATCGTTATACGTTATATAGTAATAGTATATAACGTTATACGTTATATAGTAATAGCATATAACGTTATACGATAGTACGTAATAATATACAACGTTATACGTGATATGGCAATACTATATAACGTTATACGTTATATAGTAATAGTATATAGCGATATACGTTATATAGTAATAGTATATAACGTTATACGTTAGTACGTAATAGTATATAACGTTATACGTTATATGGTAATACTATACAACGTTATACGTTATATAGTAATATTATATAACGTTATGCGTTATATAGTAATAGTATATAACGTTATACGTTATTACGTAATAGTATACAACGTTATACGTGATATGGTAAAACTATATAACGTTATACGTTAATACGTAATAGTATATATCGTTATACGTTATATAGTAATAGTATATAACGTTATACGTTATATAGTAATAGTATATAACGTTATACGATAGTACGTAATAATATACAACGTTATACGTGATATGGTAATACTATATAACGTTATACGCTATTACGTAATAGTATATAACGTTATACGTTATAGAGTAATAGTATATAACGTTATACGTTATATAGTAATATTATATAACGTTATGCGTTATATAGTAATAGTATATAACGTTATACGTTATATAGTAATAGTATATAACGTTATGCGTTATATACTAATAGTATATAACGTTATACGGTAGTACGGAATAGTATATATCGTTATACGTTATATAGTAATAGTATATAACGTTATACGTTATATAGTAATAGCATATAACGTTATACGATAGTACGTAATAATATACAACGTTATACGTGATATGGCAATACTATATAACGTTATACGTTATATAGTAATAGTATATAGCGATATACGTTATATAGTAATAGTATATAACGTTATACGTTAGTACGTAATAGTATATAACGTTATACGTTATATGGTAATACTATACAACGTTATACGTTATATAGTAATATTATATAACGTTATGCGTTATATAGTAATAGTATATAACGTTATACGTTATTACGTAATAGTATACAACGTTATACGTGATATGGTAAAACTATATAACGTTATACGTTAATACGTAATAGTATATATCGTTATACGTTATATAGTAATAGTATATAACGTTATACGTTATATAGTAATAGTATATAACGTTATACGTTATATAGTATAAGTATATAACGTTATACGTTATATAGTAATAGTATATAACGTTATACGTTATATAGTAATAGTATATAACGTTATACGATAGTACGTAATAATATACAACGTTATACGTGATATGGTAATACTATATAACGTTATACGCTATTACGTAATAGTATATAACGTTATACGTTATAGAGTAATAGTATATAACGTTATACGTTATATAGTAATATTATATAACGTTATGCGTTATATAGTAATAGTATATAACGTTATACGTTATATAGTATAAGTATATAACGTTATACGTTATATAGTAATAGTATATAACGTTATACGTTATATAGTATAGGTATATAACGTTATACGTTATATAGTAATATTATATAACGTTATGCGTTATATAGTAATAGTATATAACGTTATACGTTATATAGTAATAGTATATAACGTTATACGTTATATAGTAATATTATATTACGTTATACGTTATATAGTATAAGTATATAACGTTATACGTTATATAGTAATAGTATATAACGTTATACGTTATATAGTAATATTATATAACGTTATGCGTTATATAGTAATAGTATATAACGTTATACGATAGTACGTAATAGTATATAACGTTATACGTCAATACGTAATAGTATATATCGTTATACGTTATATAGTAATAGTATATAGCGATATACGTTATATAGTAATAGTATATAACGTTATACGTTAGTACGTAATAATATACAACGTTATACGTGATATAGTAATACTATATAACGTTATACGCTATTACGTAATAGTATATAACGTTATACGTTAAGACGTAATAGTATATATCGTTATACGTTATATAGTAATAGTATATAGCGATATACGTTATATAGTAATAGTATATAACGTTATACGTTATATAGTAATAGTATATAACGTTATACGTTATATAGTAATATTATATAACGTTATGCGTTATATAGTTATAGTATATAACGTTATACGTTATATAGTAGTAGTCTATAACGTTATACGTTATATAGTAATAGTATATAACGTTATACGTTAGTACGTAATAATATACAACGTTATACGTGATATGGCAATACTATATAACGTTATACGTTATTACGTAATAGTATATAACGTTATACGTGATTACGTAATAGTATACAACGTTATACGTGATATGGTAAAACTATATAGCGTTATACGTTAATACGTAATAGTATATATCGTTATAGGTTATATAGTAATAGTATATAACGTTATACGTTATATAGTAATATTATATAACGTTATGCGTTATATAGTAATAGTATATAACGTTATACGTTATATAGTAATAGTATATAACGTTATGCGTTATATAGTAATAGTATATAACGTTATACGATAGTACGGAATAGTATATATCGTTATACGTGATACGGGAATACTATATAACATTATACGTTATTACGTAATATTATATAACGTTATACGTTATTACGTAATAGTATACAACGTTATACGTGATATGGTAATACTATATAACGTTATATACTATTACGTAATAGTATATAACGTTATACGTTATATAGTAATAGTATATAACGTTATACGTTATATAGTAATAGTATATAACGTTATACGTTATATAGTAATAGTATATAACGTTATACGTTATATAGTAATAGTATATAACGTTATACGTTATATAGTAATAGTATATAACGTTATACGTTAGTACGTAATAATATACAACGTTATACGTGATACGGGAATACTATATAACATTATACGTTATTACGTAATATTATATAACGTTATACGTTATTACGTAATAGTATACAACGTTATACGTGATATGGTAATACTATATAACGTTATACGCTATTACGTAATAGTATATAACGTTATACGTTAATACGTAATAGTATATATCGTTATACATTATATAGTAGTAGTATATAACGTTATACGTTATATAGTAATAGTGTATAACGTTATACGTTATATAGTAATAGTATATAACGTTATACGTTATATGGTAATACTATACAACGTTATACCTTATATAGTAATAGTATATAACGTTACACGTTATATAGTAATAGTATATAACGCTATACGTTATATAGTAATATTATATAACGTTATGCGTTATATAGTAATAGTATATAACGTTATACGATATATAGTAATAGTATATAACGTTATGCGTTATATAGTAATAGTATGTGGGAGATGCAGAGACATCGAGCCTTTCTTTTGGAAGATTTCTCAATACTTGGGCTCGGGGTGACATAACTGGTCGCCGAACGTAGCCACGGTCACGGGATGAACGAAATGTTTTACAAAGGAGGTTCCAGTGTTAAGGGATACGCTGTATAAACAATCAAGTCTTGATCAGGAGCAATGCTGGTTTATGTGGAACTGCCTAGTTACGGCGCTTGGGAATTTGTTGATATTCCCGATCGATATGTATTTGATATATGTAATTGTATCTGTCTTTTATTTTGCAATCTCCTTGGAGAGTTTACTGTCATCGTCTTGGAGTCAGTCTTAGAGAAACCCTGTGCCAGAGTGAACGTGTCAGTGTGCTATCAAAAATATATTAAAACGTACAGAAAGTATCCCGTTGACCGTGGATTCGTTACAGAACCCAAGAATATTATTTAAAGCATTTGTTTACTTATTGTTTGTTATCTTAGTTAACCGATAAACTAATTATTTATCAATCTTTGTAAAGAAATATAATTTTATGTAAATACAACCTTTATTGAACATCATGATGGCAAATGCTAACGAAGAATCGTCTCGCGCTCGAAATCCAAGCGACAATTCAACATATATAATAATTCGACATATATTCGACATATATTCGTTATACGTTATATAGTAATAGTATATAACGTTATGCGTTATATAGTAATAGTATATAACGTTATACGTTATATAGTAATAGTATATAACTTTATACGATAGTACGTAATAGTATATAACGTTATACGTTATTACGTAATAGTATACAACGTTATACGTGATATGGTAAAACTATATAACGTTATACGTTAATACGTAATAGTATATATCGTTATACGTTATATAGTAATAGTATATAACGTTATACGTTATATAGTAATATTATATAACGTTATGCGTTATATAGTAATAGTATATAACGTTATACGATAGTACGTAATGGTATATAACGTTATACGTGATATGGTAATACTATATAACGTTATACGCTATTACGTAATAGTATATAACGTTATACGTTAATACGTAATAGTATATATCGTTATACGTTATATAGTAATAGTATATAGCTATATACGTTATATAGTAATAGTATATAACGTTATACGTTAGTACGTAATAGTATATAACGTTATACGTTAATACGTAATAGTATATATCGTTATACGTTATATAGTAACAGTATATAACGTTATACGTTATATAGTAATAGTATATAACGTTATACGTTATATAGTATAGGTATATAACGTTATACGTTATATAGTAATAGTATATAACGTTATACGTTATATAGTAATATTATATAACGTTATGCGTTATATAGTAATAGCATAGAACGTTATACGTTATAGAGTAATTGTATATAACGTTATACGTTATATAGTAATCGTATATAACGTTATACGTTAGTACGTAATAGTATACAACGTTATACGTGATATGGTAAAACTATATAACGTTATACGTTAATACGTAATAGTATATATCGTTATACGTTATATAGTAATAGTATATAACGTTATACGTTATATAGTAATAGTATATAACGTTATACGTTATATAGTATAAGTATATAACGTTATACGTTATATAGTAATAGTATATAACGTTATACGTTATATAGTACAAGTATATAACGTTATACGTTATATAGTAATAGTATATAACGTTATACGTTATATAGTAATAGTATATAACGTTATACGATAGTACGTAATAATATACAACGTTATACGTGATATGGCAATACTATATAACGTTATACGTTATTACGTAATAGTATATAACGTTATACGTTATATAGTAATAGTATATAACGTTATACGTTATATAGTAATAGTATATAACGTTCTACGTTATATAGTAATAGTATATAACGTTATACGTTATATAGTATTAGTATATAACGTTATACGTTATATAGTAATGTTATATAACGTTATGCGTTATATAGTAATAGTATATAACGTTATACGTTATATAGTAATAATATGTAACGTTATGCGTTATATAGTAATAGTATATAACGTTATACGTTACATAGTAATAGTATATAATAGTTATACTTATACTATATAACGTTATACGTTATATAGTAATAGTATATAACGTTATACGTTATAGAGTAATAGTATATAACGTTATACGTTATATAGTAATAGTATATAACGTTATACGATAGTACGTAATAGTATATAACGTTATACATGATATGGTAAAACTATATAACGTTATACGCTATTACGTAATAGTATATAACGTTATACGTTAATACGTAATAGTATATATCGTTATACGTTATATAGTAATAGTATATAGCGATATACGTTATATAGTAATAGTATATAACGTTATACGTTAGTACGTAATAGTATATAACGTTATACGTTAGTACGTAATAGTATATAACGTTATACGTTATATGGTAATACTATACAACGTTATACGTTATATAGTAATATTATATAACGTTATGCGTTATATAGTAATAGTATATAACGTTATACGATAGTACGTAATGGTATATAACGTTATACGTGATATGGTAATACTATATAACGTTATACGCTATTACGTAATAGTATATAACGTTATACGTTAATACGTAATAGCATATATCGTTATACGTTATATAGTAATAGTATATAGCTATATACGTTATATAGTAATAGTATATAACGTTATACGTTAGTACGTAATAGTATATAACGTTATACGTTAATACGTAATAGTATATATCGTTATACGTTATATAGTAACAGTATATAACGTTATACGTTATATAGTAATAGTATATATCGTTATACGTTATATAGTAACAGTATATAACGTTATACGTTATATAGTAATAGTATATAACGTTATACGTTAATACGTAATAGTATATATCGTTATACGTTATATAGTAACAGTATATAACGTTATACGTTATATAGTAATATTATATAACGTTATGCGTTATATAGTAATAGTATATAACGTTATACGTTATATAGTAATTGTATATAACGTTATGCGTTATATAGTAATAGCATAGAACGATATACGTTATATAGTAATATTATATAACGTTATGCGTTATATAGTAATAGTATATAACGTTATACGTTATATAGTAATTGTATATAACGTTATGCGTTATATAGTAATAGCATAGAACGATATACGTTATATAGTAATAGTATATAACGTTATACGTTATATAGTAATAGTATATAACGTTATACGATAGTACGTAATAATATACAACGTTATACGTGATATGGCAATACTATATAACGTTATACGTTATTACGTAATAGTATATAACGTTATACGTTATATAGTAATAGTATATAACGTTATACGATAGTACGTAATAGTATATAACGTTATACGTGATATGGTAATACTATATAACGTTATACGCTATTACGTAATAGTATATAACGTTATACGTTATAGAGTAATAGTATATAACGTTATACGTTATATAGTAATATTATATAACGTTATGCGTTATATAGTAATAGTATATAACGTTATACGTTATATAGTAATAGTATATAACGTTATGCGTTATATACTAATAGTATATAACGTTATACGGTAGTACGGAATAGTATATATCGTTATACGTTATATAGTAATAGTATATAACGTTATACGTTATATAGTAATAGCATATAACGTTATACGATAGTACGTAATAATATACAACGTTATACGTGATATGGCAATACTATATAACGTTATACGCTATTACGTAATAGTATATAACGTTATACGTTAATACGTAATAGTATATATCGTTATACGTTATATAGTAATAGTATATAACGTTATACGATAGTACGTAATAGTATATAACGTTATACGTGATATGGTAATACTATATAACGTTATACGCTATTACGTAATAGTATATAACGTTATACGTTAATACGTAATAGTATATATCGTTATACGTTATATAGTAATAGTATATAGCGATATACGTTATATAGTAATAGTATATAACGTTATACGTTAGTACGTAATAGTATATAACGTTATACGTTAATACGTAATAGTATATATCGTTATACGTTATATAGTAACAGTATATAACGTTATACGTTATATAGTAACAGTATATAACGTTATACGTTATATAGTAATAGTATATAACGTTATACGTTAGTACGGAATAGTATATATCGTTATACGTTATATAGTAATAGTATATAACGTTATACGTTAGTACGTAATAATATACAATGTTATACGTGATATGGCAATACTATATAACGTTATACGTTATTACGTAATAGTATATAACGTTATACGTTAGTACGTAATAATATACAACGTTATACGCGATATGGTAATACTATATAACGTTATACGCTATTACGTAATAGTATATAACGTTATACGTTAATACGGAATAGTATATGTCGTTATACGTTATATAGTAATAGTATATAACGTTATACGTTATATAGTAATAGTATATAACGTTATACGTTAGTACGTAATAGTATATAACGTTATACGTTATATGGTAATACTATACAACGTTATACGTTATATAGTAATATTATATAACGTTATGCGTTATATAGTAATAGTATATAACGTTATACGATAGTACGTAATGGTATATAACGTTATACGTGATATGGTAATACTATATAACGTTATACGCTATTACGTAATAGTATATAACGTTATACGTTAATACGTAATAGTATATATCGTTATACGTTATATAGTAATAGTATATAGCGATATACGTTATATAGTAATAGTATATAACGTTATACGTTAGTACGTAATAGTATATAACGTTATACGTTAATACGTAATAGTATATATCGTTATACGTTATATAGTAACAGTATATAACGTTATACGTTATATAGTAATAGTATATAACGTTATACGTTATATAGTATAAGTATATAACGTTATACGTTATATAGTAATAGTATATAACGTTATACGTTATATAGTATAAGTATATAACGTTATACGTTATATAGTAATACTATATAACGTTATACGTTATATAGTAATATTATATAACGTTATGCGTTATATAGTAATAGTATATAACGTTATACGTTATATAGTAATAGTATATAGCGATATACGTTATATACTATTACTATATAACGTTATACGTTAGTACGTAATAGTATATAACGTTATGCGTTATATAGTAATAGTATATAACGTTATACGTTATATAGTAATAGTATATAGCGATATACGTTATATAGTAATAGTATATAACGTTATACGTTAGTACGTAATAGTATATAACGTTATACGTTATATGGTAATACTATACAACGTTATACGTTATATAGTAATATTATATAACGTTATGCGTTATATAGTAATAGTATATAACGTTATACGTTATTACGTAATAGTATACAACGTTATACGTGATATGGTAAAACTATATAACGTTATACGTTAATACGTAATAGTATATATCGTTATACGTTATATAGTAATAGTATATAACGTTATACGTTATATAGTAATAGTATATAACGTTATACGTTATATAGTATAAGTATATAACGTTATACGTTATATAGTAATAGTATATAACGTTATACGTTATATAGTAATAGTATATAACGTTATACGATAGTACGTAATAGTATATAACGTTATACATGATATGGTAATACTATATAACGTTATACGCTATTACGTAATAGTATATAACGTTATACGTTAATACGTAATAGTATATATCGTTATACGTTATATAGTAATAGTATATAGTGATATACGTTATATAGTAATAGTATATAACGTTATACGTTAGTACGTAATAGTATATAACGTTATACGTTATATGGTAATACTATACAACGTTATACGTTATATAGTAATATTATATAACGTTATGCGTTATATAGTAATAGTATATAACGTTATACGATAGTACGTAATGGTATATAACTTTATACGTGATATGGTAATACTATATAACGTTATACGCTATTACGTAATAGTATATAACGTTATACGTTAATACGTAATAATATATATCGTTATACGTTATATAGTAATAGTATATAGCGATATACGTTATATAGTAATAGTATATAACGTTATACGTTAGTACGTAATAGTATATAACGTTATACGTTAATACGTAATAGTATATATCGTTATACGTTATATAGTAACAGTATATAACGTTATACGTTATATAGTAATAGTATATAACGTTATACGTTATACAGTATAAGTATATAACGTTATACGTTATATAGTAATATTATATTACGTTATGCGTTATATAGTAATAGCATAGAACGTTATACGTTATATAGTAATTGTATATAACGTTATACGTTATATAGTAATCGTATATAACGTTATACGTTAGTACGTAATAATATACAACGTTATACGTGATATGGCAATACTATATAACGTTATACGTTATTACGTAATAGTATATAACGTTATACGTTATTACGTAATAGTATATAACGTTATACGTTATTACGTAATAGTATACAACGTTATACGTGATATGGTAAAACTATATAACGTTATACGTTAATACGTAATAGTATATATCGTTATACGTTATATAGTAATAATATATAACGTTATACGTTATATAGTAATATTATATAACGTTATGCGTTATATAGTAATAGTATATAACGTTATACGATAGTACGTAATGGTATATAACGTTATACGTGATATGGTAATACTATATAACGTTATACGCTATTACGTAATAGTATATAACGTTATACGTTAATACGTAATAGTATATATCGTTATACGTTATATAGTAATAGTATATACCGATATACGTTATATAGTAATAGTATATAACGTTACACGTTAGTACGTAATAGTATATAACGTTATACGTTAATACGTAATAGTATATATCGTTATACGTTATATAGTAACAGTATATAACGTTATACGTTATATAGTAATAGTATATAACGTTATACGTTATACAGTATAAGTATATAACGTTATACGTTATATAGTAATAGTATATAACGTTATACGTTATATAGTATAGGTATATAACGTTATACGTTATATAGCAATAGTATATAACGTTATACGTTATATAGTAATATTATATTACGTTATGCGTTATATAGTAATAGCATAGAACGTTATACGTTATATAGTAATTGTATATAACGTTATACGTTATATAGTAATCGTATATAACGTTATACGTTAGTACGTAATAATATACAACGTTATACGTGATATGGCAATACTATATAACGTTATACGTTATTACGTAATAGTATATAACGTTATACGTTATTACGTAATAGTATACAACGTTATACGTGATATGGTAAAACTATATAACGTTATACGTTAATACGTAATAGTATATATCGTTATACGTTATATAGTAATAGTATATAACGTTATACGTTATATAGTAATAGTATATAACGTTATACGTTATATAGTAATAGTATATAACGTTATACGATAGTACGTAATAATATACAACGTTATACGTGATATGGTAATACTATATAACGTTATACGCTATTACGTAATAGTATATAACGTTATACGTTATAGAGTAATAGTATATAACGTTATACGTTATATAGTAATATTATATAACGTTATGCGTTATATAGTAATAGTATATAACGTTATACGTTATATAGTAATAGTATATAACGTTATGCGTTATATAGTAATATTATATAACGTTATGCGTTATATAGTAATAGTATATAACGTTATACGATAGTACGTAATGGTATATAACGTTATACGTGATATGGTAATACTATATAACGTTATACGCTATTACGTAATAGTATATAACGTTATACGTTAATACGTAATAGTATATATCGTTATACGTTATATAGTAATAGTATATACCGATATACGTTATATAGTAATAGTATATAACGTTACACGTTAGTACGTAATAGTATATAACGTTATACGTTAATACGTAATAGTATATATCGTTATACGTTATATAGTAACAGTATATAACGTTATACGTTATATAGTAATAGTATATAACGTTATACGTTATACAGTATAAGTATATAACGTTATACGTTATATAGTAATAGTATATAACGTTATACGTTATATAGTATAGGTATATAACGTTATACGTTATATAGCAATAGTATATAACGTTATACGTTATATAGTAATATTATATTACGTTATGCGTTATATAGTAATAGCATAGAACGTTATACGTTATATAGTAATTGTATATAACGTTATACGTTATATAGTAATCGTATATAACGTTATACGTTAGTACGTAATAATATACAACGTTATACGTGATATGGCAATACTATATAACGTTATACGTTATTACGTAATAGTATATAACGTTATACGTTATTACGTAATAGTATACAACGTTATACGTGATATGGTAAAACTATATAACGTTATACGTTAATACGTAATAGTATATATCGTTATACGTTATATAGTAATAGTATATAACGTTATACGTTATATAGTAATAGTATATAACGTTATACGTTATATAGTAATAGTATATAACGTTATACGATAGTACGTAATAATATACAACGTTATACGTGATATGGTAATACTATATAACGTTATACGCTATTACGTAATAGTATATAACGTTATACGTTATAGAGTAATAGTATATAACGTTATACGTTATATAGTAATATTATATAACGTTATGCGTTATATAGTAATAGTATATAACGTTATACGTTATATAGTAATAGTATATAACGTTATGCGTTATATACTAATAGTATATAACGTTATACGGTAGTACGGAATAGTATATATCGTTATACGTTATATAGTAATAGTATATAACGTTATACGTTATATAGTAATAGCATATAACGTTATACGATAGTACGTAATAATATACAACGTTATACGTGATATGGCAATACTATATAACGTTATACGTTATATAGTAATAGTATATAGCGATATACGTTATATAGTAATAGTATATAACGTTATACGTTAGTACGTAATAGTATATAACGTTATACGTTATATGGTAATACTATACAACGTTATACGTTATATAGTAATATTATATAACGTTATGCGTTATATAGTAATAGTATATAACGTTATACGTTATTACGTAATAGTATACAACGTTATACGTGATATGGTAAAACTATATAACGTTATACGTTAATACGTAATAGTATATATCGTTATACGTTATATAGTAATAGTATATAACGTTATACGTTATATAGTAATAGTATATAACGTTATACGTTATATAGTATAAGTATATAACGTTATACGTTATATAGTAATAGTATATAACGTTATACGTTATATAGTAATAGTATATAACGTTATACGATAGTACGTAATAATATACAACGTTATACGTGATATGGCAATACTATATAACGTTATACGTTATTACGTAATAGTATATAACGTTATACGTTATATAGTAATAGTATATAACGTTATACGATAGTACGTAATAGTATATAACGTTATACGTGATATGGTAATACTATATAACGTTATACGCTATTACGTAATAGTATATAACGTTATACGTTATAGAGTAATAGTATATAACGTTATACGTTATATAGTAATATTATATAACGTTATGCGTTATATAGTAATAGTATATAACGTTATACGTTATATAGTAATAGTATATAACGTTATGCGTTATATACTAATAGTATATAACGTTATACGGTAGTACGGAATAGTATATATCGTTATACGTTATATAGTAATAGTATATAACGTTATACGTTATATAGTAATAGCATATAACGTTATACGATAGTACGTAATAATATACAACGTTATACGTGATATGGCAATACTATATAACGTTACACGTTAGTACGTAATAGTATATAACGTTATACGTTAATACGTAATAGTATATATCGTTATACGTTATATAGTAACAGTATATAACGTTATACGTTATATAGTAATAGTATATAACGTTATACGTTATACAGTATAAGTATATAACGTTATACGTTATATAGTAATAGTATATAACGTTATACGTTATATAGTATAGGTATATAACGTTATACGTTATATAGTAATATTATATAACGTTATGCGTTATATAGTAATAGTATATAACGTTATACGTTATATAGTAATAGTATATAACGTTATACGTTATATAGTAATATTATATTACGTTGTGCGTTATATAGTAATAGCATAGAACGTTATACGTTATATAGTAATTGTATATAACGTTATACGTTATATAGTAATCGTATATAACGTTATACGTTAGTACGTAATAATATACAACGTTATACGTGATATGGCAATACTATATAACGTTATACGTTATTACGTAATAGTATATAACGTTATACGTTATTACGTAATAGTATACAACGTTATACGTGATATGGTAAAACTATATAACGTTATACGTTAATACGTAATAGTATATATCGTTATACGTTATATAGTAATAGTATATAACGTTATACGTTATATAGTAATAGTATATAACGTTATACGTTATATAGTATAAGTATATAACGTTATACGTTATATAGTAATAGTATATAACGTTATACGATAGTACGTAATAATATACAACGTTATACGTGATATGGTAATACTATATAACGTTATACGCTATTACGTAATAGTATATAACGTTATACGTTATAGAGTAATAGTATATAACGTTATACGTTATATAGTAATATTATATAACGTTATGCGTTATATAGTAATAGTATATAACGTTATACGTTATATAGTAATAGTATATAACGTTATGCGTTATATACTAATAGTATATAACGTTATACGGTAGTACGGAATAGTATATATCGTTATACGTTATATAGTAATAGTATATAACGTTATACGTTATATAGTAATAGCATATAACGTTATACGATAGTACGTAATAATATACAACGTTATACGTGATATGGCAATACTATATAACGTTATACGTTATATAGTAATAGTATATAGCGATATACGTTATATAGTAATAGTATATAACGTTATACGTTAGTACGTAATAGTATATAACGTTATACGTTATATGGTAATACTATACAACGTTATACGTTATATAGTAATATTATATAACGTTATGCGTTATATAGTAATAGTATATAACGTTATACGTTATTACGTAATAGTATACAACGTTATACGTGATATGGTAAAACTATATAACGTTATACGTTAATACGTAATAGTATATATCGTTATACGTTATATAGTAATAGTATATAACGTTATACGTTATATAGTAATAGTATATAACGTTATACGTTATATAGTATAAGTATATAACGTTATACGTTATATAGTAATAGTATATAACGTTATACGTTATATAGTAATAGTATATAACGTTATACGATAGTACGTAATAATATACAACGTTATACGTGATATGGCAATACTATATAACGTTATACGTTATTACGTAATAGTATATAACGTTATACGTTATATAGTAATAGTATATAAAGTTATACGATAGTACGTAATAGTATATAACGTTATACGTGATATGGTAATACTATATAACGTTATACGCTATTACGTAATAGTATATAACGTTATACGTTATAGAGTAATAGTATATAACGTTATACGTTATATAGTAATATTATATAACGTTATGCGTTATATAGTAATAGTATATAACGTTATACGTTATATAGTAATAGTATATAACGTTATGCGTTATATACTAATAGTATATAACGTTATACGGTAGTACGGAATAGTATATATCGTTATACGTTATATAGTAATAGTATATAACGTTATACGTTATATAGTAATAGCATATAACGTTATACGATAGTACGTAATAATATACAACGTTATACGTGATATGGCAATACTATATAACGTTATACGTTATTACGTAATAGTATACAACGTTATACGTTATTACGTAATAGTATATAACGTTATACGTTATATAGTAATAGTATATAACGTTATACGATAGTACGTAATAGTATATAACGTTATACGTGATATGGTAATACTATATAACGTTATACGCTATTACGTAATAGTATATAACGTTATACGTTATATAGTAATAGTATATAACGTTATACGTTAGTACGTAATAATATACAACGTTATACGTGATATGGCAATACTATATAACGTTATACGTTATTACGTAATAGTATATAACGTTATACGTGATTACGTAATAGTATACAACGTTATACGTGATATGGTAAAACTATATAGCGTTATACGTTAATACGTAATAGTATATATCGTTATAGGTTATATAGTAATAGTATATAACGTTATACGTTATATAGTAATATTATATAACGTTATGCGTTATATAGTAATAGTATATAACGTTATACGTTATATAGTAATAGTATATAACGTTATGCGTTATATAGTAATAGTATATAACGTTATACGATAGTACGGAATAGTATATATCGTTATACGTGATACGGGAATACTATATAACATTATACGTTATTACGTAATATTATATAACGTTATACGTTATTACGTAATAGTATACAACGTTATACGTGATATGGTAATACTATATAACGTTATATACTATTACGTAATAGTATATAACGTTATACGTTATATAGTAATAGTATATAACGTTATACGTTATATAGTAATAGTATATAACGTTATACGTTATATAGTAATAGTATATAACGTTATACGTTATATAGTAATAGTATATAACGTTATACGTTATATAGTAATAGTATATAACGTTATACGTTAGTACGTAATAATATACAACGTTATACGTGATACGGGAATACTATATAACATTATACGTTATTACGTAATATTATATAACGTTATACGTTATTACGTAATAGTATACAACGTTATACGTGATATGGTAATACTATATAACGTTATACGCTATTACGTAATAGTATATAACGTTATACGTTAATACGTAATAGTATATATCGTTATACATTATATAGTAGTAGTATATAACGTTATACGTTATATAGTAATAGTGTATAACGTTATACGTTATATAGTAATAGTATATAACGTTATACGTTATATGGTAATACTATACAACGTTATACCTTATATAGTAATAGTATATAACGTTACACGTTATATAGTAATAGTATATAACGCTATACGTTATATAGTAATATTATATAACGTTATGCGTTACATAGTAATAGTATATAACGTTATACGATATATAGTAATAGTATATAACGTTATGCGTTATATAGTAATAGTATGTGGGAGATGCAGAGACATCGAGCCTTTCTTTTGGAAGATTTCTCAATACTTGGGCTCGGGGTGACATAACTGGTCGCCGAACGTAGCCACGGTCACGGGATGAACGAAATGTTTTACAAAGGAGGTTCCAGTGTTAAGGGATACGCTGTATAAACAATCAAGTCTTGATCAGGAGCAATGCTGGTTTATGTGGAACTGCCTAGTTACGGCGCTTGGGAATTTGTTGATATTCCCGATCGATATGTATTTGATATATGTAACTGTATCTGTCTTTTATTTTGCAATCTCCTTGGAGAGTTTACTGTCATCGTCTTGGAGTCAGTCTTAGAGAAACCCTGTGCCAGAGTGAACGTGTCAGTGTGCTATCAAAAATATATTAAAACGTACAGAAAGTATCCCGTTGACCGTGGATTCGTTACAGAACCCAAGAATATTATTTAAAGCATTTGTTTACTTATTGTTTGTTATCTTAGTTAACCGATAAACTAATTATTTATCAATCTTTGTAAAGAAATATAATTTTATGTAAATACAATCTTTATTGAACATCATGATGGCAAATCCTAACGAAGAATCGTCTCGCGCTCGAAATCCAAGCGACAATTCAACATATATAATAATTCGACATATATTCGACATATATTCGTTATACGTTATATAGTAATAGTATATAACGTTATGCGTTATATAGTAATAGTATATAACGTTATACGTTATATAGTAATAGTATATAACTTTATACGATAGTACGTAATAGTATATAACGTTATACGTTATTACGTAATAGTATACAACGTTATACGTGATATGGTAAAACTATATAACGTTATACGTTAATACGTAATAGTATATATCGTTATACGTTATATAGTAATAGTATATAACGTTATACGTTATATAGTAATATTATATAACGTTATGCGTTATATAGTAATAGTATATAACGTTATACGATAGTACGTAATGGTATATAACGTTATACGTGATATGGTAATACTATATAACGTTATACGCTATTACGTAATAGTATATAACGTTATACGTTAATACGTAATAGTATATATCGTTATACGTTATATAGTAATAGTATATAGCTATATACGTTATATAGTAATAGTATATAACGTTATACGTTAGTACGTAATAGTATATAACGTTATACGTTAATACGTAATAGTATATATCGTTATACGTTATATAGTAACAGTATATAACGTTATACGTTATATAGTAATAGTATATAACGTTATACGTTATATAGTAATATTATATAACGTTATGCGTTATATAGTAATAGCATAGAACGTTATACGTTATAGAGTAATTGTATATAACGTTATACGTTATATAGTAATCGTATATAACGTTATACGTTAGTACGTAATAGTATACAACGTTATACGTGATATGGTAAAACTATATAACGTTATACGTTAATACGTAATAGTATATATCGTTATACGTTATATAGTAATAGTATATAACGTTATACGTTATATAGTAATAGTATATAACGTTATACGTTATATAGTATAAGTATATAACGTTATACGTTATATAGTAATAGTATATAACGTTATACGTTATATAGTAATAGTATATAACGTTATACGATAGTACGTAATAATATACAACGTTATACGTGATATGGCAATACTATATAACGTTATACGTTATTACGTAATAGTATATAACGTTATACGTTATATAGTAATAGTATATAACGTTATACGTTATATAGTAATAGTATATAACGTTCTACGTTATATAGTAATAGTATATAACGTTATACGTTATATAGTATTAGTATATAACGTTATACGTTATATAGTAATGTTATATAACGTTATGCGTTATATAGTAATAGTATATAACGTTATACGTTATATAGTAATAATATGTAACGTTATGCGTTATATAGTAATAGTATATAACGTTATACGTTACATAGTAATAGTATATAATAGTTATACTTATACTATATAACGTTATACGTTATATAGTAATAGTATATAACGTTATACGTTATAGAGTAATAGTATATAACGTTATACGTTATATAGTAATAGTATATAACGTTATACGATAGTACGTAATAGTATATAACGTTATACATGATATGGTAAAACTATATAACGTTATACGCTATTACGTAATAGTATATAACGTTATACGTTAATACGTAATAGTATATACCGTTATACGTTATATAGTAATAGTATATAGCGATATACGTTATATAGTAATAGTATATAACGTTATACGTTAGTACGTAATAGTATATAACGTTATACGTTATATGGTAATACTATACAACGTTATACGTTATATAGTAATATTATATAACGTTATGCGTTATATAGTAATAGTATATAACGTTATACGATAGTACGTAATGGTATATAACGTTATACGTGATATGGTAACACTATATAACGTTATACGCTATTACGTAATAGTATATAACGTTATACGTTAATACGTAATAGTATATATCGTTATACGTTATATAGTAATAGTATATAGCTATATACGTTATATAGTAATAGTATATAACGTTATACGTTAGTACGTAATAGTATATAACGTTATACGTTAATACGTAATAGTATATATCGTTATACGTTATATAGTAACAGTATATAACGTTATACGTTATATAGTAATAGTATATATCGTTATACGTTATATAGTAACAGTATATAACGTTATACGTTATATAGTAATAGTATATAACGTTATACGTTAATACGTAATAGTATATATCGTTATACGTTATATAGTAACAGTATATAACGTTATACGTTATATAGTAATATTATATAACGTTATGCGTTATATAGTAATAGTATATAACGTTATACGTTATATAGTAATTGTATATAACGTTATGCGTTATATAGTAATAGCATAGAACGATATACGTTATATAGTAATATTATATAACGTTATGCGTTATATAGTAATAGTATATAACGTTATACGTTATATAGTAATTGTATATAACGTTATGCGTTATATAGTAATAGCATAGAACGATATACGTTATATAGTAATAGTATATAACGTTATACGTTATATAGTAATATTATATAACGTTGTGCGTTATATAGTAATAGTATTTAACGTTATACGTTATATAGTAATAGTATATAACGTTATGCGTTATATACTAATAGTATATAACGTTATACGGTAGTACGGAATAGTATATATCGTTATACGTTATATAGTAATAGTATATAACGTTATACGTTAGTACGTAATAATATACAATGTTATACGTGATATGGCAATACTATATAACGTTATACGTTATTACGTAATAGTATATAACGTTATACGTTAGTACGTAATAATATACAACGTTATACGCGATATGGTAATACTATATAACGTTATACGCTATTACGTAATAGTATATAACGTTATACGTTAATACGGAATAGTATATGTCGTTATACGTTATATAGTAATAGTATATAACGTTATACGTTATATAGTAATAGTATATAACGTTATACGTTATATAGTAATAGTATATAACGTTATACGTTATATAGTAATAGTATATAACGTTATACGTTAATACGTAATAGTATATATCGTTATACGTTATATAGTAATAGTATATAACGTTATACGTTATATAGTAATAGTATATAACGTTATACGTTATATAGTATAAGTATATAACGTTATACGTTATATAGTAATAGTATATAACGTTATACGTTATATAGTAATATTATATAACGTTATGCGTTATATAGTAATAGTATATAACGTTATACGATAGTACGTAATAGTATATAACGTTATACGTCAATACGTAATAGTATATATCGTTATACGTTATATAGTAATAGTATATAGCGATATACGTTATATAGTAATAGTATATAACGTTATACGTTAGTACGTAATAATATACAACGTTATACGTGATATGGTAATACTATATAACGTTATACGCTATTACGTAATAGTATATAACGTTATACGTTAAGACGTAATAGTATATATCGTTATACGTTATATAGTAATAGTATATAGCGATATACGTTATATAGTAATAGTATATAACGTTATACGTTATATAGTAATAGTATATAACGTTATACGTTATATAGTAATATTATATAACGTTATGCGTTATATAGTTATAGTATATAACGTTATACGTTATATAGTAATATTATATAACGTTATGCGTTATATAGTTATAGTATATAACGTTATACGTTATATAGTAGTAGTCTATAACGTTATACGTTATATAGTAATAGTATATAACGTTATACGTTAGTACGTAATAATATACAACGTTATACGTGATATGGCAATACTATATAACGTTATACGTTATTACGTAATAGTATATAACGTTATACGTGATTACGTAATAGTATACAACGTTATACGTGATATGGTAAAACTATATAGCGTTATACGTTAATACGTAATAGTATATATCGTTATAGGTTATATAGTAATAGTATATAACGTTATACGTTATATAGTAATATTATATAACGTTATGCGTTATATAGTAATAGTATATAACGTTATACGTTATATAGTAATAGTATATAACGTTATACGTTATATAGTAATAGTATATAACGTTATACGTTATATAGTATAAGTATATAACGTTATACGTTATATAGTAATAGTATATAACGTTATACGTTATATAGTAATAGTATATAACGTTATACGATAGTACGTAATAATATACAACGTTATACGTGATATGGCAATACTATATAACGTTATACGTTATTACGTAATAGTATATAACGTTATACGTTATATAGTAATAGTATATAACGTTATACGATAGTACGTAATAGTATATAACGTTATACGTGATATGGTAATACTATATAACGTTATACGCTATTACGTAATAGTATATAACGTTATACGTTATAGAGTAATAGTATATAACGTTATACGTTATATAGTAATATTATATAACGTTATGCGTTATATAGTAATAGTATATAACGTTATACGTTATATAGTATAAGTATATAACGTTATACGTTATATAGTAATAGTATATAACGTTATACGTTATATAGTATAGGTATATAACGTTATACGTTATATAGTAATATTATATAACGTTATGCGTTATATAGTAATAGTATATAACGTTATACGTTATATAGTAATAGTATATAACGTTATACGTTATATAGTAATATTATATTACGTTATACGTTATATAGTATAAGTATATAACGTTATACGTTATATAGTAATAGTATATAACGTTATACGTTATATAGTAATATTATATAACGTTATGCGTTATATAGTAATAGTATATAACGTTATACGATAGTACGTAATAGTATATAACGTTATACGTCAATACGTAATAGTATATATCGTTATACGTTATATAGTAATAGTATATAGCGATATACGTTATATAGTAATAGTATATAACGTTATACGTTAGTACGTAATAATATACAACGTTATACGTGATATGGTAATACTATATAACGTTATACGCTATTACGTAATAGTATATAACGTTATACGTTAAGACGTAATAGTATATATCGTTATACGTTATATAGTAATAGTATATAGCGATATACGTTATATAGTAATAGTATATAACGTTATACGTTATATAGTAATAGTATATAACGTTATACGTTATATAGTAATATTATATAACGTTATGCGTTATATAGTTATAGTATATAACGTTATACGTTATATAGTAGTAGTCTATAACGTTATACGTTATATAGTAATAGTATATAACGTTATACGTTAGTACGTAATAATATACAACGTTATACGTGATATGGCAATACTATATAACGTTATACGTTATTACGTAATAGTATATAACGTTATACGTGATTACGTAATAGTATACAACGTTATACGTGATATGGTAAAACTATATAGCGTTATACGTTAATACGTAATAGTATATATCGTTATAGGTTATATAGTAATAGTATATAACGTTATACGTTATATAGTAATATTATATAACGTTATGCGTTATATAGTAATAGTATATAACGTTATACGTTATATAGTAATAGTATATAACGTTATGCGTTATATAGTAATAGTATATAACGTTATACGATAGTACGGAATAGTATATATCGTTATACGTGATACGGGAATACTATATAACATTATACGTTATTACGTAATATTATATAACGTTATACGTTATTACGTAATAGTATACAACGTTATACGTGATATGGTAATACTATATAACGTTATATACTATTACGTAATAGTATATAACGTTATACGTTATATAGTAATAGTATATAACGTTATACGTTATATAGTAATAGTATATAACGTTATACGTTATATAGTAATAGTATATAACGTTATACGTTATATAGTAATAGTATATAACGTTATACGTTATATAGTAATAGTATATAACGTTATACGTTAGTACGTAATAATATACAACGTTATACGTGATACGGGAATACTATATAACATTATACGTTATTACGTAATATTATATAACGTTATACGTTATTACGTAATAGTATACAACGTTATACGTGATATGGTAATACTATATAACGTTATACGCTATTACGTAATAGTATATAACGTTATACGTTAATACGTAATAGTATATATCGTTATACATTATATAGTAGTAGTATATAACGTTATACGTTATATTGTAATAGTGTATAACGTTATACGTTATATAGTAATAGTATATAACGTTATACGTTATATGGTAATACTATACAACGTTATACCTTATATAGTAATAGTATATAACGTTACACGTTATATAGTAATAGTATATAACGCTATACGTTATATAGTAATATTATATAACGTTATGCGTTATATAGTAATAGTATATAACGTTATACGATATATAGTAATAGTATATAACGTTATGCGTTATATAGTAATAGTATGTGGGAGATGCAGAGACATCGAGCCTTTCTTTTGGAAGATTTCTCAATACTTGGGCTCGGGGTGACATAACTGGTCGCCGAACGTAGCCACGGTCACGGGATGAACGAAATGTTTTACAAAGGAGGTTCCAGTGTTAAGGGATACGCTGTATAAACAATCAAGTCTTGATCAGGAGCAATGCTGGTTTATGTGGAACTGCCTAGTTACGGCGCTTGGGAATTTGTTGATATTCCCGATCGATATGTATTTGATATATGTAACTGTATCTGTCTTTTATTTTGCAATCTCCTTGGAGAGTTTACTGTCATCGTCTTGGAGTCAGTCTTAGAGAAACCCTGTGCCAGAGTGAACGTGTCAGTGTGCTATCAAAAATATATTAAAACGTACAGAAAGTATCCCGTTGACCGTGGATTCGTTACAGAACCCAAGAATATTATTTAAAGCATTTGTTTACTTATTGTTTGTTATCTTAGTTAACCGATAAACTAATTATTTATCAATCTTTGTAAAGAAATATAATTTTATGTAAATACAACCTTTATTGAACATCATGATGGCAAATGCTAACGAAGAATCGTCTCGCGCTCGAAATCCAAGCGACAATTCAACATATATAATAATTCGACATATATTCGACATATATTCGTTATACGTTATATAGTAATAGTATATAACGTTATGCGTTATATAGTAATAGTATATAACGTTATACGTTATATAGTAATAGTATATAACTTTATACGATAGTACGTAATAGTATATAACGTTATACGTTATTACGTAATAGTATACAACGTTATACGTGATATGGTAAAACTATATAACGTTATACGTTAATACGTAATAGTATATATCGTTATACGTTATATAGTAATAGTATATAACGTTATACGTTATATAGTAATATTATATAACGTTATGCGTTATATAGTAATAGTATATAACGTTATACGATAGTACGTAATGGTATATAACGTTATACGTGATATGGTAATACTATATAACGTTATACGCTATTACGTAATAGTATATAACGTTATACGTTAATACGTAATAGTATATATCGTTATACGTTATATAGTAATAGTATATAGCTATATACGTTATATAGTAATAGTATATAACGTTATACGTTAGTACGTAATAGTATATAACGTTATACGTTAATACGTAATAGTATATATCGTTATACGTTATATAGTAACAGTATATAACGTTATACGTTATATAGTAATAGTATATAACGTTATACGTTATATAGTATAGGTATATAACGTTATACGTTATATAGTAATAGTATATAACGTTATACGTTATATAGTAATATTATATAACGTAATGCGTTATATAGTAATAGCATAGAACGTTATACGTTATAGAGTAATTGTATATAACGTTATACGTTATATAGTAATCGTATATAACGTTATACGTTAGTACGTAATAGTATACAACGTTATACGTGATATGGTAAAACTATATAACGTTATACGTTAATACGTAATAGTATATATCGTTATACGTTATATAGTAATAGTATATAACGTTATACGTTATATAGTAGTAGTATATAACGTTATACGTTATATAGTATAAGTATATAACGTTATACGTTATATAGTAATAGTATATAACGTTATACGTTATATAGTATAAGTATATAACGTTATACGTTATATAGTAATAGTATATAACGTTATACGTTATATAGTAATAGTATATAACGTTATACGATAGTACGTAATAATATACAACGTTATACGTGATATGGCAATACTATATAACGTTATACGTTATTACGTAATAGTATATAACGTTATACGTTATATAGTAATAGTATATAACGTTATACGTTATATAGTAATAGTATATAACGTTCTACGTTATATAGTAATAGTATATAACGTTATACGTTATATACTATTACTATATAACGTTATACGTTATATAGTAATGTTATATAACGTTATGCGTTATATAGTAATAGTATATAACGTTATACGTTATATAGTAATAATATGTAACGTTATGCGTTATATAGTAATAGTATATAACGTTATACGTTACATAGTAATAGTATATAATAGTTATACTTATACTATATAACGTTATACGTTATATAGTAATAGTATATAACGTTATACGTTATAGAGTAATAGTATATAACGTTATACGTTATATAGTAATAGTATATAACGTTATACGATAGTACGTAATAGTATATAACGTTATACATGATATGGTAAAACTATATAACGTTATACGCTATTACGTAATAGTATATAACGTTATACGTTAATACGTAATAGTATATATCGTTATACGTTATATAGTAATAGTATATAGCGATATACGTTATATAGTAATAGTATATAACGTTATACGTTAGTACGTAATAGTATATAACGTTATACGTTATATGGTAATACTATACAACGTTATACGTTATATAGTAATATTATATAACGTTATGCGTTATATAGTAATAGTATATAACGTTATACGATAGTACGTAATGGTATATAACGTTATACGTGATATGGTAATACTATATAACGTTATACGCTATTACGTAATAGTATATAACGTTATACGTTAATACGTAATATTATATATCGTTATACGTTATATAGTAATAGTATATAGCTATATACGTTATATAGTAATAGTATATAACGTTATACGTTAGTACGTAATAGTATATAACGTTATACGTTAATACGTAATAGTATATATCGTTATACGTTATATAGTAACAGTATATAACGTTATACGTTATATAGTAATAGTATATATCGTTATACGTTATATAGTAACAGTATATAACGTTATACGTTATATAGTAATTGTATATAACGTTATACGTTAATACGTAATAGTATATATCGTTATACGTTATATAGTAACAGTATATAACGTTATACGTTATATAGTAATATTATATAACGTTATGCGTTATATAGTAATAGTATATAACGTTATACGTTATATAGTAATTGTATATAACGTTATGCGTTATATAGTAATAGCATAGAACGATATACGTTATATAGTAATTGTATATAACGTTATACGTTATATAGTAATCGTATATAACGTTATACGTTAGTACGTAATAGTATACAACGTTATACGTGATATGGTAAAACTATATAACGTTATACGTTAATACGTAATAGTATATATCGTTATACGTTATATAGTAATAGTATATAACGTTATACGTTATATAGTAATAGTATATAACGTTATACGTTATATAGTATAAGTATATAACGTTATACGTTATATAGTAATAGTATATAACGTTATACGTTATATAGTATAAGTATATAACGTTATACGTTATATAGTAATAGTATATAACGTTATACGTTATATAGTAATAGTATATAACGTTATACGATAGTACGTAATAATATACAACGTTATACGTGATATGGCAATACTATATAACGTTATACGTTATTACGTAATGGTATATAACGTTATACGTTATATAGTAATAGTATATAACGTTATACGTTATATAGTAATAGTATATAACGTTCTACGTTATATAGTAATAGTATATAACGTTATACGTTATATAGTATTAGTATATAACGTTATACGTTATATAGTAATGTTATATAACGTTATGCGTTATATAGTAATAGTATATAACGTTATACGTTATATAGTAATAATATGTAACGTTATGCGTTATATAGTAATAGTATATAACGTTATACGTTACATAGTAATAGTATATAATAGTTATACTTATACTATATAACGTTATACGTTATATAGTAATAGTATATAACGTTATACGTTATAGAGTAATAGTATATAACGTTATACGTTATATAGTAATAGTATATAACGTTATACGATAGTACGTAATAGTATATAACGTTATACATGATATGGTAAAACTATATAACGTTATACGCTATTACGTAATAGTATATAACGTTATACGTTAATACGTAATAGTATATATCGTTATACGTTATATAGTAATAGTATATAGCGATATACGTTATATAGTAATGGTATATAACGTTATACGTTAGTACGTAATAGTATATAACGTTATACGTTATATGGTAATACTATACAACGTTATACGTTATATAGTAATATTATATAACGTTATGCGTTATATAGTAATAGTATATAACGTTATACGATAGTACGTAATGGTATATAACGTTATACGTGATATGGTAATACTATATAACGTTATACGCTATTACGTAATAGTATATAACGTTATACGTTAATACGTAATAGTATATATCGTTATACGTTATATAGTAATAGTATATAGCTATATACGTTATATAGTAATAGTATATAACGTTATACGTTAGTACGTAATAGTATATAACGTTATACGTTAATACGTAATAGTATATATCGTTATACGTTATATAGTAACAGTATATAACGTTATACGTTATATAGTAATAGTATATATCGTTATACGTTATATAGTAACAGTATATAACGTTATACGTTATATAGTAATAGTATATAACGTTATACGTTAATACGTAATAGTATATATCGTTATACGTTATATAGTAACAGTATATAACGTTATACGTTATATAGTAATATTATATAACGTTATGCGTTATATAGTAATAGTATATAACGTTATACGTTATATAGTAATTGTATATAACGTTATGCGTTATATAATAATAGCATAGAACGATATACGTTATATAGTAATTGTATATAACGTTATACGTTATATAGTAATCGTATATAACGTTATACGTTAGTACGTAATAGTATACAACGTTATACGTGATATGGTAAAACTATATAACGTTATACGTTAATACGTAATAGTATATATCGTTATACGTTATATAGTAATAGTATATAACGTTATACGTTATATAGTATAAGTATATAACGTTATACGTTATATAGTAATAGTATATAACGTTATACGTTATATAGTAATAGTATATAACGTTATACGATAGTACGTAATAATATACAACGTTATACGTGATATGGCAATACTATATAACGTTATACGTTATTACGTAATAGTATATAACGTTATACGTTATATAGTAATAGTATATAACGTTATACGTTAGTACGTAATAGTATACAACGTTATACGTGATATGGTAAAACTATATAACGTTATACGTTAATACGTAATAGTATATATCGTTATACGTTATATAGTAATAGTATATAACGTTATACGTTATATAGTAATAGTATATAACGTTATACGTTATATAGTAATCGTATATAACGTTATACGTTAGTACGTAATAGTATACAACGTTATACGTGATATGGTAAAACTATATAACGTTATACGTTAATACGTAATAGTATATATCGTTATACGTTATATAGTAATAGTATATAACGTTATACGTTATATAGTAATAGTATATAACGTTATACGTTATATAGTATAAGTATATAACGTTATACGTTATATAGTAATAGTATATAACGTTATACGTTATATAGTATAAGTATATAACGTTATACGTTATATAGTAATAGTATATAACGTTATACGTTATATAGTAATAGTATATAACGTTATACGATAGTACGTAATAATATACAACGTTATACGTGATATGGCAATACTATATAACGTTATACGTTATTACGTAATAGTATATAACGTTATACGTTATATAGTAATAGTATATAACGTTATACGTTATATAGTAATAGTATATAACGTTCTACGTTATATAGTAATAGTATATAACGTTATACGTTATATAGTATTAGTATATAACGTTATACGTTATATAGTAATGTTATATAACGTTATGCGTTATATAGTAATAGTATATAACGTTATACGTTATATAGTAATAATATGTAACGTTATGCGTTATATAGTAATAGTATATAACGTTATACGTTACATAGTAATAGTATATAATAGTTATACTTATACTATATAACGTTATACGTTATATAGTAATAGTATATAACGTTATACGTTATAGAGTAATAGTATATAACGTTATACGTTATATAGTAATAGTATATAACGTTATACGATAGTACGTAATAGTATATAACGTTATACATGATATGGTAAAACTATATAACGTTATACGCTATTACGTAATAGTATATAACGTTATACGTTAATACGTAATAGTATATATCGTTATACGTTATATAGTAATAGTATATAGCGATATACGTTATATAGTAATAGTATATAACGTTATACGTTAGTACGTAATAGTATATAACGTTATACGTTATATGGTAATACTATACAACGTTATACGTTATATAGTAATATTATATAACGTTATGCGTTATATAGTAATAGTATATAACGTTATACGATAGTACGTAATGGTATATAACGTTATACGTGATATGGTAATACTATATAACGTTATACGCTATTACGTAATAGTATATAACGTTATACGTTAATACGTAATAGTATATATCGTTATACGTTATATAGTAATAGTATATCGCTATATACGTTATATAGTAATAGTATATAACGTTATACGTTAGTACGTAATAGTATATAACGTTATACGTTAATACGTAATAGTATATATCGTTATACGTTATATAGTAACAGTATATAACGTTATACGTTATATAGTAATAGTATATATCGTTATACGTTATATAGTAACAGTATATAACGTTATACGTTATATAGTAATAGTATATAACGTTATACGTTAATACGTAATAGTATATATCGTTATACGTTATATAGTAACAGTATATAACGTTATACGTTATATAGTAATATTATATAACGTTATGCGTTATATAGTAATAGTATATAACGTTATACGTTATATAGTAATTGTATATAACGTTATGCGTTATATAATAATAGCATAGAACGATATACGTTATATAGTAATTGTATATAACGTTATACGTTATATAGTAATCGTATATAACGTTATACGTTAGTACGTAATAGTATACAACGTTATACGTGATATGGTAAAACTATATAACGTTATACGTTAATACGTAATAGTATATATCGTTATACGTTATATAGTAATAGTATATAACGTTATACGTTATATAGTATAAGTATATAACGTTATACGTTATATAGTAATAGTATATAACGTTATACGTTATATAGTAATAGTATATAACGTTATACGATAGTACGTAATAATATACAACGTTATACGTGATATGGCAATACTATATAACGTTATACGTTATTACGTAATAGTATATAACGTTATACGTTATATAGTAATAGTATATAACGTTATACGTTATATAGTAATAGTATATAACGTTCTACGTTATATAGTAATAGTATATAACGTTATACGTTATATAGTATTACTATATAACGTTATACGTTATATAGTAATGTTATATAACGTTATGCGTTATATAGTAATAGTATATAACGTTATACGTTATATAGTAATAGTATATAACGTTATACGTTATAGAGTAATAGTATATAACGTTATACGTTATATAGTAATAGTATATAGCGATATACGTTATATAGTACTAGTATTTAACGTTATACGTTAGTACGTAATAGTATATAACGTTATACGTTATATGGTAATACTATACAACGTTATACGTTATATAGTAATATTATATAACGTTATGCGTTATAGAGTAATAGTATATAACGTTATACGATAGTACGTAATGGTATATAACGTTATACGTGATATGGTAATACTATATAACGTTATACGCTATTACGTAATAGTATATAACGTTATACGTCAATACGTAATAGTATATATCGTTATACGTTATATAGTAATAGTATATAGCGATATACGTTATATAGTAATAGTATATAGCGATATACGTTATATAGTACTAGTATTTAACGTTATACGTTAGTACGTAATAGTATATAACGTTATACGTTATATGGTAATACTATACAACGTTATACGTTATATAGTAATATTATATAACGTTATGCGTTATATAGTAATAGTATATAACGTTATACGATAGTACGTAATGGTATATAACGTTATACGTGATATGGTAATACTATATAACGTTATACGCTATTACGTAATAGTATATAACCTTATACGTCAATACGTAATAGTATATATCGTTATACGTTATATAGTAATAGTATATAGCGATATACGTTATATAGTAATAGTATATAACGTTATACGTTAGTACGTAATAGTATATAACGTTATACGTTAATACGTAATAGTATATATCGTTATACGTTATATAGTAACAGTATATAACGTTATACGTTATATAGTATAGGTATATAACGTTATACGTTATATAGTAATAGTATATAACGTTATACGTTATATAGTAATATTATATAACGTTATGCGTTATATAGTAATAGTATATAACGTTATACGTTATATAGTAATAGTATATAACGTTATACGTTATACAGTAATAGTATATAACGTTATACGTTATATAGTAATATTATATTACGTTATGCGTTATATAGTAATAGCATAGAACGTTATACGTTATATAGTAATTGTATATAACGTTATACGTTATATAGTAATCGTATATAACGTTATACGTTAGTACGTAATAGTATACAACGTTATACGTGATATGGTAAAACTATATAACGTTATACGTTAATACGTAATAGTATATATCGTTATACGTTATATAGTAATAGTATATAACGTTATACGTTATATAGTAATAGTATATAACGTTATACGTTATATAGTATAAGTATATAACGTTATACGTTATATAGTAATAGTATATAACGTTATACGTTATATAGTATAAGTATATAACGTTATACGTTATATAGTAATAGTATATAACGTTATACGTTATATAGTAATAGTATATAACGTTATACGATAGTACGTAATAATATACAACGTTATACGTGATATGGCAATACTATATAACGTTATACGTTATTACGTAATAGTATATAACGTTATACGTTATATAGTAATAGTATATAACGTTATACGTTATATAGTAATAGTATATAACGTTCTACGTTATATAGTAATAGTATATAACGTTATACGTTATATAGTATTAGTATATAACGTTATACGTTATATAGTAATGTTATATAACGTTATGCGTTATATAGTAATAGTATATAACGTTATACGTTATATAGTAATAATATGTAACGTTATGCGTTATATAGTAATAGTATATAACGTTATACGTTACATAGTAATAGTATATAATAGTTATACTTATACTATATAACGTTATACGTTATATAGTAATAGTATATAACGTTATACGTTATAGAGTAATAGTATATAACGTTATACGTTATATAGTAATAGTATATAACGTTATACATGATATGGTAAAACTATATAACGTTATACGCTATTACGTAATAGTATATAACGTTATACGTTAATACGTAATAGTATATATCGTTATACGTTATATAGTAATAGTATATAGCGATATACGTTATATAGTAATAGTATATAACGTTATACGTTAGTACGTAATAGTATATAACGTTATACGTTATATGGTAATACTATACAACGTTATACGTTATATAGTAATATTATATAACGTTATGCGTTATATAGTAATAGTATATAACGTTATACGATAGTACGTAATGGTATATAACGTTATACGTGATATGGTAATACTATATAACGTTATACGCTATTACGTAATAGTATATAACGTTATACGTTAATACGTAATAGTATATATCGTTATACGTTATATAGTAATAGTATATAGCTATATACGTTATATAGTAATAGTATATAACGTTATACGTTAGTACGTAATAGTATATAACGTTATACGTTAATACGTAATAGTATATATCGTTATACGTTATATAGTAACAGTATATAACGTTATACGTTATATAGTAATAGTATATATCGTTATACGTTATATAGTAACAGTATATAACGTTATACGTTATATAGTAATTGTATATAACGTTATACGTTAATACGTAATAGTATATATCGTTATACGTTATATAGTAACAGTATATAACGTTATACGTTATATAGTAATATTATATAACGTTATGCGTTATATAGTAATAGTATATAACGTTATACGTTATATAGTAATTGTATATAACGTTATGCGTTATATAGTAATAGCATAGAACGATATACGTTATATAGTAATTGTATATAACGTTATACGTTATATAGTAATCGTATATAACGTTATACGTTAGTACGTAATAGTATACAACGTTATACGTGATATGGTAAAACTATATAACGTTATACGTTAATACGTAATAGTATATATCGTTATACGTTATATAGTAATAGTATATAACGTTATACGTTATATAGTAATAGTATATAACGTTATACGTTATATAGTATAAGTATATAACGTTATACGTTATATAGTAATAGTATATAACGTTATACGTTATATAGTATAAGTATATAACGTTATACGTTATATAGTAATAGTATATAACGTTATACGTTATATAGTAATAGTATATAACGTTATACGATAGTACGTAATAATATACAACGTTATACGTGATATGGCAATACTATATAACGTTATACGTTATTACGTAATAGTATATAACGTTATACGTTATATAGTAATAGTATATAACGTTATACGTTATATAGTAATAGTATATAACGTTCTACGTTATATAGTAATAGTATATAACGTTATACGTTATATAGTATTAGTATATAACGTTATACGTTATATAGTAATGTTATATAACGTTATGCGTTATATAGTAATAGTATATAACGTTATACGTTATATAGTAATAATATGTAACGTTATGCGTTATATAGTAATAGTATATAACGTTATACGTTACATAGTAATAGTATATAATAGTTATACTTATACTATATAACGTTATACGTTATATAGTAATAGTATATAACGTTATACGTTATAGAGTAATAGTATATAACGTTATACGTTATATAGTAATAGTATATAACGTTATACGATAGTACGTAATAGTATATAACGTTATACATGATATGGTAAAACTATATAACGTTATACGCTATTACGTAATAGTATATAACGTTATACGTTAATACGTAATAGTATATATCGTTATACGTTATATAGTAATAGTATATAGCGATATACGTTATATAGTAATAGTATATAACGTTATACGTTAGTACGTAATAGTATATAACGTTATACGTTATATGGTAATACTATACAACGTTATACGTTATATAGTAATATTATATAACGTTATGCGTTATATAGTAATAGTATATAACGTTATACGATAGTACGTAATGGTATATAACGTTATACGTGATATGGTAATACTATATAACGTTATACGCTATTACGTAATAGTATATAACGTTATACGTTAATACGTAATAGTATATATCGTTATACGTTATATAGTAATAGTATATAGCTATATACGTTATATAGTAATAGTATATAACGTTATACGTTAGTACGTAATAGTATATAACGTTATACGTTAATACGTAATAGTATATATCGTTATACGTTATATAGTAACAGTATATAACGTTATACGTTATATAGTAATTGTATATAACGTTATGCGTTATATAATAATAGCATAGAACGATATACGTTATATAGTAATTGTATATAACGTTATACGTTATATAGTAATCGTATATAACGTTATACGTTAGTACGTAATAGTATACAACGTTATACGTGATATGGTAAAACTATATAACGTTATACGTTAATACGTAATAGTATATATCGTTATACGTTATATAGTAACAGTATATAACGTTATACGTTATATAGTAACAGTATATAACGTTATACGTTATATAGTAATAGTATATAACGTTATACGTTAATACGTAATAGTATATATCGTTATACGTTATATAGTAACAGTATATAACGTTATACGTTATATAGTAATATTATATAACGTTATGCGTTATATAGTAATAGTATATAACGTTATACGTTATATAGTAATTGTATATAACGTTATGCGTTATATAATAATAGCATAGAACGATATACGTTATATAGTAATTGTATATAACGTTATACGTTATATAGTAATCGTATATAACGTTATACGTTAGTACGTAATAGTATACAACGTTATACGTGATATGGTAAAACTATATAACGTTATACGTTAATACGTAATAGTATATATCGTTATACGTTATATAGTAATAGTATATAACGTTATACGTTATATAGTATAAGTATATAACGTTATACGTTATATAGTAATAGTATATAACGTTATACGTTATATAGTAATAGTATATAACGTTATACGATAGTACGTAATAATATACAACGTTATACGTGATATGGCAATACTATATAACGTTATACGTTATTACGTAATAGTATATAACGTTATACGTTATATAGTAATAGTATATAACGTTATACGTTAGTACGTAATAGTATACAACGTTATACGTGATATGGTAAAACTATATAACGTTATACGTTAATACGTAATAGTATATATCGTTATACGTTATATAGTAATAGTATATAACGTTATACGTTATATAGTAATAGTATATAACGTTATACGTTATATAGTAATCGTATATAACGTTATACGTTAGTACGTAATAGTATACAACGTTATACGTGATATGGTAAAACTATATAACGTTATACGTTAATACGTAATAGTATATATCGTTATACGTTATATAGTAATAGTATATAACGTTATACGTTATATAGTAATAGTATATAACGTTATACGTTATATAGTAATAGTATATAACGTTATACGTTAGTACGTAATAATATACAACGTTATACGTGATACGGGAATACTATATAACATTATACGTTATTACGTAATATTATATAACGTTATACGTTATTACGTAATAGTATACAACGTTATACGTGATATGGTAATACTATATAACGTTATACGCTATTACGTAATAGTATATAACGTTATACGTTAATACGTAATAGTATATATCGTTATACATTATATAGTAGTAGTATATAACGTTATACGTTATATAGTAATAGTGTATAACGTTATACGTTATATAGTAATAGTATATAACGTTATACGTTATATGGTAATACTATACAACGTTATACCTTATATAGTAATAGTATATAACGTTACACGTTATATAGTAATAGTATATAACGCTATACGTTATATAGTAATATTATATAACGTTATGCGTTATATAGTAATAGTATATAACGTTATACGATATATAGTAATAGTATATAACGTTATGCGTTATATAGTAATAGTATGTGGGAGATGCAGAGACATCGAGCCTTTCTTTTGGAAGATTTCTCAATACTTGGGCTCGGGGTGACATAACTGGTCGCCGAACGTAGCCACGGTCACGGGATGAACGAAATGTTTTACAAAGGAGGTTCCAGTGTTAAGGGATACGCTGTATAAACAATCAAGTCTTGATCAGGAGCAATGCTGGTTTATGTGGAACTGCCTAGTTACGGCGCTTGGGAATTTGTTGATATTCCCGATCGATATGTATTTGATATATGTAACTGTATCTGTCTTTTATTTTGCAATCTCCTTGGAGAGTTTACTGTCATCGTCTTGGAGTCAGTCTTAGAGAAACCCTGTGCCAGAGTGAACGTGTCAGTGTGCTATCAAAAATATATTAAAACGTACAGAAAGTATCCCGTTGACCGTGGATTCGTTACAGAACCCAAGAATATTATTTAAAGCATTTGTTTACTTATTGTTTGTTATCTTAGTTAACCGATAAACTAATTATTTATCAATCTTTGTAAAGAAATATAATTTTATGTAAATACAACCTTTATTGAACATCATGATGGCAAATGCTAACGAAGAATCGTCTCGCGCTCGAAATCCAAGCGACAATTCAACATATATAATAATTCGACATATATTCGACATATATTCGTTATACGTTATATAGTAATAGTATATAACGTTATGCGTTATATAGTAATAGTATATAACGTTATACGTTATATAGTAATAGTATATAACTTTATACGATAGTACGTAATAGTATATAACGTTATACGTTATTACGTAATAGTATACAACGTTATACGTGATATGGTAAAACTATATAACGTTATACGTTAATACGTAATAGTATATATCGTTATACGTTATATAGTAATAGTATATAACGTTATACGTTATATAGTAATATTATATAACGTTATGCGTTATATAGTAATAGTATATAACGTTATACGATAGTACGTAATGGTATATAACGTTATACGTGATATGGTAATACTATATAACGTTATACGCTATTACGTAATAGTATATAACGTTATACGTTAATACGTAATAGTATATATCGTTATACGTTATATAGTAATAGTATATAGCTATATACGTTATATAGTAATAGTATATAACGTTATACGTTAGTACGCAATAGTATATAACGTTATACGTTAATACGTAATAGTATATATCGTTATACGTTATATAGTAACAGTATATAACGTTATACGTTATATAGTAATAGTATATAACGTTATACGTTATATAGTATAGGTATATAACGTTATACGTTATATAGTAATAGTATATAACGTTATACGTTATATAGTAATATTATATAACGTAATGCGTTATATAGTAATAGCATAGAACGTTATACGTTATAGAGTAATTGTATATAACGTTATACGTTATATAGTAATCGTATATAACGTTATACGTTAGTACGTAATAGTATACAACGTTATACGTGATATGGTAAAACTATATAACGTTATACGTTAATACGTAATAGTATATATCGTTATACGTTATATAGTAATAGTATATAACGTTATACGTTATATAGTAGTAGTATATAACGTTATACGTTATATAGTATAAGTATATAACGTTATACGTTATATAGTAATAGTATATAACGTTATACGTTATATAGTATAAGTATATAACGTTATACGTTATATAGTAATAGTATATAACGTTATACGTTATATAGTAATAGTATATAACGTTATACGATAGTACGTAATAATATACAACGTTATACGTGATATGGCAATACTATATAACGTTATACGTTATTACGTAATAGTATATAACGTTATACGTTATATAGTAATAGTATATAACGTTATACGTTATATAGTAATAGTATATAACGTTCTACGTTATATAGTAATAGTATATAACGTTATACGTTATATACTATTACTATATAACGTTATACGTTATATAGTAATGTTATATAACGTTATGCGTTATATAGTAATAGTATATAACGTTATACGTTATATAGTAATAATATGTAACGTTATGCGTTATATAGTAATAGTATATAACGTTATACGTTACATAGTAATAGTATATAATAGTTATACTTATACTATATAACGTTATACGTTATATAGTAATAGTATATAACGTTATACGTTATAGAGTAATAGTATATAACGTTATACGTTATATAGTAATAGTATATAACGTTATACGATAGTACGTAATAGTATATAACGTTATACATGATATGGTAAAACTATATAACGTTATACGCTATTACGTAATAGTATATAACGTTATACGTTAATACGTAATAGTATATATCGTTATACGTTATATAGTAATAGTATATAGCGATATACGTTATATAGTAATAGTATATAACGTTATACGTTAGTACGTAATAGTATATAACGTTATACGTTATATGGTAATACTATACAACGTTATACGTTATATAGTAATATTATATAACGTTATGCGTTATATAGTAATAGTATATAACGTTATACGATAGTACGTAATGGTATATAACGTTATACGTGATATGGTAATACTATATAACGTTATACGCTATTACGTAATAGTATATAACGTTATACGTTAATACGTAATAGTATATATCGTTATACGTTATATAGTAATAGTATATAGCTATATACGTTATATAGTAATAGTATATAACGTTATACGTTAGTACGTAATAGTATATAACGTTATACGTTAATACGTAATAGTATATATCGTTATACGTTATATAGTAACAGTATATAACGTTATACGTTATATAGTAATAGTATATATCGTTATACGTTATATAGTAACAGTATATAACGTTATACGTTATATAGTAATTGTATATAACGTTATACGTTAATACGTAATAGTATATATCGTTATACGTTATATAGTAACAGTATATAACGTTATACGTTATATAGTAATATTATATAACGTTATGCGTTATATAGTAATAGTATATAACGTTATACGTTATATAGTAATTGTATATAACGTTATGCGTTATATAGTAATAGCATAGAACGATATACGTTATATAGTAATTGTATATAACGTTATACGTTATATAGTAATCGTATATAACGTTATACGTTAGTACGTAATAGTATACAACGTTATACGTGATATGGTAAAACTATATAACGTTATACGTTAATACGTAATAGTATATATCGTTATACGTTATATAGTAATAGTATATAACGTTATACGTTATATAGTAATAGTATATAACGTTATACGTTATATAGTATAAGTATATAACGTTATACGTTATATAGTAATAGTATATAACGTTATACGTTATATAGTATAAGTATATAACGTTATACGTTATATAGTAATAGTATATAACGTTATACGTTATATAGTAATAGTATATAACGTTATACGATAGTACGTAATAATATACAACGTTATACGTGATATGGCAATACTATATAACGTTATACGTTATTACGTAATAGTATATAACGTTATACGTTATATAGTAATAGTATATAACGTTATACGTTATATAGTAATAGTATATAACGTTCTACGTTATATAGTAATAGTATATAACGTTATACGTTATATAGTATTAGTATATAACGTTATACGTTATATAGTAATGTTATATAACGTTATGCGTTATATAGTAATAGTATATAACGTTATACGTTATATAGTAATAATATGTAACGTTATGCGTTATATAGTAATAGTATATAACGTTATACGTTACATAGTAATAGTATATAATAGTTATACTTATACTATATAACGTTATACGTTATATAGTAATAGTATATAACGTTATACGTTATAGAGTAATAGTATATAACGTTATACGTTATATAGTAATAGTATATAACGTTATACGATAGTACGTAATAGTATATAACGTTATACATGATATGGTAAAACTATATAACGTTATACGCTATTACGTAATAGTATATAACGTTATACGTTAATACGTAATAGTATATATCGTTATACGTTATATAGTAATAGTATATAGCGATATACGTTATATAGTAATAGTATATAACGTTATACGTTAGTACGTAATAGTATATAACGTTATACGTTATATGGTAATACTATACAACGTTATACGTTATATAGTAATATTATATAACGTTATGCGTTATATAGTAATAGTATATAACGTTATACGATAGTACGTAATGGTATATAACGTTATACGTGATATGGTAATACTATATAACGTTATACGCTATTACGTAATAGTATATAACGTTATACGTTAATACGTAATAGTATATATCGTTATACGTTATATAGTAATAGTATATAGCTATATACGTTATATAGTAATAGTATATAACGTTATACGGTAGTACGTAATAGTATATAACGTTATACGTTAATACGTAATAGTATATATCGTTATACGTTATATAGTAACAGTATATAACGTTATACGTTATATAGTAATAGTATATATCGTTATACGTTATATAGTAACAGTATATAACGTTATACGTTATATAGTAATAGTATATAACGTTATACGTTAATACGTAATAGTATATATCGTTATACGTTATATAGTAACAGTATATAACGTTATACGTTATATAGTAATATTATATAACGTTATGCGTTATATAGTAATAGTATATAACGTTATACGTTATATAGTAATTGTATATAACGTTATGCGTTATATAATAATAGCATAGAACGATATACGTTATATAGTAATTGTATATAACGTTATACGTTATATAGTAATCGTATATAACGTTATACGTTAGTACGTAATAGTATACAACGTTATACGTGATATGGTAAAACTATATAACGTTATACGTTAATACGTAATAGTATATATCGTTATACGTTATATAGTAATAGTATATAACGTTATACGTTATATAGTATAAGTATATAACGTTATACGTTATATAGTAATAGTATATAACGTTATACGTTATATAGTAATAGTATATAACGTTATACGATAGTACGTAATAATATACAACGTTATACGTGATATGGCAATACTATATAACGTTATACGTTATTACGTAATAGTATATAACGTTATACGTTATATAGTAATAGTATATAACGTTATACGTTATATAGTAATAGTATATAACGTTCTACGTTATATAGTAATAGTATATAACGTTATACGTTATATAGTATTAGTATATAACGTTATACGTTATATAGTAATGTTATATAACGTTATGCGTTATATAGTAATAGTATATAACGTTATACGTTATATAGTAATAGTATATAACGTTATACGTTATAGAGTAATAGTATATAACGTTATACGTTATATAGTAATAGTATATAGCGATATACGTTATATAGTACTAGTATTTAACGTTATACGTTAGTACGTAATAGTATATAACGTTATACGTTATATGGTAATACTATACAACGTTATACGTTATATAGTAATATTATATAACGTTATGCGTTATATAGTAATAGTATATAACGTTATACGATAGTACGTAATGGTATATAACGTTATACGTGATATGGTAATACTATATAACGTTATACGCTATTACGTAATAGTATATAACGTTATACGTCAATACGTAATAGTATATATCGTTATACGTTATATAGTAATAGTATATAGCGATATACGTTATATAGTAATAGTATATAACGTTATACGTTAGTACGTAATAGTATATAACGTTATACGTTAATACGTAATAGTATATATCGTTATACGTTATATAGTAACAGTATATAACGTTATACGTTATATAGTATAGGTATATAACGTTATACGTTATATAGTAATAGTATATAACGTTATACGTTATATAGTAATATTATATAACGTTATGCGTTATATAGTAATAGTATATAACGTTATACGTTATATAGTAATAGTATATAACGTTATACGTTATACAGTAATAGTATATAACGTTATACGTTATATAGTAATATTATATTACGTTATGCGTTATATAGTAATAGCATAGAACGTTATACGTTATATAGTAATTGTATATAACGTTATACGTTATATAGTAATCGTATATAACGTTATACGTTAGTACGTAATAGTATACAACGTTATACGTGATATGGTAAAACTATATAACGTTATACGTTAATACGTAATAGTATATATCGTTATACGTTATATAGTAATAGTATATAACGTTATACGTTATATAGTAATAGTATATAACGTTATACGTTATATAGTATAAGTATATAACGTTATACGTTATATAGTAATAGTATATAACGTTATACGTTATATAGTATAAGTATATAACGTTATACGTTATATAGTAATAGTATATAACGTTATACGTTATATAGTAATAGTATATAACGTTATACGATAGTACGTAATAATATACAACGTTATACGTGATATGGCAATACTATATAACGTTATACGTTATTACGTAATAGTATATAACGTTATACGTTATATAGTAATAGTATATAACGTTATACGTTATATAGTAATAGTATATAACGTTCTACGTTATATAGTAATAGTATATAACGTTATACGTTATATAGTATTAGTATATAACGTTATACGTTATATAGTAATGTTATATAACGTTATGCGTTATATAGTAATAGTATATAACGTTATACGTTATATAGTAATAATATGTAACGTTATGCGTTATATAGTAATAGTATATAACGTTATACGTTACATAGTAATAGTATATAATAGTTATACTTATACTATATAACGTTATACGTTATATAGTAATAGTATATAACGTTATACGTTATAGAGTAATAGTATATAACGTTATACGTTATATAGTAATAGTATATAACGTTATACGATAGTACGTAATAGTATATAACGTTATACATGATATGGTAAAACTATATAACGTTATATACTATTACGTAATAGCGTATAACGTTATACGTTAATACGTAATAGTATATATCGTTATACGTTATATAGTAATAGTATATAGCGATATACGTTATATAGTAATAGTATATAACGTTATACGTTAGTACGTAATAGTATATAACGTTATACGTTATATGGTAATACTATACAACGTTATACGTTATATAGTAATATTATATAACGTTATGCGTTATATAGTAATAGTATATAACGTTATACGATAGTACGTAATGGTATATAACGTTATACGTGATATGGTAATACTATATAACGTTATACGCTATTACGTAATAGTATATAACGTTATACGTTAATACGTAATAGTATATATCGTTATACGTTATATAGTAATAGTATATAGCTATATACGTTATATAGTAATAGTATATAACGTTATACGTTAGTACGTAATAGTATATAACGTTATACGTTAATACGTAATAGTATATATCGTTATACGTTATATAGTAACAGTATATAACGTTATACGTTATATAGTAATAGTATATATCGTTATACGTTATATAGTAACAGTATATAACGTTATACGTTATATAGTAATAGTATATAACGTTATACGTTAATACGTAATAGTATATATCGTTATACGTTATATAGTAACAGTATATAACGTTATACGTTATATAGTAATATTATATAACGTTATGCGTTATATAGTAATAGTATATAACGTTATACGTTATATAGTAATTGTATATAACGTTATGCGTTATATAGTAATAGCATAGAACGATATACGTTATATAGTAATTGTATATAACGTTATACGTTATATAGTAATCGTATATAACGTTATACGTTAGTACGTAATAGTATACAACGTTATACGTGATATGGTAAAACTATATAACGTTATACGTTAATACGTAATAGTATATATCGTTATACGTTATATAGTAATAGTATATAACGTTATACGTTATATAGTAATAGTATATAACGTTATACGTTAATACGTAATAGTATATATCGTTATACGTTATATAGTAATAGTATATAACGTTATACGTTATATAGTATAAGTATATAACGTTATACGTTATATAGTAATAGTATATAACGTTATACGTTATATAGTAATAGTATATAACGTTATACGATAGTACGTAATAATATACAACGTTATACGTGATATTGCAATACTATATAACGTTATACGTTATTACGTAATAGTATATAACGTTATACGTTATATAGTAATAGTATATAACGTTATACGTTATATAGTAATAGTATATAACGTTCTACGTTATATAGTAATAGTATATAACGTTATACGTTATATAGTATTAGTATATAACGTTATACGTTATATAGTAATGTTATATAACGTTATGCGTTATATAGTAATAGTATATAACGTTATACGTTATATAGTAATAGTATGTAACGTTATGCGTTATATAGTAATAGTATATAACGTTATACGTTATACAGTAATAGTATATAACGTTATACGTTATATAGTAATATTATATTATGTTATGCGTTATATAGTAATAGCATAGAACGTTATACGTTATATAGTAATTGTATATAACGTTATACGTTATATAGTAATCGTATATAACGTTATACGTTAGTACGTAATAGTATACAACGTTATACGTGATATGGTAAAACTATATAACGTTATACGTTAATACGTAATAGTATATATCGTTATACGTTATATAGTAATAGTATATAACGTTATACGTTATATAGTAATAGTATATAACGTTATACGTTATATAGTATAAGTATATAACGTTATACGTTATATAGTAATAGTATATAACGTTATACGTTATATAGTATAAGTATATAACGTTATACGTTATATAGTAATAGTATATAACGTTATACGTTATATAGTAATAGTATATAACGTTATACGATAGTACGTAATAATATACAACGTTATACGTGATATGGCAATACTATATAACGTTATACGTTATTACGTAATAGTATATAACGTTATACGTTATATAGTAATAGTATATAACGTTATACGTTATATAGTAATAGTATATAACGTTCTACGTTATATAGTAATAGTATATAACGTTATACGTTATATAGTAATAGTATATAACGTTATACGTTATATAGTAATATTATATAACGTTATGCGTTATATAGTAATAGTATATAACGTTATACGTTATATAGTAATAGTATATAACGTTATGCGTTATATAGTAATAGTATATAACGTTATACGTTATATAGTAATAGTATATAATAGTTATACTTATACTATATAACGTTATACGTTATATAGTAATAGTATATAACGTTATACGTTATAGAGTAATAGTATATAACGTTATACGTTATATAGTAATAGTATATAACGTTATACGATAGTACGTAATAGTATATAACGTTATACATGATATGGTAAAACTATATAACGTTATACGCTATTACGTAATAGTATATAACGTTATACGTTAATACGTAATAGTATATATCGTTATACGTTATATAGTAATAGTATATAGCGATATACGTTATATAGTAATAGTATATAACGTTATACGTTAGTACGTAATAGTATATATCGTTATACGTTATATAGTAATAGTATATAACGTTATACGTTATATAGTAATATTATATAACGTTATGCGTTATATAGTAATAGTATATAACGTTATACGTGATATGGTAATACTATATAACGTTATACGCTATTACGTAATAGTATATAACGTTATACGTTAATACGTAATAGTATATATCGTTATACGTTATATAGTAATAGTCTATAGCTATATACGTTATATAGTAATAGTATATAACGTTATACGTTAGTACGTAATAGTATATAACGTTATACGTTAATACGTAATAGTATATATCGTTATACGTTATATAGTAACAGTATATAACGTTATACGTTATATAGTAATAGTATATAACGTTATACGTTATATAGTATAGGTATATAACGTTATACGTTATATAGTAATAGTATATAACGTTATACGTTATATAGTAATATTATATAACGTTATGCGTTATATAGTAATAGCATAGAACGTTATACGTTATAGAGTAATTGTATATAACGTTATACGTTATATAGTAATCGTATATAACGTTATACGTTAGTACGTAATAGTATACAACGTTATACGTGATATGGTAAAACTATATAACGTTATACGTTAATACGTAATAGTATATATCGTTATACGTTATATAGTAATAGTATATAACGTTATACGTTATATAGTAATAGTATATAACGTTATACGTTATATAGTATAAGTATATAACGTTATACGTTATATAGTAATAGTATATAACGTTATACGTTATATAGTATAAGTATATAACGTTATACGTTATATAGTAATAGTATATAACGTTATACGTTATATAGTAATAGTATATAACGTTATACGATAGTACGTAATAATATACAACGTTATACGTGATATGGCAATACTATATAACGTTATACGTTATTACGTAATAGTATATAACGTTATACGTTATATAGTAATAGTATATAACGTTATACGTTATATAGTAATAGTATATAACGTTCTACGTTATATAGTAATAGTATATAACGTTATACGTTATAGAGTAATAGTATATAACGTTATACGTTATATAGTAATAGTATATAACGTTATACGATAGTACGTAATAGTATATAACGTTATACATGATATGGTAAAACTATATAACGTTATACGCTATTACGTAATAGTATATAACGTTATACGTTAATACGTAATAGTATATATCGTTATACGTTATATAGTAATAGTATATAGCGATATACGTTATATAGTAATAGTATATAACGTTATACGTTAGTACGTAATAGTATATATCGTTATACGTTATATAGTAATAGTATATAACGTTATACGTTATATAGTAATATTATATAACGTTATGCGTTATATAGTAATAGTATATAACGTTATACGATAGTACGTAATGGTATATAACGTTATACGTGATATGGTAATACTATATAACGTTATACGCTATTACGTAATAGTATATAACGTTATACGTTAATACGTAATAGTATATATCGTTATACGTTATATAGTAATAGTCTATAGCTATATACGTTATATAGTAATAGTATATAACGTTATACGTTAGTACGTAATAGTATATAACGTTATACGTTAATACGTAATAGTATATATCGTTATACGTTATATAGTAACAGTATATAACGTTATACGTTATATAGTAATAGTATATAACGTTATACGTTATATAGTATAGGTATATAACGTTATACGTTATATAGTAATAGTATATAACGTTATACGTTATATAGTAATATTATATAACGTTATGCGTTATATAGTAATAGCATAGAACGTTATACGTTATAGAGTAATTGTATATAACGTTATACGTTATATAGTAATCGTATATAACGTTATACGTTAGTACGTAATAGTATACAACGTTATACGTGATATGGTAAAACTATATAACGTTATACGTTAATACGTAATAGTATATATCGTTATACGTTATATAGTAATAGTATATAACGTTATACGTTATATAGTAATAGTATATAACGTTATACGTTATATAGTATAAGTATATAACGTTATACGTTATATAGTAATAGTATATAACGTTATACGTTATATAGTATAAGTATATAACGTTATACGTTATATAGTAATAGTATATAACGTTATACGTTATATAGTAATAGTATATAACGTTATACGATAGTACGTAATAATATACAACGTTATACGTGATATGGCAATACTATATAACGTTATACGTTATTACGTAATAGTATATAACGTTATACGTTATATAGTAATAGTATATAACGTTATACGTTATATAGTAATAGTATATAACGTTCTACGTTATATAGTAATAGTATATAACGTTATACGTTATATAGTATTAGTATCTAACGTTATACGTTATATAGTAATGTTATATAACGTTATGCGTTATATAGTAATAGTATATAACGTTATACGTTATATAGTAATAATATGTAACGTTATGCGTTATATAGTAATAGTATATAACGTTATACGTTACATAGTAATAGTATATAATAGTTATACTTATACTATATAACGTTATACGTTATATAGTAATAGTATATAACGTTATACGTTATAGAGTAATAGTATATAACGTTATACGTTATATAGTAATAGTATATAACGTTATACGATAGTACGTAATAGTATATAACGTTATACATGATATGGTAAAACTATATAACGTTATACGCTATTACGTAATAGTATATAACGTTATACGTTAATACGTAATAGTATATATCGTTATACGTTATATAGTAATAGTATATAGCGATATACGTTATATAGTAATAGTATATAACGTTATACGTTAGTACGTAATAGTATATAACGTTATACGTTATATGGTAATACTATACAACGTTATACGTTATATAGTAATATTATATAACGTTATGCGTTATATAGTAATAGTATATAACGTTATACGATAGTACGTAATGGTATATAACGTTATACGTGATATGGTAATACTATATAACGTTATACGCTATTACGTAATAGTATATAACGTTATACGTTAATACGTAATAGTATATATCGTTATACGTTATATAGTAATAGTATATAGCTATATACGTTATATAGTAATAGTATATAACGTTATACGTTAGTACGTAATAGTATATAACGTTATACGTTAATACGTAATAGTATATATCGTTATACGTTATATAGTAACAGTATATAACGTTATACGTTATATAGTAATAGTATATATCGTTATACGTTATATAGTAACAGTATATAACGTTATACGTTATATAGTAATAGTATATAACGTTATACGTTAATACGTAATAGTATATATCGTTATACGTTATATAGTAACAGTATATAACGTTATACGTTATAGAGTAATATTATATAACGTTATGCGTTATATAGTAATAGTATATAACGTTATACGTTATATAGTAATTGTATATAACGTTATGCGTTATATAGTAATAGCATAGAACGATATACGTTATATAGTAATCGTATATAACGTTATACGATAGTACGTAATAGTATACAACGTTATACGTGATATGGTAAAACTATATAACGTTATACGTTAATACGTAATAGTATATATCGTTATACGTTATATAGTAATAGTATATAACGTTATACGTTATATAGTATAAGTATATAACGTTATACGTTATATAGTAATAGTATATAACGTTATACGTTATATAGTAATAGTATATAACGTTATACGATAGTACGTAATAATATACAACGTTATACGTGATATGGCAATACTATATAACGTTATACGTTATTACGTAATAGTATATAACGTTATACGTTATATAGTAATAGTATATAACGTTATACGTTATATAGTAATAGTATATAACGTTCTACGTTATATAGTAATAGTATATAACGTTATACGTTATATAGTATTAGTATATAACGTTATACGTTATATAGTAATGTTATATAACGTTATGCGTTATATAGTAATAGTATATAACGTTATACGTTATATAGTAATAGTATGTAACGTTATGCGTTATATAGTAATAGTATATAACGTTATACGTTATATAGTAATAGTATATAATAGTTATACTTATACTATATAACGTTATACGTTATATAGTAATAGTATATAACGTTATACGTTATATAGTATTAGTATATAACGTTATACGTTATATAGTAATGTTATATAACGTTATACGTTATATAGTAATAGTATGTAACGTTATGCGTTATATAGTAATAGTATATAACGTTATACGTTATATAGTAATAGTATATAATAGTTATACTTATACTATATAACGTTATACGTTATATAGTAATAGTATATAACGTTATACGTTATATAGTAATAGTATATAGCGATATACGTTATATAGTAATAGTATATAACGTTATACGTTAGTACGTAATAGTATATAACGTTATACGTTAATACGTAATAGTATATATCGTTATACGTTATATAGTAACAGTATATAACGTTATACGTTATATAGTATAGGTATATAACGTTATACGTTATATAGTAATAGTATATAACGTTATACGTTATATAGTAATATTATATAACGTTATGCGTTATATAGTAATAGTATATAACGTTATACGTTATATAGTAATAGTATATAACGTTATACGTTATACAGTAATAGTATATAACGTTATACGTTATATAGTAATATTATATTACGTTATGCGTTATATAGTAATAGCATAGAACGTTATACGTTATATAGTAATTGTATATAACGTTATACGTTATATAGTAATCGTATATAACGTTATACGTTAGTACGTAATAGTATACAACGTTATACGTGATATGGTAAAACTATATAACGTTATACGTTAATACGTAATAGTATATATCGTTATACGTTATATAGTAATAGTATATAACGTTATACGTTATATAGTAATAGTATATAACGTTATACGTTATATAGTATAAGTATATAACGTTATACGTTATATAGTAATAGTATATAACGTTATACGTTATATAGTATAAGTATATAACGTTATACGTTATATAGTAATAGTATATAACGTTATACGTTATATAGTAATAGTATATAACGTTATACGATAGTACGTAATAATATACAACGTTATACGTGATATGGCAATACTATATAACGTTATACGTTATTACGTAATAGTATATAACGTTATACGTTATATAGTAATAGTATATAACGTTATACGTTATATAGTAATAGTATATAACGTTATACGTTATATAGTAATAGTATATAACGTTATACGTTAGTACGTAATAATATACAACGTTATACGTGATATGGTAATACTATATAACGTTATACGCTATTACATAATAGTATATAACGTTATACGTTAATACGTAATAGTATATATCGTTATACGTTATATAGTAATAGTATATAGCGATATACGTTATATAGTAATAGTATATAACGTTATACGTTAGTACGTAATAGTATATAACGTTATACGTTAATACGTAATAGTATATATCGTTATACGTTATATAGTAACAGTATATAACGTTATACGTTATATAGTAATAGTATATAACGTTATACGTTATATAGTATAAGTATATAACGTTATACGTTATATAGTAATAGTATATAACGTTATACGTTATATAGTATAAGTATATAACGTTATACGTTATATAGTAACAGTATATAACGTTATACGTTATATAGTAATATTATATAACGTTATGCGTTATATAGTAGTAGCATAGAACGTTATACGTTATATAGTAATTGTATATAACGTTATACGTTATATAGTAATAGTATATAACGTTATACGTTAGTACGTAATAATATACAACGTTATACGTGATATGGTAAAACTATATAACGTTATACGTTAATACGTAATAGTATATATCGTTATACGTTATATAGTAATAGTATATATCGTTATACGTTATTACGTAATAGTATACAACGTTATACGTGATATGGTAAAACTATATAACGTTATACGTTAATACGTAATAATATATATCGTTATACGTTATATAGTAATAGTATATATCGTTATACGTTATATAGTAATAGTATATAGCGATATACGTTATATAGTAATAGTATATAACGTTATACGTTAGTACGTAAAAGTATATAACGTTATACGTTAATACGTAATAGTATATATCGTTATACGTTATATAGTAACAGTATATAACGTTATACGTTATATAGTAATAGTATATAACGTTATACGTTATATAGTATAAGTATATAACGTTATACGTTATATAGTAATAGTATATAACGTTATACGTTATATAGTATAAGTATATAACGTTATACGTTATATAGTAATAGTATATAACGTTATACGTTATATAGTAATAGTATATAACGTTATACGATAGTACGTAATAATATACAATGTTATACGTGATATGGCAATACTATATAACGTTATACGTTATTACGTAATAGTATATAACGTTATACGTTATATAGTAATAGTATATAACGTTATACGCTATATAGTAATAGTATATATCGTTATACGTTATATAGTAACAGTATATAACGTTATACGTTATATAGTAATAGTATATAACGTTATACGTTATATAGTATAAGTATATAACGTTATACGTTATATAGTAATAGTATATAACGTTATACGTTATATAGTATAAGTATATAACGTTATACGTTATATAGTAATAGTATATAACGTTATACGTTATATAGTAATATTATATAACGTTATGCGTTATATAGTAGTAGCATAGAACGTTATACGTTATATAGTAATTGTATATAACGTTATACGTTATATAGTAATAGTATATAACGTTATACGTTAGTACGTAATAATATACAACGTTATACGTGATATGGCAATACTATATAACGTTATACGTTATTACGTAATAGTATATAACGTTATACGTTATTACGTAATAGTATATAACGTTATACGTTATTACGTAATAGTATCCAACGTTATACGTTATTACGTAATAGTATACAACGTTATACGTGATATGGTAAAACTATATAACGTTATACGTTAATACGTAATAGTATATATCGTTATACGTTATATAGTAATAGTATATAACGTTATACGTTATATAGTAATAGTATATAACGTTATACGTTATATAGTATAAGTATATAACGTTATACGTTATATAGTAATAGTATATAGCGTTATACGTTATATAGTAATAGTATATAACGTTATACGTTATAGAGTAATAGTATATAACGTTATACGTTATATAGTAATAGTATATAACGTTATACGATAGTACGTAATAGTATATAACGTTATACATGATATGGTAATACTATATAACGTTATTCGCTATTACGTAATAGTATATAAGGTTATACGTTAATACGTAATAGTATATATCGTTATACGTTATATAGTAATAGTATATAGCGATATACGTTATATAGTAATAGTATATAACGTTATACGTTAGTACGTAATAGTATATAACGTTATACGTTATATGGTAATACTATACAACGTTATACGTTATATAGTAATATTATATAACGTTATGCGTTATATAGTAATAGTATATAACGTTATACGATAGTACGTAATGGTATATAACGTTATACGTGATATGGTAATACCATATAACGTTATACGCTATTACGTAATAGTATATAACGTTATACGTTAATACGTAATAGTATATATCGTTATACGTTATATAGTAATAGTATATAGCGATATACGTTATTACGTAATAGTATATAACGTTATACGTTATTACGTAATAGTATACAACGTTATACGTGATATGGTAAAACTATATAACGTTATACGTTAATACGTAATAGTATATATCGTTATACGTTATATAGTAATAGTATATAGCGATATACGTTATATAGTAATAGTATATAACGTTATACGTCAGTACGTAATAGTATATAACGTTATACATGATATGGTAATACTATATAACGTTATACGCTATTACGTAATAGTATATAACGTTATACGTTAATACGTAATAGTATATATCGTTATACGTTATATAGTAATAGTATATAGCGATATACGTTATATAGTAATAGTATATAACGTTATACGTTAGTACGTAATAGTATATAACGTTATACGTTATATAGTAACGGTATATAACGTTATACGTTATATAGTAATAGTATATAACGTTATACGTTATATAGTAATATTATATAACGTTATGCGTTATATAGTAATAGTATATAACGTTATACATTATATAGTAATAGTATATAACGTTATACGTTATATAGTAATAGTATATAACGTTATACGTTATATAGTAATATTATATAACGTTATGCGTTATATAGTAATAGCATAGAACGCTATACGTTATATAGTAATTGTATATAACGTTATACGTTATATAGTAATAGTATATAACGTTATACGTTAGTACGTAATAATATACAACGTTATACGTGATATGGCAATACTATATAACGTTATACGTTATTACGTAATAGTATATAACGTTATACGTTATAACGTAGTAGTATACAACGTTATACGTGATATGGCAATACTATATAACGTTATACGTTATTACGTAATAGTATATATCGTTATACGTTATATAGTAACAGTATATAACGTTATACGTTATATAGTAATAGTATATAACGTTATACGTTATATAGTATAAGTATATAACGTTATACGTTATATAGTAATAGTATATAACGTTATACGTTATATAGTATAAGTATATAACGTTATACGTTATATAGTAATAGTATATAACGTTATACGTTATATAGTAATAGTATATAACGTTATACGATAGTACGTAATAATATACAATGTTATACGTGATATGGCAATACTATATAACGTTATACGTTATTACGTAATAGTATATAACGTTATACGTTATATAGTAATAGTATATAACGTTATACGCCATATAGTAATAGTATATATCGTTATACGTTATATAGTAACAGTATATAACGTTATACGTTATATAGTAATAGTATATAACGTTATACGTTATATAGTATAAGTATATAACGTTATACGTTATATAGTAATAGTATATAACGTTATACGTTATATAGTATAAGTATATAACGTTATACGTTATATAGTAATAGTATATAACGTTATACGTTATATAGTAATATTATATAACGTTATGCGTTATATAGTAGTAGCATAGAACGTTATACGTTATATAGTAATTGTATATAACGTTATACGTTATATAGTAATAGTATATAACGTTATACGTTAGTACGTAATAATATACAACGTTATACGTGATATGGCAATACTATATAACGTTATACGTTATTACGTAATAGTATATAACGTTATACGTTATTACGTAATAGTATCCAACGTTATACGTTATTACGTAATAGTATACAACGTTATACGTGATATGGTAAAACTATATAACGTTATACGTTAATACGTAATAGTATATATCGTTATACGTTATATAGTAATAGTATATAACGTTATACGTTATATAGTAATAGTATATAACGTTATACGTTATATAGTATAAGTATATAACGTTATACGTTATATAGTAATAGTATATAGCGTTATACGTTATATAGTAATAGTATATAACGTTATACGTTATAGAGTAATAGTATATAACGTTATACGTTATATAGTAATAGTATATAACGTTATACGATAGTACGTAATAGTATATAACGTTATACATGATATGGTAATACTATATAACGTTATACGCTATTACGTAATAGTATATAACGTTATACGTTAATACGTAATAGTATATATCGTTATACGTTATATAGTAATAGTATATAGCGATATACGTTATATAGTAATAGTATATAACGTTATACGTTAGTACGTAATAGTATATAACGTTATACGTTATATGGTAATACTATACAACGTTATACGTTATATAGTAATATTATATAACGTTATGCGTTATATAGTAATAGTATATAACGTTATACGATAGTACGTAATGGTATATAACGTTATACGTGATATGGTAATACCATATAACGTTATACGCTATTACGTAATAGTATATAACGTTATACATGATATGGTAATACTATATAACGTTATACGCTATTACGTAATAGTATATATCGTTATACGTTATATAGTAATAGTATATAGCGATATACGTTATATAGTAATAGTATATAACGTTATACGTTATATAGTAATAGTATATAACGTTATACGATAGTACGTAATAGTATATAACGTTATACATGATATGGTAATACTATATAACGTTATACGCTATTACGTAATAGTATATATCGTTATACGTTATATAGTAATAGTATATAGCGATATACGTTATATAGTAATAGTATATAACGTTATACGTTATATAGTAACGGTATATAACGTTATACGTTATATAGTAATAGTATATAACGTTATACGTTATATAGTAATATTATATAACGTTATGCGTTATATAGTAATAGTATATAACGTTATACATTATATAGTAATAGTATATAACGTTATACGTTATATAGTAATAGTATATAACGTTATACGTTATATAGTAATATTATATAACGTTATGCGTTATATAGTAATAGCATAGAACGCTATACGTTATATAGTAATTGTATATAACGTTATACGTTATATAGTAATAGTATATAACGTTATACGTTAGTACGTAATAATATACAACGTTATACGTGATATGGCAATACTATATAACGTTATACGTTATTACGTAATAGTATATAACGTTATACGTTATTACGTAGTAGTATACAACGTTATACGTGATATGGCAATACTATATAACGTTATACGTTATTACGTAATAGTATATAACGTTATACGTTATTACGTAATAGTATATAACGTTATACGTTATTACGTAATAGTACACAACGTTATACGTGATATGGTAAAACTATATAACGTTATACGTTAATACGTAATAGTATATATCGTTATACGTTATATAGTAATAGTATATATCGTTATACGTTATATAGTAATAGTATATAGCGATATACGTTATATAGTAATAGTATATAACGTTATACGTTAGTACGTAATAATATACAACGTTATACGTGATATGGTAATACTATATAACGTTATACGCTATTACGTAATAGTATATAACGTTATACGTTAATACGTAATAGTATATATCGTTATACGTTATATAGTAATAGTATATAGCGATATACGTTATATAGTAATAGTATATAACGTTATACGTTATATAGTAATAGTATATAACGTTATACGTTATATAGTAATATTATATAACGTTATGCGTTATATAGTAATAGCATAGAACGCTATACGTTATATAGTAATTGTATATAACGTTATACGTTATATAGTAATAGTATATAACGTTATACGTTAGTACGTAATAATATACAACGTTATACGTGATATGGCAATACTATATAACGTTATACGTTATTACGTAATAGTATATAACGTTATACGTTATTACGTAGTAGTATACAACGTTATACGTGATATGGCAATACTATATAACGTTATACGTTATTACGTAATAGTATATAACGTTATACGTTATTACGTAATAGTATATAACGTTATACGTTATTACGTAATAGTACACAACGTTATACGTGATATGGTAAAACTATATAACGTTATACGTTAATACGTAATAGTATATATCGTTATACGTTATATAGTAATAGTATACATCGTTATACGTTATATAGTAATAGTATATAGCGATATACGTTATATAGTAATAGTATATAACGTTATACGTTAGTACGTAATAATATACAACGTTATACGTGATATGGTAATACTATATAACGTTATACGCTATTACGTAATAGTATATAACGTTATACGTTAATACGTAATAGTATATATCGTTATACGTTATATAGTAATAGTATATAGCGATATACGTTATATAGTAATAGTATATAACGTTATACGTTATATAGTAATAGTATATAACGTTATACGTTATATAGTAATATTATATAACGTTATGCGTTATATAGTTATAGTATATAACGTTATACGTTATATAGTAATAGTATATAACGTTATACGTTATATAGTAATAGTATATAACGTTATACGTTAGTACGTAATAATATACAACGTTATACGTGATATGGCAATACTATATAACGTTATACGTTATTACGTAATAGTATATAACGTTATACGTGATTACGTAATAGTATACAACGTTATACGTGATATGGTAAAACTATATAGCGTTATACGTTAATACGTAATAGTATATATCGTTATAGGTTATATAGTAATAGTATATAACGTTATACGTTATATAGTAATATTATATAACGTTATGCGTTATATAGTAATAGTATATAACGTTATACGTTATATAGTAATAGTATATAACGTTATGCGTTATATAGTAATAGTATATAACGTTATGCGTTATATAGTAATAGTATATAACGTTATACGATAGTACGGAATAGTATATATCGTTATACGTGATACGGGAATACTATATAACATTATACGTTATTACGTAATATTATATAACGTTATACGTTATTACGTAATAGTATACAACGTTATACGTGATATGGTAATACTATATAACGTTATACGCTATTACGTAATAGTATATAACGTTATACGTTATATAGTAATAGTATATAACGTTATACGTTATATAGTAATAGTATATAACGTTATACGTTATATAGTAATAGTATATAACGTTATACGTTATATAGTAATAGTATATAACGTTATACGTTATATAGTAATAGTATATAACGTTATACGTTAGTACGTAATAATATACAACGTTATACGTGATACGGGAATACTATATAACATTATACGTTATTACGTAATATTATATAACGTTATACGTTATTACGTAATAGTATACAACGTTATACGTGATATGGTAATACTATATAACGTTATACGCTATTACGTAATAGTATATAACGTTATACGTTAATACGTAATAGTATATATCGTTATACATTATATAGTAGTAGTATATAACGTTATACGTTATATAGTAATAGTGTATAACGTTATACGTTATATAGTAATAGTATATAACGTTATACGTTATATGGTAATACTATACAACGTTATACCCTATATAGTAATAGTATATAACGTTACACGTTATATAGTAATAGTATATAACGCTATACGTTATATAGTAATATTATATAACGTTATGCGTTATATAGTAATAGTATATAACGTTATACGATATATAGTAATAGTATATAACGTTATGCGTTATATAGTAATAGTATGTGGGAGATGCAGAGACATCGAGCCTTTCTTTTGGAAGATTTCTCAATACTTGGGCTCGGGGTGACATAACTGGTCGCCGAACGTAGCCACGGTCACGGGATGAACGAAATGTTTTACAAAGGAGGTTCCAGTGTTAAGGGATACGCTGTATAAACAATCAAGTCTTGATCAGGAGCAATGCTGGTTTATGTGGAACTGCCTAGTTACGGCGCTTGGGAATTTGTTGATATTCCCGATCGATATGTATTTGATATATGTAACTGTATCTGTCTTTTATTTTGCAATCTCCTTGGAGAGTTTACTGTCATCGTCTTGGAGTCAGTCTTAGAGAAACCCTGTGCCAGAGTGAACGTGTCAGTGTGCTATCAAAAATATATTAAAACGTACAGAAAGTATCCCGTTGACCGTGGATTCGTTACAGAACCCAAGAATATTATTTAAAGCATTTGTTTACTTATTGTTTGTTATCTTAGTTAACCGATAAACTAATTATTTATCAATCTTTGTAAAGAAATATAATTTTATGTAAATACAACCTTTATTGAACATCATGATGGCAAATGCTAACGAAGAATCGTCTCGCGCTCGAAATCCAAGCGACAATTCAACATATATAATAATTCGACATATATTCGACATATATTCGTTATACGTTATATAGTAATAGTATATAACGTTATGCGTTATATAGTAATAGTATATAACGTTATACGTTATATAGTAATAGTATATAACTTTATACGATAGTACGTAATAGTATATAACGTTATACGTTATTACGTAATAGTATACAACGTTATACGTGATATGGTAAAACTATATAACGTTATACGTTAATACGTAATAGTATATATCGTTATACGTTATATAGTAATAGTATATAACGTTATACGTTATATAGTAATATTATATAACGTTATGCGTTATATAGTAATAGTATATAACGTTATACGATAGTACGTAATGGTATATAACGTTATACGTGATATGGTAATACTATATAACGTTATACGCTATTACGTAATAGTATATAACGTTATACGTTAATACGTAATAGTATATATCGTTATACGTTATATAGTAATAGTATATAGCTATATACGTTATATAGTAATAGTATATAACGTTATACGTTAGTACGTAATAGTATATAACGTTATACGTTAATACGTAATAGTATATATCGTTATACGTTATATAGTAACAGTATATAACGTTATACGTTATATAGTAATAGTATATAACGTTATACGTTATATAGTATAGGTATATAACGTTATACGTTATATAGTAATAGTATATAACGTTATACGTTATATAGTAATACTATATAACGTTATACGTTATATAGTAATATTATATAACGTTATGCGTTATATAGTAATCGTATATAACGTTATACGTTAGTACGTAATAGTATACAACGTTATACGTGATATGGTAAAACTATATAACGTTATACGTTAATACGTAATAGTATATATCGTTATACGTTATATAGTAATAGTATATAACGTTATGCGTTATATAGTAATCGTATATAACGTTATACGTTAGTACGTAATAGTATACAACGTTATACGTGATATGGTAAAACTATATAACGTTATACGTTAATACGTAATAGTATATATCGTTATACGTTATATAGTAATAGTATATAACGTTATACGTTATATAGTAATAGTATATAACGTTATACGTTATATAGTATAAGTATATAACGTTATACGTTATATAGTAATAGTATATAACGTTATACGTTATATAGTAATAGTATATAACGTTCTACGTTATATAGTAATAGTATATAACGTTATACGTTATATAGTATTAGTATATAACGTTATACGTTATATAGTAATGTTATATAACGTTATGCGTTATATAGTAATAGTATATAACGTTATACGTTATATAGTAATAGTATGTAACGTTATGCGTTATATAGTAATAGTATATAACGTTATACGTTACATAGTAATAGTATATAATAGTTATACTTATACTATATAACGTTATACGTTATATAGTAATAGTATATAACGTTATACGTTATAGAGTAATAGTATATAACGTTATACGTTATATAGTAATAGTATATAACGCTATACGATAGTACGTAATAGTATATAACGTTATACATGATATGGTAAAACTATATAACGTTATACGCTATTACGTAATAGTATATAACGTTATACGTTAATACGTAATAGTATATATCGTTATACGTTATATAGTAATAGTATATAGCGATATACGTTATATAGTAATAGTATATAACGTTATACGTTAGTACGTAATAGTATATAGCGTTATACGTTATATGGTAATACTATACAACGTTATACGTTATATAGTAATATTATATAACGTTATGCGTTATATAGTAATAGTATATAACGTTATACGATAGTACGTAATGGTATATAACGTTATACGTGATATGGTAATACTATATAACGTTATACGCTATTACGTAATAGTATATAACGTTATACGTTAATACGTAATAGTATATATCGTTATACGTTATATAGTAATAGTATATAGCTATATACGTTATATAGTAATAGTATATAACGTTATACGTTAGTACGTAATAGTATATAACGTTATACGTTAATACGTAATAGTATATATCGTTACACGTTATATAGTAACAGTATATAACGTTATACGTTATATAGTAATAGTATATAACGTTATACGTTAATACGTAATAGTATATATCGTTATACGTTATATAGTAACAGTATATAACGTTATACGTTATATAGTAATATTATATAACGTTATGCGTTATATAGTAATAGTATATAACGTTATACGTTATATAGTAATTGTATATAACGTTATACGTTATATAGTAATCGTATATAACGTTATACGTTAATACGTAATAGTATATAACGTTATACGTTATATAGTAACAGTATATAACGTTATACGTTATATAGTAATAGTATATAACGTTATACGTTATACAGTAAAAGTATATAACGTTATACGTTATATAGTAATAGTATATAACGTTATACGTTATATAGTATAGGTATATAACGTTATACGTTATATAGTAATAGTATATAACGTTATACGTTATATAGTAATATTATATAACGTTATGCGTTATATAGTAATAGCATAGAACGATATACGTTATATAGTAATTGTATATAACGTTATACGTTATATAGTAATCGTATATAACGTTATACGTTAGTACGTAATAGTATACAACGTTATACGTGATATGGTAAAACTATATAACGTTATACGTTAATACGTAATAGTATATATCGTTATACGTTATATAGTAATAGTATATAACGTTATACGTTATATAGTAATAGTATATAACGTTATACGTTATATAGTATAAGTATATAACGTTATACGTTATATAGTAATAGTATATAACGTTATACGTTATATAGTATAAGTATATAACGTTATACGTTATATAGTAATAGTATATAACGTTATACGTTATATAGTAATAGTATATAACGTTATACGATAGTACGTAATAATATACAACGTTATACGTGATATGGCAATACTATATAACGTTATACGTTATTACGTAATAGTATATAACGTTATACGTTATATAGTAATAGTATATAACGTTATACGTTATATAGTAATAGTATATAACGTTCTACGTTATATAGTAATAGTATATAACGTTATACGTTATATAGTATTAGTATATAACGTTATACGTTATAGAGTAATAGTATATAACGTTATACGTTATATAGTAATAGTATATAATAGTTATTCTTATACTATATAACGTTATACGTTATATAGTAATAGTATATAACGTTATACGTTATAGAGTAATAGTATATAACGTTATACGTTATATAGTAATAGTATATAACGTTATACGATAGTTCGTAATAGTATATAACGTTATACATGATATGGTAAAACTATATAACGTTATACGCTATTACGTAATAGTATATAACGTTATACGTTAATACGTAATAGTATATATCGTTATACGTTATATAGTAATAGTATATAGCGATATACGTTATATAGTAATAGTATATAACGTTATACGTTAGTACGTAATAGTATATAACGTTATACGTTATATGGTAATACTATACAACGTTATACGTTATATAGTAATATTATATAACGTTATGCGTTATATAGTAATAGTATATAACGTTATACGATAGTACGTAATGGTATATAACGTTATACGTGATATGGTAATACTATATAACGTTATACGCTATTACGTAATAGTATATAACGTTATACGTCAATACGTAATAGTATATATCGTTATACGTTATATAGTAATAGTATATAGCGATATACGTTATATAGTAATAGTATATAACGTTATACGTTAGTACGTAATAGTATATAACGTTATACGTTAATACGTAATAGTATATATCGTTATACGTTATATAGTAACAGTATATAACGTTATACGTTATATAGTATAGGTATATAACGTTATACGTTATATAGTAATAGTATATAACGTTATACGTTATATAGTAATAGTATATAACGTTATACGTTATATAGTATAAGTATATAACGTTATACGTTATATAGTAATAGTATATAACGTTATACGTTATATAGTAGTAGTATATAACGTTATACGATAGTACGTAATAATATACAACGTTATACGTGATATGGCAATACTATATAACGTTATACGTTATTACGTAATAGTATATAACGTTATACGTTATATAGTAATAGTATATAACGTTATACGTTATATAGTAATAGTATATAACGTTCTACGTTATATAGTAATAGTATATAACGTTATACGTTATATAGTATTAGTATATAACGTTATACGTTATATAGTAATGTTATATAACGTTATGCGTTATATAGTAATAGTATATAACGTTATACGTTATATAGTAATAGTATGTAACGTTATGCGTTATATAGTAATAGTATATAACGTTATACGTTACATAGTAATAGTATATAATAGTTATACTTATACTATATAACGTTATACGTTATATAGTAATAGTATATAACGTTATACGTTATAGAGTAATAGTATATAACGTTATACGTTATATAGTAATAGTATATAACGTTATACGATAGTACGTAATAGTATATAACGTTATACATGATATGGTAAAACTATATAACGTTATACGCTATTACGTAATAGTATATAACGTTATACGTTAATACGTAATAGTATATATCGTTATACGTTATATAGTAATAGTATATAGCGATATACGTTATATAGTAATAGTATATAACGTTATACGTTAGTACGTAATAGTATATAGCGTTATACGTTATATGGTAATACTATACAACGTTATACGTTATATAGTAATATTATATAACGTTATGCGTTATATAGTAATAGTATATAACGTTATACGATAGTACGTAATGGTATATAACGTTATACGTGATATGGTAATACTATATAACGTTATACGCTATTACGTAATAGTATATAACGTTATACGTTAATACGTAATAGTATATATCGTTATACGTTATATAGTAATAGTATATAGCTATATACGTTATATAGTAATAGTATATAACGTTATACGTTAGTACGTAATAGTATATAACGTTATACGTTAATACGTAATAGTATATATCGTTATACGTTATATAGTAATAGTATATAGCTATATACGTTATATAGTAATAGTATATAACGTTATACGTTAGTACGTAATAGTATATAACGTTATACGTTAATACGTAATAGTATATATCGTTATACGTTATATAGTAACAGTATATAACGTTATACGTTATATAGTAATTGTATATAACGTTATACGTTATATAGTAATCGTATATAACGTTATACGTTAATACGTAATAGTATATAACGTTATACGTTATATAGTAACAGTATATAACGTTATACGTTATATAGTAATAGTATATAACGTTATACGTTATACAGTAAAAGTATATAACGTTATACGTTATATAGTAATAGTATATAACGTTATACGTTATATAGTATAGGTATATAACGTTATACGTTATATAGTAATAGTATATAACGTTATACGTTATATAGTAATATTATATAACGTTATGCGTTATATAGTAATAGCATAGAACGATATACGTTATATAGTAATTGTATATAACGTTATACGTTATATAGTAATCGTATATAACGTTATACGTTAGTACGTAATAGTATACAACGTTATACGTGATATGGTAAAACTATATAACGTTATACGTTAATACGTAATAGTATATATCGTTATACGTTATATAGTAATAGTATATAACGTTATACGTTATATAGTAATAGTATATAACGTTATACGTTATATAGTATAAGTATATAACGTTATACGTTATATAGTAATAGTATATAACGTTATACGTTATATAGTATAAGTATATAACGTTATACGTTATATAGTAATAGTATATAACGTTATACGTTATATAGTAATAGTATATAACGTTATACGATAGTACGTAATAATATACAACGTTATACGTGATATGGCAATACTATATAACGTTATACGTTATTACGTAATAGTATATAACGTTATACGTTATATAGTAATAGTATATAACGTTATACGTTATATAGTAATAGTATATAACGTTCTACGTTATATAGTAATAGTATATAACGTTATACGTTATATAGTATTAGTATATAACGTTATACGTTATATAGTAATGTTATATAACGTTATGCGTTATATAGTAATAGTATATAACGTTATACGTTATATAGTAATAGTATGTGACGTTATGCGTTATATAGTAATAGTATATAACGTTATACGTTATATAGTAATAGTATATAATAGTTATTCTTATACTATATAACGTTATACGTTATATAGTAATAGTATATAACGTTATACGTTATAGAGTAATAGTATATAACGTTATACGTTATATAGTAATAGTATATAACGTTATACGATAGTACGTAATAGTATATAACGTTATACATGATATGGTAAAACTATATAACGTTATACGCTATTACGTAATAGTATATAACGTTATACGTTAATACGTAATAGTATATATCGTTATACGTTATATAGTAATAGTATATAGCGATATACGTTATGTAGTAATAGTATATAACGTTATACGTTAGTACGTAATAGTATATAACGTTATACGTTATATGGTAATACTATACAACGTTATACGTTATATAGTAATATTATATAACGTTATGCGTTATATAGTAATAGTATATAACGTTATACGATAGTACGTAATGGTATATAACGTTATACGTGATATGGTAATACTATATAACGTTATACGCTATTACGTAATAGTATATAACGTTATACGTCAATACGTAATAGTATATATCGTTATACGTTATATAGTAATAGTATATAGCGATATACGTTATATAGTAATAGTATATAACGTTATACGTTAGTACGTAATAGTATATAACGTTATACGTTAATACGTAATAGTATATATCGTTATACGTTATATAGTAACAGTATATAACGTTATACGTTATATAGTATAGGTATATAACGTTATACGTTATATAGTAATAGTATATAACGTTATACGTTATATAGTAATATTATATAACGTTATGCGTTATATAGTAATAGTATATAACGTTATACGTTATATAGTAATAGTATATAACGTTATACGTTATACAGTAATAGTATATAACGTTATACGTTATATAGTAATATTATATTACGTTATGCGTTATATAGTAATAGCATAGAACGTTATACGTTATATAGTAATTGTATATAACGTTATACGTTATATAGTAATCGTATATAACGTTATACGTTAGTACGTAATAGTATACAACGTTATACGTGATATGGTAAAACTATATAACGTTATACGTTAATACGTAATAGTATATATCGTTATACGTTATATAGTAATAGTATATAACGTTATACGTTATATAGTAATAGTATATAACGTTATACGTTATAGAGTAATAGTATATAACGTTATACGTTATATAGTAATAGTATATAACGTTATACGATAGTACGTAATAGTATATAACGTTATACATGATATGGTAAAACTATATAACGTTATACGCTATTACGTAATAGTATATAACGTTATACGTTAATACGTAATAGTATATATCGTTATACGTTATATAGTAATAGTATATAGCGATATACGTTATATAGTAATAGTATATAACGTTATACGTTAGTACGTAATAGTATATAACGTTATACGTTATATGGTAATACTATACAACGTTATACGTTATATAGTAATATTATATAACGTTATGCGTTATATAGTAATAGTATATAACGTTATACGATAGTACGTAATGGTATATAACGTTATACGTGATATGGTAATACTATATAACGTTATACGCTATTACGTAATAGTATATAACGTTATACGTTAATACGTAATAGTATATATCGTTATACGTTATATAGTAATAGTATATAGCTATATACGTTACATAGTAATAGTATATAACGTTATACGTTAGTACGTAATAGTATATAACGTTATACGTTAATACGTAATAGTATATATCGTTATACGTTATATAGTAACAGTATATAACGTTATACGTTATATAGTAATAGTATATAACGTTATACGTTAATACGTAATAGTATATATCGTTATACGTTATATAGTAACAGTATATAACGTTATACGTTATATAGTAATATTATATAACGTTATGCGTTATATAGTAATAGTATATAACGTTATACGTTATATAGTAATTGTATATAACGTTATACGTTATATAGTAATCGTATATAACGTTATACGTTAATACGTAATAGTATATAACGTTATACGTTATATAGTAACAGTATATAACGTTATACGTTATATAGTAATAGTATATAACGTTATACGTTATACAGTAAAAGTATATAACGTTATACGTTATATAGTAATAGTATATAACGTTATACGTTATATAGTATAGGTATATAACGTTATACGTTATATAGTAATAGTATATAACGTTATACGTTATATAGTAATATTATATAACGTTATGCGTTATATAGTAATAGCATAGAACGATATACGTTATATAGTAATTGTATATAACGTTATACGTTATATAGTAATCGTATATAACGTTATACGTTAGTACGTAATAGTATACAACGTTATACGTGATATGGTAAAACTACATAACGTTATACGTTAATACGTAATAGTATATATCGTTATACGTTATATAGTAATAGTATATAACGTTATACGTTATATAGTAATAGTATATAACGTTATACGTTATATAGTATAAGTATATAACGTTATACGTTATATAGTAATAGTATATAACGTTATACGTTATATAGTATAAGTATATAACGTTATACGTTATATAGTAATAGTATATAACGTTATACGTTATATAGTAATAGTATATAACGTTATACGATAGTACGTAATAATATACAACGTTATACGTGATATGGCAATACTATATAACGTTATACGTTATTACGTAATAGTATATAACGTTATACGTTATATAGTAATAGTATATAACGTTATACGTTATATAGTAATAGTATATAACGTTCTACGTTATATAGTAATAGTATATAACGTTATACGTTATATACTATTAGTATATAACGTTATACGTTATATAGTAATGTTATATAACGTTATGCGTTATATAGTAATAGTATATAACGTTATACGTTATATAGTAATAGTATGTAACGTTATGCGTTATATAGTAATAGTATATAACGTTATACGTTATATAGTAATAGTATATAATAGTTATTCTTATACTATATAACGTTATACGTTATATAGTAATAGTATATAACGTTATACGTTATAGAGTAATAGTATATAACGTTATACGTTATATAGTAATAGTATATAACGTTATACGATAGTACGTAATAGTATATAACGTTATACATGATATGGTAAAACTATATAACGTTATACGCTATTACGTAATAGTATATAACGTTATACGTTAATACGTAATAGTATATATCGTTATACGTTATATAGTAATAGTATATAGCGATATACGTTATATAGTAATAGTATATAACGTTATACGTTAGTACGTAATAGTATATAACGTTATACGTGATATGGTAAAACTATATAACGTTATACGTTAATACGTAATAGTATATATCGTTATACGTTATATAGTAATAGTATATAACGTTATACGTTATATAGTAATAGTATATAACGTTATACGTTATATAGTATAAGTATATAACGTTATACGTTATATAGTAATAGTATATAACGTTATACGTTATATAGTATAAGTATATAACGTTATACGTTATATAGTAATAGTATATAACGTTATACGTTATATAGTAATAGTATATAACGTTATACGATAGTACGTAATAATATACAACGTTATACGTGATATGGCAATACTATATAACGTTATACGTTATTACGTAATAGTATATAACGTTATACGTTATATAGTAATAGTATATAACGTTATACGTTATATAGTAATAGTATATAACGTTATACGTTATAGAGTAATAGTATATAACGTTATACGTTATATAGTAATAGTATATAACGTTATACGATAGTACGTAATAGTATATAACGTTATACATGATATGGTAAAACTATATAACGTTATACGCTATTACGTAATAGTATATAACGTTATACGTTAATACGTAATAGTATATATCGTTATACGTTATATAGTAATAGTATATAGCGATATACGTTATATAGTAATAGTATATAACGTTATACGTTAGTACGTAATAGTATATAACGTTATACGTCATATGGTAATACTATACAACGTTATACGTTATATAGTAATATTATATAACGTTATGCGTTATATAGTAATAGTATATAACGTTATACGATAGTACGTAATGGTATATAACGTTATACGTGATATGGTAATACTATATAACGTTATACGCTATTACGTAATAGTATATAACGTTATACGTTAATACGTAATAGTATATATCGTTATACGTTATATAGTAATAGTATATAGCTATATACGTTATATAGTAATAGTATATAACGTTATACGTTAGTACGTAATAGTATATAACGTTATACGTTAATACGTAATAGTATATATCGTTATACGTTATATAGTAACAGTATATAACGTTATACGTTATATAGTAATAGTATATAACGTTATACGTTAATACGTAATAGTATATATCGTTATACGTTATATAGTAACAGTATATAACGTTATACGTTATATAGTAATATTATATAACGTTATGCGTTATATAGTAATAGTATATAACGTTATACGTTATATAGTAATTGTATATAACGTTATACGTTATATAGTAATCGTATATAACGTTATACGTTAATACGTAATAGTATATAACGTTATACGTTATATAGTAACAGTATATAACGTTATACGTTATATAGTAATAGTATATAACGTTATACGTTATACAGTAAAAGTATATAACGTTATACGTTATATAGTAATAGTATATAACGTTATACGTTATATAGTATAGGTATATAACGTTATACGTTATATAGTAATAGTATATAACGTTATACGTTATATAGTAATATTATATAACGTTATGCGTTATATAGTAATAGCATAGAACGATATACGTTATATAGTAATTGTATATAACGTTATACGTTATATAGTAATCGTATATAACGTTATACGTTAGTACGTAATAGTATACAACGTTATACGTGATATGGTAAAACTATATAACGTTATACGTTAATACGTAATAGTATATATCGTTATACGTTATATAGTAATAGTATATAACGTTATACGTTATATAGTAATAGTATATAACGTTATACGTTATATAGTATAAGTATATAACGTTATACGTTATATAGTAATAGTATATAACGTTATACGTTATACAGTATAAGTATATAACGTTATACGTTATATAGTAATAGTATATAACGTTATACGTTATATAGTAATAGTATATAACGTTATACGATAGTACGTAATAATATACAACGTTATACGTGATATGGCAATACTATATAACGTTATACGTTATTACGTAATAGTATATAACGTTATACGTTATATAGTAATAGTATATAACGTTATACGTTATATAGTAATAGTATATAACGTTCTACGTTATATAGTAATAGTATATAACGTTATACGTTATATAGTATTAGTATATAACGTTATACGTTATATAGTAATGTTATATAACGTTATGCGTTATATAGTAATAGTATATAACGTTATACGTTATATAGTAATAGTATGTAACGTTATGCGTTATATAGTAATAGTATATAACGTTATACGTTATATAGTAATAGTATATAATAGTTATTCTTATACTATATAACGTTATACGTTATATAGTAATAGTATATAACGTTATACGTTATAGAGTAATAGTATATAACGTTATACGTTATATAGTAATAGTATATAACGTTATACGATAGTACGTAATAGTATATAACGTTATACATGATATGGTAAAACTATATAACGTTATACGCTATTACGTAATAGTATATAACGTTATACGTTAATACGTAATAGTATATATCGTTATACGTTATATAGTAATAGTATATAGCGATATACGTTATATAGTAATAGTATATAACGTTATACGTTAGTACGTAATAGTATATAACGTTATACGTTATATGGTAATACTATATAACGTTATACGTTATATAGTAATATTATATAACGTTATGCGTTATATAGTAATAGTATATAACGTTATACGATAGTACGTAATGGTATATAACGTTATACGTGATATGGTAATACTATATAACGTTATACGCTATTACGTAATAGTATATAACGTTATACGTCAATACGTAATAGTATATATCGTTATACGTTATATAGTAATAGTATATAGCGATATACGTTATATAGTAATAGTATATAACGTTATACGTTAGTACGTAATAGTATATAACGTTATACGTTAATACGTAATAGTATATATCGTTATACGTTATATAGTAACAGTATATAACGTTATACGTTATATAGTATAGGTATATAACGTTATACGTTATATAGTAATAGTATATAACGTTATACGTTATATAGTAATATTATATAACGTTATGCGTTATATAGTAATAGTATATAACGTTATACGTTATATAGTAATAGTATATAACGTTATACGTTATACAGTAATAGTATATAACGTTATACGTTATATAGTAATATTATATTACGTTATGCGTTATATAGTAATAGCATAGAACGTTATACGTTATATAGTAATTGTATATAACGTTATACGTTATATAGTAATCGTATATAACGTTATACGTTACTACGTAATAGTATACAACGTTATACGTGATATGGTAAAACTATATAACGTTATACGTTGATACGTAATAGTATATATCGTTATACGTTATATAGTAATAGTATATAACGTTATACGTTATATAGTAATAGTATATAACGTTATACGTTATATAGTATAAGTATATAACGTTATACGTTATATAGTAATAGTATATAACGTTATACGTTAGTACGTAATAATATACAACGTTATACGTGATATGGTAAAACTATATAACGTTATACGTTAATACGTAATAGTATATATCGTTATACGTTATATAGTAATAGTATATATCGTTATACGTTATTACGTAATAGTATACAACGTTATACGTGATATGGTAAAACTATATAACGTTATACGTTAATACGTAATAGTATATATCGTTATACGTTATATAGTAATAGTATATATCGTTATACGTTATATAGTAATAGTATATAGCGATATACGTTATATAGTAATAGTATATAACGTTATACGTTAGTACGTAAAAGTATATAACGTTATACGTTAATACGTAATAGTATATATCGTTATACGTTATATAGTAACAGTATATAACGTTATACGTTATATAGTAATAGTATATAACGTTATACGTTATATAGTATAAGTATATAACGTTATACGTTATATAGTAATAGTATATAACGTTATACGTTATATAGTATAAGTATATAACGTTATACGTTATATAGTAATAGTATATAACGTTATACGTTATATAGTAATAGTATATAACGTTATACGATAGTACGTAATAATATACAATGTTATACGTGATATGGCAATACTATATAACGTTATACGTTATTACGTAATAGTATATAACGTTATACGTTATATAGTAATAGTATATAACGTTATACGCTATATAGTAATAGTATATAGCGATATACGTTATATAGTAATAGTATATAACGTTATACGTTAGTACGTAATAGTATATATCGTTATACGTTATATAGTAATAGTATATAGCGATATACGTTATATAGTAATAGTATATAACGTTATACGTTAGTACGTAATAGTATATAACGTTATACGTTAATACGTAATAGTATATATCGTTATACGTTATATAGTAACAGTATATAACGTTATACGTTATATAGTAATAGTATATAACGTTATACGTTATATAGTATAAGTATATAACGTTATACGTTATATAGTAACAGTATATAACGTTATACGTTATATAGTAATATTATATAACGTTATGCGTTATATAGTAGTAGCATAGAACGTTATACGTTATATAGTAATTGTATATAACGTTATACGTTATATAGTAATAGTATATATCGTTATACGTTATTACGTAATAGTATACAACGTTATACGTGATATGGTAAAACTATATAACGTTATACGTTAATACGTAATAGTATATATCGTTATACGTTATATAGTAATAGTATATATCGTTATACGTTATATAGTAATAGTATATAGCGATATACGTTATATAGTAATAGTATATAACGTTATATGTTAGTACGTAAAAGTATATAACGTTATACGTTAATACGTAATAGTATATATCGTTATACGTTATATAGTAACAGTATATAACGTTATACGTTATATAGTAATAGTATATAACGTTATACGTTATATAGTATAAGTATATAACGTTATACGTTATATAGTAATAGTATATAACGTTATACGTTATATAGTATAAGTATATAACGTTATACGTTATATAGTAATAGTATATAACGTTATACGTTATATAGTGTAAGTATATAACGTTATACGTTATATAGTAATAGTATATAGCGTTATACGTTATATAGTAATAGTATATAACGTTATACGTTATAGAGTAATAGTATATAACGTTATACGTTATATAGTAATAGTATATAACGTTATACGATAGTACGTAATAGTATATAACGTTATACATGATATGGTAATACTATATAACGTTATACGCTATTACGTAATAGTATATAACGTTATACGTTAATACGTAATAGTATATATCGTTATACGTTATATAGTAATAGTATATAGCGATATACGTTATATAGTAATAGTATATAACGTTATACGTTAGTACGTAATAGTATATAACGTTATACGTTATATGGTAATACTATACAACGTTATACGTTATATAGTAATATTATATAACGTTATGCGTTATATAGTAATAGTATATAACGTTATACGATAGTACGTAATGGTATATAACGTTATACGTGATATGGTAATACCATATAACGTTATACGCTATTACGTAATAGTATATAACGTTATACGTTAATACGTAATAGTATATATCGTTATACGTTATATAGTAATAGTATATAGCGATATACGTTATTACGTAATAGTATATAACGTTATACGTTATTACGTAATAGTATACAACGTTATACGTGATATGGTAAAACTATATAACGTTATACGTTAATACGTAATAGTATATATCGTTATACGTTATATAGTAATAGTATATAACGTTATACGTTATATAGTATAAGTATATAACGTTATACGTTATATAGTAATAGTATATAACGTTATACGTTATATAGTGTAAGTATATAACGTTATACGTTATATAGTAATAGTATATAGCGTTATACGTTATATAGTAATAGTATATAACGTTATACGTTATAGAGTAATAGTATATAACGTTATACGTTATATAGTAATAGTATATAACGTTATACGATAGTACGTAATAGTATATAACGTTATACATGATATGGTAATACTATATAACGTTATACGCTATTACGTAATAGTATATAACGTTATACGTTAATACGTAATAGTATATATCGTTATACGTTATATAGTAATAGTATATAGCGATATACGTTATATAGTAATAGTATATAACGTTATACGTTAGTACGTAATAGTATATAACGTTATACGTTATATGGTAATACTATACAACGTTATACGTTATATAGTAATATTATATAACGTTATGCGTTATATAGTAATAGTATATAACGTTATACGATAGTACGTAATGGTATATAACGTTATACGTGATATGGTAATACCATATAACGTTATACGCTATTACGTAATAGTATATAACGTTATACGTTAATACGTAATAGTATATATCGTTATACGTTATATAGTAATAGTATATAGCGATATACGTTATTACGTAATAGTATATAACGTTATACGTTATTACGTAATAGTATACAACGTTATACGTGATATGGTAAAACTATATAACGTTATACGTTAATACGTAATAGTATATATCGTTATACGTTATATAGTAATAGTATATAGCGATATACGTTATATAGTAATAGTATATAACGTTATACGTCAGTACGTAATAGTATATAACGTTATACATGATATGGTAATACTATATAACGTTATACGCTATTACGTAATAGTATATAACGTTATACGTTAATACGTAATAGTATATATCGTTATACGTTATATAGTAATAGTATATAGCGATATACGTTATATAGTAATAGTATATAACGTTATACGTTAGTACGTAATAGTATATAACGTTATACGTTATATAGTAACAGTATATAACGTTATACGTTATATAGTAATAGTATATAACGTTATACGTTATATAGTAATATTATATAACGTTATGCGTTATATAGTAATAGTATATAACGTTATACATTATATAGTAATAGTATATAACGTTATACGTTATATAGTAATAGTATATAACGTTATACGTTATATAGTAATATTATATAACGTTATGCGTTATATAGTAATAGCATAGAACGCTATGCGTTATATAGTAATTGTATATAACGTTATACGTTATATAGTAATAGTATATAACGTTATACGTTAGTACGTAATAATATACAACGTTATACGTGATATGGCAATACTATATAACGTTATACGTTATTACGTAATAGTATATAACGTTATACGTTATTACGTAGTAGTATACAACGTTATACGTGATATGGCAATACTATATAACGTTATACGTTATTACGTAATAGTATATAACGTTATACGTTATTACGTAATAGTACACAACGTTATACGTGATATGGTAAAACTATATAACGTTATACGTTAATACGTAATAGTATATATCGTTATACGTTATATAGTAATAGTATATATCGTTATACGTTATATAGTAATAGTATATAACGTTATACGTTATATAGTATAAGTATATAACGTTATACGTTATATAGTAATAGTATATAACGTAATACGTTATATAGTATAAGTATATAACGTTATACGTTATATAGTAATAGTATATAACGTTATACGTTATATAGTATAAGTATATAACGTTATACGTTATATAGTAATAGAATATAACGTTATACGATAGTACGTAATAATATACAACGTTATACGTGATATGGCAATACTATATAACGTTATACGTTATTACGTAATAGTATATAACGTTATACGTTATATAGTAATAGTATATAACGTTATACGTTATATAGTAATAGTATATAACGTTCTACGTTATATAGTAATAGTATATAACGTTATACGTTATATAGTAATAGTATATAACGTTATACGTTATATAGTAATATTATATAACGTTATGCGTTATATAGTAATAGTATATAACGTTATACGTTATATAGTAATAGTATATAACGTTATGCGTTATATAGTAATAGTATATAACGTTATACGTTATATAGTAATAGTATATAATAGTTATACTTATACTATATAACGTTATACGTTATATAGTAATAGTATATAACGTTATACGTTATAGAGTAATAGTATATAACGTTATACGTTATATAGTAATAGTATATAACGTTATACGATAGTACGTAATGGTATATAACGTTATACGTGATATGGTAATACTATATAACGTTATACGCTATTACGTAATAGTATATAACGATATACGTTAATACGTAATAGTATATATCGTTATACGTTATATAGTAATAGTATATAGCGATATACGTTATATAGTAATAGTATATAACGTTATACGTTAGTACGTAATAGTATATAACGTTATACGTTATATGGTAATACTATACAACGTTATACGTTATATAGTAATATTATATAACGTTATGCGTTATATAGTAATAGTATATAACGTTATACGATAGTACGTAATGGTATATAACGTTATACGTGATATGGTAATACTATATAACGTTATACGCTATTACGTAATAGTATATAACGATATACGTTAATACGTAATAGTATATATCGTTATACGTTATATAGTAATAGTATATAGCGATATACGTTATATAGTAATAGTATATAACGTTATACGTTAGTACGTAGTAGTATATAACGTTATACGTTAATACGTAATAGTATATATCGTTATACGTTATATAGTAACAGTATATAACGTTATACGTTATATAGTAATAGTATATAACGTTATACGTTATATAGTATAAGTATATAACGTTATACGTTAGTACGTAATAATATACAACGTTATACGTGATATGGTAATACTATATAACGTTATACGCTATTACGTAATAGTATATAACGTTATACGTTAATACGTAATAGTATATATCGTTATACGTTATATAGTAATAGTATATAGCGATATACGTTATATAGTAATAGTATATAACGTTATACGTTAGTACGTAATAGTATATAACGTTATACGTTAATACGTAATAGTATATATCGTTATACGTTATATAGTAACAGTATATAACGTTATACGTTATATAGTAATAGTATATAACGTTATACGTTATATAGTATAAGTATATAACGTTATACGTTATATAGTAATAGTATATAACGTTATACGTTATATAGTATAAGTATATAACGTTATACGTTATATAGTAACAGTATATAACGTTATACGTTATATAGTAATATTATATAACGTTATGCGTTATATAGTAGTAGCATAGAACGTTATACGTTATATAGTAATTGTATATAACGTTATACGTTATATAGTAATAGTATATAACGTTATACGTTAGTACGTAATAATATACAACGTTATACGTGATATGGTAAAACTATATAACGTTATACGTTAATACGTAATAGTATATATCGTTATACGTTATATAGTAATAGTATATATCGTTATACGTTATTACGTAATAGTATACAACGTTATACGTGATATGGTAAAACTATATAACGTTATACGTTAATACGTAATAGTATATATCGTTATACGTTATATAGTAATAGTATATATCGTTATACGTTATATAGTAATAGTATATAGCGATATACGTTATATAGTAATAGTATATAACGTTATACGTTAGTACGTAAAAGTATATAACGTTATACGTTAATACGTAATAGTATATATCGTTATACGTTATATAGTAACAGTATATAACGTTATACGTTATATAGTAATAGTATATAACGTTATACGTTATATAGTATAAGTATATAACGTTATACGTTATATAGTAATAGTATATAACGTTATACGTTATATAGTATAAGTATATAACGTTATACGTTATATAGTAATAGTATATAACGTTATACGTTATATAGTAATAGTATATAACGTTATACGATAGTACGTAATAATATACAATGTTATACGTGATATGGCAATACTATATAACGTTATACGTTATTACGTAATAGTATATAACGTTATACGTTATATAGTAATAGTATATAACGTTATACGCTATATAGTAATAGTATATATCGTTATACGTTATATAGTAACAGTATATAACGTTATACGTTATATAGTAATAGTATATAACGTTATACGTTATATAGTATAAGTATATAACGTTATACGTTATATAGTAATAGTATATAACGTTATACGTTATATAGTATAAGTATATAACGTTATACGTTATATAGTAATAGTATATAACGTTATACGTTATATAGTAATATTATATAACGTTATGCGTTATATAGTAGTAGCATAGAACGTTATACGTTATATAGTAATTGTATATAACGTTATACGTTATATAGTAATAGTATATAACGTTATACGTTAGTACGTAATAATATACAACGTTATACGTGATATGGCAATACTATATAACGTTATACGTTATTACGTAATAGTATATAACGTTATACGTTATTACGTAATAGTATCCAACGTTATACGTTATTACGTAATAGTATACAACGTTATACGTGATATGGTAAAACTATATAACGTTATACGTTAATAGGTAATAGTATATATCGTTATACGTTATATAGTAATAGTATATAACGTTATAAGTTATATAGTAATAGTATATAACGTTATACGTTATATAGTATAAGTATATAACGTTATACGTTATATAGTAATAGTATATAGCGTTATACGTTATATAGTAATAGTATATAACGTTATACGTTATAGAGTAATAGTATATAACGTTATACGTTATATAGTAATAGTATATAACGTTATACGATAGTACGTAATAGTATATAACGTTATACATGATATGGTAATACTATATAACGTTATACGCTATTACGTAATAGTATATAACGTTATACGTTAATACGTAATAGTATATATCGTTATACGTTATATAGTAATAGTATATAGCGATATACGTTATATAGTAATAGTATATAACGTTATACGTTAGTACGTAATAGTATATAACGTTATACGTTATATGGTAATACTATACAACGTTATACGTTATATAGTAATATTATATAACGTTATGCGTTATATAGTAATAGTATATAACGTTATACGATAGTACGTAATGGTATATAACGTTATACGTGATATGGTAATACCATATAACGTTATACGCTATTACGTAATAGTATATAACGTTATACGTTAATACGTAATAGTATATATCGTTATACGTTATATAGTAATAGTATATAGCGATATACGTTATTACGTAATAGTATATAACGTTATACGTTATTACGTAATAGTATACAACGTTATACGTGATATGGTAAAACTATATAACGTTATACGTTAATACGTAATAGTATATATCGTTATACGTTATATAGTAATAGTATATAGCGATATACGTTATATAGTAATAGTATATAACGTTATACATGATATGGTAATACTATATAACGTTATACGCTATTACGTAATAGTATATAACGTTATACGTTAATACGTAATAGTATATATCGTTATACGTTATATAGTAATAGTATATAGCGATATACGTTATATAGTAATAGTATATAACGTTATACGTTAGTACGTAATAGTATATAACGTTATACGTTATATAGTAACAGTATATAACGTTATACGTTATATAGTAATAGTATATAACGTTATACGTTATATAGTAATATTATATAACGTTATGCGTTATATAGTAATAGTATATAACGTTATACATTATATAGTAATAGTATATAACGTTATACGTTATATAGTAATAGTATATAACGTTATACGTTATATAGTAATATTATATAACGTTATGCGTTATATAGTAATAGCATAGAACGCTATACGTTATATAGTAATTGTATATAACGTTATACGTTATATAGTAATAGTATATAACGTTATACGTTAGTACGTAATAATATACAACGTTATACGTGATATGGCAATACTATATAACGTTATACGTTATTACGTAATAGTATATAACGTTATACGTTATTACGTAGTAGTATACAACGTTATACGTGATATGGCAATACTATATAACGTTATACGTTATTACGTAATAGTATATAACGTTATACGTTATTACGTAATAGTACACAACGTTATACGTGATATGGTAAAACTATATAACGTTATACGTTAATACGTAATAGTATATATCGTTATACGTTATATAGTAATAGTATATATCGTTATACGTTATATAGTAATAGTATATAGCGATATACGTTATATAGTAATAGTATATAACGTTATACGTTAGTACGTAATAGTATATAACGTTATACGTTAACACGTAATAGTATATAACGTTATACGTTATATAGTAATAGTATATAACGTTATACGTTATATAGTAATAGTATATAACGTTATACGATAGTACGTAATAATATACAATGTTATACGTGATATGGCAATACTATATAACGTTATACGTTATTACGTAATAGTATATAACGTTATACGTTATATAGTAATAGTCTATAACGTTATACGCTATATAGTAATAGTATATATCGTTATACGTTATATAGTAACAGTATATAACGTTATACGTTATATAGTAATAGTATATAACGTTATACGTTATATAGTATAAGTATATAACGTTATACGTTATATAGTAATAGTATATAACGTTATATGTTATATAGTATAAGTATATAACGTTATACGTTATATAGTAATAGTATATAACGTTATACGTTATATAGTAATATTATATAACGTTATGCGTTATATAGTAGTAGCATAGAACGTTATACGTTATATAGTAATTGTATATAACGTTATACGTTATATAGTAATAGTATATAACGTTATACGTTAGTACGTAATAATATACAACGTTATACGTGATATGGCAATACTATATAACGTTATACGTTATTACGTAATAGTATATAACGTTATACGTTATTACGTAATAGTATCCAACGTTATACGTTATTACGTAATAGTATACAACGTTATACGTGATATGGTAAAACTATATAACGTTATACGTTAATACGTAATAGTATATATCGTTATACGTTATATAGTAATAGTATATAACGTTATACGTTATATAGTAATAGTATATAACGTTATACGTTATATAGTATAAGTATATAACGTTATACGTTATATAGTAATAGTATATAGCGTTATACGTTATATAGTAATAGTATATAACGTTATACGTTATAGAGTAATAGTATATAACGTTATACGTTATATAGTAATAGTATATAACGTTATACGATAGTACGTAATAGTATATAACGTTATACGTTAATACGTAATAGTATATATCGTTATACGTTATATAGTAATAGTATATAGCGATATACGTTATATAGTAATAGTATATAACGTTATACGTTAGTACGTAATAGTATATAACGTTATACGTTATATGGTAATACTATACAACGTTATACGTTATATAGTAATATTATATAACGTTGTGCGTTATATAGTAATAGTATATAACGTTATACGATAGTACGTAATGGTATATAACGTTATACGTGATATGGTAATACCATATAACGTTATACGCTATTACGTAATAGTATATAACGTTATACGTTAATACGTAATAGTATATATCGTTATACGTTATATAGTAATAGTATATAGCGATATACGTTATTACGTAATAGTATATAACGTTATACGTTATTACGTAATAGTATACAACGTTATACGTGATATGGTAAAACTATATAACGTTATACGTTAATACGTAATAGTATATATCGTTATACGTTATATAGTAATAGTATATAGCGATATACGTTATATAGTAATAGTATATAACGTTATACGTCAGTACGTAATAGTATATAACGTTATACATGATATGATAATACTATATAACGTTATACGCTATTACGTAATAGTATATAACGTTATACGTTAATACGTAATAGTATATATCGTTATACGTTATATAGTAATAGTATATAGCGATATACGTTATATAGTAATAGTATATAACGTTATACGTTAGTACGTAATAGTATATAACGTTATACGTTATATAGTAACAGTATATAACGTTATACGTTATATAGTAATAGTATATAACGTTATACGTTATATAGTAATATTATATAACGTTATGCGTTATATAGTAATAGTATATAACGTTATACATATATAGTAATAGTATATAACGTTATACGTTATATAGTAATAGTATATAACGTTATGCGTTATATAGTAATAGCATAGAACGCTATACGTTATATAGTAATTGTATATAACGTTATACGTTATATAGTAATAGTATATAACGTTATACGTTAGTACGTAATAATATACAACGTTATACGTGATATGGCAATACTATATAACGTTATACGTTATTACGTAATAGTATATAACGTTATACGTTATTACGTAGTAGTATACAACGTTATACGTGATATGGCAATACTATATAACGTTATACGTTATTACGTAATAGTATATAACGTTATACGTTATTACGTAATAGTACACAACGTTATACGTGATATGGTAAAACTATATAACGTTATACGTTAATACGTAATAGTATATATCGTTATACGTTATATAGTAATAGTATATATCGTTATACGTTATATAGTAATAGTATATAGCGATATACGTTATATAGTAATAGTATATAACGTTATACGTTAGTACGTAATAGTATATAACGTTATACGTTAATACGTAATAGTATATAACGTTATACGTTATATAGTAACAGTATATAACGTTATACGTTATATAGTAATAGTATATAACGTTATACGTTATATAGTATAAGTATATAACGTTATACGTTATATAGTAATAGTATATAACGTTATACGTTATATAGTAATAGTATATAACGTTATACGATAGTACGTAATAATATACAACGTTATACGTGATATGGCAATACTATATAACGTTATACGTTATTACGTAATAGTATATAACGTTATACGTTATATAGTAATAGTATATAACGTTATACGTTATATAGTAATAGTATATAACGTTCTACGTTATATAGTAATAGTATATAACGTTATACGTTATATAGTAATATTATATAACGTTATGCGTTATATAGTAATAGTATATAACGTTATACGTTATATAGTAATATTATATAACGTTATGCGTTATATAGTAATAGTATATAACGTTATACGTTATATAGTAATATTATATAACGTTATGCGTTATATAGTAATAGTATATAACGTTATACGTTATATAGTAATAGTATATAACGTTATACGTTATATAGTAATAGTATATAACGTTATACGTTATATAGTAATAGTATATAACGTTATACGTTATATAGTAATATTATATAACGTTATGCGTTATATAGTAATAGTATATAACGTAATACGTTATATAGTATAAGTATATAACGTTATACGTTATATAGTAATAGTATATAACGTTATACGTTATATAGTAATAGTATATAACGTTATACGTTATATAGTAATAGTATATAACGTTATACGTTATATAGTAATATTATATAACGTTATGCGTTATATAGTAATAGTATATAACGTTATACGTTATATAGTAATATTATATAACGTTATGCGTTATATAGTAATAGTATATAACGTTATACGTTATATAGTAATATTATATAACGTTATGCGTTATATAGTAATAGTATATAACGTTATACGTTATATAGTAATAGTATATAACGTTATACGTTATATAGTAATAGTATATAACGTTATACGTTATATAGTAATAGTATATAACGTTATACGTTATATAGTAATATTATATAACGTTATGCGTTATATAGTAATAGTATATAACGTTATACGTTATATAGTAATATTATATAACGTTATGCGTTATATAGTAATAGTATATAACGTTATACGTTATACAGTAATAGTATATAACGTTATGCGTTATATAGTAATAGTATATAACGTTATACGTTATTACGTAATAGTATACAACGTTATACGTGATATGGTAAAACTATATAACGTTATACGTTATATAGTAATAGTATATAACGTTATACGTTATATAGTAATAGTATATAACGTTATGCGTTATATAGTAATAGTATATAACGTTATACGATAGTATGGAATAGTATATATCGTTATACGTTATATAGTAATAGTATATAACGTTATACGTTATATAGTAATAGTATATAACGTTATACGTTATATAGTAATAGTATATAACGTTATACGTTATGTAGTAATAGTATATAACGTTATACGTTATTACGTAATAGTATATAACGTTATACGTTATTATGTAATAGTATACAACGTTATACGTGATATGGTAAAACTATATAACGTTATACGTTAATACGTAATAGTATATATCGTTATACGTTATATAGTAATAGTAGATATCGTTATACGTTATATAGTAATAGTATATAGCGATATACGTTATATAGTAATAGTATATAACGTTATACGTTAGTACGTAATAGTATATAACGTTATACATTAATACGTAATAGTATATATCGTTATACGTTATATAGTAACAGTATATAACGTTATACGTTGTATAGTATAAGTATATAACGTTATACGTTATATAGTAATAGTATATAACGTTATGCGTTATATAGTAATAGTATATAACGTTATACGTTATATAGTAATAGTATATAACGTTATGCGTTATATAGTAATAGTATATAACGTTATACGATAGTACGTAATAATATACAACGTTATACGTGATATGGCAATACTATATAACGTTATACGTTATTACGAAATAGTATATAACGTTATACGTTATATAGTAATAGTATATAACGTTATACGTTATATAGTAATAGTATATAACGTTATACGTTATATAGTAATATTATATAACGTTATGCGTTATATAGTAATAGTATATAACGTTATACGTTATACAGTAATATTATATAACGTTATGCGTTATATAGTAATAGTATATAACGTTATACGTTATACAGTAATAGTATATAACGTTATGCGTTATATAGTAATAGTATATAACGTTATACGTTATATAGTAATAGTATATAACGTTATACGTTATATAGTATAAGTATATAACGTTATACGTTATATAGTAATAGTATATAACGTTATACGTTATATAGTAATAGTATACAACGTTATACGATAGTACGTAATAATATACAACGTTATACGTGATATGGCAATACTATATAACGTTATACGTTATTACGAAATAGTATATAACGTTATACGTTATATAGTAATAGTATATAACGTTATACGTTATATAGTAATAGTATATAACGTTATACGTTATATAGTAATAGTATATAACGTTATACGTTATATAGTAATAGTATATAACGTTATACGTTATATAGTAATATTATATAACGTTATGCGTTATATAGTAATAGTATATATCGTTATACGTTATATAGTAATATTATATAACGTTATACGTTGTATAGTATAAGTATATAACGTTATACGTTATATAGTAATAGTATATAACGTTATACGTTATATAGTAATATTATATAACGTTATGCGTTATATAGTAATAGTATATAACGTTATACGTTATATAGTAGTAGTATATAACGTTATGCGTTATATAGTAATAGTATATAACGTTATACGTTATATAGTAATAGTATATAATAGTTATACTTATACTATATAACGTTATACGTTATATAGTATAAGTATATAACGTTATACGTTATATAGTAATAGTATATAACGTTATGCGTTATATAGTAATAGTATATAACGTTATACGTTATATAGTAATAGTATATAATAGTTATACTTATACTATATAACGTTATACGTTATATAGTAATAGTATATAACGTTATACGTTATAGAGTAATAGTATATAACGTTATACGTTATATAGTATAAGTATATAACGTTATACGTTATATAGTAATAGTATATAACGTTATACGTTATATAGTATAAGTATATAACGTTATACGTTATATAGTAACAGTATATAACGATATACGTTATATAGTAATACTATATAACGCTATACGTTATATAGTAATTGTATATAACGTTATACGTTATATAGTAATAGTATATAACGTTATACGTTAGTACGTAATAATATACAACGTTATACGTGATATGGCAATACTATATAACGTTATACGTTATTACGTAATAGTATATAACGTTATACGTTATTACGTAATAGTATACAACGTTATACGTGATATGGTAAAACTATATAACGTTATACGTTATATAGTAATAGTATATAACGTTATACGTTATATGGTAATAGTATATAACGTTATACGTTATATAGTAATAGTATATAACGTTATACGTTATATAGTAATAGTATATAACGTTATACGTTATTACGTAATAGTATATAACGTTATACGTTATTACGTAATAGTATACAACGTTATACGTGATATGGTAAAACTATATAACGTTATACGTTAATACGTAATAGTATATATCGTTATACGTTATATAGTAATAGTATATATCGTTATACGTTATATAGTAACAGTATATAGCGATATACGTTATATAGTAATAGTATATAACGTTATACGTTAGTACGTAATAGTATATAACGTTATACATTAATACGTAATAGTATATATCGTTATACGTTATATAGTAACAGTATATAACGTTATACGTTATATAGTATAAGTATATAACGTTATACGTTATATAGTAATAGTATATAACGTTATACGTTATATAGTATAAGTATATAACGTTATACGTTATATAGTAATAGTATATAACGTAATACGTTATATAGTATAAGTATATAACGTTATACGTTATATAGTAATAGTATATAACGTTATACGTTATATAGTAATAGTATATAACGTTATACGATAGTACGTAATAATATACAACGTTATACGTGATATGGCAATACTATATAACGTTATACGTTATTACGAAATAGTATATAACGTTATACGTTATATAGTAATAGTATATAACGTTATACGTTATATAGTAATAGTATATAACGTTATACGTTATATAGTAATAGTATATAACGTTATACGTTATATAGTAATAGTATATAACGTTATACGTTATATAGTAATATTATATAACGTTATGCGTTATATAGTAATAGTATATAACGTTATACGTTATATAGTAATATTATATAACGTTATGCGTTATATAGTAATAGTATATAACGTTATACGTTATATAGTAATAGTATATAACGTTATGCGTTATATAGTAATAGTATATAACGTTATGCGTTATATGGTAATACTATACAACGTTATACGTTATATAGTATAAGTATATAACGTTATACGTTATATAGTAATAGTATATAACGTTATACGTTATATAGTAATAGTATATAACGTTATACGTTATATAGTAATAGTATATAACGTTCTACGTTATATAGTAATAGTATATAACGTTATACGTTATATAGTAATAGTATATAACGTTGTACGTTATATAGTAATATTATATAACGTTATGCGTTATATAGTAATAGTATATAACGTTATACGTTATATAGTAGTAGTATATAACGTTATGCGTTATATAGTAATCGTATATAACGTTATACGTTATATAGTAATAGTATATAATAGTTATACTTATACTATATAACGTTATACGTTATATAGTAATAGTATATAACGTTATACGTTATAGAGTAATAGTATATAACGTTATACGTTATATAGTAATAGTATATAACGTTATACGATAGTACGTAATAGTATATAACGTGATACATGATATGGTAAAACTATATAACGTTATACGCTATTACGTAATAGTATATAACGTTATACGTTAATACGTAATAGTATATATCGTTATACGTTATATAGTAATAGTATATAGCGATATACGTTATATAGTAATAGTATATAACGTTATACGTTAGTACGTAATAGTATATAACGTTATACGTTATATGGTAATACTATACAACGTTATACGTTATATAGTAATATTATATAACGTTATGCATTATATAGTAATAGTATATAACGTTATACGATAGTACGTAATGGTATATAACGTTATACGTGATATGGTAATACTATATAACGTTATACGCTATTACGTAATAGTATATAACGTTATACGTTAATACGTAATAGTATATATCGTTATACGTTATATAGTAATAGTATATAGCGATATACGTTATATAGTAATAGTATATAACGTTATACGTTAGTACGTAGTAGTATATAACGTTATACGTTAATACGTAATAGTATATATCGTTATACGTTATATAGTAACAGTATATAACGTTATACGTTATATAGTAATAGTATATAACGTTATACGTTATATAGTATAAGTATATAACGTTATACGTTATATAGTAATAGTATATAACGTTATACGTTATATAGTATAGGTATATAACGTTATACATTATATAGTAATAGTATATAACGTTATACGTTATATAGTAATATTATATAACGTTATACGATAGTACGTAATAATATACAACCTTATACGTGATATGGCAATACTATTTAACGTTATACGTTATTACGTAATAGTATATAACGTTATACGTTATATAGTAATAGTATATAACGTTATACGTTATATAGTAATAGTATATAACGTTATACGTTATATAGTAATAGTATATAACGTTATACGTTATATAGTAATATTATATAACGTTATGCGTTATATAGTAATAGTATATAACGTTATACGTTATATAGTAATAGTATATAACGTTATGCGTTATATAGTAATAGTATATAACGTTATACGATAGTATGGAATAGTATATATCGTTATACGTTATATAGTAATAGTATATAACGTTATACGTTATATAGTAATAGTATATAACTTTCTACGTTATATAGTAATAGTATATAACGATATACGTTATATAGTAATACTATATAACGCTATACGTTATATAGTAATTGTATATAACGTTATACGTTATATAGTAATAGTATATAACGTTATACGTTAGTACGTAATAATATACAACGTTATACGTGATATGGCAATACTATATAACGTTATACGTTATTACGTAATAGTATATAACGTTATACGTTATTACGTAATAGTATACAACGTTATACGTGATATGGTAAAACTATATAACGTTATACGTTATATAGTAATAGTATATAACGTTATACGTTATATGGTAATAGTATATAACGTTATACGTTATATGGTAATAGTATATAACGTTATACGTTATATAGTAATAGTATATAACGTTATACGTTATATAGTAATAGTATATAACGTTATACGTTATTACGTAATAGTATATAACGTTATACGTTATTACGTAATAGTATATAACGTTATACGTTATTACGTAATAGTATATAACGTTATACGTTATTACGTAATAGTATACAACGTTATACGTGATATGGTAAAACTATATAACGTTATACGTTAATACGTAATAGTATATATCGTTATACGTTATATAGTAATAGTATATATCGTTATACGTTATATAGTAATAGTATATAGCGATATACGTTATATAGTAATAGTATATAACGTTATACGTTAGTACGTAATAGTATATAACGTTATACATTAATACGTAATAGTATATATCGTTATACGTTATATAGTAACAGTATATAACGTTATACGTTATATAGTATAAGTATATAACGTTATACGTTATATAGTAATAGTATATAACGTTATACGTTATATAGTATAAGTATATAACGTTATACGTTATATAGTAATATTATATAACGTAATACGTTATATAGTATAAGTATATAACGTTAAACGTTATATAGTAATAGTATATAACGTTATACGTTATATAGTAATAGTATATAACGTTATACGATAGTACGTAATAATATATAACGTTATACGTGATATGGCAATACTATATAACGTTATACGTTATTACGTAATAGTATATAACGTTATACGTTATATAGTAATAGTATATAACGTTATACGTTATATAGTAATAGTATATAACGTTATACGTTATATAGTAATATTATATAACGTTATGCGTTATATAGTAATAGTATATAACGTTATACGTTATACAGTAATATTATATAACGTTATGCGTTATATAGTAATAGTATATAACGTTATACGTTATATAGTAATAGTATATAACGTTATGCGTTATATAGTAATAGTATATAACGTTATACGATAGTATGGAATAGTATATATCGTTATACGTTATATAGTAATAGTATATAACGTTATACGTTATATAGTAATAGTATATAACGTTATACGTTATATAGTAATAGTATATAACGTTATACGTTATTACGTAATAGTATATAACGTTATACGTTATTATGTAATAGTATACAACGTTATACGTGATATGGTAAAACTATATAACGTTATACGTTAATACGTAATAGTATATATCGTTATACGTTATATAGTAATAGTAGATATCGTTATACGTTATATAGTAATAGTATATAGCGATATACGTTATATAGTAATAGTATATAACGTTATACGTTAGTACGTAATAGTATATAACGTTATACATTAATACGTAATAGTATATATCGTTATACGTTATATAGTAACAGTATATAACGTTATACGTTATATAGTATAAGTATATAACGTTATACGTTATATAGTAATAGTATATAACGTTATACGTTATATAGTATAAGTATATAACGTTATACGTTATATAGTAATAGTATATAACGTATAACGTTATATAGTATAAGTATATAACGTTATACGTTATATAGTAATAGTATATAACGTTATACGTTATATAGTAATAGTATATAACGTTATACGATAGTACGTAATAATATACAACGTTATACGTGATATGGCAATACTATATAACGTTATACGTTATTACGAAATAGTATATAACGTTATACGTTATATAGTAATAGTATATAACGTTATACGTTATATAGTAATAGTATATAACGTTATACGTTATATAGTAATAGTATATAACGTTATACGTTATATAGTAATAGTATATAACGTTATACGTTATATAGTAATATTATATAACGTTATGCGTTATATAGTAATAGTATATAACGTTATACGTTATATAGTAATATTATATAACGTTATGCGTTATATAGTAATAGTATATAACGTTATACGTTATATAGTAATAGTATATAACGTTATGCGTTATATAGTAATAGTATATAACGTTATGCGTTATATAGTAATAGTATATAACGTTATACGTTATATAGTATAAGTATATAACGTTATACGTTATATAGTAATAGTATATAACGTTATACGTTATATAGTAATAGTATATAACGTTATACGATAGTACGTAATAATATACAACGTTATACGTGATATGGCAATACTATATAACGTTATACGTTATTACGTAATAGTATATAACGTTATACGTTATATAGTAATAGTATATAACGTTATACGTTATATAGTAATAGTATATAACGTTCTACGTTATATAGTAATAGTATATAACGTTATACGTTATATAGTAATAGTATATAACGTTATACGTTATATAGTAATATTATATAACGTTATGCGTTATATAGTAATAGTATATAACGTTATACGTTATATAGTAGTAGTATATAACGTTATGCGTTATATAGTAATAGTATATAACGTTATACGTTATATAGTAATAGTATATAATAGTTATACTTATACTATATAACGTTATACGTTATATAGTAATAGTATATAACGTTATACGTTATAGAGTAATAGTATATAACGTTATACGTTATATAGTAATAGTATATAACGTTATACGATAGTACGTAATAGTATATAACGTGATACATGATATGGTAAAACTATATAACGTTATACGCTATTACGTAATAGTATATAACGTTATACGTTAATACGTAATAGTATATATCGTTATACGTTATATAGTAATAGTATATAGCGATATACGTTATATAGTAATAGTATATAACGTTATACGTTAGTACGTAGTAGTATATAACGTTATACGTTAATACGTAATAGTATATATCGTTATACGTTATATAGTAACAGTATATAACGTTATACGTTATATAGTAACAGTATATAACGTTATACGTTATATAGTATAGGTATATAACGTTATACATTATATAGTAATAGTATATAACGTTATACGTTATATAGTAATAGTATATAACGTTATGCGTTATATAGTAATAGTATATAACGTTATGCGTTATATAGTAATAGTATATAACGTTATACGTTATATAGTATAAGTATATAACGTTATACGTTATATAGTAATAGTATATAACGTTATACGTTATATAGTAATAGTATATAACGTTATACGATAGTACGTAATAATATACAACGTTATACGTGATATGGCAATACTATATAACGTTATACGTTATTACGTAATAGTATATAACGTTATACGTTATATAGTAATAGTATATAACGTTATACGTTATATAGTAATAGTATATAACGTTCTACGTTATATAGTAATAGTATATAACGTTATACGTTATATAGTAATAGTATATAACGTTATACGTTATATAGTAATATTATATAACGTTATGCGTTATATAGTAATAGTATATAACGTTATACGTTATATAGTAGTAGTATATAACGTTATGCGTTATATAGTAATAGTATATAACGTTATACGTTATATAGTAATAGTATATAATAGTTATACTTATACTATATAACGTTATACGTTATATAGTAATAGTATATAACGTTATACGTTATAGAGTAATAGTATATAACGTTATACGTTATATAGTAATAGTATATAACGTTATACGATAGTACGTAATAGTATATAACGTGATACATGATATGGTAAAACTATATAACGTTATACGCTATTACGTAATAGTATATAACGTTATACGTTAATACGTAATAGTATATATCGTTATACGTTATATAGTAATAGTATATAGCGATATACGTTATATAGTAATAGTATATAACGTTATACGTTAGTACGTAGTAGTATATAACGTTATACGTTAATACGTAATAGTATATATCGTTATACGTTATATAGTAACAGTATATAACGTTATACGTTATATAGTAACAGTATATAACGTTATACGTTATATAGTATAGGTATATAACGTTATACATTATATAGTAATAGTATATAACGTTATACGTTATATAGTAATATTATATAACGTTATGCGTTATATAGTAATAGTATATAACGTTATACGTTATATAGTAATAGTATATAACGTTATACGTTATATAGTATAGGTATATAACGTTCTACGTTATATAGTAATAGTATATAACGTTATACGTTATATACTATTACTATATAACGTTATACGTTATATAGTAATAGTATATAACGTTATACGTTATATAGTAATAGTATATAACGTTATACGTTAGTACGTAATAATATACAACGTTATACGTGATATGGTAATACTATATAACGTTATACGCTATTACGTAATAGTATATAACGTTATACGTTAATACGTAATAGTATATATCGTTATACGTTATATAGTAATAGTATATAGCGATATACGTTATATAGTAATAGTATATAACGTTATACGTTAGTACGTAATAGTATATAACGTTATACGTTAATACGTAATAGTATATATCGTTATACGTTATATAGTAACAGTATATAACGTTATACGTTATATAGTAATAGTATATAACGTTATACGTTATATAGTATAAGTATATAACGTTATACGTTATATAGTAATAGTATATAACGTTATACGTTATATAGTATAAGTATATAACGTTATACGTTATATAGTAACAGTATATAACGTTATACGTTATATAGTAATATTATATAACGTTATGCGTTATATAGTAGTAGCATAGAACGTTATACGTTATACAGTAATTGTATATAACGTTATACGTTATATAGTAATAGTATATAACGTTATACGTTAGTACGTAATAATATACAACGTTATACGTGATATGGTAAAACTATATAACGTTATACGTTAATACGTAATAGTATATATCGTTATACGTTATATAGTAATAGTATATATCGTTATACGTTATTACGTAATAGTATACAACGTTATACGTGATATGGTAAAACTATATAACGTTATACGTTAATACGTAATAGTATATATCGTTATACGTTATATAGTAATAGTATATATCGTTATACGTTATATAGTAATAGTATATAGCGATATACGTTATATAGTAATAGTATATAACGTTATACGTTAGTACGTAAAAGTATATAACGTTATACGTTAATACGTAATAGTATATATCGTTATACGTTATATAGTAACAGTATATAACGTTATACGTTATATAGTAATAGTATATAACGTTATACGTTATATAGTATAAGTATATAACGTTATACGTTATATAGTAATAGTATATAACGTTATACGTTATATAGTATAAGTATATAACGTTATACGTTATATAGTAATAGTATATAACGTTATACGTTATATAGTAATAGTATATAACGTTATACGATAGTACGTAATAATATACAACGTTATACGTGATATGGTAATACTATATAACGTTATACGTTAATACGTAATAGTATATATCGTTATACGTTATATAGTAATAGTATATAGCGATATACGTTATATAGTAATAGTATATAACGTTATACGTCAGTACGTAATAGTATATAACGTTATACATGATATGGTAATACTATATAACGTTATACGCTATTACGTAATAGTATATAACGTTATACGTTAATACGTAATAGTATATATCGTTATACGTTATATAGTAATAGTATATAGCGATATACGTTATATAGTAATAGTATATAACGTTATACGTTAGTACGTAATAGTATATAACGTTATACGTTATATAGTAACAGTATATAACGTTATACGTTATATAGTAATAGTATATAACGTTATACGTTATATAGTAATATTATATAACGTTATGCGTTATATAGTAATAGTATATAACGTTATACGTTATATAGTAATAGTATATAACGTTATACGTTATATAGTAATAGTATATAACGTTATACGTTATATAGTAATATTATATAACGTTATGCGTTATATAGTAATAGCATAGAACGCTATACGTTATATAGTAATTGTATATAACGTTATACGTTATATAGTAATAGTATATAACGTTATACGTTAGTACGTAATAATATACAACGTTATACGTGATATGGCAATGCTATATAACGTTATACGTTATTACTTAATAGTATATAACGTTATACGTTATTACGTAGTAGTATACAACGTTATACGTGATATGGCAATACTATATAACGTTATACGTTATTACGTAATAGTATATAACGTTATACGTTATTACGTAATAGTACACAACGTTATACGTGATATGGTAAAACTATATAACGTTATACGTTAATACGTAATAGTATATATCGTTATACGTTATATAGTAATAGTATATATCGTTATACGTTATATAGTAATAGTATATAGCGATATACGTTATATAGTAATAGTATATAACGTTATACGTTAGTAGGTAATAGTATATAACGTTATACGTTAATACGTAATAGTATATAACGTTATACGTTATATAGTAACAGTATATAACGTTATACGTTATATAGTAATAGTATATAACGTTATACGTTATATAGTATAAGTATATAACGTTATACGTTATATAGTAATAGTATATAACGTTATACGTTATATAGTATAAGTATATAACGTTATACGTTATATAGTAATAGTATATAACGTTATACGTTATATAGTAATAGTATATAACGTTATACGTTATATAGTAATAGTATATAACGTTATACGATAGTACGTAATAATATACAACGTTATACGTGATATGGCAATACTATATAACGTTATACGTTATTACGTAATAGTATATAACGTTATACGTTATATAGTAATAGTATATAACGTTATACGTTATATAGTAATAGTATATAACGTTATACGTTATATAGTAATATTATATAACGTTATGCGTTATATAGTAATAGTATATAACGTTATACGTTATATAGTAGTAGTATATAACGTTATGCGTTATATAGTAATAGTATATAACGTTATACGTTATATAGTAATAGTATATAATAGTTATACTTATACTATATAACGTTATACGTTATATAGTAATAGTATATAACGTTATACGTTATATAGTAATAGTATATAACGTTATACGTTATATAGTAATATTATATAACGTTATGCGTTATATAGTAATAGTATATAACGTTATACGTTATATAGTAGTAGTATATAACGTTATGCGTTATATAGTAATAGTATATAACGTTATACGTTATATAGTAATAGTATATAATAGTTATACTTATACTATATAACGTTATACGTTATATAGTAATAGTATATAACGTTATACGTTATAGAGTAATAGTATATAACGTTATACGTTATATAGTAATAGTATATAACGTTATACGATAGTACGTAATAGTATATAACGTGATACATGATATGGTAAAACTATATAACGTTATACGCTATTACGTAATAGTATATAACGTTATACGTTAATACGTAATAGTATATATCGTTATACGTTATATAGTAATAGTATATAGCGATATACGTTATATAGTAATAGTATATAACGTTATACGTTAGTACGTAGTAGTATATAACGTTATACGTTAATACGTAATAGTATATATCGTTATACGTTATATAGTAACAGTATATAACGTTATACGTTATATAGTAACAGTATATAACGTTATACGTTATATAGTATAGGTATATAACGTTATACATTATATAGTAATAGTATATAACGTTATACGTTATATAGTAATAGTATATAACGTTATGCGTTATATAGTAATAGTATATAACGTTATGCGTTATATAGTAATAGTATATAACGTTATACGTTATATAGTATAAGTATATAACGTTATACGTTATATAGTAATAGTATATAACGTTATACGTTATATAGTAATAGTATATAACGTTATACGATAGTACGTAATAATATACAACGTTATACGTGATATGGCAATACTATATAACGTTATACGTTATTACGTAATAGTATATAACGTTATACGTTATATAGTAATAGTATATAACGTTATACGTTATATAGTAATAGTATATAACGTTCTACGTTATATAGTAATAGTATATAACGTTATACGTTATATAGTAATAGTATATAACGTTATACGTTATATAGTAATATTATATAACGTTATGCGTTATATAGTAATAGTATATAACGTTATACGTTATATAGTAGTAGTATATAACGTTATGCGTTATATAGTAATAGTATATAACGTTATACGTTATATAGTAATAGTATATAATAGTTATACTTATACTATATAACGTTATACGTTATATACTATTACTATATAACGTTATACGTTATAGAGTAATAGTATATAACGTTATACGTTATATAGTAATAGTATATAACGTTATACGATAGTACGTAATAGTATATAACGTGATACATGATATGGTAAAACTATATAACGTTATACGCTATTACGTAATAGTATATAACGTTATACGTTAATACGTAATAGTATATATCGTTATACGTTATATAGTAATAGTATATAGCGATATACGTTATATAGTAATAGTATATAACGTTATACGTTAGTACGTAGTAGTATATAACGTTATACGTTAATACGTAATAGTATATATCGTTATACGTTATATAGTAACAGTATATAACGTTATACGTTATATAGTAACAGTATATAACGTTATACGTTATATAGTATAGGTATATAACGTTATACATTATATAGTAATAGTATATAACGTTATACGTTATATAGTAATATTATATAACGTTATGCGTTATATAGTAATAGTATATAACGTTATACGTTATATAGTAATAGTATATAACGTTATACGTTATATAGTATAGGTATATAACGTTCTACGTTATATAGTAATAGTATATAACGTTATACGTTATATAGTAATACTATATAACGTTATACGTTATATAGTAATAGTATATAACGTTATACGTTATATAGTAATAGTATATAACGTTATACGTTAGTACGTAATAATATACAACGTTATACGTGATATAGTAATACTATATAACGTTATACGCTATTACGTAATAGTATATAACGTTATACGTTAATACGTAATAGTATATATCGTTATACGTTATATAGTAATAGTATATAGCGATATACGTTATATAGTAATAGTATATAACGTTATACGTTAGTACGTAATAGTATATAACGTTATACGTTAATACGTAATAGTATATATCGTTATACGTTATATAGTAACAGTATATAACGTTATACGTTATATAGTAATAGTATATAACGTTATACGTTATATAGTATAAGTATATAACGTTATACGTTATATAGTAATAGTATATAACGTTATACGTTATATAGTATAAGTATATAACGTTATACGTTATATAGTAACAGTATATAACGTTATACGTTATATAGTATAAGTATATAACGTTATACGTTATATAGTAATAGTATATAACGTTATACGTTATATAGTATAAGTATATAACGTTATACGTTATATAGTAATAGTATATAACGTTATACGTTATATAGTAATAGTATATAACGTTATACGATAGTACGTAACAATATACAACGTTATACGTGATATGGTAATACTATATAACGTTATACGCTATTACGTAATAGTATATAACGTTATACGTTAATACGTAATAGTATATATCGTTATACGTTATATAGTAATAGTATATAGCGATATACGTTATTACGTAATAGTATATAACGTTATACGTTATTACGTAATAGTATACAACGTTATACGTGATATGGTAAAACTATATAACGTTATACGTTAATACGTAATAGTATATATCGTTATACGTTATATAGTAATAGTATATAGCGATATACGTTATATAGTAATAGTATATAACGTTATACGTCAGTACGTAATAGTATATAACGTTATACATGATATGGTAATACTATATAACGTTATACGCTATTACGTAATAGTATATAACGTTATACGTTAATACGTAATAGTATATATCGTTATACGTTATATAGTAATAGTATATAGCGATATACGTTATATAGTAATAGTATATAACGTTATACGTTAGTACGTAATAGTATATAACGTTATACGTTATATAGTAACAGTATATAACGTTATACGTTATATAGTAATAGTATATAACGTTATACGTTATATAGTAATATTATATAACGTTATGCGTTATATAGTAATAGTATATAACGTTATACGTTATATAGTAATAGTATATAACGTTATACGTTATATAGTAACAGTATATAACGTTATACGTTATATAGTAATAGTATATAACGTTATACGTTATATAGTAATATTATATAATGTTATACGTTAATACGTAATAGTATATATCGTTATACGTTATATAGTAATAGTATATATCGTTATACGTTATATAGTAATAGTATATAGCGATATACGTTATATAGTAATAGTATATAACGTTATACGTTAGTACGTAATAGTATATAACGTTATACGTTAATACGTAATAGTATATAACGTTATACGTTATATAGTAACAGTATATAACGTTATACGTTATATAGTAATAGTATATAACGTTATACGTGATATGGTAAAACTATATAACGTTATACGTTAATACGTAATAGTATATATCGTTATACGTTATATAGTAATAGTATATAGCGATATACGTTATATAGTAATAGTATATAACGTTATACGTCAGTACGTAATAGTATATAACGTTATACATGATATGGTAATACTATATAACGTTATACGCTATTACGTAATAGTATATAACGTTATACGTTAATACGTAATAGTATATATCGTTATACGTTATATAGTAATAGTATATAGCGATATACGTTATATAGTAATAGTATATAACGTTATACGTTAGTACGTAATAGTATATAACGTTATACGTTATATAGTAACAGTATATAACGTTATACGTTATATAGTAATAGTATATAACGTTATACGTTATATAGTAATATTATATAACGTTATGCGTTATATAGTAATAGTATATAACGTTATACGTTATATACTATTACTATATAACGTTATACGTTATATAGTAACAGTATATAACGTTATACGTTATATAGTAATAGTATATAACGTTATACGTTATATAGTAATATTATATAATGTTATACGTTAATACGTAATAGTATATATCGTTATACGTTATATAGTAATAGTATATATCGTTATACGTTATATAGTAATAGTATATAGCGATATACGTTATATAGTAATAGTATATAACGTTATACGTTAGTACGTAATAGTATATAACGTTATACGTTATATAGTAACAGTATATAACGTTATACGTTATATAGTAATAGTATATAACGTTATACGTTATATAGTAATATTATATAACGTTATGCGTTATATAGTAATAGTATATATCGTTATACGTTATATAGTAATAGTATATAGCGATATACGTTATATAGTAATAGTATATAACGTTATACGTTAGTACGTAATAGTATATAACGTTATACGTTAATACGTAATAGTATATATCGTTATACGTTATATAGTAACAGTATATAACGTTATACGTTATATAGTAATAGTATATAACGTTATACGTTATATAGTATAAGTATATAACGTTATACGTTATATAGTAATAGTATATAACGTTATACGTTATATAGTATAAGTATATAACGTTATACGTTATATAGTAACAGTATATAACGTTATACGTTATATAGTATAAGTATATAACGTTATACGTTATATAGTAATAGTATATAACGTTATACGTTATATAGTATAAGTATATAACGTTATACGTTATATAGTAATAGTATATAACGTTATACGTTATATAGTAATAGTATATAACGTTATACGATAGTACGTAACAATATACAACGTTATACGTGATATGGTAATACTATATAACGTTATACGCTATTACGTAATAGTATATAACGTTATACGTTAATACGTAATAGTATATATCGTTATACGTTATATAGTAATAGTATATAGCGATATACGTTATTACGTAATAGTATATAACGTTATACGTTATTACGTAATAGTATACAACGTTATACGTGATATGGTAAAACTATATAACGTTATACGTTAATACGTAATAGTATATATCGTTATACGTTATATAGTAATAGTATATAGCGATATACGTTATATAGTAATAGTATATAACGTTATACGTCAGTACGTAATAGTATATAACGTTATACATGATATGGTAATACTATATAACGTTATACGCTATTACGTAATAGTATATAACGTTATACGTTAATACGTAATAGTATATATCGTTATACGTTATATAGTAATAGTATATAGCGATATACGTTATATAGTAATAGTATATAACGTTATACGTTAGTACGTAATAGTATATAACGTTATACGTTATATAGTAACAGTATATAACGTTATACGTTATATAGTAATAGTATATAACGTTATACGTTATATAGTAATATTATATAACGTTATGCGTTATATAGTAATAGTATATAACGTTATACGTTATATAGTAATAGTATATAACGTTATACGTTATATAGTAACAGTATATAACGTTATACGTTATATAGTAATAGTATATAACGTTATACGTTATATAGTAATATTATATAATGTTATACGTTAATACGTAATAGTATATATCGTTATACGTTATATAGTAATAGTATATATCGTTATACGTTATATAGTAATAGTATATAGCGATATACGTTATATAGTAATAGTATATAACGTTATACGTTAGTACGTAATAGTATATAACGTTATACGTTAATACGTAATAGTATATAACGTTATACGTTATATAGTAACAGTATATAACGTTATACGTTATATAGTAATAGTATATAACGTTATACGTTATATAGTATAAGTATATAACGTTATACGTTATATAGTAATAGTATATAACGTTATACGTTATATAGTATAAGTATATAACGTTATAGGTTATATAGTAATATTATATAACGTTATGCGGTATATAGTAATAGTATATAACGTTATACGATAGTACGTAATAATATACAACCTTATACGTGATATGGCAATACTATATAACGTTATACGTTATTACGTAATAGTATATAACGTATAACGTTATATAGTAATAGTATATAACGTTATACGTTATATAGTAATAGTATATAACGTTATACGTTATATAGTAATAGTATATAACGTTATACGTTATATAGTAATAGTATATAACGTTATACGTTATATAGTAATATTATATAACGTTATGCGTTATATAGTAATAGTATATAACGTTATACGTTATATAGTAATAGTATATAACGTTATGCGTTATATAGTAATAGTATATAACGTTATACGATAGTATGGAATACTATATATCGTTATACGTTATATGGTAATAGTATATAACGTTATACGTTATATAGTAATAGTATATAACGTTCTACGTTATATAGTAATAGTATATAACGTTCTACGTTATATAGTAATAGTATATAACGATATACGTTATATACTATTACTATATAACGTATAACGTTATATAGTAATTGTATATAACGTTATACGTTATATAGTAATAGTATATAACGTTATACGTTAGTACGTAATAATATACAACGTTATACGTGATATGGCAATACTATATAACGTTATACGTTATTACGTAATAGTATATAACGTTATACGTTATTACGTAATAGTATACAACGTTATACGTGATATGGTAAAACTATATAACGTTATACGTTAATACGTAATAGTATATATCGTTATACGTTATATAGTAATTATATATATCGTTATACGTTATATAGTAATAGTATATAGCGATATACGTTATATAGTAATAGTATATAGCGATATACGTTATATAGTAATAGTATATAACGTTATACGTTAGTACGTAATAGTATATAACGTTATACATTAATACGTAATAGTATATATCGTTATACGTTATATAGTAACAGTATATAACGTTATACGTTATATAGTATAAGTATATAACGTTATACGTTATATAGTAATAGTATATAACGTTATACGTTATATAGTATAAGTATATAACGTTATACGTTATATAGTAATAGTATATAACGTATAACGTTATATAGTATAAGTATATAACGTTATACGTTATATAGTAATAGTATATAACGTTATACGTTATATAGTAATAGTATATAACGTTATACGATAGTACGTAATAATATACAACGTTATACGTGATATGGCAATACTATATAACGTTATACGTTATTACGAAATAGTATATAACGTTATACGTTATATAGTAATAGTATATAACGTTATACGTTATATAGTAATAGTATATAACGTTATACGTTATATAGTAATAGTATATAACGTTATACGTTATATAGTAATAGTATATAACGTTATACGTTATATAGTAATATTATATAACGTTATGCGTTATATAGTAATAGTATATAACGTTATACGTTATATAGTAATATTATATAACGTTATGCGTTATATAGTAATAGTATATAACGTTATACGTTATATAGTAATAGTATATAGCGATATACGTTATATAGTAATAGTATATAACGTTATACGTTAGTACGTAATAGTATATAACGTTATACATTAATACGTAATAGTATATATCGTTATACGTTATATAGTAACAGTATATAACTTTATACGTTATATAGTATAAGTATATAACGTTATACGTTATATAGTAATAGTATATAACGTTATACGTTATATAGTATAAGTATATAACGTTATACGTTATATAGTAATAGTATATAACGTATAACGTTATATACTATTACTATATAACGTTATACGTTATATAGTTATAGTATATAACGTTATACGTTATATAGTAATAGTATATAACGTTATACAATAGTACGTAATAATATACAACGTTATACGTGATATGGCAATACTATATAACGTTATACGTTATTACGAAATAGTATATAACGTTATACGTTATATAGTAATAGTATATAACGTTATACGTTATATAGTAATAGTATATAACGTTATACGTTACATAGTAATAGTATATAACGTTATACGTTATATAGTAATAGTATATAACGTTATACGTTATATAGTAATATTATATAACGTTATGCGTTATATAGTAATAGTATATAACGTTATACGTTATATAGTAATATTATATAACGTTATGCGTTATATAGTAATAGTATATAACGTTATACGTCAGTACGTAATAGTATATAACGTTATACATGATATGGTAATACTATATAACGTTATACGCTATTACGTAATAGTATATAACGTTATACGTTAATACGTAATAGTATATATCGTTATACGTTATATAGTAATAGTATATAGCGATATACGTTATATAGTAATAGTATATAACGTTATACGTTAGTACGTAATAGTATATAACGTTATACGTTATATAGTAACAGTATATAACGTTATACGTTATATAGTAATAGTATATAACGTTATACGTTATATAGTAATATTATATAACGTTATGCGTTATATAGTAATAGTATATAACGTTATACGTTATATAGTAATAGTATATAACGTTATACGTTATATAGTAACAGTATATAACGTTATACGTTATATAGTAATAGTATATAACGTTATACGTTATATAGTAATATTATATAATGTTATACGTTAATACGTAATAGTATATATCGTTATACGTTATATAGTAATAGTATATATCGTTATACGTTATATAGTAATAGTATATAGCGATATACGTTATATAGTAATAGTATATAACGTTATACGTTAGTACGTAATAGTATATAACGTTATACGTTAATACGTAATAGTATATAACGTTATACGTTATATAGTAACAGTATATAACGTTATACGTTATATAGTAATAGTATATAACGTTATACGTTATATAGTATAAGTATATAACGTTATACGTTATATAGTAATAGTATATAACGTTATACGTTATATAGTATAAGTATATAACGTTATACGTTATATAGTAATAGTATATAACGTTATACGTTATATAGTAATAGTATATAACGTTATACGATAGTACGTAATAATATACAACGTTATACGTGATATGGCAATACTATATAACGTTATACGTTATTACGTAATAGTATATAACGTATAACGTTATATAGTAATAGTATATAACGTTATACGTTATATAGTAATAGTATATAACGTTATACGTTATATAGTAATAGTATATAACGTTATACGTTATATAGTAATAGTATATAACGTTATACGTTATATAGTAATATTATATAACGTTATGCGTTATATAGTAATAGTATATAACGTTATACGTTATATAGTAATAGTATATAACGTTATGCGTTATATAGTAATAGTATATAACGTTATACGATAGTATGGAATACTATATATCGTTATACGTTATATGGTAATAGTATATAACGTTATACGTTATATAGTAATAGTATATAACGTTCTACGTTATATAGTAATAGTATATAACGTTCTACGTTATATAGTAATAGTATATAACGATATACGTTATATAGTAATACTATATAACGCTATACGTTATATAGTAATTGTATATAACGTTATACGTTATATAGTAATAGTATATAACGTTATACGTTAGTACGTAATAATATACAACGTTATACGTGATATGGCAATACTATATAACGTTATACGTTATATAGTAATAGTATATAACGTTATACGTTAGTACGTAATAGTATATAACGTTATACATTAATACGTAATAGTATATATCGTTATACGTTATATAGTAACAGTATATAACGTTATACGTTATATAGTATAAGTATATAACGTTATACGTTATATAGTAATAGTATATAACGTTATACGTTATATAGTATAAGTATATAACGTTATACGTTATATAGTAATAGTATATAACGTAATACGTTATATAGTATAAGTATATAACGTTATACGTTATATAGTAATAGTATATAACGTTATACGTTATATAGTAATAGTATATAACGTTATACGATAGTACGTAATAATATACAACGTTATACGTGATATGGCAATACTATATAACGTTATACGTTATTACGAAATAGTATATAACGTTATACGTTATATAGTAATAGTATATAACGTTATACGTTATATAGTAATAGTATATAACGTTATACGTTATATAGTAATAGTATATAACGTTATACGTTATATAGTAATAGTATATAACGTTATACGTTATATAGTAATATTATATAACGTTATGCGTTATATAGTAATAGTATATAACGTTATACGTTATATAGTAATATTATATAACGTTATGCGTTATATAGTAATAGTATATAACGTTATACGTTATATAGTAATAGTATATAGCGATATACGTTATATAGTAATAGTATATAACGTTATACGTTAGTACGTAATAGTATATAACGTTATACATTAATACGTAATAGTATATATCGTTATACGTTATATAGTAACAGTATATAACGTTATACGTTATATAGTATAAGTATATAACGTTATACGTTATATAGTAATAGTATATAACGTTATACGTTATATAGTATAAGTATATAACGTTATACGTTATATAGTAATAGTATATAACGTATAACGTTATATACTATTACTATATAACGTATTACGTTATATAGTTATAGTATATAACGTTATACGTTATATAGTAATAGTATATAACGTTATACAATAGTACGTAATAATATACAACGTTATACGTGATATGGCAATACTATATAACGTTATACGTTATTACGAAATAGTATATAACGTTATACGTTATATAGTAATAGTATATAACGTTATACGTTATATAGTAATAGTATATAACGTTATACGTTACATAGTAATAGTATATAACGTTATACGTTATATAGTAATAGTATATAACGTTATACGTTATATAGTAATATTATATAACGTTATGCGTTATATAGTAATAGTATATAACGTTATACGTTATATAGTAATATTATATAACGTTATGCGTTATATAGTAATAGTATATAACCTTATACGTTATATAGTAATAGTATATAACGTTATGCGTTATATAGTAATAGTATATAACGTTATACGATAGTATGGAATAGTATATATCGTTATACGTTATATAGTAATAGTATATAACGTTATACGTTATATAGTAATAGTATATAACGTTCTACGTTATACAGTAATAGTATATAACGTTATACGTTATATAGTAATACTATATAACGATATACGTTATATAGTAATTGTATATAACGTTATACGATAGTATGGAATAGTATATAACGTTATACGTTATATAGTAATACTATATAACGATATACGTTATATAGTAATTGTATATAACGTTATACGATAGTATGGAATAGTATATATCGTTATACGTTATATAGTAACAGTATATGACGTTATACGTTATATAGTAATAGTATATAACGTTATACGTTATATAGTATAAGTATATAACGTTATACGTTATATAGTAATAGTATATAACGTTATACGTTATATAGTATAAGTATATAACGTTATACGTTATATAGTAATAGTATATAACGTTATACGTTATATAGTAATAGTATATAACGTTATACGATAGTACGTAATAATATACAACGTTATACGTGATATGGCAATACTATATAACGTTATACGTTATTACGTAATAGCATATAACGTTATACGTTATATAGTAATAGTATATAACGTTATACGTTATATAGTAATAGTATATAACGTTATACGTTATATAGTAATAGTATATAACGTTATACGTTATATAGTAATAGTATATAACGTTATACGTTATATAGTAATATTATATAACGTTATGCGTTATATAGTAATAGTATATAACGTTATACGTTATATAGTAATAGTATATAACGTTATGCGTTATATAGTAATAGTATATAACGTTATACGATAGTATGGAATAGTATATATCGTTATACGTTATATAGTAATAGTATATAACGTTATACGTTATATAGTAATAGTATATAACGTTCTACGTTATATAGTAATAGTATATAACGATATACGTTATATAGTAATAGTATATAACGTTATACGTTATATAGTAATAGTATATAACGTTATACGTTATATAGTATAAGTATATAACGTTATACGTTATATAGTAATAGTATATAACGTTATACGTTATATAGTAATAGTATATAACGTTATACGTTATATAGTAATAGTATATATCGTTATACGTTATATAGTAATAGTATATAGCGATATACGTTATATAGTAATAGTATATAACGTTATACGTTAGTACATAATAGTATATAACGCTATATGTTAATACGTAATAGTATATATCGTTATACGTTATATAGTAACAGTATATAACGTTATACGTTATATAGTAATAATATATAACGTTATACGATAGTATGGAATAGTATATATCGTTATACGTTATATAGTAATAGTATATAACGTTATACGTTATATAGTAATAGTATATAACGTTATACGTTATATAGTAATAGTATATAACTTTATACGTTATTACGTAATAGTATATAACGTTATACGTTATTATGTAATAGTATACAACGTTATACGTGATATGGTAAAACTATATAACGTTATACGTTAATACGTAATAGTATATATCGTTAGTCGTTATGTAGTAATAGTAGATATCGTTATACGTTATATAGTAATAGTATATAGCGATATACGTTATATAGTAATAGTATATAACGTTATACGTTAGTACGTAATAGTATATAACGTTATACATTAATACGTAATAGTATATATCGTTATACGTTATATAGTAACAGTATATAACGTTATACGTTATATAGTATAAGTATATAACGTTATACGTTATATAGTAATAGTATATATCGTTATACGTTATATAGTATAAGTATATAACGTTATACGTTATATAGTAATAGTATATAACGTAATACGTTATATGGTATAAGTATATAACGTTATACGTTATATAGTTATAGTATATAACGTTATACGTTATATAGTAATAGTATATAACGTTATACGTTATATAGTAATAGTATATAACGTTATACGTTATATAGTAATATTATATAACGTTATGCGTTATATAGTAATAGTATATAACGTTATACGTTATATTGTAATATTATATAACGTTATGCGTTATATAGTAATAGTATATAACGTTATACGTTATATAGTAATAGTATATAACGTTATACGTTAGTACGTAATAATATACAACGTTATACGTGATATGGTAATACTATATAACGTTATACGCTATTACGTAATAGTATATAACGTTATACGTTAATACGTAATAGTATATATCGTTATACGTTATATAGTAATAGTATATAGCGATATACGTTATATAGTAATAGTATATAACGTTATACGTTAGTACGTAATAGTATATAACGTTATACGTTAATACGTAATAGTATATATCGTTATACGTTATATAGTAACAGTATATAACGTTATACGTTATATAGTAATAGTATATAACGTTATACGTTATATAGTATAAGTATATAACGTTATACGTTATATAGTAATAGTATATAACGTTATACGTTATATAGTATAAGTATATAACGTTATACGTTATATAGTAACAGTATATAACGTTATACGTTATATAGTAATATTATATAACGTTATGCGTTATATAGTAGTAGCATAGAACGTTATACGTTATACAGTAATTGTATATAACGTTATACGTTATATAGTAATAGTATATAACGTTATACGTTATATAGTAATACTATATAACGTTATACGATAGTACGTAACAATATACAACGTTATACGTGATATGGTAATACTATATAACGTTATACGCTATTACGTAATAGTATATAACGTTATACGTTAATACGTAATAGTATATATCGTTATACGTTATATAGTAATAGTATATAGCGATATACGTTATTACGTAATAGTATATAACGTTATACGTTATTACGTAATAGTATACAACGTTATACGTGATATGGTAAAACTATATAACGTTATACGTTAATACGTAATAGTATATATCGTTATACGTTATATAGTAATAGTATATAGCGATATACGTTATATAGTAATAGTATATAACGTTATACGTCAGTACGTAATAGTATATAACGTTATACATGATATGGTAATACTATATAACGTTATACGCTATTACGTAATAGTATATAACGTTATACGTTAATACGTAATAGTATATATCGTTATACGTTATATAGTAATAGTATATAGCGATATACGTTATATAGTAATAGTATATAACGTTATACGTTAGTACGTAATAGTATATAACGTTATACGTTATATAGTAACAGTATATAACGTTATACGTTATATAGTAATAGTATATAACGTTATACGTTATATAGTAATATTATATAACGTTATGCGTTATATAGTAATAGTATATAACGTTATACGTTATATAGTAATAGTATATAACGTTATACGTTATATAGTAACAGTATATAACGTTATACGTTATATAGTAATAGTATATAACGTTATACGTTATATAGTAATATTATATAACGTTATACGTTAATACGTAATAGTATATATCGTTATACGTTATATAGTAATAGTATATATCGTTATACGTTATATAGTAATAGTATATAGCGATATACGTTATATAGTAATAGTATATAACGTTATACGTTAGTACGTAATAGTATATAACGTTATACGTTAATACGTAATAGTATATAACGTTATACGTTATATAGTAACAGTATATAACGTTATACGTTATATAGTAATAGTATATAACGTTATACGTTATATAGTATAAGTATATAACGTTATACGTTATATAGTAATAGTATATAACGTTATACGTTATATAGTATAAGTATATAACGTTATACGTTATATAGTAATAGTATATAACGTTATACGTTATATAGTAATAGTATATAACGTTATACGATAGTACGTAATAATATACAACGTTATACGTGATATGGCAATACTATATAACGTTATACGTTATTACGTAATAGTATATAACGTATAACGTTATATAGTAATAGTATATAACGTTATACGTTATATAGTAATAGTATATAACGTTATACGTTATATAGTAATAGTATATAACGTTATACGTTATATAGTAATAGTATATAACGTTATACGTTATATAGTAATATTATATAACGTTATGCGTTATATAGTAATAGTATATAACGTTATACGTTATATAGTAATAGTATATAACGTTATGCGTTATATAGTAATAGTATATAACGTTATACGATAGTATGGAATACTATATATCGTTATACGTTATATGGTAATAGTATATAACGTTATACGTTATATAGTAATAGTATATAACGTTCTACGTTATATAGTAATAGTATATAACGTTCTACGTTATATAGTAATAGTATATAACGATATACGTTATATACTATTACTATATAACGCATAACGTTATATAATAATAGTATATAACGTTATACGTTATATAGTAATAGTATATAACGTTATACGTTAGTACGTAATAATATACAACGTTATACGTGATATGGCAATACTATATAACGTTATACGTTATTACGTAATAGTATATAACGTTATACGTTATTACGTAATAGTATACAACGTTATACGTGATATGGTAAAACTATATAACGTTATACGTTAATACGTAATAGTATATATCGTTATACGTTATATAGTAATTATATATATCGTTATACGTTATATAGTAATAGTATATAGCGATATACGTTATATAGTAATAGTATATAGCGATATACGTTATATAGTAATAGTATATAACGTTATACGTTAGTACGTAATAGTATATAACGTTATACATTAATACGTAATAGTATATATCGTTATACGTTATATAGTAACAGTATATAACGTTATACGTTATATAGTATAAGTATATAACGTTATACGTTATATAGTAATAGTATATAACGTTATACGTTATATAGTATAAGTATATAACGTTATACGTTATATAGTAATAGTATATAACGTATAACGTTATATACTATTACTATATAACGTTATACGTTATATAGTAATAGTATATAACGTTATACGTTATATAGTAATAGTATATAACGTTATACGATAGTACGTAATAATATACAACGTTATACGTGATATGGCAATACTATATAACGTTATACGTTATTACGAAATAGTATATAACGTTATACGTTATATAGTAATAGTATATAACGTTATACGTTATATAGTAATAGTATATAACGTTATACGTTATATAGTAATAGTATATAACGTTATACGTTATATAGTAATAGTATATAACGTTATACGTTATATAGTAATATTATATAACGTTATGCGTTATATAGTAATAGTATATAACGTTATACGTTATATAGTAATATTATATAACGTTATGCGTTATATAGTAATAGTATATAACGTTATACGTTATATAGTAATAGTATATAGCGATATACGTTATATAGTAATAGTATATAACGTTATACGTTAGTACGTAATAGTATATAACGTTATACATTAATACGTAATAGTATATATCGTTATACGTTATATAGTAACAGTATATAACGTTATACGTTATATAGTATAAGTATATAACGTTATACGTTATATAGTAATAGTATATAACGTTATACGTTATATAGTATAAGTATATAACGTTATACGTTATATAGTAATACTATATAACGTATAACGTTATATACTATTACTATATAACGTATAACGTTATATACTTATACTATATAACGTTATACGTTATATAGTAATAGTATATAACGTTATACAATAGTACGTAATAATATACAACGTTATACGTGATATGGCAATACTATATAACGTTATACGTTATTACGAAATAGTATATAACGTTATACGTTATATAGTAATAGTATATAACGTTATACGTTATATAGTAATAGTATATAACGTTATACGTTACATAGTAATAGTATATAACGTTATACGTTATATAGTAATAGTATATAACGTTATACGTTATATAGTAATATTATATAACGTTATGCGTTATATAGTAATAGTATATAACGTTATACGTTATATAGTAATATTATATAACGTTATGCGTTATATAGTAATAGTATATAACCTTATACGTTATATAGTAATAGTATATAACGTTATGCGTTATATAGTAATAGTATATAACGTTATACGATAGTATGGAATAGTATATATCGTTATACGTTATATAGTAATAGTATATAACGTTATACGTTATATAGTAATAGTATATAACGTTCTACGTTATACAGTAATAGTATATAACGTTATACGTTATATAGTAATACTATATAACGATATACGTTATATAGTAATTGTATATAACGTTATACGATAGTATGGAATAGTATATAACGTTATACGTTATATAGTAATACTATATAACGATATACGTTATATAGTAATTGTATATAACGTTATACGATAGTATGGAATAGTATATATCGTTATACGTTATATAGTAACAGTATATGACGTTATACGTTATATAGTAATAGTATATAAGGTTATACGTTATATAGTATAAGTATATAACGTTATACGTTATATAGTAATAGTATATAACGTTATACGTTATATAGTATAAGTATATAACGTTATACGTTATATAGTAATAGTATATAACGTTATACGTTATATAGTAATAGTATATAACGTTATACGATAGTACGTAATAATATACAACGTTATACGTGATATGGCAATACTATATAACGTTATACGTTATTACGTAATAGCATATAACGTTATACGTTATATAGTAATAGTATATAACGTTATACGTTATATAGTAATAGTATATAACGTTATACGTTATATAGTAATAGTATATAACGTTATACGTTATATAGTAATAGTATATAACGTTATACGTTATATAGTAATATTATATAACGTTATGCGTTATATAGTAATAGTATATAACGTTATACGTTATATAGTAATAGTATATAACGTTATGCGTTATATAGTAATAGTATATAACGTTATACGATAGTATGGAATAGTATATATCGTTATACGTTATATAGTAATAGTATATAACGTTATACGTTATATAGTAATAGTATATAACGTTCTACGTTATATAGTAATAGTATATAACGATATACGTTATATAGTAATAGTATATAACGTTATACGTTATATAGTAATAGTATATAACGTTATACGTTATATAGTATAAGTATATAACGTTATACGTTATATAGTAATAGTATATAACGTTATACGTTATATAGTAATAGTATATAACGTTATACGTTATATAGTAATAGTATATATCGTTATACGTTATATAGTAATAGTATATAGCGATATACGTTATATAGTAATAGTATATAACGTTATACGTTAGTACATAATAGTATATAACGCTATACGTTAATACGTAATAGTATATATCGTTATACGTTATATAGTAACAGTATATAACGTTATACGTTATATAGTAATAATATATAACGTTATACGATAGTATGGAATAGTATATATCGTTATACGTTATATAGTAATAGTATATAACGTTATACGTTATATAGTAATAGTATATAACGTTATACGTTATATAGTAATAGTATATAACTTTATACGTTATTACGTAATAGTATATAACGTTATACGTTATTATGTAATAGTATACAACGTTATACGTGATATGGTAAAACTATATAACGTTATACGTTAATACGTAATAGTATATATCGTTAGTCGTTATGTAGTAATAGTAGATATCGTTATACGTTATATAGTAATAGTATATAGCGATATACGTTATATAGTAATAGTATATAACGTTATACGTTAGTACGTAATAGTATATAACGTTATACATTAATACGTAATAGTATATATCGTTATACGTTATATAGTAACAGTATATAACGTTATACGTTATATAGTATAAGTATATAACGTTATACGTTATATAGTAATAGTATATAACGTTATACGTTATATAGTATAAGTATATAACGTTATACGTTATATAGTAATAGTATATAACGTAATACGTTATATGGTATAAGTATATAACGTTATACGTTATATAGTTATAGTATATAACGTTATACGTTATATAGTAATAGTATATAACGTTATACGTTATATAGTAATAGTATATAACGTTATACGTTATATAGTAATATTATATAACGTTATGCGTTATATAGTAATAGTATATAACGTTATACGTTATATTGTAATATTATATAACGTTATGCGTTATATAGTAATAGTATATAACGTTATACGTTATATAGTAATAGTATATAACGTTATACGTTAGTACGTAATAATATACAACGTTATACGTGATATGGTAATACTATATAACGTTATACGCTATTACGTAATAGTATATAACGTTATACGTTAATACGTAATAGTATATATCGTTATACGTTATATAGTAATAGTATATAGCGATATACGTTATATAGTAATAGTATATAACGTTATACGGTAGTACGTAATAGTATATAACGTTATACGTTAATACGTAATAGTATATATCGTTATACGTTATATAGTAACAGTATATAACGTTATACGTTATATAGTAATAGTATATAACGTTATACGTTATATAGTATAAGTATATAACGTTATACGTTATATAGTAATAGTATATAACGTTATACGTTATATAGTATAAGTATATAACGTTATACGTTATATAGTAACAGTATATAACGTTATACGTTATATAGTAATATTATATAACGTTATGCGTTATATAGTAGTAGCATAGAACGTTATACGTTATACAGTAATTGTATATAACGTTATACGTTATATAGTAATAGTATATAACGTTATACGTTATATAGTATAAGTATATAACGTTATACGTTATATAGTAATAGTATATAACGTTATACGTTATATAGTATAAGTATATAACGTTATACGTTATATAGTAATAGTATATAACTTTATACGTTATATAGTAATAGTATATAACGTTATACGTTATATAGTAATAGTATATAACGTTATACGATAGTACGTAATAATATACAACGTTATACGTGATATGGTAATACTATATAACGTTATACGTTAATACGTAATAGTATATATCGTTATACGTTATATAGTAATAGCATATAGCGATATACGTTATATAGTAATAGTATATAACGTTATACGTCAGTACGTAATAGTATATAACGTTATACATGATATGGTAATACTATATAACGTTATACGCTATTACGTAATAGTATATAACGTTATACGTTAATACGTAATAGTATATATCGTTATACGTTATATAGTAATAGTATATAGCGATATACGTTATATAGTAATAGTATATAACGTTATACGTTAGTACGTAATAGTATATAACGTTATACGTTATATAGTAACAGTATATAACGTTATACGTTATATAGTAATAGTATATAACGTTATACGTTATATAGTAATATTATATAACGTTATGCGTTATATAGTAATAGTATATAACGTTATACGTTATATAGTAATAGTATATAACGTTATACGTTATATAGTAATAGTATATAACGTTATACGTTATATAGTAATATTATATAACGTTATGCGTTATATAGTAATAGCATAGAACGCTATACGTTATATAGTAATTGTATATAACGTTATACGTTATATAGTAATAGTATATAACGTTATACGTTAGTACGTAATAATATACAACGTTATACGTGATATGGCAATACTATATAACGTTATACGTTATTACTTAATAGTATATAACGTTATACGTTATTACGTAGTAGTATACAACGTTATACGTGATATGGCAATACTATATAACGTTATACGTTATTACGTAATAGTATATAACGTTATACGTTATTACGTAATAGTACACAACGTTATACGTGATATGGTAAAACTATATAACGTTATACGTTAATACGTAATAGTATATATCGTTATACGTTATATAGTAATAGTATATATCGTTATACGTTATATAGTAATAGTATATAGCGATATACGTTATATAGTAATAGTATATAACGTTATACGTTATTACGTAGTAGTATACAACGTTATACGTGATATGGCAATACTATATAACGTTATACGTTATTACGTAATAGTATATAACGTTATACGTTATTACGTAATAGTACACAACGTTATACGTGATATGGTAAAACTATATAACGTTATACGTTAATACGTAATAGTATATATCGTTATACGTTATATAGTAATAGTATATATCGTTATACGTTATATAGTAATAGTATATAACGTTATACGTTATATAGTATAAGTATATAACGTTATACGTTATATAGTAATAGTATATAACGTTATACGTTATATAGTAATAGTATATAACGTTATACGTTATATAGTAATAGTATATAACGTTATACGATAGTACGTAATAATATACAACGTTATACGTGATATGGCAATACTATATAACGTTATACGTTATTACGTAATAGTATATAACGTTATACGTTATATAGTAATAGTATATAACGTTATACGTTATATAGTAATAGTATATAACGTTCTACGTTATATAGTAATAGTATATAACGTTATACGTTATATAGTAATAGTATATAACGTTATACGTTATATAGTAATATTATATAACGTTATGCGTTATATAGTAATAGTATATAACGTTATACGTTATATAGTAGTAGTATATAACGTTATGCGTTATATAGTAATAGTATATAACGTTATACGTTATATAGTAATAGTATATAATAGTTATACTTATACTATATAACGTTATACGTTATATAGTAATAGTATATAACGTTATACGTTATAGAGTAATAGTATATAACGTTATACGTTATATAGTAATAGTATATAACGTTATACGTTAAAACGTAATAGTATATATCGTTATACGTTATATAGTAATAGTATATAGCGATATACGTTATATAGTAATAGTATATAACGTTATACGTTAGTACGTAATAGTATATAACGTTATACGTTATATGGTAATACTATACAACGTTATACGTTATATAGTAATATTATATAACGTTATGCGTTATATAGTAATAGTATATAACGTTATACGATAGTACGTAAAGGTATATAACGTTATACGTGATATGGTAATACTATATAACGTTATACGCTATTACGTAATAGTATATAACGTTATACGTTAATGCGTAATAGTATATATCGTTATACGTTATATAGTAATAGTATATAGCGATATACGTTATATAGTAATAGTATATAACGTTATACGTTAGTACGTAATAGTATATAACGTTATACGTTAATACGTAATAGTATATATCGTTATACGTTATATAGTAACAGTATATAACGTTATACGTTATATAGTAATAGTATATAACGTTATACGTTATATAGTATAAGTATATAACGTTATACGTTATATAGTAATAGTATATAACGTTATACGTTATATAGTATAAGTATATAACGTTATACGTTATATAGTAACAGTATATAACGTTATACGTTATATAGTAATATTATATAACGTTATGCGTTATATAGTAGTAGCATAGAACGTTATACGTTATATAGTAATTGTATATAACGTTATACCTTATATAGTAATAGTATATAACGTTATACGTTAGTACGTAATAATATACAACGTTATACGTGATATGGTATAACTATATAACGTTATACGTTAATACGTAATAGTATATATCGTTATACGTTATATAGTAATAGTATATATCGTTATACGTTATTACGTAATAGTATACAACGTTATACGTGATATGGTAAAACTATATAACGTTATACGTTAATACGTAATAGTATATATCGTTATACGTTATATAGTAATAGTATATATCGTTATACGTTATATAGTAATAGTGTATAGCGATATACGTTATATAGTAATAGTATATAACGTTATACGTTAGTACGTAAAAGTATATAACGTTATACGTTATTACGTAATAGTATATATCGTTATACGTTATATAGTAACAGTATATAACGTTATACGTTATATAGTAATAGTATATAACGTTATACGTTATATAGTATAAGTATATAACGTTATACGTTATATAGTAATAGTATATAACGTTATACGTTATATAGTATAAGTATATAACGTTATACGTTATATAGTAATAGTATATAACGCTATACGTTATATAGTAATAGTATATAACGTTATACGTTATATAGTAATAGTATATAACGTTATACGTTATATAGTAATAGTATATAACGTTATACGTTATATAGTAATATTATATAACGTTATGCGTTATATAGTAATAGTATATAACGTTATACGTTATATAGTAATAGTATATAACGTTATGCGTTATATAGTAATAGTATATAACGTTATACGATAGTATGGAATACTATATATCGTTATACGTTATATAGTAATAGTATATAACGTTATACGTTATATAGTAATAGTATATAACGTTCTACGTTATATAGTAATAGTATATAACGATATACGTTATATAGTAATACTATATAACGCTATACGTTATATAGTAATTGTATATAACGTTATACGTTATATAGTAATAGTATATAACGTTATACGTTAGTACGTAATAATATACAACGTTATACGTGATATGGCAATACTATATAACGTTATACGTTATTACGTAATAGTATATAACGTTATACGTTATTACGTAATAGTATACAACGTTATACGTGATATGGTAAAACTATATAACGTTATACGTTAATACGTAATAGTATATATCGTTATACGTTATATAGTAATTATATATATCGTTATACGTTATATAGTAATAGTATATAGCGATATACGTTATATAGTAATAGTATATAGCGATATACGTTATATAGTAATAGTATATAACGTTATACGTTAGTACGTAATAGTATATAACGTTATACATTAATACGTAATAGTATATATCGTTATACGTTATATAGTAACAGTATATAACGTTATACGTTATATAGTATAAGTATATAACGTTATACGTTATATAGTAATAGTATATAACGTTATACGTTATATAGTAATATTATATTACGTTATGCGTTATATAGTAATAGTATATAACGTTATACGTTATATAGTAATAGTATATAGCGATATACGTTATATAGTAATAGTATATAACGTTATACGTTAGTACGTAATAGTATATAACGTTATACATTAATACGTAATAGTATATATCGTTATACGTTATATAGTATAAGTATATAACGTTATACGTTATATAGTAATAGTATATAACGTAATACGTTATATAGTATAAGTATATAACGTTATACGTTATATAGTAATAGTATATAACGTTATACGTTATATAGTAATAGTATATAACATTATACGATAGTACGTAATAATATACAACGTTATACGTGATATGGCAATACTATATAACGTTATACGTTATTACGTAATAGTATATAACGTTATACGTTATTACGTAATAGTATATAACGTTATACGTTATATAGTAATAGTATATAACGTTATACGTTATATAGTAATAGTATATAACGTTATACGTTATATAGTATAAGTATATAACGTTATACGTTATATAGTAACAGTATATAACGTTATACGTTATATAGTAATATTATATAACGTTATGCGTTATATAGTAGTAGCATAGAACGTTATACGTTATACAGTAATTGTATATAACGTTATACGTTATATAGTAATAGTATATAACGTTATACGTTAGTACGTAATAATATACAACGTTATACGTGATATGGTAAAACTATATAACGTTATACGTTAATACGTAATAGTATATATCGTTATACGTTATATAGTAATAGTTTATATCGTTATACGTTATTACGTAATAGTATACAACGTTATACGTGATATGGTAAAACTATATAACGTTATACGTTATATAGTAATAGTATATATCGTTATACGTTATATAGTAATAGTATATAGCGATATACGTTATATAGTAATAGTATATAACGTTATACGTTAGTACGTAAAAGTATATAACGTTATACGTTAATACGTAATAGTATATATCGTTATACGTTATATAGTAACAGTATATAACGTTATACGTTATATAGTAATAGTATATAACGTTATACGTTATATAGTATAAGTATATAACGTTATACGTTATATAGTAATAGTATATAACGTTATACGTTATATAGTATAAGTATATAACGTTATACGTTATATAGTAATAGTATATAACGTTATACGTTATATAGTAATAGTATATAACGTTATACGTTATATAGTAATAGTATATAACGTTATACGATAGTACGTAATAATATACAACGTTATACGTGATATGGTAATACTATATAACGTTATACGTTAATACGTAATAGTATATATCGTTATACGTTATATAGTAATAGCATATAGCGATATACGTTATATAGTAATAGTATATAACGTTATACGTCAGTACGTAATAGTATATAACGTTATACATGATATGGTAATACTATATAACGTTATACGCTATTACGTAATAGTATATAACGTTATACGTTAATACGTAATAGTATATATCGTTATACGTTATATAGTAATAGTATATAGCGATATACGTTATATAGTAATAGTATATAACGTTATACGTTAGTACGTAATAGTATATAACGTTATACGTTATATAGTAACAGTATATAACGTTATACGTTATATAGTAATAGTATATAACGTTATACGTTATATAGTAATATTATATAACGTTATGCGTTATATAGTAATAGTATATAACGTTATACGTTATATAGTAATAGTATATAACGTTATACGTTATATAGTAATAGTATATAACGTTATACGTTATATAGTAATATTATATAACGTTATGCGTTATATAGTAATAGCATAGAACGCTATACGTTATATAGTAATTGTATATAACGTTATACGTTATATAGTAATAGTATATAACGTTATACGTTAGTACGTAATAATATACAACGTTATACGTGATATGGCAATACTATATAACGTTATACGTTATTACTTAATAGTATATAACGTTATACGTTATTACGTAGTAGTATACAACGTTATACGTGATATGGCAATACTATATAACGTTATACGTTATTACGTAATAGTATATAACGTTATACGTTATTACGTAATAGTACACAACGTTATACGTGATATGGTAAAACTATATAACGTTATACGTTAATACGTAATAGTATATATCGTTATACGTTATATAGTAATAGTATATATCGTTATACGTTATATAGTAATAGTATATAGCGATATACGTTATATAGTAATAGTATATAACGTTATACGTTATTACGTAGTAGTATACAACGTTATACGTGATATGGCAATACTATATAACGTTATACGTTATTACGTAATAGTATATAACGTTATACGTTATTACGTAATAGTACACAACGTTATACGTGATATGGTAAAACTATATAACGTTATACGTTAATACGTAATAGTATATATCGTTATACGTTATATAGTAATAGTATATATCGTTATACGTTATATAGTAATAGTATATAACGTTATACGTTATATAGTATAAGTATATAACGTTATACGTTATATAGTAATAGTATATAACGTTATACGTTATATAGTAATAGTATATAACGTTATACGTTATATAGTAATAGTATATAACGTTATACGATAGTACGTAATAATATACAACGTTATACGTGATATGGCAATACTATATAACGTTATACGTTATTACGTAATAGTATATAACGTTATACGTTATATAGTAATAGTATATAACGTTATACGTTATATAGTAATAGTATATAACGTTCTACGTTATATAGTAATAGTATATAACGTTATACGTTATATAGTAATAGTATATAACGTTATACGTTATATAGTAATATTATATAACGTTATGCGTTATATAGTAATAGTATATAACGTTATACGTTATATAGTAGTAGTATATAACGTTATGCGTTATATAGTAATAGTATATAACGTTATACGTTATATAGTAATAGTATATAATAGTTATACTTATACTATATAACGTTATACGTTATATAGTAATAGTATATAACGTTATACTTTATAGAGTAATAGTATATAACGTTATACGTTATATAGTAATAGTATATAACGTTATACGTTAAAACGTAATAGTATATATCGTTATACGTTATATAGTAATAGTATATAGCGATATACGTTATATAGTAATAGTATATAACGTTATACGTTAGTACGTAATAGTATATAACGTTATACGTTATATGGTAATACTATACAACGTTATACGTTATATAGTAATATTATATAACGTTATGCGTTATATAGTAATAGTATATAACGTTATACGATAGTACGTAAAGGTATATAACGTTATACGTGATATGGTAATACTATATAACGTTATACGCTATTACGTAATAGTATATAACGTTATACGTTAATGCGTAATAGTATATATCGTTATACGTTATATAGTAATAGTATATAGCGATATACGTTATATAGTAATAGTATATAACGTTATACGTTAGTACGTAATAGTATATAACGTTATACGTTAATACGTAATAGTATATATCGTTATACGTTATATAGTAACAGTATATAACGTTATACGTTATATAGTAATAGTATATAACGTTATACGTTATATAGTATAAGTATATAACGTTATACGTTATATAGTAATAGTATATAACGTTATACGTTATATAGTATAAGTATATAACGTTATACGTTATATAGTAACAGTATATAACGTTATACGTTATATAGTAATATTATATAACGTTATGCGTTATATAGTAGTAGCATAGAACGTTATACGTTATATAGTAATTGTATATAACGTTATACCTTATATAGTAATAGTATATAACGTTATACGTTAGTACGTAATAATATACAACGTTATACGTGATATGGTATAACTATATAACGTTATACGTTAATACGTAATAGTATATATCGTTATACGTTATATAGTAATAGTATATATCGTTATACGTTATTACGTAATAGTATACAACGTTATACGTGATATGGTAAAACTATATAACGTTATACGTTAATACGTAATAGTATATATCGTTATACGTTATATAGTAATAGTATATATCGTTATACGTTATATAGTAATAGTGTATAGCGATATACGTTATATAGTAATAGTATATAACGTTATACGTTAGTACGTAAAAGTATATAACGTTATACGTTATTACGTAATAGTATATATCGTTATACGTTATATAGTAACAGTATATAACGTTATACGTTATATAGTAATAGTATATAACGTTATACGTTATATAGTATAAGTATATAACGTTATACGTTATATAGTAATAGTATATAACGTTATACGTTATATAGTATAAGTATATAACGTTATACGTTATATAGTAATAGTATATAACGCTATACGTTATATAGTAATAGTATATATCGTTATACGTTATATAGTAATAGTATATAACGTTATACGTTATATAGTAATAGTATATAACGTTCTACGTTATATAGTAATAGTATATAACGATATACGTTATATAGTAATACTATATAACGCTATACGTTATATAGTAATTGTATATAACGTTATACGTTATATAGTAATAGTATATAACGTTATACGTTAGTACGTAATAATATACAACGTTATACGTGATATGGCAATACTATATAACGTTATACGTTATTACGTAATAGTATATAACGTTATACGTTATTACGTAATAGTATACAACGTTATACGTGATATGGTAAAACTATATAACGTTATACGTTAATACGTAATAGTATATATCGTTATACGTTATATAGTAATTATATATATCGTTATACGTTATATAGTAATAGTATATAGCGATATACGTTATATAGTAATAGTATATAGCGATATACGTTATATAGTAATAGTATATAACGTTATACGTTAGTACGTAATAGTATATAACGTTATACATTAATACGTAATAGTATATATCGTTATACGTTATATAGTAACAGTATATAACGTTATACGTTATATAGTATAAGTATATAACGTTATACGTTATATAGTAATAGTATATAACGTTATACGTTATATAGTAATATTATATTACGTTATGCGTTATATAGTAATAGTATATAACGTTATACGTTATATAGTAATAGTATATAGCGATATACGTTATATAGTAATAGTATATAACGTTATACGTTAGTACGTAATAGTATATAACGTTATACATTAATACGTAATAGTATATATCGTTATACGTTATATAGTATAAGTATATAACGTTATACGTTATATAGTAATAGTATATAACGTAATACGTTATATAGTATAAGTATATAACGTTATACGTTATATAGTAATAGTATATAACGTTATACGTTATATAGTAATAGTATATAACATTATACGATAGTACGTAATAATATACAACGTTATACGTGATATGGCAATACTATATAACGTTATACGTTATTACGTAATAGTATATAACGTTATACGTTATTACGTAATAGTATATAACGTTATACGTTATATAGTAATAGTATATAACGTTATACGTTATATAGTAATAGTATATAACGTTATACGTTATATAGTAATAGTATATAACGTTATACGTTATATAGTAATATTATATAACGTTATGCATTATATAGTAATAGTATATAACGTTATACGTTATATAGTAATATTATATAACGTTATGCGTTATATAGTAATAGTATATAACGTTATACGTTATATAGTAATAGTATATAACGTTATGCGTTATATAGTAATAGTATATAACGTTATACGATAGTATGGAGTAGTATATATCGTTATACGTTATATAGTAATAGTATATAACGTTATACGTTATATAGTAATAGTATATAACGTTATACGTTATATAGTAATAGTATATAACGTTATACGTTATTACGTAATAGTATATAACGTTATACGTTATTATGTAATAGTATACAACGTTATACGTGATATGGTAAAACTATATAACGTTATACGTTAATACGTAATAGTATATATCGTTATACGTTATATAGTAATAGTAGATATCGTTATACGTTATATAGTAATAGTATATAGCGATATACGTTATATAGTAATAGTATATAACGTTATACGTTAGTACGTAATAGTATATAACGTTATACATTAATACGTAATAGTATATATCGTTATACGTTATATAGTAACAGTATATAACGTTATACGTTATATAGTATAAGTATATAACGTTATACGTTATATAGTATAAGTATATAACGTTATACGTTATTACGTAATAGTATATAACGTTATACGTTATATAGTAATATTATATAACGTTATACGTTAGTACGTAATAGTATATAACGTTATACGTTATATAGTAACAGTATATAACGTTATACGTTATATAGTAATAGTATATAACGTTATACGTTATATAGTATAAGTATATAACGTTATACGTTATTACGTAATAGTATATAACGTTATACGTTATATAGTAATATTATATAACGTTATGCGTTATATAGTAATAGTATATAACGTTATACGTTATATAGTAATAGTATATAACGTTATGCGTTATATAGTAATAGTATATAACGTTATACGATAGTATGGAATAGTATATATCGTTATACGTTATATAGTAATAGTATATAACGTTATACGTTATATAGTAATAGTATATAACGTTATACGTTATATAGTAATAGTATATAACGTTATACGTTATTACGTAATAGTATATAACGTTATACGTTATTATGTAATAGTATACAACGTTATACGTGATATGGTAAAACTATATAACGTTATACGTTAATACGTAATAGTATATATCTTTATACGTTATATAGTAATAGTAGATATCGTTATACGTTATATAGTAACAGTATATAGCGATATACGTTATATAGTAATAGTATATAACGTTATACGTTAGTACGTAATAGTATATAACGTTATACATTAATACGTAATAGTATATATCGTTATACGTTATATAGTAACAGTATATAACGTTATACGTTATATAGTATAAGTATATAACGTTATACGTTATATAGTAATAGTATATAACGTTATACGTTATATAGTATAAGTATATAACGTTATACGTTATATAGTAATAGTATATAACGTAATACGTTATATAGTATAAGTATATAACGTTATACGTTATATAGTAATAGTATATAACGTTATACGTTATATAGTAATAGTATATAACGTTATACGATAGTACGTAATAATATACAACGTTATACGTGATATGGCAATACTATATAACGTTATACGTTATTACGAAATAGTATATAACGTTATACGTTATATAGTAATAGTATATAACGTTATACGTTATATAGTAATAGTATATAACGTTATACGTTATATAGTAATAGTATATAACGTTATACGTTATATAGTAATAGTATATAACGTTATACGTTATATAGTAATATTATATAACGTTATGCGTTATATAGTAATAGTATATAACGTTATACGTTATATAGTAATATTATATAACGTTATGCGTTATATAGTAATAGTATATAACGTTATACGTTATATAGTAATAGTATATAGCGATATACGTTATATAGTAATAGTATATAACGTTATACGTTAGTACGTAATAGTATATAACGTTATACATTAATACGTAATAGTATATATCGTTATACGTTATATAGTAACAGTATATAACGTTATACGTTATATAGTATATGTATATAACGTTATACGTTATATAGTAATAGTATATAACGTTATACGTTATATAGTATAAGTATATAACGTTATACGTTATATAGTAATAGTATATAACGTAATACGTTATATAGTATAAGTATATAACGTTATACGTTATATAGTTATAGTATATAACGTTATACGTTATATAGTAATAGTATATAACGTTATACAATAGTACGTAATAATATACAACGTTATACGTGATATGGCAATACTATATAACGTTATACGTTATTACGAAATAGTATATAACGTTATACGTTATATAGTAATAGTATATAACGTTATACGTTATATAGTAATAGTATATAACGTTATACGTTATATAGTAATAGTATATAACGTTATACGTTATATAGTAATAGTATATAACGTTATACGTTATATAGTAATATTATATAACGTTATGCGTTATATAGTAATAGTATATAACGTTATACGTTATATAGTAATATTATATAACGTTATGCGTTATATAGTAATAGTATATAACCTTATACGTTATATAGTAATAGTATATAACGTTATGCGTTATATAGTAATAGTATATAACGTTATACGATAGTATGGAATAGTATATATCGTTATACGTTATATAGTAATAGTATATAACGTTATACGTTATATAGTAATAGTATATAACGTTCTACGTTATACAGTAATAGTATATAACGTTATACGTTATATAGTAATACTATATAACGATATACGTTATATAGTAATTGTATATAACGTTATACGATAGTATGGAATAGTATATAACGTTATACGTTATATAGTAATACTATATAACGATATACGTTATATAGTAATTGTATATAACGTTATACGATAGTATGGAATAGTATATATCGTTATACGTTATATAGTAACAGTATATAACGTTATACGTTATATAGTAATAGTATATAACGTTATACGTTATATAGTAATAGTATATAACGTTATACGATAGTACGTAATAATATACAACGTTATACGTGATATGGCAATACTATATAACGTTATACGTTATTACGTAATAGCATATAACGTTATACGTTATATAGTAATAGTATATAACGTTATACGTTATATAGTAATAGTATATAACGTTATACGTTATATAGTAATAGTATATAACGTTATACGTTATATAGTAATAGTATATAACGTTATACGTTATATAGTAATATTATATAACGTTATGCGTTATATAGTAATAGTATATAACGTTATACGTTATATAGTAATAGTATATAACGTTATGCGTTATATAGTAATAGTATATAACGTTATACGATAGTATGGAATAGTATATATCGTTATACGTTATATAGTAATAGTATATAACGTTATACGTTATATAGTAATAGTATATAACGTTCTACGTTATATAGTAATAGTATATAACGATATACGTTATATAGTAATAGTATATAACGTTATACGTTATATAGTAATAGTATATAACGTTATACGTTATATAGTATAAGTATATAACGTTATACGTTATATAGTAATAGTATATAACGTTATACGTTATATAGTAATAGTATATAACGTTATACGTTAGTACATAATAGTATATAACGCTATACGTTAATACGTAATAGTATATATCGTTATACGTTATATAGTAACAGTATATAACGTTATACGTTATATAGTAATAATATATAACGTTATACGATAGTATGGAATAGTATATATCGTTATACGTTATATAGTAATAGTATATAACGTTATACGTTATATAGTAATAGTATATAACGTTATACGTTATATAGTAATAGTATATAACTTTATACGTTATTACGTAATAGTATATAACGTTATACGTTATTATGTAATAGTATACAACGTTATACGTGATATGGTAAAACTATATAACGTTATACGTTAATACGTAATAGTATATATCGTTAGTCGTTATATAGTAATAGTAGATATCGTTATACGTTATATAGTAATAGTATATAGCGATATACGTTATATAGTAATAGTATATAACGTTATACGTTAGTACGTAATAGTATATAACGTTATACATTAATACGTAATAGTATATATCGTTATACGTTATATAGTAACAGTATATAACGTTATACGTTATATAGTATAAGTATATAACGTTATACGTTATATAGTAATAGTATATAACGTTATACGTTATATAGTATAAGTATATAACGTTATACGTTATATAGTAATAGTATATAACGTAATACGTTATATGGTATAAGTATATAACGTTATACGTTATATAGTTATAGTATATAACGTTATACGTTATATAGTAATAGTATATAACGTTATACGATAGTACGTAATAATATACAACGTTATACGTGATATGGCAATACTATATAACGTTATACGTTATTACGAAATAGTATATAACGTTATACGTTATATAGTAATAGTATATAACGTTATACGTTATATAGTAATAGTATATAACGTTATACGTTATATAGTAATAGTATATAACGTTATACGTTATATAGTAATAGTATATAACGTTATACGTTATATAGTAATATTATATAACGTTATGCGTTATATAGTAATAGTATATAACGTTATACGTTATATTGTAATATTATATAACGTTATGCGTTATATAGTAATAGTATATAACGTTATACGTTATATAGTAATAGTATATAACGTTATACGTTAGTACGTAATAATATACAACGTTATACGTGATATGGTAATACTATATAACGTTATACGCTATTACGTAATAGTATATAACGTTATACGTTAATACGTAATAGTATATATCGTTATACGTTATATAGTAATAGTATATAGCGATATACGTTATATAGTAATAGTATATAACGTTATACGTTAGTACGTAATAGTATATAACGTTATACGTTAATACGTAATAGTATATATCGTTACGTTATATAGTAACAGTATATAACGTTATACGTTATATAGTAATAGTATATAACGTTATACGTTATATAGTATAACTATATAACGTTATACGTTATATAGTAACAGTATATAACGTTATACGTTATATAGTAATATTATATAACGTTATGCGTTATATAGTAGTAGCATAGAACGTTATACGTTATACAGTAATTGTATATAACGTTATACGTTATATAGTAATAGTATATAACGTTATACGTTAGTACGTAATAATATACAACGTTATACGTGATATGGTAAAACTATATAACGTTATACGTTAATACGTAATAGTATATATCGTTATACGTTATATAGTAATAGTTTATATCGTTATACGTTATTACGTAATAGTATACAACGTTATACGTGATATGGTAAAACTATATAACGTTATACGTTAATACGTAATAGTATATATCGTTATACGTTATATAGTAATAGTATATATCGTTATACGTTATATAGTAATAGTATATAGCGATATACGTTATATAGTAATAGTATATAACGTTATACGTTAGTACGTAAAAGTATATAACGTTATACGTTAATACGTAATAGTATATATCGTTATACGTTATATAGTAACAGTATATAACGTTATACGTTATATAGTAATAGTATATAACGTTATACGTTATATAGTATAAGTATATAACGTTATACGTTATATAGTAATAGTATATAACGTTATACGTTATATAGTATAAGTATATAACGTTATACGTTATATAGTAATAGTATATAACGTTATACGTTATATAGTAATAGTATATAACGTTATACGATAGTACGTAATAATATACAACGTTATACGTGATATGGTAATACTATATAACGTTATACGTTAATACGTAATAGTATATATCGTTATACGTTATATAGTAATAGCATATAGCGATATACGTTATATAGTAATAGTATATAACGTTATACGTCAGTACGTATTAGTATATAACGTTATACATGATATGGTAATACTATATAACGTTATACGCTATTACGTAATAGTATATAACGTTATACGTTAATACGTAATAGTATATATCGTTATACGTTATATAGTAATAGTATATAGCGATATACGTTATATAGTAATAGTATATAACGTTATACGTTAGTACGTAATAGTATATAACGTTATACGTTATATAGTAACAGTATATAACGTTATACGTTATATAGTAATAGTATATAACGTTATACGTTATATAGTAATATTATATAACGTTATGCGTTATATAGTAATAGTATATAACGTTATACGTTATATAGTAATAGTATATAACGTTATACGTTATATAGTAATAGTATATAACGTTATACGTTATATAGTAATATTATATAACGTTATGCGTTATATAGTAATAGCATAGAACGCTATACGTTATATAGTAATTGTATATAACGTTATACGTTATATAGTAATAGTATATAACGTTATACGTTAGTACGTAATAATATACAACGTTATACGTGATATGGCAATACTATATAACGTTATACGTTATTACTTAATAGTATATAACGTTATACGTTATTACGTAGTAGTATACAACGTTATACGTGATATGGCAATACTATATAACGTTATACGTTATTACGTAATAGTATATAACGTTATACGTTATTACGTAATAGTACACAACGTTATACGTGATATGGTAAAACTATATAACGTTATACGTTAATACGTAATAGTATATATCGTTATACGTTATATAGTAATAGTATATATCGTTATACGTTATATAGTAATAGTATATAGCGATATACGTTATATAGTAATAGTATATAACGTTATACGTTATTACGTAGTAGTATACAACGTTATACGTGATATGGCAATACTATATAACGTTATACGTTATTACGTAATAGTATATAACGTTATACGTTATTACGTAATAGTACACAACGTTATACGTGATATGGTAAAACTATATAACGTTATACGTTAATACGTAATAGTATATATCGTTATACGTTATATAGTAATAGTATATATCGTTATACGTTATATAGTAATAGTATATAACGTTATACGTTATATAGTATAAGTATATAACGTTATACGTTATATAGTAATAGTATATAACGTTATACGTTATATAGTAATAGTATATAACGTTATACGTTATATAGTAATAGTATATAACGTTATACGATAGTACGTAATAATATACAACGTTATACGTGATATGGCAATACTATATAACGTTATACGTTATTACGTAATAGTATATAACGTTATACGTTATATAGTAATAGTATATAACGTTATACGTTATATAGTAATAGTATATAACGTTCTACGTTATATAGTAATAGTATATAACGTTATACGTTATATAGTAATAGTATATAACGTTATACGTTATATAGTAATATTATATAACGTTATGCGTTATATAGTAATAGTATATAACGTTATACGTTATATAGTAGTAGTATATAACGTTATGCGTTATATAGTAATAGTATATAACGTTATACGTTATATAGTAATAGTATATAATAGTTATACTTATACTATATAACGTTATACGTTATATAGTAATAGTATATAACGTTATACGTTATAGAGTAATAGTATATAACGTTATACGTTATATAGTAATAGTATATAGCGATATACGTTATATAGTAATAGTATATAACGTTATACGTTAGTACGTAATAGTATATAACGTTATACGTTAATACGTAATAGTATATATCGTTATACGTTATATAGTAACAGTATATAACGTTATACGTTATATAGTAATAGTATATAACGTTATACGTTATATAGTATAAGTATATAACGTTATACGTTATATAGTAATAGTATATAACGTTATACGTTATATAGTATAAGTATATAACGTTATACGTTATATAGTAACAGTATATAACGTTATACGTTATATAGTAATATTATATAACGTTATGCGTTATATAGTAGTAGCATAGAACGTTATACGTTATATAGTAATTGTATATAACGTTATACGTTATATAGTAATAGTATATAACGTTATACGTTAGTACGTAATAATATACAACGTTATACGTGATATGGTAAAACTATATAACGTTATACGTTAATACGTAATAGTATATATCGTTATACGTTATATAGTAATAGTATATATCGTTATACGTTATTACGTAATAGTATACAACGTTATACGTGATATGGTAAAACTATATAACGTTATACGTTAATACGTAATAGTATATATCGTTATACGTTATATAGTAATAGTATATATCGTTATACGTTATATAGTAATAGTGTATAGCGATATACGTTATATAGTAATAGTATATAACGTTATACGTTAGTACGTAAAAGTATATAACGTTATACGTTATTACGTAATAGTATATATCGTTATACGTTATATAGTAACAGTATATAACGTTATACGTTATATAGTAATAGTATATAACGTTATACGTTATATAGTATAAGTATATAACGTTATACGTTATATAGTAATAGTATATAACGTTATACGTTATATAGTATAAGTATATAACGTTATACGTTATATAGTAATAGTATATAACGTTATACGTTATATAGTAATAGTATATAACGTTATACGATAGTACGTAACAATATACAACGTTATACGTGATATGGTAATACTATATAACGTTATACGCTATTACGTAATAGTATATAACGTTATACGTTAATACGTAATAGTATATATCGTTATACGTTATATAGTAATAGTATATAGCGATATACGTTATTACGTAATAGTATATAACGTTATACGTTATTACGTAATAGTATACAACGTTATACGTGATATGGTAAAACTATATAACGTTATACGTTAATACGTAATAGTATATATCGTTATACGTTATATAGTAATAGTATATAGCGATATACGTTATATAGTAATAGTATATAACGTTATACGTCAGTACGTAATAGTATATAACGTTATACATGATATGGTAATACTATATAACGTTATACGCTATTACGTAATAGTATATAACGTTATACGTTAATACGTAATAGTATATATCGTTATACGTTATATAGTAATAGTATATAGCGATATACGTTATATAGTAATAGTATATAACGTTATACGTTAGTACGTAATAGTATATAACGTTATACGTTATATAGTAACAGTATATAACGTTATACGTTATATAGTAATAGTATATAACGTTATACGTTATATAGTAATATTATATAATGTTATGCGTTATATAGTAATAGTATATAACGTTATACGTTATATAGTAATAGTATATAACGTTATACGTTATATAGTAATAGTATATAACGTTATACGTTATATAGTAATATTATATAACGTTATGCGTTATATAGTAATAGCATAGAACGCTATACGTTATATAGTAATTGTATATAACGTTATACGTTATATAGTAATAGTATATAACGTTATACGTTAGTACGTAATAATATACAACGTTATACGTGATATGGCAATACTATATAACGTTATACGTTATTACGTAATAGTATATAACGTTATACGTTATTACGTAGTAGTATACAACGTTATACGTGATATGGCAATACTATATAACGTTATACGTTATTACGTAATAGTATATAACGTTATACGTTATTACGTAATAGTACACAACGTTATACGTGATATGGTAAAACTATATAACGTTATACGTTAATACGTAATAGTATATATCGTTATACGTTATATAGTAATAGTATATATCGTTATACGTTATATAGTAATAGTATATAGCGATATACGTTATATAGTAATAGTATATAACGTTATACGTTAGTACGTAATAGTATATAACGTTATACGTTAATACGTAATAGTATATAACGTTATACGTTATATAGTAACAGTATATAACGTTATACGTTATATAGTAATAGTATATAACGTTATACGTTATATAGTAATAGTATATAACGTTATACGCTATATAGTAATAGTATATAACGTTATACGATAGTACGTAATAATATACAACGTTATACGTGATATGGTAATACTATATAACGTTATACGTTAATACGTAATAGTATATATCGTTATACGTTATATAGTAATAGCATATAGCGATATACGTTATATAGTAATAGTATATAACGTTATACGTCAGTACGTAATAGTATATAACGTTATACATGATATGGTAATACTATATAACGTTATACGCTATTACGTAATAGTATATAACGTTATACGTTAATACGTAATAGTATATATCGTTATACGTTATATAGTAATAGTATATAGCGATATACGTTATATAGTAATAGTATATAACGTTATACGTTAGTACGTAATAGTATATAACGTTATACGTTATATAGTAACAGTATATAACGTTATACGTTATATAGTAATAGTATATAACGTTATACGTTATATAGTAATATTATATAACGTTATGCGTTATATAGTAATAGTATATAACGTTATACGTTATATAGTAATAGTATATAACGTTATACGTTATATAGTAATAGTATATAACGTTATACGTTATATAGTAATATTATATAACGTTATGCGTTATATAGTAATAGCATAGAACGCTATACGTTATATAGTAATTGTATATAACGTTATATGTTATATAGTAATAGTATATAACGTTATACGTTAGTACGTAATAATATACAACGTTATACGTGATATGGCAATACTATATAACGTTATACGTTATTACTTAATAGTATATAACGTTATACGTTATTACGTAGTAGTATACAACGTTATACGTGATATGGCAATACTATATAACGTTATACGTTATTACGTAATAGTATATAACGTTATACGTTATTACGTAATAGTACACAACGTTATACGTGATATGGTAAAACTATATAACGTTATACGTTAATACGTAATAGTATATATCGTTATACGTTATATAGTAATAGTATATATCGTTATACGTTATATAGTAATAGTATATAGCGATATACGTTATATAGTAATAGTATATAACGTTATACGTTATTACGTAGTAGTATACAACGTTATACGTGATATGGCAATACTATATAACGTTATACGTTATTACGTAATAGTATATAACGTTATACGTTATTACGTAATAGTACACAACGTTATACGTGATATGGTAAAACTATATAACGTTATACGTTAACACGTAATAGTATATATCGTTATACGTTATATAGTAATAGTATATATCGTTATACGTTATATAGTAATAGTATATAACGTTATACGTTATATAGTATAAGTATATAACGTTATACGTTATATAGTAATAGTATATAACGTTATACGTTATATAGTAATAGTATATAACGTTATACGTTATATAGTAATAGTATATAACGTTATACGATAGTACGTAATAATATACAACGTTATACGTGATATGGCAATACTATATAACGTTATACGTTATTACGTAATAGTATATAACGTTATACGTTATATAGTAATAGTATATAACGTTATACGTTATATAGTAATAGTATATAACGTTCTACGTTATATAGTAATAGTATATAACGTTATACGTTATATAGTAATAGTATATAACGTTATACGTTATATAGTAATATTATATAACGTTATGCGTTATATAGTAATAGTATATAACGTTATACGTTATATAGTAGTAGTATATAACGTTATGCGTTATATAGTAATAGTATATAACGTTATACGTTATATAGTAATAGTATATAATAGTTATACTTATACTATATAACGTTATACGTTATATAGTAATAGTATATAACGTTATACGTTATAGAGTAATAGTATATAACGTTATACGTTATATAGTAATAGTATATAACGTTATACGATAGTACGTAATAATATACAACGTTATACGTGATATGGCAATACTATATAACGTTATACGTTATTACGTAATAGTATATAACGTTATACGTTATTACGTAATAGTATATAACGTTATACGTTATATAGTAATAGTATATAACGTTATACGTTATATAGTAATAGTATATAACGTTATACGTTATATAGTAATAGTATATAACGTTATACGTTATATAGTAATATTATATAACGTTATGCATTATATAGTAATAGTATATAACGTTATACGTTATATAGTAATATTATATAACGTTATGCGTTATATAGTAATAGTATATAACGTTATACGTTATATAGTAATAGTATATAACGTTATACGCTATTACGTAATAGTATATAACGTTATACGTTAATGCGTAATAGTATATATCGTTATACGTTATATAGTAATAGTATATAGCGATATACGTTATATAGTAATAGTATATAACGTTATACGTTAGTACGTAATAGTATATAACGTTATACGTTAATACGTAATAGTATATATCGTTATACGTTATATAGTAACAGTATATAACGTTATACGTTATATAGTAATAGTATATAACGTTATACGTTATATAGTATAAGTATATAACGTTATACGTTATATAGTAATAGTATATAACGTTATACGTTATATAGTATAAGTATATAACGTTATACGTTATATAGTAACAGTATATAACGTTATACGTTATATAGTAATATTATATAACGTTATGCGTTATATAGTAGTAGCATAGAACGTTATACGTTATATAGTAATTGTATATAACGTTATACGTTATATAGTAATAGTATATAACGTTATACGTTAGTACGTAATAATATACAACGTTATACGTGATATGGTAAAACTATATAACGTTATACGTTAATACGTAATAGTATATATCGTTATACGTTATATAGTAATAGTATATATCGTTATACGTTATTACGTAATAGTATACAACGTTATACGTGATATGGTAAAACTATATAACGTTATACGTTAATACGTAATAGTATATATCGTTATACGTTATATAGTAATAGTATATATCGTTATACGTTATATAGTAATAGTGTATAGCGATATACGTTATATAGTAATAGTATATAACGTTATACGTTAGCACGTAAAAGTATATAACGTTATACGTTATTACGTAATAGTATATATCGTTATACGTTATATAGTAACAGTATATAACGTTATACGTTATATAGTAATAGTATATAACGTTATACGTTATATAGTATAAGTATATAACGTTATACGTTATATAGTAATAGTATATAACGTTATACGTTATATAGTATAAGTATATAACGTTATACGTTATATAGTAATAGTATATAACGTTATACGTTATATAGTAATAGTATATAACGTTATACGATAGTACGTAACAATATACAACGTTATACGTGATATGGTAATACTATATAACGTTATACGCTATTACGTAATAGTATATAACGTTATACGTTAATACGTAATAGTATATATCGTTATACGTTATATAGTAATAGTATATAGCGATATACGTTATTACGTAATAGTATATAACGTTATACGTTATTACGTAATAGTATACAACGTTATACGTGATATGGTAAAACTATATAACGTTATACGTTAATACGTAATAGTATATATCGTTATACGTTATATAGTAATAGTATATAGCGATATACGTTATATACTAATAGTATATAACGTTATACGTCAGTACGTAATAGTATATAACGTTATACATGATATGGTAATACTATATAACGTTATACGCTATTACGTAATAGTATATAACGTTATACGTTAATACGTAATAGTATATATCGTTATACGTTATATAGTAATAGTATATAGCGATATACGTTATATAGTAATAGTATATAACGTTATACGTTAGTACGTAATAGTATATAACGTTATACGTTATATAGTAACAGTATATAACGTTATACGTTATATAGTAATAGTATATAACGTTATACGTTATATAGTAATATTATATAATGTTATGCGTTATATAGTAATAGTATATAACGTTATACGTTATATAGTAATAGTATATAACGTTATACGTTATATAGTAATAGTATATAACGTTATACGTTATATAGTAATATTATATAACGTTATGCGTTATATAGTAATAGCATAGAACGCTATACGTTATATAGTAATTGTATATAACGTTATACGTTATATAGTAATAGTATATAACGTTATACGTTAGTACGTAATAATATACAACGTTATACGTGATATGGCAATACTATATAACGTTATACGTTATTACGTAATAGTATATAACGTTATACGTTATTACGTAGTAGTATACAACGTTATACGTGATATGGCAATACTATATAACGTTATACGTTATTACGTAATAGTATATAACGTTATACGTTATTACGTAATAGTACACAACGTTATACGTGATATGGTAAAACTATATAACGTTATACGTTAATACGTAATAGTATATATCGTTATACGTTATATAGTAATAGTATATATCGTTATACGTTATATAGTAATAGTATATAGCGATATACGTTATATAGTAATAGTATATAACGTTATACGTTAGTACGTAATAGTATATAACGTTATACGTTAATACGTAATAGTATATAACGTTATACGTTATATAGTAACAGTATATAACGTTATACGTTATATAGTAATAGTATATAACGTTATACGTTATATAGTATAAGTATATAACGTTATACGTTATATAGTAATAGTATATAACGTTATACGTTATATAGTATAAGTATATAACGTTATACGTTATATAGTAATAGTATATAACGTTATACGTTATATAGTAATAGTATATAACGTTATACGATAGTACGTAATAATATACAACCTTATACGTGATATGGCAATACTATATAACGTTATACGTTATTACGTAATAGTATATAACGTTATACGTTATATAGTAATAGTATATAACGTTATACGTTATATAGTAATAGTATATAACGTTATACGTTATATAGTAATAGTATATAACGTTATACGTTATATAGTAATAGTATATAACGTTATACGTTATATAGTAATAGTATATAACGTTATACGTTATATAGTAATAGTATATAGCGATATACGTTATATAGTAATAGTATATAGCGATATACGTTATATAGTAATAGTATATAACGTTATACGTTAGTACGTAATAGTATATAACGTTATACATTAATACGTAATAGTATATATCGTTATACGTTATATAGTAACAGTATATAACGTTATACGTTATATAGTATAAGTATATAACGTTATACGTTATATAGTAATAGTATATAACGTTATACGTTATATAGTATAAGTATATAACGTTATACGTTATATAGTAATAGTATATAACGTAATACGTTATATAGTATAAGTATATAACGTTATACGTTATATAGTAATAGTATATAACGTTATACGTTATATAGTAATAGTATATAACGTTATACGATAGTACGTAATAATATACAACGTTATACGTGATATGGCAATACTATATAACGTTATACGTTATTACGTAATAGTATATAACGTTATACGTTATTACGTAATAGTATATAACGTTATACGTTATATAGTAATAGTATATAACGTTATACGTTATATAGTAATAGTATATAACGTTATACGTTATATAGTAATAGTATATAACGTTATACGTTATATAGTAATATTATATAACGTTATGCATTATATAGTAATAGTATATAACGTTATACGTTATATAGTAATATTATATAACGTTATGCGTTATATAGTAATAGTATATAACGTTATACGTTATATAGTAATAGTATATAACGTTATGCGTTATATAGTAATAGTATATAACGTTATACGATAGTATGGAGTAGTATATATCGTTATACGTTATATAGTAATAGTATATAACGTTATACGTTATATAGTAATAGTATATAACGTTATACGTTATATAGTAATAGTATATAACGTTATACGTTATTACGTAATAGTATATAACGTTATACGTTATTATGTAATAGTATACAACGTTATACGTGATATGGTAAAACTATATAACGTTATACGTTAATACGTAATAGTATATATCGTTATACGTTATATAGTAATAGTAGATATCGTTATACGTTATATAGTAATAGTATATAGCGATATACGTTATATAGTAATAGTATATAACGTTATACGTTAGTACGTAATAGTATATAACGTTATACATTAATACGTAATAGTATATATCGTTATACGTTATATAGTAACAGTATATAACGTTATACGTTATATAGTATAATTATATAACGTTATACGTTATATAGTAATAGTATATAACGTTATACGTTATATAGTATAAGTATATAACGTTATACGTTATATAGTAATAGTATATAACGTAATACGTTATATAGTATAAGTATATAACGTTATACGTTATATAGTAATAGTATATAACGTTATACGTTATATAGTAATAGTATATAACGTTATACGATAGTACGTAATAATATACAACGTTATACGTGATATGGCAATACTATATAACGTTATACGTTATTACGAAATAGTATATAACGTTATACGTTATATAGTAATAGTATATAACGTTATACGTTATATAGTAATAGTATATAACGTTATACGTTATATAGTAATAGTATATAACGTTATACGTTATATAGTAATAGTATATAATGTTATACGTTATATAGTAATATTATATAACGTTATGCGTTATATAGTAATAGTATATAACGTTATACGTTATATAGTAATATTATATAACGTTATGCGTTATATAGTAATAGTATATAACGTTATACGTTATATAGTAATAGTATATAGCGATATACGTTATATAGTAATAGTATATAACGTTATACGTTAGTACGTAATAGTATATAACGTTATACATTAATACGTAATAGTATATATCGTTATACGTTATATAGTAACAGTATATAACGTTATACGTTATATAGTATAAGTATATAACGTTATACGTTATATAGTAATAGTATATAACGTTATACGTTATATAGTATAAGTATATAACGTTATACGTTATATAGTAATAGTATATAACGTAATACGTTATATAGTATAAGTATATAACGTTATACGTTATATAGTTATAGTATATAACGTTATACGTTATATAGTAATAGTATATAACGTTATACGATAGTACGTAATAATATACAACGTTATACGTGATATGGCAATACTATATAACGTTATACGTTATTACGAAATAGTATATAACGTTATACGTTATATAGTAATAGTATATAACGTTATACGTTATATAGTAATAGTATATAACGTTATACGTTATATAGTAATAGTATATAACGTTATACGTTATATAGTAATAGTATATAACGTTATACGTTATATAGTAATATTATATAACGTTATGCGTTATATAGTAATAGTATATAACGTTATACGTTATATAGTAATATTATATAACGTTATGCGTTATATAGTAATAGTATATAACGTTATACGTTATATAGTAATAGTATATAACGTTATGCGTTATATAGTAATAGTATATAACGTTATACGATAGTATGGAATAGTATATATCGTTATACGTTATATAGTAATAGTATATAACGTTATACGTTATATAGTAATAGTATATAACGTTCTACGTTATACAGTAATAGTATATAACGTTATACGTTATATAGTAATAGTATATAACGTTATACGTTATATAGTATAAGTATATAACGTTATACGTTATATAGTAATAGTATATAACGTTATACGTTATATAGTAATAGTATATAACGTTATACGATAGTACGTAACAATATACAACGTTATACGTGATATGGTAATACTATATAACGTTATACGCTATTACGTAATAGTATATAACGTTATACGATAATACGTAATAGTATATATCGTTATACGTTATATAGTAATAGTATATAGCGATATACGTTATTACGTAATAGTATATAACGTTATACGTTATTACGTAATAGTATACAACGTTATACGTGATATGGTAAAACTATATAACGTTATACGTTAATACGTAATAGTATATATCGTTATACGTTATATAGTAATAGTATATAGCGATATACGTTATATAGTAATAGTATATAACGTTATACGTCAGTACGTAATAGTATATAACGTTATACATGATATGGTAATACTATATAACGTTATACGCTATTACGTAATAGTATATAACGTTATACGTTAATACGTAATAGTATATATCGTTATACGTTATATAGTAATAGTATATAGCGATATACGTTATATAGTAATAGTATATAACGTTATACGTTAGTACGTAATAGTATATAACGTTATACGTTATATAGTAACAGTATATAACGTTATACGTTATATAGTAATAGTATATAACGTTATACGTTATATAGTAATATTATATAATGTTATGCGTTATATAGTAATAGTATATAACGTTATACGTTATATAGTAATAGTATATAACGTTATACGTTATATAGTAATAGTATATAACGTTATACGTTATATAGTAATATTATATAACGTTATGCGTTATATAGTAATAGCATAGAACGCTATACGTTATATAGTAATTGTATATAACGTTATACGTTATATAGTAATAGTATATAACGTTATACGTTAGTACGTAATAATATACAACGTTATACGTGATATGGCAATACTATATAACGTTATACGTTATTACGTAATAGTATATAACGTTATACGTTATTACGTAGTAGTATACAACGTTATACGTGATATGGCAATACTATATAACGTTATACGTTATTACGTAATAGTATATAACGTTATACACTATTACGTAATAGTACACAACGTTATACGTGATATGGTAAAACTATATAACGTTATACGTTAATACGTAATAGTATATATCGTTATACGTTATATAGTAATAGTATATATCGTTATACGTTATATAGTAATAGTATATAGCGATATACGTTATATAGTAATAGTATATAACGTTATACGTTAGTACGTAATAGTATATAACGTTATACGTTAATACGTAATAGTATATAACGTTATACGTTATATAGTAACAGTATATAACGTTATACGTTATATAGTAATAGTATATAACGTTATACGTTATATAGTATAAGTATATAACGTTATACGTTATATAGTAATAGTATATAACGTTATACGTTATATAGTATAAGTATATAACGTTATACGTTATATAGTAATAGTATATAACGTTATACGTTATATAGTAATAGTATATAACGTTATACGATAGTACGTAATAATATACAACCTTATACGTGATATGGCAATACTATATAACGTTATACGTTATTACGTAATAGTATATAACGTTATACGTTATATAGTAATAGTATATAACGTTATACGTTATATAGTAATAGTATATAACGTTATACGTTATATAGTAATAGTATATAACGTTATACGTTATATAGTAATAGTATATAACGTTATACGTTATATAGTAATATTATATAACGTTATGCGTTATATAGTAATAGTATATAACGTTATACGTTATATAGTAATAGTATATAACGTTATGCGTTATATAGTAATAGTATATAACGTTATACGATAGTATGGAATACTATATATCGTTATACGTTATATAGTAATAGTATATAACGTTATACGTTATATAGTAATAGTATATAACGTTCTACGTTATATAGTAATAGTATATAACGATATACGTTATATAGTAATACTATATAACGCTATACGTTATATAGTAATTGTATATAACGTTATACGTTATATAGTAATAGTATATAACGTTATACGTTAGTACGTAATAATATACAACGTTATACGTGATATGGCAATACTATATAACGTTATACGTTATTACGTAATAGTATATAGCGTTATACGTTATTACGTAATAGTATACAACGTTATACGTGATATGGTAAAACTATATAACGTTATACGTTAATACGTAATAGTATATATCGTTATACGTTATATAGTAATTATATATATCGTTATACGTTATATAGTAATAGTATATAGCGATATACGTTATATAGTAATAGTATATAGCGATATACGTTATATAGTAATAGTATATAACGTTATACGTTAGTACGTAATAGTATATAACGTTATACATTAATACGTAATAGTATATATCGTTATACGTTATATAGTAACAGTATATAACGTTATACGTTATATAGTATAAGTATATAACGTTATACGTTATATAGTAATAGTATTTAACGTTATACGTTATATAGTATAAGTATATAACGTTATACGTTATATAGTAATAGTATATAACGTAATACGTTATATAGTATAAGTATATAACGTTATACGTTATATAGTAATAGCATATAACGTTATACGTTATATAGTAATAGTATATAACGTTATACGATAGTACGTAATAATATACAACGTTATACGTGATATGGCAATACTATATAACGTTATACGTTATTACGTAATAGTATATAACGTTATACGTTATTACGTAATAGTATATAACGTTATACGTTATATAGTAATAGTATATAACGTTATACGTTATATAGTAATAGTATATAACGTTATACGTTATATAGTAATAGTATATAACGTTATACGTTATATAGTAATATTATATAACGTTATGCATTATATAGTAATAGTATATAACGTTATACGTTATATAGTAATATTATATAACGTTATGCGTTATATAGTAATAGTATATAACGTTATACGTTATATAGTAATAGTATATAACGTTATGCGTTATATAGTAATAGTATATAACGTTATACGATAGTATGGAATAGTATATATCGTTATACGTTATATAGTAATAGTATATAACGTTATACGTTATATAGTAATAGTATATAACGTTATACGTTATATAGTAATAGTATATAACGTTATACGTTATTACGTAATAGTATATAACGTTATACGTCATTATGTAATAGTATACAACGTTATACGTGATATGGTAAAACTATATAACGTTATACGTTAATACGTAATAGTATATATCGTTATACGTTATATAGTAATAGTAGATATCGTTATACGTTATATAGTAATAGTATATAGCGATATACGTTATATAGTAATAGTATATAACGTTATACGTTAGTACGTAATAGTATATAACGTTATACATTAATACGTAATAGTATATATCGTTATACGTTATATAGTAACAGTATATAACGTTATACGTTATATAGTATAAGTATATAACGTTATACGTTATATAGTAATAGTATATAACGTTATACGTTATATAGTATAAGTATATAACGTTATACGTTATATAGTAATAGTATATAACGTATAACGTTATATACTATTACTATATAACGTATAACGTTATATACTATTACTATATAACGTTATACGTTATATAGTAATAGTATATAACGTTATACGATAGTACGTAATAATATACAACGTTATACGTGATATGGCAATACTATATAACGTTATACGTTATTACGAAATAGTATATAACGTTATACGTTATATAGTAATAGTATATAACGTTATACGTTATATAGTAATAGTATATAACGTTATACGTTATATAGTAATAGTATATAACGTTATACGTTATATAGTAATAGTATATAACGTTATACGTTATATAGTAATATTATATAACGTTATGCGTTATATAGTAATAGTATATAACGTTATACGTTATATAGTAATATTATATAACGTTATGCGTTATATAGTAATAGTATATAACGTTATACGTTATATAGTAATAGTATATAGCGATATACGTTATATAGTAATAGTATATAACGTTATACGTTAGTACGTAATAGTATATAACGTTATACATTAATACGTAATAGTATATATCGTTATACGTTATATAGTAACAGTATATAACGTTATACGTTATATAGTATAAGTATATAACGTTATACGTTATATAGTAATAGTATATAACGTTATACGTTATATAGTATAAGTATATAACGTTATACGTTATATAGTAATAGTATATAACGTAATACATATAGTATAAGTATATAACGTTATACGTTATATAGTTATAGTATATAACGTTATACGTTATATAGTAATAGTATATAACGTTATACGATAGTACGTAATAATATACAACGTTATACGTGATATGGCAATACTATATAACGTTATACGTTATTACGAAATAGTATATAACGTTATACGTTATATAGTAATAGTATATAACGTTATACGTTATATAGTAATAGTATATAACGTTATACGTTATATAGTAATAGTATATAACGTTATACGTTATATAGTAATAGTATATAACGTTATACGTTATATAGTAATATTATATAACGTTATGCGTTATATAGTAATAGTATATAACGTTATACGTTATATAGTAATATTATATAACGTTATGCGTTATATAGTAATAGTATATAACGTTATACGTTATATAGTAATAGTATATAACGTTATGCGTTATATAGTAATAGTATATAACGTTATACGATAGTATGGAATAGTATATATCGTTATACGTTATATAGTAATAGTATATAACGTTATACGTTATATAGTAATAGTATATAACGTTCTACGTTATACAGTAATAGTATATAACGTTATACGTTATATAGTAATACTATATAACGATATACGTTATATAGTAATTGTATATAACGTTATACGATAGTATGGAATAGTATATAACGTTATACGTTATATAGTAATACTATATAACGATATACGTTATACAGTAATTGTATATAACGTTATACGATAGTATGGAATAGTATATATCGTTATACGTTATATAGTAACAGTATATAACGTTATACGTTATATAGTAATAGTATATAACGTTATACGTTATATAGTATAAGTATATAACGTTATACGTTATATAGTAATAGTATATAACGTTATACGTTATATAGTATAAGTATATAACGTTATACGTTATATAGTAATAGTATATAACGTTATACGTTATATAGTAATAGTATATAACGTTATACGATAGTACGTAATAATATACAACGTTATACGTGATATGGCAATACTATATAACGTTATACGTTATTACGTAATAGCATATAACGTTATACGTTATATAGTAATAGTATATAACGTTATACGTTATATAGTAATAGTATATAACGTTATACGTTATATAGTAATAGTATATAACGTTATACGTTATATAGTAATAGTATATAACGTTATACGTTATATAGTAATATTATATAACGTTATGCGTTATATAGTAATAGTATATAACGTTATACGTTATATAGTAATAGTATATAACGTTATGCGTTATATAGTAATAGTATATAACGTTATACGATAGTATGGAATAGTATATATCGTTATACGTTATATAGTAATAGTATATAACGTTATACGTTATATAGTAATAGTATATAACGTTCTACGTTATATAGTAATAGTATATAACGATATACGTTATATAGTAATAGTATATAACGTTATACGTTATATAGTAATAGTATATAACGTTATACGTTATATAGTATAAGTATATAACGTTATACGTTATATAGTAATAGTATATAACGTTATACGTTATATAGTAATAGTATATAACGTTATACGTTATATAGTAATAGTATATATCGTTATACGTTATATAGTAATAGTATATAGCGATATACGTTATATAGTAATAGTATATAACGTTATACGTTAGTACATAATAGTATATAACGCTATACGTTAATACGTAATAGTATATATCGTTATACGTTATATAATAACAGTATATAACGTTATACGTTATATAGTAATAATATATAACGTTATACGATAGTATGGAATAGTATATATCGTTATACGATATATAGTAATAGCATATAACGTTATACGTTATATAGTAATAGTATATAACGTTATACGTTATATAGTAATAGTATATAACTTTATACGTTATTACGTAATAGTATATAACGTTATACGTTATTATGTAATAGTATACAACGTTATACGTGATATGGTAAAACTATATAACGTTATACGTTAATACGTAATAGTATATATCGTTAGTCGTTATATAGTAATAGTAGATATCGTTATACGTTATATAGTAATAGTATATAGCGATATACGTTATATAGTAATAGTATATAACGTTATACGTTAGTACGTAATAGTATATAACGTTATACATTAATACGTAATAGTATATATCGTTATACGTTATATAGTAACAGTATATAACGTTATACGTTATATAGTATAAGTATATAACGTTATACGTTATATAGTAATAGTATATAACGTTATACGTTATATAGTATAAGTATATAACGTTATACGTTATATAGTAATAGTATATAACGTAATACGTTATATGGTATAAGTATATAACGTTATACGTTATATAGTTATAGTATATAACGTTATACGTTATATAGTAATAGTATATAACGTTATACGATAGTACGTAATAATATACAACGTTATACGTGATATGGCAATACTATATAACGTTATACGTTATTACGGAATAGTATATAACGTTATACGTTATATAGTAATAGTATATAACGTTATACGTTATATAGTAATAGTATATAACGTTATACGTTATATAGTAATAGTATATAACGTTATACGTTATATAGTAATAGTATATAACGTTATACGTTATATAGTAATATTATATAACGTTATGCGTTATATAGTAATAGTATATAACGTTATACGTTATATAGTAATATTATATAACGTTATGCGTTATATAGTAATAGTATATAACGTTATACGTTATATAGTAATAGTATATAACGTTATGCGTTATATAGTAATAGTATATAACGTTATACGATAGTATGGAATAGTATATATCGTTATACGTTATATAGTAATAGTATATAACGTTATACGTTATATAGTAATAGTATATAACGTTCTACGTTATACAGTAATAGTATATAACGTTATACGTTATATAGTAATACTATATAACGATATACGTTATATAGTAATTGTATATAACGTTATACGATAGTATGGAATAGTATATAACGTTATACGTTATATAGTAATACTATATAACGATATACGTTATATAGTAATTGTATATAACGTTATACGATAGTATGGAATAGTATATATCGTTATACGTTATATAGTAACAGTATATAACGTTATACGTTATATAGTAATAGTATATAACGTTATACGTTATATAGTATAAGTATATAACGTTATACGTTATATAGTAATAGTATATAACGTTATACGTTATATAGTATAAGTATATAACGTTATACGTTATATAGTAATAGTATATAACGTTATACGTTATATAGTAATAGTATATAACGTTATACGATAGTACGTAATAATATACAACGTTATACGTGATATGGCAATACTATATAACGTTATACGTTATTACGTAATAGCATATAACGTTATACGTTATATAGTAATAGTATATAACGTTATACGTTATATAGTAATAGTATATAACGTTATACGTTATATAGTAATAGTATATAACGTTATACGTTATATAGTAATAGTATATAACGTTATACGTTATATAGTAATATTATATAACGTTATGCGTTATATAGTAATAGTATATAACGTTATACGTTATATAGTAATAGTATATAACGTTATACGTTATATAGTAATAGTATATAACGTTATACGTTATATAGTAATATTATATAACGTTATGCGTTATATAGTAATAGCATAGAACGCTATACGTTATATAGTAATTGTATATAACGTTATACGTTATATAGTAATAGTATATAACGTTATACGTTAGTACGTAATAATATACAACGTTATACGTGATATGGCAATACTATATAACGTTATACGTTATTACGTAATAGTATATAACGTTATACGTTATTACGTAGTAGTATACAACGTTATACGTGATATGGCAATACTATATAACGTTATACGTTATTACGTAATAGTATATAACGTTATACGTTATTACGTAATAGTATATAACGTTATACGTTAATACGTAATAGTATATAACGTTATACGTTATATAGTAACAGTATATAACGTTATACGTTATATAGTAATAGTATATAACGTTATACGTTAGTACGTAATAGTATATAACGTTATACGTTAATACGTAATAGTATATAACGTTATACGTTATATAGTAACAGTATATAACGTTATACGTTATATAGTAATAGTATATAACGTTATACGTTATATAGTATAAGTATATAACGTTATACGTTATATACTAATACTATATAACGTTATACGTTATATAGTATAAGTATATAACGTTATACGTTATATAGTAATAGTATATAACGTTATACGTTATATAGTAATAGTATATAACGTTATACGATAGTACGTAATAATATACAACCTTATACGTGATATGGCAATACTATATAACGTTATGCGTTATTACGTAATAGTATATAACGTTATACGTTAATACGTAATAGTATATAACGTTATACGTTATATAGTAACAGTATATAACGTTATACGTTATATAGTAATAGTATATAACGTTATACGTTATATAGTATAAGTATATAACGTTATACGTTATATAGTAATAGTATATAACGTTATACGTTATATAGTATAAGTATATAACGTTATACGTTATATAGTAATAGTATATAACGTTATACGTTATATAGTATAAGTATATAACGTTATACGTTATATAGTAATAGTATATAACGTTATACGTTATATAGTAATAGTATATAACGTTATACGATAGTACGTAATAATATACAACCTTATACGTGATATGGCAATACTATATAACGTTATGCGTTATTACGTAATAGTATATAACGTTATACGTTAATACGTAATAGTATATAACGTTATACGTTATATAGTAACAGTATATAACGTTATACGTTATATAGTAATAGTATATAACGTTATACGTTATATAGTATAAGTATATAACGTTATACGTTATATAGTAATAGTATATAACGTTATACGTTATATAGTATAAGTATATAACGTTATACGTTATATAGTAATAGTATATAACGTTATACGTTATATAGTAATATTATATAACGTTATGCGTTATATAGTAATAGCATAGAACGCTATACGTTATATAGTAATTGTATATAACGTTATACGTTATATAGTAATAGTATATAACGTTATACGTTAGTACGTAATAATATACAACGTTATACGTGATATGGCAATACTATATAACGTTATACGTTATTACGTAATAGTATATAACGTTATACGTTATTACGTAGTAGTATACAACGTTATACGTGATATGGCAATACTATATAACGTTATACGTTATTACGTAATAGTATATAACGTTATACGTTATTACGTAATAGTATATAACGTTATACGTTAATACGTAATAGTATATAACGTTATACGTTATATAGTAACAGTATATAACGTTATACGTTATATAGTAATAGTATATAACGTTATACGTTAGTACGTAATAGTATATAACGTTATACGTTAATACGTAATAGTATATAACGTTATACGTTATATAGTAACAGTATATAACGTTATACGTTATATAGTAATAGTATATAACGTTATACGTTATATAGTATAAGTATATAACGTTATACGTTATATAGTAATAGTATATAACGTTATACGTTATATAGTATAAGTATATAACGTTATACGTTATATAGTAATAGTATATAACGTTATACGTTATATAGTAATAGTATATAACGTTATACGATAGTACGTAATAATATACAACCTTATACGTGATATGGCAATACTATATAACGTTATGCGTTATTACGTAATAGTATATAACGTTATACGTTAATACGTAATAGTATATAACGTTATACGTTATATAGTAACAGTATATAACGTTATACGTTATATAGTAATAGTATATAACGTTATACGTTATATAGTATAAGTATATAACGTTATACGTTATATAGTAATAGTATATAACGTTATACGTTATATAGTATAAGTATATAACGTTATACGTTATATAGTAATAGTATATAACGTTATACGTTATATAGTAATAGTATATAACGTTATACGATAGTACGTAATAATATACAACCTTATACGTGATATGGCAATACTATATAACGTTATGCGTTATTACGTAATAGTATATAACGTTATACGTTATATAGTAATAGTATATAACGTTATACGTTATATAGTAATAGTATATAACGTTATACGTTATATAGTAATAGTATATAACGTTATACGTTATATAGTAATAGTATATAACGTTATACGTTATATAGTAATATTATATAACGTTATGCGTTATATAGTAATAGTATATAACGTTATACGTTATATAGTAATAGTATATAACGTTATGCGTTATATAGTAATAGTATATAACGTTATACGATAGTATGGAATACTATATATCGTTATACGTTATATAGTAATAGTATATAACGTTATACGTTATATAGTAATAGTATATAACGTTCTACGTTATATAGTAATAGTATATAACGATATACGTTATATACTATTACTATATAACGCATAACGTTATATAGTAATATTATATAACGTTATACGTTATATAGTAATAGTATATAACGTTATACGTTAGTACGTAATAATATACAACGTTATACGTGATATGGCAATACTATATAACGTTATACGTTATTACGTAATAGTATATAACGTTATACGTTATTACGTAATAGTATACAACGTTATACGTGATATGGTAAAACTATATAACGTTATACGTTAATACGTAATAGTATATATCGTTATACGTTATATAGTAATTATATATATCGTTATACGTTATATAGTAATAGTATATAGCGATATACGTTATATAGTAATAGTATATAGCGATATACGTTATATAGTAATAGTATATAACGTTATACGTTAGTACGTAATAGTATATAACGTTATACATTAATACGTAATAGTATATATCGTTATACGTTATATAGTAACAGTATATAACGTTATACGTTATATAGTATAAGTATATAACGTTATACGTTATATAGTAATAGTATATAACGTTATACGTTATATAGTATAAGTATATAACGTTATACGTTATATAGTAATAGTATATAACGTAATACGTTATGTAGTATAAGTATATAACGTTATACGTTATATAGTAATAGTATATAACGTTATACGTTATATAGTAATAGTATATAACGTTATACGTTATATAGTAATAGTATATAACGTTATACGTTATATAGTAATAGTATATAACGTTATACGATAGTACGTAATAATATACAACGTTATACGTGATATGGCAATACTATATAACGTTATACGTTATTACGTAATAGTATATAACGTTATACGTTATATAGTAATAGTATATAACGTTATACGTTATATAGTAATAGTATATAACGTTATACGTTATATAATAATAGTATATAACGTTATACGTTATATAGTAATAGTATATAACGTTATACGTTATATAGTAATATTATATAACGTTATGCATTATATAGTAATAGTATATAACGTTATACGTTATATAGTAATATTATATAACGTTATGCGTTATATAGTAATAGTATATAACGTTATACGTTATATAGTAATAGTATATAACGTTATGCGTTATATAGTAATAGTATATAACGTTATACGATAGTATGGAATAGTATATATCGTTATACGTTATATAGCAATAGTATATAACGTTATACGTTATATAGTAATAGTATATAACGTTATACGTTATATAGTAATAGTATATAACGTTATACGTTATTACGTAATAGTATATAACGTTATACGTTATTATGTAATAGTATACAACGTTATACGTGATATGGTAAAACTATATAACGTTATACGTTAATACGTAATAGTATATATCGTTATACGTTATATAGTAATAGTAGATATCGTTATACGTTATATAGTAATAGTATATAGCGATATACGTTATATAGTAATAGTATATAACGTTATACGTTAGTACGTAATAGTATATAACGTTATACATTAATACGTAATAGTATATATCGTTATACGTTATATAGTAACAGTATATAACGTTATACGTTATATAGTATAAGTATATAACGTTACACGTTATATAGTAATAGTATATAACGTTATACGTTATATAGTATAAGTATATAACGTTATACGTTATATAGTAATATTATATAACGTTATGCGTTATATAGTAATAGTATATATCGTTATACGTTATATAGTAATAGTAGATATCGTTATACGTTATATAGTAATAGTATATAGCGATATACGTTATATAGCAATAGTATATAACGTTATACGTTAGTACGTAATAGTATATAACGTTATGCATCAATACGTAATAGTATATATCGTTATACGTTATATAGTAACAGTATATAACGTTATACGTTATATAGTAATAGTATATAACGTTATACGTTATATAGTAATAGTATATAACGTTATACATCAATACGTAATAGTATATATCGTTATACGTTATATAGTAACAGTATATAACGTTATACGTTATATAGTAATAGTATATAACGTTATACGTTATATAGTAATAGTATATAACGTTATACGTTATATAGTAATAGTATATAACGTTATACGTTATATAGTAATATTATATAACGTTATGCGTTATATAGTAATAGTATATAACGTTATACGTTATATAGTAATATTATATAACGTTATGCGTTATATAGTAATAGTATATAACGTTATACGTTATATAGTAATAGTATATAGCGATATACGTTATATAGTAATAGTATATAACGTTATACGTTAGTACGTAATAGTATATAACGTTATACATTAATACGTAATAGTATATATCGTTATACGTTATATAGTAACAGTATATAACGTTATACGTTATATAGTATAAGTATATAACGTTATACGTTATATAGTAATAGTATATAACGTAATACGTTATATAGTATAAGTATATAACGTTATACGTTATATAGTAATAGTATATAACGTTATACGTTATATAGTAATATTATATAACGTTATGCGTTATATAGTAATAGTATATATCGTTATACGTTATATAGTAATAGTAGATATCGTTATACGTTATATAGTAATAGTATATAGCGATATACGTTATATAGTAATAGTATATAACGTTATACGTTAGTACGTAATAGTATATAACGTTATACATCAATACGTAATAGTATATATCGTTATACGTTATATAGTAACAGTATATAACGTTATACGTTATATAGTAATAGTATATAACGTTATACGTTATATAGTAATAGTATATAACGTTATACGTTATATAGTAATAGTATATAACGTTATACGTTATATAGTAATATTATATAACGTTATGCGTTATATAGTAATAGTATATAACGTTATACGTTATATAGTAATATTATATAACGTTATGCGTTATATAGTAATAGTATATAACGTTATACGTTATATAGTAATAGTATATAGCGATATACGTTATATAGTAATAGTATATAACGTTATACGTTAGTACGTAATAGTATATAACGTTATACATTAATACGTAATAGTATATATCGTTATACGTTATATAGTAACAGTATATAACGTTATACGTTATATAGTATAAGTATATAACGTTATACGTTATATAGTAATAGTATACAACGTTATACGTTATATAGTATAAGTATATAACGTTATACGTTATATAGTAATAGTATATAACGTAATACGTTATATAGTATAAGTATATAACGTTATACGTTATATAGTTATAGTATATAACGTTATACGTTATATAGTAATAGTATATAACGTTATACGATAGTACGTAATAATATACAACGTTATACGTGATATGGCAATACTATATAACGTTATACGTTATTACGAAATAGTATATAACGTTATACGTTATATAGTAATAGTATATAACGTTATACGTTATATAGTAATAGTATATAACGTTATACGTTATATAGTAATAGTATATAACGTTATACGTTATATAGTAATAGTATATAACGTTATACGTTATATAGTAATATTATATAACGTTATGCGTTATATAGTAATAGTATATAACGTTATACGTTATATAGTAATATTATATAACGTTATGCGTTATATAGTAATAGTATATAACGTTATACGTTATATAGTAATAGTATATAACGTTATGCGTTATATAGTAATAGTATATAACGTTATACGATAGTATGGAATAGTATATATCGTTATACGTTATATAGTAATAGTATATAACGTTATACGTTATATAGTAATAGTATATAACGTTCTACGTTATACAGTAATAGTATATAACGTTATACGTTATATAGTAATACTATATAACGATATACGTTATATAGTAATTGTATATAACGTTATACGATAGTATGGAATAGTATATAACGTTATACGTTATATAGTAATACTATATAACGATATACGTTATATAGTAATTGTATATAACGTTATACGATAGTATGGAATAGTATATATCGTTATACGTTATATAGTAACAGTATATAACGTTATACGTTATATAGTAATAGTATATAACGTTATACGTTATATAGTATAAGTATATAACGTTATACGTTATATAGTAATAGTATATAACGTTATACGTTATATAGTATAAGTATATAACGTTATACGTTATATAGTAACAGTATATAACGTTATACGTTATATAGTAATAGTATATAACGTTATACGATAGTACGTAATAATATACAACGTTATACGTGATATGGCAATACAATATATAGCGTTATACGTTATTACGTAATAGCATATAACGTTATACGTTATATAGTAATAGTATATAACGTTATACGTTATATAGTAATAGTATATAACGTTATACGTTATATAGTAATAGTATATAACATTATACGTTATATAGTAATAGTATATAACGTTATACGTTATATAGCAATATTATATAACGTTATGCGTTATATAGTAATAGTATATAACGTTATACGTTATATAGTAATAGTATATAACGTTATGCGTTATATAGTAATAGTATATAACGTTATACGATAGTATGGAAAAGTATATATCGGTATACGTTATATAGTAATAGTATATAACGTTATACGTTATATAGTAATAGTATATAACGTTCTACGTTATATAGTAATAGTATATAACGATATACGTTATATAGTAATAGTATATAACGTTATACGTTATATAGTAATAGTATATAACGTTATACGTTATATAGTATAAGTATATAACGTTATACGTTATATAGTAATAGTATATAACGTTATACGTTATATAGTAATATTATATAACGTTATACGTTATATAGAAATAGTATATATCGTTATACGTTATATAGTAATAGTATATAGCGGTATACGTTATATAGTAATAGTATATAACGTTATACGTTAGTACATAATAGTATATAACGCTATACGTTAATACGTAATAGTATATATCGTTATACGTTATATAGTAACAGTATATAACGTTATACGTTATATAGTAATAATATATAACGTTATACGATAGTATGGAATAGTATATATCGTTATACGTTATATAGTAATAGTATATAACGTTATACGTTATATAGTAATAGTATATAACGTTATACGTTATATAGTAATAGTATATAACTTTATACGTTATTACGTAATAGTATATAACGTTATACATTAATACGTAATAGTATATATCGTTATACGTTATATAGTAACAGTATATAACGTTATACGTTATATAGTATAAGTATATAACGTTATACGTTATATAGTAATAGTATATAACGTTATACGTTATATAGTATAAGTATATAACGTTATACGTTATATAGTAATAGTATATAACGTAATACGTTATATAGTATAAGTATATAACGTTATGCGTTATATAGTTATAGTATATAACGTTATACGTTATATAGTAATAGTATATAACGTTATACGATAGTACGTAATAATATACAACGTTATACGTGATATGGCAATACTATATAACGTTATACGTTATTACGAAATAGTATATAACGTTATACGTTATATATGAATAGTATATAACGTTATACGTTATATAGTAATAGTATATAACGTTATACGTTATATAGTAATAGTATATAACGTTATACGTTATATAGTAATAGTATATAACGTTATACGATATATAGTAATATTATATAACGTTATGCGTTATATAGTAATAGTATATAACGTTATACGTTATATAGTAATATTATATAACGTTATGCGTTATATAGTAATAGTATATAACGTTATACGTTATATAGTAATAGTATATAACGTTATGCGTTATATAGTAATAGTATATAACGTTATACGATAGTATGGAATAGTATATATCGTTATACGTTATATAGTAATAGTATATAACGTTATACGTTATATAGTAATAGTATATAACGTTCTACGTTATACAGTAATAGTATATAACGTTATACGTTATATAGTAATACTATATAACGATATACGTTATATAGTAATTGTATATAACGTTATACGATAGTATGGAATAGTATATAACGTTATACGTTATATAGTAATACTATATAACGATATACGTTATATAGTAATTGTATATAACGTTATACGATAGTATGGAATAGTATATATCGTTATACGTTATATAGTAACAGTATATAACGTTATACGTTATATAGTAATAGTATATAACGTTATACGTTATATAGTATAAGTATATAACGTTATACGTTATATAGTAATAGTATATAACGTTATACGTTATATAGTATAAGTATATAACGTTATACGTTATATAGTAATAGTATATAACGTTATACGTTATATAGTAATAGTATATAACGTTATACGATAGTACGTAATAATATACAACGTTATACGTGATATGGCAATACTATATAACGTTATATACTATTACGTAATAGCATATAACGTTATACGTTATATAGTAATAGTATATAACGTTATACGTTATATAGTAATAGTATATAACGTTATACGTTATATAGTAATAGTATATAACGTTATACGTTATATAGTAATAGTATATAACGTTATACGTTATATAGTAATATTATATAACGTTATGCGTTATATAGTAATAGTATATAACGTTATACGTTATATAGTAATAGTATATAACGTTATGCGTTATATAGTAATAGTATATAACGTTATACGATAGTATGGAATAGTATATATCGTTATACGTTATATAGTAATAGTATATAACGTTATACGTTATATAGTAATAGTATATAACGTTCTACGTTATATAGTAATAGTATATAACGTTATACGTTATATAGTAATAGTATATAACGTTATACGTTATATAGTAATAGTATATAACGTTCTACGTTATATAGTAATAGTATATAACGTTATACGTTATATAGTAATAGTATATAACGTTATACGTTATATAGTATAAGTATATAACGTTATACGTTATATAGTAATAGTATATAACGTTATACGTTATATAGTAATAGTATATAACGTTATACGTTAGTACGTAATAGTATATAACGTTATACGTTATATGGTAATACTATACAACGTTATACGTTATATAGTAATATTATATAACGTTATGCGTTATATAGTAATAGTATATAACGTTATACGATAGTACGTAATGGTATATAACGTTATACGTGATATGGTAATACTATATAACGTTATACGCTATTACGTAATAGCATATAACGTTATACGTTAATACGTAATAGTATATATCGTTATACGTTATATAGCAATAGTATATAGCGATATACGTTATATAGTAATAGTATATAACGTTATACGTTAGTACGTAATAGTATATAACGTTATACGTTATATAGTAACAGTATATAACGTTATACGTTATATAGTAATAGTATATAACGTTATACGTTATATAGTATAAGTATATAACGTTATACGTTATATAGTAATAGTATATAACGTTATACGTTATATAGTATAGGTATATAACGTTATACGTTATATAGTAATAGTATATAACGTTATACGTTATATAGTATAAGTATATAACGTTATACGTTATATAGTAATAGTATATAACGTTATACGTTATATAGTATAAGTATATAACGTTATACGTTATACAGTAATAGTATATAACGTAATACGTTATATAGTATAAGTATATAACGTTATACGTTATATAGTAATAGTATATAACGTTATGCGTTATATAGTAATAGTATATAACGTTATACGATAGTATGGAATAGTATATATCGTTATACGTTATATAGTAATAGTATATAACGTTATACGTTATATAGTAATAGTATATAACGTTCTACGTTATATAGTAATAGTATATAACGTTATACGTTATATAGTAATACTATATAACGATATACGTTATATAGTAATTGTATATAACGTTATACGATAGTATGGAATAGTATATAACGTTATACGTTATATAGTAATACTATATAACGATATACGTTATATAGTAATTGTATATAACGTTATACGATAGTATGGAATAGTATATATCGTTATACGTTATATAGTAACAGTATATAACGTTATACGTTATATAGTAATAGTATATAACGTTATACGTTATATAGTATAAGTATATAACGTTATACGTTATATAGTAATAGTATATAACGTTATACGTTATATAGTATAAGTATATAACGTTATACGTTATATAGTAATAGTATATAACGTTATACGTTATATAGTAATAGTATATAACGTTATACGATAGTACGTAATAATATACAACGTTATACGTGATATGGCAATACTATATAATGTTATACGTTATTACGTAATAGTATATAACGTTATACGTTATATAGTAATAGTATATAACGTTATACGTTATATAGTAATAGTATATAACGTTATACGTTATATAGTAATAGTATATAGCGATATACGTTATATAGTAATAGTATATAACGTTATACGTTATATAGTATAAGTATATAACGTTATACGTTATATAGTAATAGTATATAACGTTATACGTTATATAGTAATAGTATATAACGTTATACGTTATATAGTAATAGTATATATCGTTATACGTTATATAGTAATAGTATATAGCGATATACGTTATATAGTAATAGTATATAACGTTATACGTTAGTACATAATAGTATATAACGCTATACGTTAATACGTAATAGTATATATCGTTATACGTTATATAGTAACAGTATATAACGTTATACGTTATATAGTAATAATATATAACGTTATACGTTATATAGTATAAGTATATAACGTTATACGTTATATAGTAATAGTATATAACGTTATACGTTATATAGTATAAGTATATAACGTTATACGTTATGTAGTAATAGTATATAACGTTATACGTTATATAGTAATAGTATATAACGTTATACGTTAGTACGTAATAGTATATAACGTTATACGTTATATGGTAATACTATACAACGTTATACGTTATATAGTAATATTATATAACGTTATGCGTTATATAGTAATAGTATATAACGTTATACGATAGTACGTAATGGTATATAACGTTATACGTGATATGGTAATACTATATAACGTTATACGCTATTACGTAATAGTATATAACGTTATACGTTAATACGTAATAGTATATATCGTTATACGTCATATAGTAATAGTATATAGCGATATACGTTATATAGTAATAGTATATAACGTTATACGTTAGTACGTAATAGTATATAACGTTATACGTTATATAGTAACAGTATATAACGTTATACGTTATATAGTAATAGTATATAACGTTATACGTTATATAGTATAAGTATATAACGTTATACGTTATATAGTAATAGTATATAACGTTATACGTTATATAGTATAGGTATATAACGTTATACGTTATATAGTAATAGTATATAACGTTATACGTTATATAGTATAAGTATATAACGTTATACGTTATATAGTAATAGTATATAACGTTATACGTTATATAGTATAAGTATATAACGTTATACGTTATATACTTATACTATATAACGTAATACGTTATATAGTATAAGTATATAACGTTATACGTTATATAGTAATAGTATATAACGTTATACGTTAGTACATAATAGTATATAACGCTATACGTTAATACGTAATAGTATATATCGTTATACGTTATATAGTAACAGTATATAACGTTATACGTTATATAGTCATAGTATATAACGTTATACGTTATATAGTATAAGTATATAACGTTATACGTTATATAGTAATAGTATATAACGTTATACGTTATATAGTATAAGTATATAACGTTAGACGTTATATAGTAATAGTATATAACGTTATACGTTATATAGTAATAGTATATAACGTTATACGTTAGTACGTAATAGTATATAACGTTATACGTTATATGGTAATACTATACAACGTTATACGTTATATAGTAATATTATATAACGTTATGCGTTATATAGTAATAGTATATAACGTTATACGATAGTACGTAATGGTATATAACGTTATACGTTATATGGTAATACTATATAACGTTATACGCTATTACGTAATAGTATATAACGTTATACGTTATATAGTATAGGTATATAACGTTATACGTTATATAGTAATAGTATATAACGTAATACGTTATATAGTATAAGTATATAACGTTATACGTTATATAGTAATAGTATATAACGTTATACGTTATATAGTAATAGTATATAACGTTATACGATAGTACGTAATAATATACAACGTTATACGTGATATGGCAATACTATATAACGTTATACGTTATTACGTAATAGTATATAACGTTATACGTTATATAGTAATAGTATATAACGTTATACGTTATATAGTAATAGTATATAACGTTATACGTTATATAGTAAAAGTATATAACGTTATACGTTATATAGTAATAGTATATAACGTTATACGTTATATAGCAATATTATATAACGTTATCCGTTATATAGTAATAGTATATAACGTTATACGTTATATAGTAATAGTATATAACGTTATGCGTTATATAGTAATAGTATATAACGTTATACGATAGTATGGAATAGTATATATCGTTATACGTTATATAGTAATAGTATATAACGTTATACGTTATATAGTAATAGTATATAACGTTCTACGTTATATAGTAATAGTATATAAGGTTATACGTTATATAGTTATAGTATATAACGTTATACGTTATATAGTAATAGTATATAACGTTATACGTTATATAGTAATAGTATATAACGTTATACGTTATATAGTAATAGTATATAACGTTATACGTTAGTACGTAATAATATACAACGTTATACGTGATATGGTAATACTATATAACGTTATACGCTATTACGTAATAGTATATAACGTTATACGTTAATACGTAATAGTATATATCGTTATACGTTATATAGTAATAGTATATAGCGATATACGTTATATAGTAATAGTATATAACGTTATACGTTATATAGTAATAGTATATAACGTTATACGTTATATAGTAATAGTGTATAACGTTATACGTTATATAGTAATAGTATATAACGTTATACGTTATATGGTAATACTATACAACGTTATACGTTATATAGTAATAGTATATAGCGATATACGTTATATAGTAATAGTATATAACGTTATACGTTAGTACGTAATAGTATATAACGTTATACGTTAATAGGTAATAGTATATATCGTTATACGTTATATAGTAACAGTATATAACGTTATACGTTATATAGTAATAGTATATAACGTTATACGTTATATAGTATAAGTATATAACGTTATACGTTATATAGTAATAGTATATAACGTTATACGTTAATACGTAATAGTATATAACGTTATACGTTAATACGTAATAGTATATAACGTTATACGTTATATAGTAATAGTATATAACGTTATACGTTAGTACGTAATAATATACAACGTTATACGTGATATGGCAATACTATATAACGTTATACGTTATTACGTAATAGTATATAACGTTATACGTTATATAGTAATGGTATATAACGTTATACGTTATATAGTAATATTATATAACTTTATGCGCTATATAGTAATAGTATATAACGTTATACGTTATATAGTAATAGTATATAACGTTATACGTTATATAGTAATATTATATAACGTTATGCGTTATATAGTAATAGTATATAACGTTATACGTTATATAGTAATAGTATATAACGTTATGCGTTATATAGTAATAGTATATAACGTTATACGATAGTATGGAATAGTATATATCGTTATACGTTATATAGTAATAGTATATAACGTTATACGTTATATAGTAATAGTATATAACGTTCTACGTTATATAGTAATAGTATATAACGATAGACGTTATATAGTAATAGTATATAACGTTATACGTTAGTACATAATAGTATATAACGCTATACGTTAATACGTAATAGTATATATCGTTATACGTTATATAGTAACAGTATATAACGTTATACGTTATATAGTAATAATATATAACGTTATACGTTATATAGTATAAGTATATAACGTTATACGTTATATAGTAATAGTATATAACGTTATACGTTATATAGTATAAGTATATAACGTTATACGTTATATAGTAATAGTATATAACGTTATACGTTATATAGTAATAGTATATAACGTTATACGTTAGTACGTAATAGTATATAACGTTATACGTTATATGGTAATACTATACAACGTTATACGTTATATAGTAATATTATATAACGTTATGCGTTATATAGTAATAGTATATAACGTTATACGATAGTACGTAATGGTATATAACGTTATACGTGATATGGTAATACTATATAACGTTATACGCTATTACGTAATAGTATATAACGTTATACGTTAATACGTAATAGTATATATCGTTATACGTTATATAGCAATAGTATATAGCGATATACGTTATATAGTAATAGTATATAACGTTATACGTTATATAGTAATAGTATATAACGTTATACGTTAGTACATAATAGTATATAACGCTATACGTTAATACGTAATAGTATATATCGTTATACGTTATATAGTAACAGTATATAACGTTATACGTTATATAGTCATAGTATATAACGTTATACGTTATATAGTATAAGTATATAACGTTATACGTTATATAGTAATAGTATATAACGTTATGCGTTATATAGTAATAGTATATAACGTTATGCGTTATATAGTAATATTATATAACGTTATACGATAGTATGGAATAGTATATATCGTTATACGTTATATAGTAATAGTATATAACGTTATACGTTATATAGTAATAGTATATAACGTTCTACGTTATATAGTAATAGTATATAACGTTATACGTTATATAGTAATACTATATAACGATATACGTTATATAGTAATTGTATATAACGTTATACGATAGTATGGAATAGTATATAACGTTATACGTTATATAGTAATACTATATAACGATATACGTTATATAGTAATTGTATATAACGTTATACGATAGTATGGAATAGTATATATCGTTATACGTTATATAGTAACAGTATATAACGTTATACGTTATATAGTAATAGTATATAACGTTATACGTTATATAGTAATAGTATATAGCGACATACGTTATATAGTAATAGTATATAACGTTATACGTTATATAGTATAAGTATATAACGTTATACGTTATATAGTATAAGTATATAACGTTATACGTTATATAGTAATAGTATATAACGTTATGCGTTATATAGTAATAGTATATAACGTTATACGATAGTATGGAAAAGTATATATCGGTATACGTTATATAGTAATAGTATATAACGTTATACGTTATATAGTAATAGTATATAACGTTCTACGTTATATAGTAATAGTATATAACGATATACGTTATATAGTAATAGTATATAACGTTATACGTTATATAGTAATAGTATATAACGTTATACGTTATATAGTATAAGTATATAACGTTATACGTTATATAGTAATAGTATATAACGTTATACGTTATATAGTAATATTATATAACGTTATACGTTATATAGAAATAGTATATATCGTTATACGTTATATAGTAATAGTATATAGCGGTATACGTTATATAGTAATAGTATATAACGTTATACGTTAGTACATAATAGTATATAACGCTATACGTTAATACGTAATAGTATATATCGTTATACGTTATATAGTAACAGTATATAACGTTATACGTTATATAGTAATAATATATAACGTTATACGATAGTATGGAATAGTATATATCGTTATACGTTATATAGTAATAGTATATAACGTTATACGTTATATAGTAATAGTATATAACGTTATACGTTATATAGTAATAGTATATAACTTTATACGTTATTACGTAATAGTATATAACGTTATACATTAATACGTAATAGTATATATCGTTATACGTTATATAGTAACAGTATATAACGTTATACGTTATATAGTATAAGTATATAACGTTATACGTTATATAGTAATAGTATATAACGTTATACGTTATATAGTATAAGTATATAACGTTATACGTTATATAGTAATAGTATATAACGTATAACGTTATATACTATTACTATATAACGTTATGCGTTATATAGTTATAGTATATAACGTTATACGTTATATAGTAATAGTATATAACGTTATACGATAGTACGTAATAATATACAACGTTATACGTGATATGGCAATACTATATAACGTTATACGTTATTACGAAATAGTATATAACGTTATACGTTATATATGAATAGTATATAACGTTATACGTTATATAGTAATAGTATATAACGTTATACGTTATATAGTAATAGTATATAACGTTATACGTTATATAGTAATAGTATATAACGTTATACGATATATAGTAATATTATATAACGTTATGCGTTATATAGTAATAGTATATAACGTTATACGTTATATAGTAATATTATATAACGTTATGCGTTATATAGTAATAGTATATAACGTTATACGTTATATAGTAATAGTATATAACGTTATGCGTTATATAGTAATAGTATATAACGTTATACGATAGTATGGAATAGTATATATCGTTATACGTTATATAGTAATAGTATATAACGTTATACGTTATATAGTAATAGTATATAACGTTCTACGTTATACAGTAATAGTATATAACGTTATACGTTATATAGTATTACTATATAACGATATACGTTATATAGTAATTGTATATAACGTTATACGATAGTATGGAATAGTATATAACGTTATACGTTATATAGTATTACTATATAACGATATACGTTATATAGTAATTGTATATAACGTTATACGATAGTATGGAATAGTATATATCGTTATACGTTATATAGTAACAGTATATAACGTTATACGTTATATAGTAATAGTATATAACGTTATACGTTATATAGTATAAGTATATAACGTTATACGTTATATAGTAATAGTATATAACGTTATACGTTATATAGTATAAGTATATAACGTTATACGTTATATAGTAATAGTATATAACGTTATACGTTATATAGTAATAGTATATAACGTTATACGATAGTACGTAATAATATACAACGTTATACGTGATATGGCAATACTATATAACGTTATACGTTATTACGTAATAACGTATAACGTTATACGTTATATAGTAATAGTATATAACGTTATACGTTATATAGTAATAGTATATAACGTTATACGTTATATAGTAATAGTATATAACGTTATACGTTATATAGTAATAGTATATAACGTTATACGTTATATAGTAATATTATATAACGTTATGCGTTATATAGTAATAGTATATAACGTTATACGTTATATAGTAATAGTATATAACGTTATGCGTTATATAGTAATAGTATATAACGTTATACGATAGTATGGAATAGTATATATCGTTATACGTTATATAGTAATAGTATATAACGTTATACGTTATATAGTAATAGTATATAACGTTCTACGTTATATAGTAATAGTATATAACGTTATACGTTATATAGTAATAGTATATAACGTTATACGTTATATAGTAATAGTATATAACGTTCTACGTTATATAGTAATAGTATATAACGTTATACGTTATATAGTAATAGTATATAACGTTATACGTTATATAGTATAAGTATATAACGTTATACGTTATATAGTAATAGTATATAACGTTATACGTTATATAGTAATAGTATATAACGTTATACGTTAGTACGTAATAGTATATAACGTTATACGTTATATGGTAATACTATACAACGTTATACGTTATATAGTAATATTATATAACGTTATGCGTTATATAGTAATAGTATATAACGTTATACGATAGTACGTAATGGTATATAACGTTATACGTGATATGGTAATACTATATAACGTTATACGCTATTACGTAATAGCATATAACGTTATACGTTAATACGTAATAGTATATATCGTTATACGTTATATAGCAATAGTATATAGCGATATACGTTATATAGTAATAGTATATAACGTTATACGTTAGTACGTAATAGTATATAACGTTATACGTTATATAGTAACAGTATATAACGTTATACGTTATATAGTAATAGTATATAACGTTATACGTTATATAGTATAAGTATATAACGTTATACGTTATATAGTAATAGTATATAACGTTATACGTTATATAGTATAGGTATATAACGTTATACGTTATATAGTAATAGTATATAACGTTATACGTTATATAGTATAAGTATATAACGTTATACGTTATATAGTAATAGTATATAACGTTATACGTTATATAGTATAAGTATATAACGTTATACGTTATACAGTAATAGTATATAACGTAATACGTTATATAGTATAAGTATATAACGTTATACGTTATATAGTAATAGTATATAACGTTATGCGTTATATAGTAATAGTATATAACGTTATACGATAGTATGGAATAGTATATATCGTTATACGTTATATAGTAATAGTATATAACGTTATACGTTATATAGTAATAGTATATAACGTTCTACGTTATATAGTAATAGTATATAACGTTATACGTTATATAGTAATACTATATAACGATATACGTTATATAGTAATTGTATATAACGTTATACGATAGTATGGAATAGTATATAACGTTATACGTTATATAGTAATACTATATAACGATATACGTTATATAGTAATTGTATATAACGTTATACGATAGTATGGAATAGTATATATCGTTATACGTTATATAGTAACAGTATATAACGTTATACGTTATATAGTAATAGTATATAACGTTATACGTTATATAGTATAAGTATATAACGTTATACGTTATATAGTAATAGTATATAACGTTATACGTTATATAGTATAAGTATATAACGTTATACGTTATATAGTAATAGTATATAACGTTATACGTTATATAGTAATAGTATATAACGTTATACGATAGTACGTAATAATATACAACGTTATACGTGATATGGCAATACTATATAATGTTATACGTTATTACGTAATAGTATATAACGTTATACGTTATATAGTAATAGTATATAACGTTATACGTTATATAGTAATAGTATATAACGTTATACGTTATATAGTAATAGTATATAGCGATATACGTTATATAGTAATAGTATATAACGTTATACGTTATATAGTATAAGTATATAACGTTATACGTTATATAGTAATAGTATATAACGTTATACGTTATATAGTAATACTATATAACGTTATACGTTATATAGTAATAGTATATATCGTTATACGTTATATAGTAATAGTATATAGCGATATACGTTATATAGTAATAGTATATAACGTTATACGTTAGTACATAATAGTATATAACGCTATACGTTAATACGTAATAGTATATATCGTTATACGTTATATAGTAACAGTATATAACGTTATACGTTATATAGTAATAATATATAACGTTATACGTTATATAGTATAAGTATATAACGTTATACGTTATATAGTAATAGTATATAACGTTATACGTTATATAGTATAAGTATATAACGTTATACGTTATGTAGTAATAGTATATAACGTTATACGTTATATAGTAATAGTATATAACGTTATACGTTAGTACGTAATAGTATATAACGTTATACGTTATATGGTAATACTATACAACGTTATACGTTATATAGTAATATTATATAACGTTATGCGTTATATAGTAATAGTATATAACGTTATACGATAGTACGTAATGGTATATAACGTTATACGTGATATGGTAATACTATATAACGTTATACGCTATTACGTAATAGTATATAACGTTATACGTTAATACGTAATAGTATATATCGTTATACGTCATATAGTAATAGTATATAGCGATATACGTTATATAGTAATAGTATATAACGTTATACGTTAGTACGTAATAGTATATAACGTTATACGTTATATAGTAACAGTATATAACGTTATACGTTATATAGTAATAGTATATAACGTTATACGTTATATAGTATAAGTATATAACGTTATACGTTATATAGTAATAGTATATAACGTTATACGTTATATAGTATAGGTATATAACGTTATACGTTATATAGTAATAGTATATAACGTTATACGTTATATAGTATAAGTATATAACGTTATACGTTATATAGTAATAGTATATAACGTTATACGTTATATAGTATAAGTATATAACGTTATACGTTATATACTTATACTATATAACGTATAACGTTATATAGTATAAGTATATAACGTTATACGTTATATAGTAATAGTATATAACGTTATACGTTAGTACATAATAGTATATAACGCTATACGTTAATACGTAATAGTATATATCGTTATACGTTATATAGTAACAGTATATAACGTTATACGTTATATAGTCATAGTATATAACGTTATACGTTATATAGTATAAGTATATAACGTTATACGTTATATAGTAATAGTATATAACGTTATACGTTATATAGTATAAGTATATAACGTTAGACGTTATATAGTAATAGTATATAACGTTATACGTTATATAGTAATAGTATATAACGTTATACGTTAGTACGTAATAGTATATAACGTTATACGTTATATGGTAATACTATACAACGTTATACGTTATATAGTAATATTATATAACGTTATGCGTTATATAGTAATAGTATATAACGTTATACGATAGTACGTAATGGTATATAACGTTATACGTTATATGGTAATACTATATAACGTTATACGCTATTACGTAATAGTATATAACGTTATACGTTATATAGTATAGGTATATAACGTTATACGTTATATAGTAATAGTATATAACGTAATACGTTATATAGTATAAGTATATAACGTTATACGTTATATAGTAATAGTATATAACGTTATACGTTATATAGTAATAGTATATAACGTTATACGATAGTACGTAATAATATACAACGTTATACGTGATATGGCAATACTATATAACGTTATACGTTATTACGTAATAGTATATAACGTTATACGTTATATAGTAATAGTATATAACGTTATACGTTATATAGTAATAGTATATAACGTTATACGTTATATAGTAAAAGTATATAACGTTATACGTTATATAGTAATAGTATATAACGTTATACGTTATATAGCAATATTATATAACGTTATCCGTTATATAGTAATAGTATATAACGTTATACGTTATATAGTAATAGTATATAACGTTATGCGTTATATAGTAATAGTATATAACGTTATACGATAGTATGGAATAGTATATATCGTTATACGTTATATAGTAATAGTATATAACGTTATACGTTATATAGTAATAGTATATAACGTTCTACGTTATATAGTAATAGTATATAAGGTTATACGTTATATAGTTATAGTATATAACGTTATACGTTATATAGTAATAGTATATAACGTTATACGTTATATAGTAATAGTATATAACGTTATACGTTATATAGTAATAGTATATAACGTTATACGTTAGTACGTAATAATATACAACGTTATACGTGATATGGTAATACTATATAACGTTATACGCTATTACGTAATAGTATATAACGTTATACGTTAATACGTAATAGTATATATCGTTATACGTTATATAGTAATAGTATATAGCGATATACGTTATATAGTAATAGTATATAACGTTATACGTTATATAGTAATAGTATATAACGTTATACGTTATATAGTAATAGTGTATAACGTTATACGTTATATAGTAATAGTATATAACGTTATACGTTATATGGTAATACTATACAACGTTATACGTTATATAGTAATAGTATATAGCGATATACGTTATATAGTAATAGTATATAACGTTATACGTTAGTACGTAATAGTATATAACGTTATACGTTAATAGGTAATAGTATATATCGTTATACGTTATATAGTAACAGTATATAACGTTATACGTTATATAGTAATAGTATATAACGTTATACGTTATATAGTATAAGTATATAACGTTATACGTTATATAGTAATAGTATATAACGTTATACGTTAATACGTAATAGTATATAACGTTATACGTTAATACGTAATAGTATATAACGTTATACGTTATATAGTAATAGTATATAACGTTATACGTTAGTACGTAATAATATACAACGTTATACGTGATATGGCAATACTATATAACGTTATACGTTATTACGTAATAGTATATAACGTTATACGTTATATAGTAATGGTATATAACGTTATACGTTATATAGTAATATTATATAACTTTATGCGCTATATAGTAATAGTATATAACGTTATACGTTATATAGTAATAGTATATAACGTTATACGTTATATAGTAATATTATATAACGTTATGCGTTATATAGTAATAGTATATAACGTTATACGTTATATAGTAATAGTATATAACGTTATGCGTTATATAGTAATAGTATATAACGTTATACGATAGTATGGAATAGTATATATCGTTATACGTTATATAGTAATAGTATATAACGTTATACGTTATATAGTAATAGTATATAACGTTCTACGTTATATAGTAATAGTATATAACGATAGACGTTATATAGTAATAGTATATAACGTTATACGTTAGTACATAATAGTATATAACGCTATACGTTAATACGTAATAGTATATATCGTTATACGTTATATAGTAACAGTATATAACGTTATACGTTATATAGTAATAATATATAACGTTATACGTTATATAGTATAAGTATATAACGTTATACGTTATATAGTAATAGTATATAACGTTATACGTTATATAGTATAAGTATATAACGTTATACGTTATATAGTAATAGTATATAACGTTATACGTTATATAGTAATAGTATATAACGTTATACGTTAGTACGTAATAGTATATAACGTTATACGTTATATGGTAATACTATACAACGTTATACGTTATATAGTAATATTATATAACGTTATGCGTTATATAGTAATAGTATATAACGTTATACGATAGTACGTAATGGTATATAACGTTATACGTGATATGGTAATACTATATAACGTTATACGCTATTACGTAATAGTATATAACGTTATACGTTAATACGTAATAGTATATATCGTTATACGTTATATAGCAATAGTATATAGCGATATACGTTATATAGTAATAGTATATAACGTTATACGTTATATAGTAATAGTATATAACGTTATACGTTAGTACATAATAGTATATAACGCTATACGTTAATACGTAATAGTATATATCGTTATACGTTATATAGTAACAGTATATAACGTTATACGTTATATAGTCATAGTATATAACGTTATACGTTATATAGTATAAGTATATAACGTTATACGTTATATAGTAATAGTATATAACGTTATGCGTTATATAGTAATAGTATATAACGTTATGCGTTATATAGTAATATTATATAACGTTATACGATAGTATGGAATAGTATATATCGTTATACGTTATATAGTAATAGTATATAACGTTATACGTTATATAGTAATAGTATATAACGTTCTACGTTATATAGTAATAGTATATAACGTTATACGTTATATAGTAATACTATATAACGATATACGTTATATAGTAATTGTATATAACGTTATACGATAGTATGGAATAGTATATAACGTTATACGTTATATAGTAATACTATATAACGATATACGTTATATAGTAATTGTATATAACGTTATACGATAGTATGGAATAGTATATATCGTTATACGTTATATAGTAACAGTATATAACGTTATACGTTATATAGTAATAGTATATAACGTTATACGTTATATAGTAATAGTATATAGCGACATACGTTATATAGTAATAGTATATAACGTTATACGTTATATAGTATAAGTATATAACGTTATACGTTATATAGTATAAGTATATAACGTTATACGTTATATAGTAATAGTATATAACGTTATACGTTATATAGTAATAGTATATAACGTTATACGTTATATAGTAATAGTATATATCGTTATACGTTATATAGTAATAGTATATAGCGATATACGTTATATAGTAATAGTATATAACGTTATACGTTAGTACATAATAGTATATAACGCTATACGTTAATACGTAATAGTATATATCGTTATACGTTATATAGTAACAGTATATAACGTTATACGTTATATAGTAATAATATATAACGTTATACGTTATATAGTATAAGTATATAACGTTATACGTTATATAGTAATAGTATATAACGTTATACGTTATATAGTATAAGTATATAACGTTATACGTTATATAGTAATAGTATATAACGTTATACGTTATATAGTAATAGTATATAACGTTATACGTTATATAGTATAAGTATATAACGTTATACGTTATATAGTAATAGTATATAACGTTATACGTTATATAGTATAGGTATATAACGTTATACGTTATATAGTAATAGTATATAACGTTATACGTTATATAGTATAAGTATATAACGTTATACGTTATATAGTAATAGTATATAACGTTATACGTTATATAGTATAAGTATATAACGTTATACGTTATATAGTTATAGTATATAACGTAATACGTTATATAGTATAAGTATATAACGTTATACGTTATATAGTAATAGTATATAACGTTATACGTTAGTACATAATAGTATATAACGCTATACGTTAATACGTAATAGTATATATCGTTATACGTTATATAGTAACAGTATATAACGTTATACGTTATATAGTGATAGTATATAACGTTATACGTTATATAGTATAAGTATATAACGTTATACGTTATATAGTAATAGTATATAACGTTATACGTTATATAGTATAAGTATATAACGTTATACGTTATATAGTAATAGTATATAACGTTATACGTTATATAGTAATAGTATATAACGTTATACGTTAGTACGTAATAGTATATAACGTTATACGTTATATGGTAATACTATACAACGTTATACGTTATATAGTAATATTATATAACGTTATGCGTTATATAGTAATAGTATATAACGTTATACGATAGTACGTAATGGTATATAACGTTATACGTTATATGGTAATACTATATAACGTTATACGCCATTACGTAATAGTATATAACGTTATACGTTAATACGTAATAGTATATATCGTTATACGTTATATAGTAATAGTATATAGCGATATACGTTATATAGTAATAGTATATAACGTTATACGTTAGTACGTAATAGTATATAACGTTATACGTTATATAGTAACAGTATATAACGTTATACGTTATATAGTAATAGTATATAACGTTATACGTTATATAGTAATAGTATATAACGTTATACGTTATATAGTATAAGTATATAACGTTATACGTTATATAGTAATAGTATATAACGTTATACGTTATATAGTATAGGTATATAACGTTATACGTTATATAGTAATAGTATATAACGTAATACGTTATATAGTATAAGTATATAACGTTATACGTTATATAGTAATAGTATATAACGTTATACGTTATATAGTAATAGTATATAACGTTATACGATAGCACGTAATAATATACAACGTTATACGTGATATGGCAATACTATATAACGTTATACGTTATTACGTAATAGTATATAACGTTATACGTTATATAGTAATAGTATATAACGTTATACGTTATATAGTAATAGTATATAACGTTATACGTTATATAGTAAAAGTATATAACGTTATACGTTATATAGTAATAGTATATAACGTTATACGTTATATAGCAATATTATATAACGTTATCCGTTATATAGTAATAGTATATAACGTTATACGTTATAAAGTAATAGTATATAACGTTATGCGTTATATAGTAATAGTATATAACGTTATACGATAGTATGGAATAGTATATATCGTTATACGTTATATAGTAATAGTATATAACGTTATACGTTATATAGTAATAGTATATAACGTTCTACGTTATATAGTAATAGTATATAAGGTTATACGTTATATAGTTATAGTATATAACGTTATACGTTATATAGTAATAGTATATAACGTTATACGTTATATAGTAATAGTATATAACGTTATACGTTATATAGTAAAAGTATATAACGTTATACGTTATATAGTAATAGTATATAACGTTATACGTTATATAGCAATATTATATAACGTTATCCGTTATATAGTAATAGTATATAACGTTATACGTTATATAGTAATAGTATATAACGTTATGCGTTATATAGTAATAGTATATAACGTTATACGATAGTATGGAATAGTATATATCGTTATACGTTATATAGTAATAGTATATAACGTTATACGTTATATAGTAATAGTATATAACGTTATACGTTATATAGTAATAGTATATAACGTTATGCGTTATATAGTAATAGTATATAACGTTATACGATAGTATGGAATAGTATATATCGTTATACGTTATATAGTAATAGTATATAACGTTATACGTTATATAGTAATAGTATATAACGTTATACGTTATATAGCAATATTATATAACGTTATCCGTTATATAGTAATAGTATATAACGTTATACGTTATATAGTAATAGTATATAACGTTATGCGTTATATAGTAATAGTATATAACGTTATACGATAGTATGGAATAGTATATATCGTTATACGTTATATAGTAATAGTATATAACGTTATACGTTATATAGTAATAGTATATAACGTTCTACGTTATATAGTAATAGTATATAAGGTTATACGTTATATAGTAATAGTATATAACGTTATACGTTATATAGTAATAGTATATAACGTTCTACGTTATATAGTAATAGTATATAACGTTATACGTTATATAGTAATAGTGTATAACGTTATACGTTATATAGTAATAGTATATAACGTTATACGTTATATGGTAATACTATACAACGTTATACGTTATATAGTAATAGTATATAGCGATATACGTTATATAGTAATAGTATATAACGTTATACGTTAGTACGTAATAGTATATAACGTTATACGTTAATAGGTAATAGTATATATCGTTATACGTTATATAGTAACAGTATATAACGTTATACGTTATATAGTAATAGTATATAACGTTATACGTTATATAGTATAAGTATATAACGTTATACGTTATATAGTAATAGTATATAACGTTATACGTTAGTACGTAATAGTATATAACGTTATACGTTATATGGTAATACTATACAACGTTATACGTTATATAGTAATATTATATAACGTTATGCGTTATATAGTAATAGTATATAACGTTATACGATAGTACGTAATGGTATATAACGTTATACGTGATATGGTAATACTATATAACGTTATACGCTATTACGTAATAGCATATAACGTTATACGTTAATACGTAATAGTATATATCGTTATACGTTATATAGCAATAGTATATAGCGATATACGTTATATAGTAATAGTATATAACGCTATACGTTATATAGTAACAGTATATAACGTTATACGTTATATAGTAATAGTATATAACGTTATACGTTATATAGTATAAGTATATAACGTTATACGTTATATAGTAATAGTATATAACGTTATACGTTATATAGTATAGGTATATAACGTTATACGTTATATAGTAATAGTATGAAACGTTATACGTTATATAGTATAAGTATATAACGTTATACGTTATATAGTAATAGTATATAACGTTATACGTTATATAGTATAAGTATATAACGTTATACGTTATACAGTAATAGTATATAACGTAATACGTTATATAGTATAAGTATATAACGTTATACGTTATATAGTAATAGTATATAACGTTATGCGTTATATAGTAATAGTATATAACGTTATACGATAGTATGGAATAGTATATATCGTTATACGTTATATAGTAGTAGTATATAACGTTATACGTTATATAGTAATAGTATATAACGTTCTACGTTATATAGTAATAGTATATAACGTTATACGTTATATAGTAATACTATATAACGATATACGTTATATAGTAATTGTATATAACGTTATACGATAGTATGGAATAGTATATAACGTTATACGTTATATAGTAATACTATATAACGATATACGTTATATAGTAATTGTATATAACGTTATACGATAGTATGGAATAGTATATATCGTTATACGTTATATAGTAACAGTATATAACGTTATACGTTATATAGTAATAGTATATAACGTTATACGTTATATAGTATAAGTATATAACGTTATACGTTATATAGTAATAGTATATAACGTTATACGTTATATAGTATAAGTATATAACGTTATACGTTATATAGTATAAGTATATAACGTTATACGTTATATAGTAATAGTATATAACGTTATACGTTATATAGTATAAGTATATAACGTTATACGTTATATAGTAATAGTATATAACGTTATACGTTATATAGTAATAGTATATAACGTTATACGATAGTACGTAATAATATACAACGTTATACGTGATATGGCAATACTATATAACGTTATACGTTATTACGTAATAGTATATAACGTTATACGTTATATAGTAATAGTATATAACGTTATACGTTATATAGTAATAGTATATAACGTTATACGTTATATAGTAATAGTATATAGCGATATACGTTATATAGTAATAGTATATAACGTTATACGTTATATAGTATAAGTATATAACGTTATACGTTATATAGTAATAGTATATAACGTTATACGTTATATAGTAATAGTATATAACGTTATACGTTATATAGTAATAGTATATATCGTTATACGTTATATAGTAATAGTATACAGCGATATACGTTATATAGTAATAATATATAACGTTATACGTTATATAGTATAAGTATATAACGTTATACGTTATATAGTAATAGTATATAACGTTATACGTTATATAGTATAAGTATATAACGTTATACGTTATGTAGTAATAGTATATAACGTTATACGTTATATAGTAATAGTATATAACGTTATACGTTAGTACGTAATAGTATATAACGTTATACGTTATATGGTAATACTATACAACGTTATACGTTATATAGTAATATTATATAACGTTATGCGTTATATAGTAATAGTATATAACGTTATACGATAGTACGTAATGGTATATAACGTTATACGTGATATGGTAATACTATATAACGTTATACGCTATTACGTAATAGTATATAACGTTATACGTTAATACGTAATAGTATATATCGTTATACGTTATATAGTAATAGTATATAGCGATATACGTTATATAGTAATAGTATATAACGTTATACGTTAGTACGTAATAGTATATAACGTTATACGTTATATAGTAACAGTATATAACGTTATACGTTATATAGTAATAGTATATAACGTTATACGTTATATAGTATAAGTATATAACGTTATACGTTATATAGTAATAGTATATAACGTTATACGTTATATAGTAATAGTATATAACGTTATACGTTATATAGTATAGGTATATAACGTTATACGTTATATAGTAATAGTATATAACGTAATACGTTATATAGTATAAGTATATAACGTTATACGTTATATAGTAATAGTATATAACGTTATACGTTATATAGTAATAGTATATAACGTTATACGATAGTACGTAATAATATACAACGTTATACGTGATATGGCAATACTATATAACGTTATACGTTATTACGTAATAGTATATAACGTTATACGTTATATAGTAATAGTATATAACGTTATACGTTATATAGTAATAGTATATAACGTTATACGTTATATAGTAAAAGTATATAACGTTATACGTTATATAGTAATAGTATATAACGTTATACGTTATATAGCAATATTATATAACGTTATCCGTTATATAGTAATAGTATATAACGTTATACGTTATATAGTAATAGTATATAACGTTATGCGTTATATAGTAATAGTATATAACGTTATACGATAGTATGGAATAGTATATATCGTTATACGTTATATAGTAATAGTATATAACGTTATACGTTATATAGTAATAATATATTACGTTCTACGTTATATAGTAATAGTATATAAGGTTATACGTTATATAGTTATAGTATATAACGTTATACGTTATATAGTAATAGTATATAACGTTATACGTTATATAGTAATAGTATATAACGTTATACGTTATATAGTAATAGTATATAACGTTATACGTTAGTACGTAATAATATACAACGTTATACGTGATATGGTAATACTATATAACGTTATACGCTATTACGTAATAGTATATAACGTTATACGTTAATACGTAATAGTATATATCGTTATACGTTATATAGTAATAGTATATAGCGATATACGTTATATAGTAATAGTATATAACGTTATACGTTATATAGTAATAGTATATAACGTTATACGTTATATAGTAATAGTGTATAACGTTATACGTTATATAGTAATAGTATATAACGTTATACGTTATATGGTAATACTATACAACGTTATACGTTATATAGTAATAGTATATAGCGATATACGTTATATAGTAATAGTATATAACGTTATACGTTAGTACGTAATAGTATATAACGTTATACGTTAATAGGTAATAGTATATATCGTTATACGTTATATAGTAACAGTATATAACGTTATACGTTATATAGTAATAGTATATAACGTTATACGTTATATAGTATAAGTATATAACGTTATACGTTATATAGTAATAGTATATAACGTTATACGTTAATACGTAATAGTATATAACGTTATACGTTAATACGTAATAGTATATAACGTTATACGTTATATAGTAATAGTATATAACGTTATACGTTAGTACGTAATAATATACAACGTTATACGTGATATGGCAATACTATATAACGTTATACGTTATTACGTAATAGTATATAACGTTATACGTTATATAGTAATATTATATAACGTTATGCGTTATATAGTAATAGTATATAACGTTATACGTTATATAGTAATAGTATATAACGTTATGCGTTATATAGTAATAGTATATAACGTTATACGATAGTATGGAATAGTATATATCGTTATACGTTATATAGTAATAGTATATAACGTTATACGTTATATAGTAATAGTATATAACGTTCTACGTTATATAGTAATAGTATATAACGATAGACGTTATATAGTAATAGTATATAACGTTATACGTTATATAGTAATAGTATATAACGTTATACGTTATATAGTATAAGTATATAACGTTATACGTTATATAGTAATAGTATATAACGTTATACGTTATATAGTAATAGTATATAACGTTATACGTTATATAGTAATAGTATATATCGTTATACGTTATATAGTAATAGTATATAGCGATATACGTTATATAGTAATAGTATATAACGTTATACGTTAGTACATAATAGTATATAACGCTATACGTTAATACGTAATAGTATATATCGTTATACGTTATATAGTAACAGTATATAACGTTATACGTTATATAGTAATAATATATAACGTTATACGTTATATAGTATAAGTATATAACGTTATACGTTATATAGTAATAGTATATAACGTTATACGTTATATAGTATAAGTATATAACGTTATACGTTATATAGTAATAGTATATAACGTCATACGTTAGTACGTAATAGTATATAACGTAATATGTTATATGGTAATACTATACAACGTTATACGTTATATAGTAATATTATATAACGTTATGCGTTATATAGTAATAGTATATAACGTTATACGATAGTACGTAATGGTATATAACGTTATACGTGATATGGTAATACTATATAACGTTATACGCTATTACGTAATAGTATATAACGTTATACGTTAATACGTAATAGTATATATCGTTATACGTTATATAGCAATAGTATATAGCGATATACGTTATATAGTAATAGTATATAACGTTATACGTTATATAGTAATAGTATATAACGTAATACGTTATATAGTATAAGTATATAACGTTATACGTTATATAGTAATAGTATATAACGTTATGCGTTATATAGTAATAGTATATAACGTTATGCGTTATATAGTAATATTATATAACGTTATACGATAGTATGGAATAGTATATAACGTTATACGTTATATAGTAATACTATATAACGATATACGTTATATAGTAATTGTATATAACGTTATACGATAGTATGGAATAGTATATATCGTTATACGTTATATAGTAACAGTATATAACGTTATACGTTATATAGTAATAGTATATAACGTTATACGTTATATAGTATAAGTATATAACGTTATACGTTATATAGTAATAGTATATAACGTTATACGTTATATAGTATAAGTATATAACGTTATACGTTATATAGTAATAGTATATAACGTTATACGTTATATAGTAATAGTATATAACGTTATACGATAGTACGTAATAATATACAACGTTATACGTGATATGGCAATACTATATAACGTTATACGTTATTACGTAATAGTATATAACGTTATACGTTATATAGTAATAGTATATAACGTTATACGTTATATAGTAATAGTATATAACGTTATACGTTATATAGTAATAGTATATAGCGATATACGCTATATAGTAATAGTATATAACGTTATACGTTAGTACATAATAGTATATAACGCTATACGTTAATACGTAATAGTATATATCGTTATACGTTATATAGTAACAGTATATAACGTTATACGTTATATAGTCATAGTATATAACGTTATACGTTATATAGTAATAGTATATAGCGATATACGTTATATAGTAATAGTATATAACGTTATACGTTAGTACATAATAGTATATAACGCTATACGTTAATACGTAATAGTATATATCGTTATACGTTATATAGTAACAGTATATAACGTTATACGTTATATAGTAATAATATATAACGTTATACGTTATATAGTATAAGTATATAACGTTATACGTTATATAGTAATAGTATATAACGTTATACGTTATATAGTATAAGTATATAACGTTATACGTTATATAGTAATAGTATATAACGTTATACGTTATATAGTAATAGTATATAACGTTATACGTTAGTATGTAATAGTATATAACGTTATACGTTATATGGTAATACTATATAACGTTATACGTTATATAGTAATATTATATAACGTTATGCGTTATATAGTAATAGTATATAACGTTATACGATAGTACGTAATGGTATATAACGTTATACGTGATATGGTAATACTATATAACGTTATACGCTATTACGTAATAGTATATAACGTTATACGTTAATACGTAATAGTATATATCGTTATACGTTATATAGTAATAGTATATAGCGATATACGTTATATAGTAATAGTATATAACGTTATACGTTAGTACGTAATAGTATATAACGTTATACGTTATATAGTAACAGTATATAACGTTATACGTTATATAGTAATAGTATATAACGTTATACGTTATATAGTATAAGTATATAACGTTATACGTTATATAGTAATAGTATATAACGTTATACGTTATATAGTATAGGTATATAACGTTATACGTTATATAGTAGTAGTATATAACGTTATACGTTATATAGTATAAGTATATAACGTTATACGTTATATAGTAATAGTATATAACGTTATACGTTATATAGTAATAGTATATAACGTTATACGTTATATAGTAATAGTATATATCGTTATACGTTATATAGTAATAGTATATAACGTTATACGTTAGTACGTAATAATATACAACGTTATACGTGATATGGTAATACTATATAACGTTATACGCTATTACGTAATAGTATATAACGTTATACGTTAATACGTAATAGTATATATCGTTATACGTTATATAGTAATAGTATATAGCGATATACGTTATATAGTATAAGTATATAACGTTATACGTTAGTACATAATAGTATATAACGCTATACGTTAATACGTAATAGTATATATCGTTATACGTTATATAGTAACAGTATATAACGTTATACGTTATATAGTCATAGTATATAACGTTATACGTTATATAGTATAGGTATATAACGTTATACGTTATATAGTAATAGTATATAACGTAATACGTTATATAGTATAAGTATATAACGTTATACGTTATATAGTAATAGTATATAACGTTATACGTTATATAGTAATAGTATATAACGTTATACGATAGTACGTAATAATATACAACGTTATACGTGATATGGGAATACTATATAACGTTATACGTTATTACGTAATAGTATATAACGTTATACGTTATATAGTAATAGTATATAACGTTATACGTTATATAGTAATAGTATATAACGTTATACGTTATATAGTAAAAGTATATAACGTTATACGTTATATAGTAATAGTATATAACGTTATACGTTATATAGCAATATTATATAACGTTATCCGTTATATAGTAATAGTATATAACGTTATACGTTATATAGTAATAGTATATAACGTTATGCGTTATATAGTAATAGTATATAACGTTATACGATAGTATGGAATAGTATATATCGTTATACGTTATATAGTAATAGTATATAACGTTATACGTTATATAGTAATAGTATATAACGTTCTACGTTATATAGTAATAGTATATAAGGTTATACGTTATATAGTAATAGTATATAACGTTATACGTTATATAGTAATAGTATATAACGTTATACGTTATATAGTAATAGTATATATCGTTATACGTTATATAGTAATAGTATATAACGTTATACGTTAGTACGTAATAATATACAACGTTATACGTGATATGGTAATACTATATAACGTTATACGCTATTACGTAATAGTATATAACGTTATACGTTAATACGTAATAGTATATATCGTTATACGTTATATAGTAATAGTATATAGCGATATACGTTATATAGTATAAGTATATAACGTTATACGTTATATAGTAATAGTATATAACGTTATACGTTAATACGTAATAGTATATAACGTTATACGTTAATACGTAATTGTATATAACGTTATACGTTATATAGTAATAGTATATAACGTTATACGTTAGTACGTAATAATATACAACGTTATACGTGATATGGCAATACTATATAACGTTATACGTTATTACGTAATAGTATATAACGTTATACGTTATATAGTAATGGTATATAACGTTATACGTTATATAGTAATATTATATAACTTTATGCGCTATATAGTAATAGTATATAACGTTATACGTTATATAGTAATAGTATATAACGTTATACGTTATACAGTAATAGTATATAACGTTATACGTTAATACGTAATAGTATATATCGTTATACGTTATATAGTAATAGTATATAACGTTATACGTTATATAGTAATATTATATAACGTTATGCGTTATATAGTAATAGTATATAACGTTATACGTTATATAGTAATAGTATATAACGTTATGCGTTATATAGTAATAGTATATAACGTTATACGTTATATAGTAATAGTATATAACGTTATACGTTATATAGTAATAGTATATAACGTCATACGTAAGTACGTAATAATATACAACGTTATACGTGATATGGCAATACTATATAACGTTATACGTTATTACGTAATAGTATATAACGTTATACGTTATATAGTAATAGTATATAACGTTATACGTTATATAGTAATAGTATATAACGTTATACGTTATATAGTAATAGTATATAACGTTATACGTTAATACGTAATAGTATATAACGTTATACGTTAATACGTAATAGTATATAACGTTATACGTTATATAGTAATAGTATATAACGTTATACGTTAGTACGTAATAATATACAACGTTATACGTGATATGGCAATACTATATAACGTTATACGTTATTACGTAATAGTATATAACGTTATACGTTATATAGTAATGGTATATAACGTTATACGTTATATAGTAATATTATATAACTTTATGCGCTATATAGTAATAGTATAAAACGTTATACGTTATATAGTAATAGTATATAACGTTATACGTTATACAGTAATAGTATATAACGTTATACGTTAATACGTAATAGTATATATCGTTATACGTTATATAGTAATAGTATATAACGTTATACGTTATATAGTAATATTATATAACGTTATGCGTTATATAGTAATAGTATATAACGTTATACGTTATATAGTAATAGTATATAACGTTATGCGTTATATAGTAATAGTATATAACGTTATACGTTATATAGTAATAGTATATAACGTTATACGTTATATAGTAATAGTATATAACGTCATACGTAAGTACGTAATAATATACAACGTTATACGTGATATGGCAATACTATATAACGTTATACGTTATTACGTAATAGTATATAACGTTATACGTTATATAGTAATGGTATATAACGTTATACGTTATATAGTAATATTATATAACTTTATGCGCTATATAGTAATAGTATAAAACGTTATACGTTATATAGTAATAGTATATATCGTTATACGTTATATAGTAATAGTATATAACGTTATACGTTATATAGTAATAGTATATAACGTTATACGTTATATAGTATAAGTATATAACGTTATACGTTATATAGTAATAGTATATAACGTTATACGTTATATAGTAATAGTATATAACGTTATACGTTATATAGTAATAGTATATATCGTTATACGTTATATAGTAATAGTATATAGCGATATACGTTATATAGTAATAGTATATAACGTTATACGTTAGTACATAATAGTATATAACGCTATACGTTAATACGTAATAGTATATATCGTTATACGTTATATAGTAACAGTATATAACGTTATACGTTATATAGTAATAATATATAACGTTATACGTTATATAGTATAAGTATATAACGTTATACGTTATATAGTAATAGTATATAACGTTATACGTTATATAGTATAAGTATATAACGTTATACGTTATATAGTAATAGTATATAACGTCATACGTTAGTACGTAATAGTATATAACGTAATATGTTATATGGTAATACTATACAACGTTATACGTTATATAGTAATATTATATAACGTTATGCGTTATATAGTAATAGTATATAACGTTATACGATAGTACGTAATGGTATATAACGTTATACGTGATATGGTAATACTATATAACGTTATACGCTATTACGTAATAGTATATAACGTTATACGTTAATACGTAATAGTATATATCGTTATACGTTATATAGCAATAGTATATAGCGATATACGTTATATAGTAATAGTATATAACGTTATACGTTATATAGTAATAGTATATAACGTAATACGTTATATAGTATAAGTATATAACGTTATACGTTATATAGTAATAGTATATAACGTTATGCGTTATATAGTAATAGTATATAACGTTATGCGTTATATAGTAATATTATATAACGTTATACGATAGTATGGAATAGTATATAACGTTATACGTTATATAGTAATACTATATAACGATATACGTTATATAGTAATTGTATATAACGTTATACGATAGTATGGAATAGTATATATCGTTATACGTTATATAGTAACAGTATATAACGTTATACGTTATATAGTAATAGTATATAACGTTATACGTTATATAGTAGAAGTATATAACGTTATACGTTATATAGTAATAGTATATAACGTTATACGTTATATAGTATAAGTATATAACGTTATACGTTATATAGTAATAGTATATAACGTTATACGTTATATAGTAATAGTATATAACGTTATACGATAGTACGTAATAATATACAACGTTATACGTGATATGGCAATACTATATAACGTTATACGTTATTACGTAATAGTATATAACGTTATACGTTATATAGTAATAGTATATAACGTTATACGTTATATAGTAATAGTATATAACGTTATACGTTATATAGTAATAGTATATAGCGATATACGCTATATAGTAATAGTATATAACGTTATACGTTAGTACATAATAGTATATAACGCTATACGTTAATACGTAATAGTATATATCGTTATACGTTATATAGTAACAGTATATAACGTTATACGTTATATAGTCATAGTATATAACGTTATACGTTATATAGTAATAGTATATAGCGATATACGTTATATAGTAATAGTATATAACGTTATACGTTAGTACATAATAGTATATAACGCTATACGTTAATACGTAATAGTATATATCGTTATACGTTATATAGTAACAGTATATAACGTTATACGTTATATAGTAATAATATATAACGTTATACGTTATATAGTATAAGTATATAACGTTATACGTTATATAGTAATAGTATATAACGTTATACGTTATATAGTATAAGTATATAACGTTATACGTTATATAGTAATAGTATATAACGTTATACGTTATATAGTAATAGTATATAACGTTATACGTTAGTACGTAATAGTATATAACGTTATACGTTATATGGTAATACTATACAACGTTATACGTTATATAGTAATATTATATAACGTTATGCGTTATATAGTAATAGTATATAACGTTATACGATAGTACGTAATGGTATATAACGTTATACGTGATATGGTAATACTATATAACGTTATACGCTATTACGTAATAGTATATAACGTTATACGTTAATACGTAATAGTATATATCGTTATACGTTATATAGTAATAGTATATAGCGATATACGTTATATAGTAATAGTATATAACGTTATACGTTAGTACGTAATAGTATATAACGTTATACGTTATATAGTAACAGTATATAACGTTATACGTTATATAGTAATAGTATATAACGTTATACGTTATATAGTATAAGTATATAACGTTATACGTTATATAGTAATAGTATATAACGTTATACGTTATATAGTATAGGTATATAACGTTATACGTTATATAGTAGTAGTATATAACGTTATACGTTATATAGTATAAGTATATAACGTTATACGTTATATAGTAATAGTATATAACGTTATACGTTATATAGTAATAGTATATAACGTTATACGTTATATAGTAATAGTATATATCGTTATACGTTATATAGTAATAGTATATAACGTTATACGTTAGTACGTAATAATATACAACGTTATACGTGATATGGTAATACTATATAACGTTATACGCTATTACGTAATAGTATATAACGTTATACGTTAATACGTAATAGTATATATCGTTATACGTTATATAGTAATAGTATATAGCGATATACGTTATATACTATAACTATATAACGTTATACGTTAGTACATAATAGTATATAACGCTATACGTTAATACGTAATAGTATATATCGTTATACGTTATATAGTAACAGTATATAACGTTATACGTTATATAGTCATAGTATATAACGTTATACGTTATATAGTATAGGTATATAACGTTATACGTTATATAGTAATAGTATATAACGTAATACGTTATATAGTATAAGTATATAACGTTATACGTTATATAGTAATAGTATATAACGTTATACGTTATATAGTAATAGTATATAACGTTATACGATAGTACGTAATAATATACAACGTTATACGTGATATGGGAATACTATATAACGTTATACGTTATTACGTAATAGTATATAACGTTATACGTTATATAGTAATAGTATATAACGTTATACGTTATATAGTAATAGTATATAACGTTATACGTTATATAGTAAAAGTATATAACGTTATACGTTATATAGTAATAGTATATAACGTTATACGTTATATAGCAATATTATATAACGTTATCCGTTATATAGTAATAGTATATAACGTTATACGTTATATAGTAATAGTATATAACGTTATGCGTTATATAGTAATAGTATATAACGTTATACGATAGTATGGAATAGTATATATCGTTATACGTTATATAGTAATAGTATATAACGTTATACGTTATATAGTAATAGTATATAACGTTCTACGTTATATAGTAATAGTATATAAGGTTATACGTTATATAGTAATAGTATATAACGTTATACGTTATATAGTAATAGTATATAACGTTATACGTTATATAGTAATAGTATATATCGTTATACGTTATATAGTAATAGTATATAACGTTATACGTTAGTACGTAATAATATACAACGTTATACGTGATATGGTAATACTATATAACGTTATACGCTATTACGTAATAGTATATAACGTTATACGTTAATACGTAATAGTATATATCGTTATACGTTATATAGTAATAGTATATAGCGATATACGTTATATAGTATAAGTATATAACGTTATACGTTATATAGTAATAGTATATAACGTTATACGTTAATACGTAATAGTATATAACGTTATACGTTAATACGTAATTGTATATAACGTTATACGTTATATAGTAATAGTATATAACGTTATACGTTAGTACGTAATAATATACAACGTTATACGTGATATGGCAATACTATATAACGTTATACGTTATTACGTAATAGTATATAACGTTATACGTTATATAGTAATGGTATATAACGTTATACGTTATATAGTAATATTATATAACTTTATGCGCTATATAGTAATAGTATATAACGTTATACGTTATATAGTAATAGTATATAACGTTATACGTTATACAGTAATAGTATATAACGTTATACGTTAATACGTAATAGTATATATCGTTATACGTTATATAGTAATAGTATATAACGTTATACGTTATATAGTAATATTATATAACGTTATGCGTTATATAGTAATAGTATATAACGTTATACGTTATATAGTAATAGTATATAACGTTATGCGTTATATAGTAATAGTATATAACGTTATACGTTATATAGTAATAGTATATAACGTTATACGTTATATAGTAATAGTATATAACGTCATACGTAAGTACGTAATAATATACAACGTTATACGTGATATGGCAATACTATATAACGTTATACGTTATTACGTAATAGTATATAACGTTATACGTTATATAGTAATAGTATATAACGTTATACGTTATATAGTAATAGTATATAACGTTATACGTTATATAGTACTATTATATAACGTTATGCGTTATATAGTAGTAGCATAGAACGCTATACGTTATATAGTAATTGTATATAACTTTATACGTTATATAGTAATAGTATATAACGTTATGCGTTAGTACGTAATAATATACAACGTTATACGTGATATGGCAATACTATATAACGTTATACGTTATTACGTAATAGTATATAACGTTATACGTTATTACGTAATAGTATACAACGTTATACGTGATAGGGCAATACTATATAACGTTATACGTTATTACGTAATAGTATATAACGTTATACGTTATTACGTAATAGTATACAACGTTATACGTGATATGGTAAAACTGTATAACGTTATACGTTAATACGTAATATTATATATCGTTATACGTTATATAGTAATAGTATATATCGTTATACGTTATATAGTAATAGTATATAGCGATATACGTTATATAGTAATAGTATATAACGTTATACGTTAGTACGTAATAGTATATAACGTTATACGTTAATACGTAATAGTATATATCGTTATACGTTATATAGTAACAGTATATAACGTTATACGTTATATAGTAATAGTATATAACGTTATACGTTATATAATAATTGTATATATCGTTATACGTTATATAGTAATAGTATATAACGTTATACGTTAGTACGTAATAATATACAACGTTATACGTGATATGGTAAAACTGTATAACGTTATACGTTAATACGTAATATTATATATCGTTATACGTTATATAGTAATAGTATATATCGTTATACGTTATATAGTAATAGTATATAACGTTATACGTTATATAGTAATAGTATTTAACGTTATACGTTATATAGTATAAGTATATAACGTTATACGTTATATAGTAATAGTATATAACGTTATACGTTATATAGTAATATTATATAACGTTATGCGTTATATAGTAATAGCATAGAACGTTATACGTTATATAATAATTGTATATATCGTTATACGTTATATAGTAATAGTATATAACGTTATACGTTAGTACGTAATAATATACAACGTTATACGTGATATGGCAATACTATATAACGTTATACGTTATTACGTAATAGTATATAACGTTATACGTTATTACGTAATAGTATACAACGTTATACGTGATATGGTAAAACTATATAACGTTATACGTTAATACGTAATAGTATATATCGTTATACGTTATATAGTAATAGTATATAACGTTATACGTTATAGAGTAATAGTATATAACGTTATACGTTATATAGTAATAGTATATAACGTTATACGATAGTACGTAATAGTATATAACGTTATACATGATATGGTAATACTATATAACGTTATACGTTATATGGTAATACTATACAACGTTATACGTTATATAGTAATATTATATAACGTTATGCGTTATATAGTAATAGTATATAACGTCATACGATAGTACGTAATGGTATATAACGTTATACGTGATATAGTAATACTATATAACGTTATACGCTATTACGTAATAGTATATAACGTTATACGTTAATACGTAATAGTATATATCGTTATACGTTATATAGTAATAGTATATAGCGATATACGTTATATAGTCATAGTATATAACGTTATACGTTAGTACGTAATAGTATATAACGTTATACGTTAATACGTAATAGTATATATCGTTACACGTTATATAGTAACAGTATATAACGTTATACGTTATATAGTAATAGTATATAACGTTATACGTTATATAGTATAAGTATATAACGTTATACGTTATATAGTAATAGTATATAACGTTATACGTTATATAGTATAGGTATATAACGTTATACGTTATATAGTAATAGTATATAACGTTATACGTTATATAGTAATATTATATAACGTTATGCGTTATATAGTAGTAGTATATAACGTTATACGTCATATAGTAATAGTATATAACGTTATACGTTATATAGTAATAGCATATAACGTTATACGTTATATAGTAATAGTATAAAACGTTATACGTTATATAGTAATATTATATAACGTTATGCGTTATATAGTAATAGCATATAACGTTATACGTTATATAGTATATGTATATAACGTTATACGTTACATAGTAATAGTATATAACGTTATACGTTATATAGTATAAGTATATAACGTTATACGTTATATAGTAATAGTATATAACGTTATACGTTATATAGTATAAGTATATAACGTTATACGTTATATAGTAATAGTATATAACGTTATACGTTATATAGTATAAGTATATAACGTTATACGTTATATAGTAATAGTATATAACGTTATACGTTATATAGTTTAGGTATATAACGTTATACGTTATATAGTAATAGTATATAACGTTATACGTTATATAGTAATATTATATAACGTTATACGTTATATAGTAATAGTATATAACGTTATACGTTATATAGTAATAGTATATAACGTTATACGTTATATAGTAATAGTATATAACGTTCTACGTTATATAGTAATAGTATATAACGTTATACGTTATATAGTAATAGTATATAACGTTATACGTTATATAGTAATAGTATATAACGTTATACGTTAGTACGTAATAATATACAACGTTATACGTGATATGGTAATACTATATAACGTTATACGCTATTACGTTATAGTATATAACGTTATACGTTAATACGTAATAGTATATATCGTTATACGTTATATAGTAATAGTATATAGCGATATACGTTATATAGTAATAGTATATAACGTTATACGTTATATAGTAATAGTATATAACGTTATACGTTATATAGTAATATTATATAACGTTATGCGTTATATAGTAATATTATATAACGTTATGCGTTATATAGTAATAGTATATAACGTTATACGTTATATAGTAATAGTATATAACGTTATACGTTATATAGTAATAGTATATAACGTTATACGTTATATAGTAATAGTATATAACGTTATACGTCAGTACGCAATAATATACAACGTTATACGAGATATGGCAATACTATATAACGTTATACGTTATATAGTAATAGTATATAACGTTATACGTTAGTACGTAATAATATACAACGTTATACGTGATATGGCAATACTATATAACCTTATACGTGATTACGTAATAGTATCTAACGTTATACGTTATTACGTAATAGTATACAACGTTATACGTTATATAGTAATAGTATATAACGTTATACGTTATATAGTAATAGTGTATAACGTTATACGTTATATAGAAATAGTATATAACGTTATACGTTATATGGTAATACTATACAACGTTATACGTTATATAGTAATAGTATATAGCGATATACGTTATATAGTAATAGTATATAACGTTATACGTTAGTACGTAATAGTATATAACGTTATACGTTATATGGTATAAGTATATAACGTTATACGTTATATAGTAATAGTATATAACGTTATACGTTAATACGTAATAGTATATAACGTTATACGTTATATAGTAATAGTATATAACGTTATACGTTAGTACGTAATAATATACAACGTTATACGTGATATGGCAATACTATATAACGTTATACGTTATTACGTAATAGTATATAACGTTATACGTTATATAGTAATGGTATATAACGTTCTACGTTATATAGTACTATTATATAACGTTATGCGTTATATAGTAATAGTATATAACGTTATACGTTATATAGTAATAGTATATAACGTTATACGTTATACAGTAATAGTATATAACGTTATACGTTAATACGTAATAGTATATATCGTTATACGTTATATAGTAATAGTATATAACGTTATACGTTATATAGTAATATTATATAACGTTATGCGTTATATAGTAATAGTATATAACGTTATACGTTATATAGTAATAGTATATAACGTTATGCGTTATATAGTAATAGCATATAACGTTATACGTTATATAGTATAAGTATATAACGTTATACGTTATATAGTAATAGTATATAACGTTATACGTTATATAGTATAAGTATATAACGTTATACGTTATATAGTAATAGTATATAACGTTATACGTTATATAGTTTAGGTATATAACGTTATACGTTATATAGTAATAGTATATAACGTTATACGTTATATAGTAATATTATATAACGTTATACGTTATATAGTAATAGTATATAACGTTATACGTTATATAGTAATAGTATATAACGTTATACGTTATATAGTAATAGTATATAACGTTCTACGTTATATAGTAATAGTATATAACGTTATACGTTATATAGTAATAGTATATAACGTTATACGTTATATAGTAATAGTATATAACGTTATACGTTAGTACGTAATAATATACAACGTTATACGTGATATGGTAATACTATATAACGTTATACGCTATTACGTTATAGTATATAACGTTATACGTTAATACGTAATAGTATATATCGTTATACGTTATATAGTAATAGTATATAGCGATATACGTTATATAGTAATAGTATATAACGTTATACGTTATATAGTAATAGTATATAACGTTATACGTTATATAGTAATACTATATAACGTTATGCGTTATATAGTAATATTATATAACGTTATGCGTTATATAGTAATAGTATATAACGTTATACGTTATATAGTAATAGTATATAACGTTATACGTTATATAGTAATAGTATATAACGTTATACGTTATATAGTAATAGTATATAACGTTATACGTCAGTACGCAATAATATACAACGTTATACGAGATATGGCAATACTATATAACGTTATACGTTATATAGTAATAGTATATAACGTTATACGTTAGTACGTAATAATATACAACGTTATACGTGATATGGCAATACTATATAACCTTATACGTGATTACGTAATAGTATCTAACGTTATACGTTATTACGTAATAGTATACAACGTTATACGTTATATAGTAATAGTATATAACGTTATACGTTATATAGTAATAGTGTATAACGTTATACGTTATATAGAAATAGTATATAACGTTATACGTTATATGGTAATACTATACAACGTTATACGTTATATAGTAATAGTATATAGCGATATACGTTATATAGTAATAGTATATAACGTTATACGTTAGTACGTAATAGTATATAACGTTATACGTTATATGGTATAAGTATATAACGTTATACGTTATATAGTAATAGTATATAACGTTATACGTTAATACGTAATAGTATATAACGTTATACGTTATATAGTAATAGTATATAACGTTATACGTTAGTACGTAATAATATACAACGTTATACGTGATATGGCAATACTATATAACGTTATACGTTATTACGTAATAGTATATAACGTTATACGTTATATAGTAATGGTATATAACGTTCTACGTTATATAGTAATATTATATAACGTTATGCGTTATATAGTAATAGTATATAACGTTATACGTTATATAGTAATAGTATATAACGTTATACGTTATACAGTAATAGTATATAACGTTATACGTTAATACGTAATAGTATATATCGTTATACGTTATATAGTAATAGTATATAACGTTATACGTTATATAGTAATATTATATAACGTTATGCGTTATATAGTAATAGTATATAACGTTATACGTTATATAGTAATAGTATATAACGTTATGCGTTATATAGTAATAGTTTATAACGTTATACGTTATATAGTAATAGTATATAACGTTATACGTTATATAGTAATAGTATATAACGTCATACGTTAGTACGTAATAATATACAACGTTATACGTGATATGGCAATACTATATAACGTTATACGTTATTACGTAATAGTATATAACGTTATACGTTATATAGTAATAGTATATAACGTTATACGTTATATAGTAATAGTATATAACGTTATACGTTATATAGTACTATTATATAACGTTATGTGTTATATAGTAGTAGCATAGAACGCTATACGTTATATAGTAATTGTATATAACGTTATACGTTATATAGTAATAGTATATAACGTTATGCGTTAGTACGTAATAATATTCAACGTTATACGTGATATGGCAATACTATATAACGTTATACGTTATTACGTAATAGTATATAACGTTATACGTTATTACGTAATAGTATATAACGTTATACGTTATTACGTAATAGTATACAACGTTATACGTGATATGGTAAAACTGTATAACGTTATACGTTAATACGTAATATTATATATCGTTATACGTTATATAGTAATAGTATATATCGTTATACGTTATATAGTAATAGTATATAGCGATATACGTTATATAGTAATAGTATATAACGTTATACGTTAGTACGTAATAGTATATAACGTTATACGTTAATACGTAATAGTATATATCGTTATACGTTATATAGTAACAGTATATAACGTTATACGTTATTTAGTAACAGTATATAACGTTATACGTTATATAGTATAAGTATATAACGTTATACGTTATATAGTAATAGTATATAACGTTATACGTTATATAGTATAAGTATATAACGTTATACGCTATATAGTAATAGTATACAACGTTATACGTTATATAGTAATAGTATATAACGTTATACGTTATATAGTAATAGTGTATAACGTTATACGTTATATAGAAATAGTATATAACGTTATACGTTATATGGTAATACTATACAACGTTATACGTTATATAGTAATAGTATATAGCGATATACGTTATATAGTAATAGTATATAACGTTATACGTTAGTACGTAATAGTATATAACGTTATACGTTATATAGTATAAGTATATAACGTTATACGTTATATAGTAATAGTATATAACGTTATACGTTAATACGTAATAGTATATAACGTTATACGTTATATAGTAATAGTATATAACGTTATACGTTAATACGTAATAGTATATATCGTTATACGTTATATAGTAATAGTATATAACGTTATACGTTATATAGTAATATTATATAACGTTATGCGTTATATAGTAATAGTATATAACGTTATACGTTATATAGTAATAGTATATAACGTTATGCGTTATATAGTAATAGTTTATAACGTTATACGTTATATAGTAATAGTATATAACGTTATACGTTATATAGTAATAGTATATAACGTCATACGTTAGTACGTAATAATATACAACGTTATACGTGATATGGCAATACTATATAACGTTATACGTTATTACGTAATAGTATATAACGTTATACGTTATATAGTAATAGTATATAACGTTATACGTTATATAGTACTATTATATAACGTTATGTGTTATATAGTAGTAGCATAGAACGCTATACGTTATATAGTAATTGTATATAACGTTATACGTTATATAGTAATAGTATATAACGTTATGCGTTATATAGTAATAGTTTATAACGTTATACGTTATATAGTACTATTATATAACGTTATGTGTTATATAGTAGTAGCATAGAACGCTATACGTTATATAGTAATTGTATATAACGTTATACGTTATATAGTAATAGTATATAACGTTATGCGTTATATAGTAATAGTTTATAACGTTATACGTTATATAGTAATGGTATATAACGTTCTACGTTATATAGTAATATTATATAACGTTATGCGTTATATAGTAATAGTATATAACGTTATGCGTTATATAGTAATAGTTTATAACGTTATACGTTATATAGTAATAGTATATAACGTTATACGTTATATAGTAATAGTATATAACGTCATACGTTAGTACGTAATAATATACAACGTTATACGTGATATGGCAATACTATATAACGTTATACGTTATTACGTAATAGTATATAACGTTATACGTTATATAGTAATAGTATATAACGTTATACGTTATATAGTACTATTATATAACGTTATGTGTTATATAGTAGTAGCATAGAACGCTATACGTTATATAGTAATTGTATATAACGTTATACGTTATATAGTAATAGTATATAACGTTATGCGTTAGTACGTAATAATATACAACGTTATACGTGATATGGCAATACTATATAACGTTATACGTTATTACGTAATAGTATATAACGTTATACGTTATTACGTAATAGTATATAACGTTATACGTTATTACGTAATAGTATACAACGTTATACGTGATATGGTAAAACTGTATAACGTTATACGTTAATACGTAATATTATATATCGTTATACGTTATATAGTAATAGTATATATCGTTATACGTTATATAGTAATAGTATATAGCGATATACGTTATATAGTAATAGTATATAACGTTATACGTTAGTACGTAATAGTATATAACGTTATACGTTAATACGTAATAGTATATATCGTTATACGTTATATAGTAACAGTATATAACGTTATACGTTATATAGTAATAGTATATAACGTTATACGTTATATAGTATAAGTATATAACGTTATACGTTATATAGTAATAGTATATAACGTTATACGTTATATAGTATAAGTATATAACGTTATACGCTATATAGTAATAGTATATAACGTTATACGTTATATAGTAATATTATATAACGTTATGCGTTATATAGTAATAGCATAGAACGTTATACGTTATATAGTAATTGTATATAACGTTATACGTTATATAGTAATAGTATATAACGTTATACGTTAGTACGTAATAATATACAACGTTATACGTGATATGGCAATACTATATAACGTTATACGTTATTACGTAATAGTATATAACGTTATACGTTATTACGTAATAGTATACAACGTTATACGTGATATGGTAAAACTATATAACGTTATACGTTAATACGTAATAGTATATATCGTTATACGTTATATAGTATAAGTATATAACGTTATACGTTATATAGTAATAGTATATAACGTTATACGTTATATAGTATAAGTATATAACGTTATACGTTATATAGTAATAGTATATAACGTTATACGTTATATAGTATAAGTATATAACGTTATACGTTATATAGTAATAGTATATAACGTTATACGTTATATAGTAATAGTATATAACGTTATACGATAGTACGTAATGGTATATAACGTTATACGTGATATGGTAATACTATATAACGTTATACGCTATTACGTAATAGTATATAACGTTATACGTTAATACGTAATAGTATATATCGTTATACGTTATATAGTAATAGTATATAGCGATATACGTTATACAGTCATAGTATATAACGTTATACGTTAGTACGTAATAGTATATAACGTTATACGTTAATACGTAATAGTATATATCGTTATACGTTATATAGTAACAGTATATAACGTTATACGTTATATAGTAATAGTATATAACTTTATACGTTATATAGTATAAGTATATAACGTTATACGTTATATAGAAATAGTATATAACGTTATACGTTATATAGTATAGGTATATAACGTTATACGTTATATAGTAATAGTATATAACGTTATACGTTATATAGTAATATTATATAACGTTATGCGTTATATAGTAATAGTATATAACGTTATACGTTATATAGTAATAGTATATAACGTTATACGTTATATAGTAATAGTATATAACGTTATACGTTAATACGTAATAGTATATATCGTTATACGTTATATAGTAACAGTATATGACGTTATACGTTATATAGTAATAGTATATAACGTTATACGTTATATAGTATAAGTATATAACGTTATACGTTATATAGTAATAGTATATAACGTTATACGTTAATACGTAATAGTATATAACGTTATACGTTATATAGTAATAGTATATAACGTTATGCGTTAGTACGTAATAATATACAACGTTATACGTGATATGGCAACACTATATAACGTTATACGTTATTACGTAATAGTATATAACGTTATACGTTATTACGTATTAGTATACAACGTTATACGTGATATGGCAATACTATATAACGTTATACGTTATTACGTAATAGTATATAACGTTATACGTTATTACGTAATAGTATACAACGTTATACGTGATATGGCAATACTATATAACGTTATACGTTATTACGTAATAGTATATAACGTTATACGTTATTACGTAATAGTATATAACGTTATACGTTATTACGTAATAGTATATAACGTTATACGTTATTACGTAATAGTATACAACGTTATACGTGATATGGTAAAACTGTATAACGTTATACGTTAATACGTAATATTATATATCGTTATACGTTATATAGTAATAGTATATATCGTTATACGTTATATAGTAATAGTATATAGCGATATACGTTATATAGTAATAGTATATAACGTTATACGTTAGTACGTAATAGTATATAACGTTATACGTTAATACGTAATAGTATATATCGTTATACGTTATATAGTAATAGTATATAACGTTATACGTTATATAGTATAAGTATATAACGTTATACGTTATATAGTAATAGTATATAACGTTATACGTTATATAGTATAAGTATATAACGTTATACGCTATATAGTAATAGTATATAACGTTATACGTTATATAGTAATATTATATAACGTTATGCGTTATATAGTAATAGCATAGAACGTTATACGTTATATAGTAATTGTATATAACGTTATACGTTATATAGTAATAGTATATAACGTTATACGTTAGTACGTAATAATATACAACGTTATACGTGATATGGCAATACTATATAACGTTATACGTTATTACGTGATAGTATATAACGTTATACGTTATTACGTAACAGTATACAACGTTATACGTGATATGGTAAAACTATATAACGTTATACGTTAATACGTAATAGTATATATCGTTATACGTTATATAGTATAAGTATATAACGTTATACGTTATATAGTAATAGTATATAACGTTATACGTTATATAGTATAAGTATATAACGTTATACGTTATATAGTAATAGTATATAACGTTATACGTTATATAGTATAAGTATATAACGTTATACGTTATATAGTAATAGTATATAACGTTATACGTTATATAGTAATAGTATATAACGTTATACGATAGTACGTAATGGTATATAACGTTATACGTGATATGGTAATACTATATAACGTTATACGCTATTACGTAATAGTATATAACGTTATACGTTAATACGTAATAGTATATATCGTTATACGTTATATAGTAATAGTATATAGCGATATACGTTATATAGTGATAGTATATAACGTTATACGTTAGTACGTAATAGTATATAACGTTATACGTTAATACGTAATAGTATATATCGTTATACGTTATATAGTAACAGTATATAACGTTATACGTTATATAGTAATAGTATATAACTTTATACGTTATATAGTATAGGTATATAACGTTATACGTTATATAGTAATAGTATATAACGTTATACGTTATATAGTAATAGTATATAACGTTATACGTTATATAGTAACATTATATAACGTTATGCGTTATATAATAATAGTATATAACGTTATACGTTATATAGTAATAGTATATAACGTTATACGTTAATACGTAATAGTATATAACGTTATACGTTATATAGTAATAGTATATAACGTTATACGTTAGTACGTAATAATATACAACGTTATACGTGATATGGCAATACTATATAACGTTATACGTTATTACGTAATAGTATATAACGTTATACGTTATATAGTAATAGTATATAACGTTATACGTTATATAGTAATAGTATATAACGTTATACGTTAATACGTAATAGTATATATCGTTATACGTTATATAGTAACAGTATATGACGTTATACGTTATATAGTAATAGTATATAACGTTATACGTTATATAGTATAAGTATATAAGGTTATACGTTATATAGTAATAGTATATAACGTTATACGTTAATACGTAATAGTATATAACGTTATACGTTATATAGTAATAGTATATAACGTTATACGTTAGTACGTAATAATATACAACGTTATACGTGATATGGCAATACTATATAACGTTATACGTTATTACGTAATAGTATATAACGTTATACGTTATATAGTAATGGTATATAACGTTATACGTTATATAGTAATATTATATAACGTTATGCGTTATATAGTAATAGTATATAACGTTATAGGTTATATAGTAATAGTATATAACGTTATACGTTATACAGTAATAGTATATAACGTTATACGTTAATACGTAATAGTATATATCGTTATACGTTATATAGTAATAGTATATAACGTTATACGTTATATAGTAATAGTATATAACGTTATGCGTTATATAGTAATAGTATATAACGTTATACGTTATATAGTAATAGTATATAACGTTATACGTTATATAGTAATAGTATATAACGTCATACGTTAGTACGTAATAATATACAACGTTATACGTGATATGGCAATACTATATAACGTTATACGTTATTACGTAATAGTATATAACGTTATACGTTATATAGTAATAGTATATAACGTTATACGTTATATAGTACTATTATATAACGTTATGCGTTATATAGTAGTAGCATAGAACGCTATACGTTATATAGTAATTGTATATAACGTTATACGTTATATAGTAATAGTATATAACGTTATACGTTATATAGTAATAGTATATAACGTTATGCGTTAGTACGTAATAATATACAACGTTATACGTGATATGGCAACACTATATAACGTTATACGCTATTACGTAATAGTATATAACGTTATACGTTATTACGTATTAGTATACAACGTTATACGTGATATGGCAATACTATATAACGTTATACGTTATTACGTAATAGTATATAACGTTATACGTTATTACGTAATAGTATACAACGTTATACGTGATATGGTAAAACTGTATAACGTTATACGTTAATACGTAATATTATATATCGTTATACGTTATATAGTAATAGTATATATCGTTATACGTTATATAGTAATAGTATATAGCGATATACGTTATATAGTAATAGTATATAACGTTATACGTTAGTACGTAATAGCATATAACGTTATACGTTAATACGTAATAGTATATATCGTTATGAGTTATATAGTAACAGTATATAACGTTATACGTTATATAGTAATAGTATATAACGTTATACGTTATATAGTATAAGTATATAACGTTATACGTTATATAGTAATAGTATATAACGTTATACGTTATATAGTATAAGTATATAACGTTATACGTTATATAGTAATAGTATATAACGTTATACGTTATATAGTAATAGTATATAACGTTATGGGTTATATAGTAATAGTATATAACGTTATACGTTATATAGTAATAGTATATAACGTTATACGTTATATAGTAATAGTATATAACGTCATACGTTAGTACGTAATAATATACAACGTTATACGTGATATGGCAATACTATATAACGTTATACGTTATTACGTAATAGTATATAACGTTATACGTTATATAGTAATAGTATATAACGTTATACGTTATATAGTACTATTATATAACGTTATGCGTTATATAGTAGTAGCATAGAACGCTATACGTTATATAGTAATTGTATATAACGTTATACGTTATATAGTAATAGTATATAACGTTATGCGTTAGTACGTAATAATATACAACGTTATACGTGATATGGCAACACTATATAACGTTATACGTTATTACGTAATAGTATATAACGTTATACGTTATTACGTATTAGTATACAACATTATACGTGATATGGCAATACTATATAACGTTATACGTTATTACGTAATAGTATATAACGTTATACGTTATTACGTAATAGTATACAACGTTATATGTGATATGGTAAAACTGTATATCGTTATACGTTAATACGTAATATTAAATATCGTTATACGTTATATAGTAATAGTATATATCGTTATACGTTATATAGTAATAGTATATAGCGATATTCGTTATATAGTAATAGTATATAACGTTATACGTTAGTACGTAATAGTATATAACGTTATACGTTAATACGTAATAGTATATATCGTTATACGTTATATAGTAACAGTATATAACGTTATACGTTAAATAGTAATAGTATATAACGTTATACGTTATATAGCATAAGTATATAACGTTATACGTTATATAGTAATAGTATATAACGTTATACGTTATATAGTATAAGTATATAACGTTATACGTTATATAGTAATAGTATATAACGTTATACGTTATATAGTAATAGTATATAACGTTATGCGTTATATAGTAATAGTATATAACGTTATACGTTATATAGTAATAGTATATAACGTTATACGTTATATAGTAATAGTATATAACGTCATACGTTAGTACGTAATAATATACAACGTTATACGTGATATGGCAATACTATATAACGTTATACGTTACTACGTAATAGTATATAACGTTATACGTTATATAGTAATAGTATATAACGTTATACGTTATATAGTACTATTATATAACGTTATGCGTTATATAGTAGTAGCATAGAACGCTATACGTTATATAGTAATTGTATATAACGTTATACGTTATATAGTAATAGTATATAACGTTATGCGTTAGTACGTAATAATATACAACGTTATACGTGATATGGCAACACTATATAACGTTATACGTTATTACGTAATAGTATATAACGTTATACGTTATTACGTATTAGTATACAACGTTATACGTGATATGGCAATACTATATAACGTTATACGTTATTACGTAATAGTATATAACGTTATACGTTATTACGTAATAGTATACAACGTTATACGTGATATGGTAAAACTGTATAACGTTATACGTTAATACGTAATATTATATATCGTTATACGTTATATAGTAATAGTATATATCGTTATACGTTATATAGTAATAGTATATAGCGATATACGTTATATAGTAATAGTATATAACGTTATACGTTAGTACGTAATAGTATATAACGTTATACGTTAATACGTAATAGTATATATCGTTATACGTTATATAGTAACAGTATATAACGTTATACGTTATATAGTAATAGTATATAACGTTATACGTTATATAGTAGAAGTATATAACGTTATACGTTATATAGTAATAGTATATAACGTTATACGTTATATAGTATAAGTATATAACGTTATACGTTATATAGTAATAGTATATAACGTTATACGTTATATAGTAATATTATATAACGTTATGCGTTATATAGTAATAGCATAGAACGTTATACGTTATATAGTAATTGTATATAACGTTATACGTTATATAGTAATAGTATATAACGTTATACGTTAGTACGTAATAATATACAACGTTATACGTGATATGGCAATACTATATAACGTTATACGTTATTACGTAATAGTATATAACGTTATACGTTATTACGTAATAGTATACAACGTTATACGTGATATGGTAAAACTATATAACGTTATACGTTAATACGTAATAGTATATATCGTTATACGTTATATAGTAATAGTATATAACGTTATACCTTATATATTAATAGTATATAACGTTATACGTTATATAGTAATAGTATATAACGTTATACGTTATATAGTATAAGTATATAACGTTATACGTTATATAGTAATAGTATATAACGCTATACGTTATATAGTATTACTATATAACGTTATACGTTATAGAGTAATAGTATATAACGTTATACGTTATATAGTAATAGTATATAACGTTATACGATAGTACGTAATAGTATATAACGTTATACATGATATGGTAATACTATATAACGTTATACGTTATATGGTAATACTATACAACGTTATACGTTATATAGTAATATTATATAACGTTATGCGTTATATAGTAATAGTATATAACGTTATACGATAGTACGTAATGGTATATAACGTTATACGTGATATGGTAATACTATATAACGTTATACGCTATTACGTAATAGTATATAACGTTATACGTTAATACGTAATAGTATATATCGTTATACATTATATAGTAATAGTATATAACGTTATACATGATATGGTAATACTATATAACGTTATACGTTATATGGTAATACTATACAACGTTATACGTTATATAGTAATATTATATAACGTTATGCGTTATATAGTAATAGTATATAACGTTATACGATAGTACGTAATAATATACAACGTTATACGTGATATGGCAATACTATATAACGTTATACGTTATTACGTAATAGTATATAACGTTATACGTTATATAGTAATAGTATATAACGTTATACGTTATATAGTATATAACGTTATACGTTATATAGTAATAGTATATAACGTTATACGTTATATAGTAATAGTATATAACGTTATACGTTATATAGTAATAGTATATAACGTTATACGTTATATAGTAATAGTATATAACGTTATACGTTATATAGTAATATTATATAACGTTATGCGTTATATACTATTACTATATAACGTTATACGTTATATAGTAATGGTATATAACGTTATGCGTTATATAGTAATAGTATATAACGTTATACGATAGTATGGAATAGTATATATCGTAATACGTTATATAGTAATAGTATATAACGTTATACGTTATATAGTAATAGTATATAACGTTCTACGTTATATAGTAATAGTATATAACGTTATACGTTATATAGTAATAGTATATAACGTTATACGTTATATAGTAATAGTATATAACGTTATACGTTATATAGTAATAGTATATAACGTTATACGTTATATAGTAATAGTATATAACGTTATACGTTAGTACGTAAAAATATACAACGTTATACGTGATATGGTAATACTATATAACGTTATACGCTATTACGTAATAGCGTATAACGTTATACGTTAATACGTAATAGTATATATCGTTATACGTTATATAGTAATAGTATATAGCGATATACGTTATATAGTAATAGTATATAACGTTATACGTTATATAGTAATAGTATATAACGTTATACGATAGTACGTAATAATATACAACGTTATACGTGATATGGCAATACTATATAACGTTATACGTTATTACGTAATAGTATATAACGTTATACGTTATATAGTAATAGTATATAACGTTAACGTTATATAGTAATAGTATATAACGTTATACGTTATATAGTAAAAGTATATAACGTTATACGTTATATAGTAATAGTATATAACGTTATACGTTATATAGTAATATTATATAACGTTATGCGTTATATAGTAATAGTATATAACGTTATACGTTATATAGTAATAGTATATAACGTTATGCGTTATATAGTAATAGTATATAACGTTATACGATAGTATGGAATAGTATATATCGTAATACGTTATATAGTTATAGTATATAACGTTATACGTTATATAGTAATAGTATATAACGTTCTACGTTATATAGTAATAGTATATAACGTTATACGTTATATAGTAATAGTATATAACGTTATACGTTATATAGTAATAGTATATAACGTTATACGTTATATAGTATAAGTATATAACGTTATACGTTATATAGTAATAGTATATAACGTTATACGTTATATAGTAATAGTATATAACGTTATGCGTTATATAGTAATAGTATATAACGTTATACGTTATATAGTAATAGTATATAACGTTATACGTTATATAGTAATAGTATATAACGTCATACGTTAGTACGTAGTAATATACAACGTTATACGTGATATGGCAATACTATATAACGTTATACGTTATTACGTAATAGTATATAACGTTATACGTTATATAGTAATAGTATATAACGTTATACGTTATATAGTACTATTATATAACGTTATGCGTTATATAGTAGTAGCATAGAACGCTATACGTTATATAGTAATTGTATATAACGTTATACGTTATATAGTAATAGTATATAACGTTATGCGTTAGTACGTAATAATATACAACGTTATACGTGATATGGCAACACTATATAACGTTATACGTTATTACGTAATAGTATATAACGTTATACGTTATTACGTATTAGTATACAACATTATACGTGATATGGCAATACTATATAACGTTATACGTTATTACGTAATAGTATATAACGTTATACGTTATTACGTAATAGTGTACAACGCTATATGTGATATGGTAAAACTGTATAACGTTATACGTTAATACGTAATATTATATATCGTTATACGTTATATAGTAATAGTATATATCGTTATACGTTATATAGTAATAGTATATAGCGATATACGTTATATAGTAATAGTATATAACGTTATACGTTAGTACGTAATAGTATATAACGTTATACGTTAATACGTAATAGTATATATCGTTATACGTTATATAGTAACAGTATATAACGTTATACGTTATATAGTAATAGTATATAACGTTATACGTTATATAGTAGAAGTATATAACGTTATACGTTATATAGTAATAGTATATAACGTTATACGTTATATAGTATAAGTATATAACGTTATACGTTATATAGTAATAGTATATAACGTTATACGTTATATAGTAATATTATATAACGTTATGCGTTATATAGTAATAGCATAGAACGTTATACGTTATATAGTAATTGTATATAACGTTATACGTTATATAGTAATAGTATATAACGTTATACGTTAGTACGTAATAATATACAACGTTATACGTGATATGGCAATACTATATAACGTTATACGTTATTACGTAATAGTATATAACGTTATACGTTATTACGTAATAGTATACAACGTTATACGTGATATGGTAAAACTATATAACGTTATACGTTAATACGTAATAGTATATATCGTTATACGTTATATAGTAATAGTATATAACGTTATACCTTATATATTAATAGTATATAACGTTATACGTTATATAGTAATAGTATATAACGTTATACGTTATATAGTATAAGTATATAACGTTATACGTTATATAGTAATAGTATATAACGCTATACGTTATATAGTAATAGTATATAACGTTATACGTTATAGAGTAATAGTATATAACGTTATACGTTATATAGTAATAGTATATAACGTTATACGATAGTACGTAATAGTATATAACGTTATACATGATATGGTAATACTATATAACGTTATACGTTATATGGTAATACTATACAACGTTATACGTTATATAGTAATATTATATAACGTTATGCGTTATATAGTAATAGTATATAACGTTATACGATAGTACGTAATGGTATATAACGTTATACGTGATATGGTAATACTATATAACGTTATACGCTATTACGTAATAGTATATAACGTTATACGTTAATACGTAATAGTATATATCGTTATACATTATATAGTAATAGTATATAACGTTATACATGATATGGTAATACTATATAACGTTATACGTTATATGGTAATACTATACAACGTTATACGTTATATAGTAATATTATATAACGTTATGCGTTATATAGTAATAGTATATAACGTTATACGATAGTACGTAATAATATACAACGTTATACGTGATATGGCAATACTATATAACGTTATACGTTATTACGTAATAGTATATAACGTTATACGTTATATAGTAATAGTATATAACGTTATACGTTATATAGTATATAACGTTATACGTTATATAGTAATAGTATATAACGTTATACGTTATATAGTAATAGTATATAACGTTATACGTTATATAGTAATAGTATATAACGTTATACGTTATATAGTAATAGTATATAACGTTATACGTTATATAGTAATATTATATAACGTTATGCGTTATATACTATTACTATATAACGTTATACGTTATATAGTAATGGTATATAACGTTATGCGTTATATAGTAATAGTATATAACGTTATACGATAGTATGGAATAGTATATATCGTAATACGTTATATAGTAATAGTATATAACGTTATACGTTATATAGTAATAGTATATAACGTTCTACGTTATATAGTAATAGTATATAACGTTATACGTTATATAGTAATAGTATATAACGTTATACGTTATATAGTAATAGTATATAACGTTATACGTTATATAGTAATAGTATATAACGTTATACGTTATATAGTAATAGTATATAACGTTATACGTTAGTACGTAAAAATATACAACGTTATACGTGATATGGTAATACTATATAACGTTATACGCTATTACGTAATAGTATATAACGTTATACGTTAATACGTAATAGTATATATCGTTATACGTTATATAGTAATAGTATATAGCGATATACGTTATATAGTAATAGTATATAACGTTATACGTTATATAGTAATAGTATATAACGTTATACGATAGTACGTAATAATATACAACGTTATACGTGATATGGCAATACTATATAACGTTATACGTTATTACGTAATAGTATATAACGTTATACGTTATATAGTAATAGTATATAACGTTATACGTTATATAGTAATAGTATATAACGTTATACGTTATATAGTAAAAGTATATAACGTTATACGTTATATAGTAATAGTATATAACGTTATACGTTATATAGTAATATTATATAACGTTATGCGTTATATAGTAATAGTATATAACGTTATACGTTATATAGTAATAGTATATAACGTTATGCGTTATATAGTAATAGTATATAACGTTATACGATAGTATGGAATAGTATATATCGTAATACGTTATATAGTTATAGTATATAACGTTATACGTTATATAGTAATAGTATATAACGTTCTACGTTATATAGTAATAGTATATAACGTTATACGTTATATAGTAATAGTATATAACGTTATACGTTATATAGTAATAGTATATAACGTTATACGTTATATAGTAATAGTATATAACGTTATACGTTATATAGTATAAGTATATAACGTTATACGTTATATAGTAATAGTATATAACGTTATACGTTATATAGTAATAGTATATAACGTTATGCGTTATATAGTAATAGTATATAACGTTATACGTTATATAGTAATAGTATATAACGTTATACGTTATATAGTAATAGTATATAACGTCATACGTTAGTACGTAGTAATATACAACGTTATACGTGATATGGCAATACTATATAACGTTATACGTTATTACGTAATAGTATATAACGTTATACGTTATATAGTAATAGTATATAACGTTATACGTTATATAGTACTATTATATAACGTTATGCGTTATATAGTAGTAGCATAGAACGCTATACGTTATATAGTAATTGTATATAACGTTATACGTTATATAGTAATAGTATATAACGTTATGCGTTAGTACGTAATAATATACAACGTTATACGTGATATGGCAACACTATATAACGTTATACGTTATTACGTAATAGTATATAACGTTATACGTTATTACGTATTAGTATACAACATTATACGTGATATGGCAATACTATATAACGTTATACGTTATTACGTAATAGTATATAACGTTATACGTTATTACGTAATAGTGTACAACGCTATATGTGATATGGTAAAACTGTATAACGTTATACGTTAATACGTAATATTATATATCGTTATACGTTATATAGTAATAGTATATATCGTTATACGTTATATAGTAATAGCATATAGCGATATACGTTATATAGTAATAGTATATAACGTTATACGTTATATAGTAATAGTATATAACGTTATACGTTATATAGTAATAGTATATAACGTTATGCGTTATATAGTAATAGTATATAACGTTATACGTTATATAGTAATAGTATATAACGTTATACGTTATATAGTATAAGTATATAACGTTATACGTTATATAGTAATAGTATATAACGTTATACGTTATATAGTAATAGTATATAACGTTATGCGTTATATAGTAATAGTATATAACGTTATACGTTATATAGTAATAGTATATAACGTTATACGTTATATAGTAATAGTATATAACGTCATACGTTAGTACGTAATAATATACAACGTTATACGTGATATGGCAATACTATATAACGTTATACGTTATTACGTAATAGTATATAACGTTATACGTTATATAGTAATAGTATATAACGTTATACGTTATATAGTACTATTATATAACGTTATGCGTTATATAGTAGTAGCATAGAACGCTATACGTTATATAGTAATTGTATATAACGTTTTACGTTATATAGTAATAGTATATAACGTTATGCGTTAGTACGTAATAATATACAACGTTATACGTGATATGGCAACACTATATAACGTTATACGTTATTACGTAATAGTATATAACGTTATGCGTTATATAGTAATAGTATATAACGTTATACGTTATATAGTAATAGTATATAACGTTATACGTTATATAGTAATAGTATATAACGTCATACGTTAGTACGTAATAATATACAACGTTATACGTGATATGGCAATACTATATAACGTTATACGTTATTACGTAATAGTATATAACGTTATACGTTATATAGTAATAGTATATAACGTTATACGTTATATAGTAATAGTATATAACGTTATACGATAGTACGTAATAATATACAACGTTATACGTGATATGGCAATACTATATAACGTTATACGTTATATAGTAATAGTATATAACGTTATACGTTATATAGTAATAGTATATAACGTTATACGTTATATAGTAAAAGTATATAACGTTATACGATAGTATGGAATAGTATATATCGTAATACGTTATATAGTAATAGTATATAACGCTATACGTTATATAGTAATAGTATATAACGTTCTACGTTATATAGTAATAGTATATAACGTTATACGTTATATAGTAATAGTATATAACGTTATACGTTATATAGTAATAGTATATAACGTTATACGTTATATAGTAATAGTATATAACGTCATACGTTAGTACGTAATAATATACAACGTTATACGTGATATGGCAATACTATATAACGTTATACGTTATTACGTAATAGTATATAACGTTATACGTTATATAGTAATAGTATATAACGTTATACGTTATATAGTAATAGTATATAACGTTATACGATAGTACGTAATAATATACAACGTTATACGTGATATGGCAATACTATATAACGTTATACGTTATATAGTAATAGTATATAACGTTATACGTTATATAGTAATAGTATATAACGTTATACGTTATATAGTAAAAGTATATAACGTTATACGATAGTATGGAATAGTATATATCGTAATACGTTATATAGTAATAGTATATAACGCTATACGTTATATAGTAATAGTATATAACGTTCTACGTTATATAGTAATAGTATATAACGTTATACGTTATATAGTAATAGTATATAACGTTATACGTTATATAGTAATAGTATATAACGTTATACGTTATATAGTAATAGTATATAACGTTATACGTTAGTACGTAATAATATACAACGTTATACGTGATATGGTAATACTATATAACGTTATACGCTATTACGTAATAGTATATAACGTTATACGTTAATACGTAATAGTATATATCGTTATACGTTATATAGTAATAGTATATAGCGATATACGTTATATAGTAATAGTATATAACGTTATACGTTATATAGTAGTAGTATATAACGTTATACGTTATATAGTAATATTATATAACGTTATGCGTTATATAGTAATAGTATATAACGTTATACGTTATATAGAAATAGTAATTAACGTTATACGTTATATAGTAATAGTATATAACGTTATACGTTATATAGTAATAGTATATAACGTTATGCGTTATATAGTAATAGTATATAACGTTATACGTTATATAGTAATAGTATATAACGTTATACGTTATATAGTATAAGTATATAACGTTATACGTTATATAGTAATAGTATATAACGTTATACGTTATATAGTAATATTATATAACGTTATGCGTTATATAGTAATAGCATAGAACGTTATACGTTATATAGTAATTGTATATAACGTTATACGTTATATAGTAATAGTATATAACGTTATACGTTAGTACGTAATAATATACAACGTTATACGTGATATGGCAATACTATATAACGTTATACGTTATTACGTAATAGTATATAACGTTATACGTTATTACGTAATAGTATACAACGTTATACGTGATATGGTAAAACTATATAACGTCATACGTTAATACGTAATAGTATATATCGTTATACGTTATATAGTAATAGTATATAACGTTATACGTTATATAGTAATAGTATATAACGTTATACGTTATATAGTATAAGTATATAACGTTATACGTTATATAGTAATAGTATATAACGCTATACGTTATATAGTAATAGTATATAACGTTATACGTTATAGAGTAATAGTATATAACGTTAAACGATAGTACGTAATAGTATATAACGTTATACGATAGTACGTAATAGTATATAACGTTATACATGATATGGTAATACTATATAACGTTATACGTTATATGGTAATACTATACAACGTTATACGTTATATAGTAATATTATATAACGTTATGCGTTATATAGTAATAGTATATAACGTTATACGATAGTACGTAATGGTATATAACGTTATACGTGATATGGTAATACTATATAACGTTATACGCTATTACGTAATAGTATATAACGTTATACGTTAATACGTAATAGTATATATCGTTATACATTATATAGTAATAGTATATAACGTTATACATGATATGGTAATACTATATAACGTTATACGTTATATGGTAATACTATACAACGTTATACGTTATATAGTAATATTATATAACGTTATGCGTTATATAGTAATAGTATATAACGTTATACGATAGTACGTAATAATATACAACGTTATACGTGATATGGCAATACTATATAACGTTATACGTTATTACGTAATAGTATACAACGTTATACGTTATATAGTATAAGTATATAACGTTATACGTTATATAGTAATAGTATATAACGTTATACGTTATATAGTATAAGTATATAACGTTATACGTTATATAGTAATAGTATATAACGTTATACGTTATATAGTATAAGTATATAACGTTATACGTTATATAGTAATAGTATATAACGTTATACGTTATATAGTAATAGTATATAACGTTATACGATAGTACGTAATAATATACAACGTTATACGTGATATGGCAATACTATATAACGTTATACGTTATTACGTAATAGTATATAACGTTATACGTTATATAGTAATAGTATATAACGTTATACGTTATATAGTAATAGTATATAACGTTATACGTTATATAGTAAAAGTATATAACGTTATACGTTATATAGTAATAGTATATAACGTTATACGTTATATAGTAATATTATATAACGTTATGCGTTATATAGTAATAGTATATAACGTTATACGTTATATAGTAATAGTATATAACGTTATGCGTTATATAGTAATAGTATATAACGTTATACGATAGTATGGAATAGTATATATCGTAATACGTTATATGGTAATAGTATATAACGTTATACGTTATATAGTAATAGTATATAACGTTCTACGTTATATAGTAATAGTATATAACGTTATACGTTATATAGTAATAGTATATAACGTTCTACGTTATATAGTAATAGTATATAACGTTATACGTTATATAGTAATAGTATATAACGTTATACGTTATATAGTAATAGTATATAACGTTATACGTTAGTACGTAATAATATACAACGTTATACGTGATATGGTAATACTATATAACGTTATACGCTATTACGTAATAGTATATAACGTTATACGTTAATACGTAATAGTATATATCGTTATACGTTATATAGTAATAGTATATAGCGATATACGTTATATAGTAATAGTATATAACGTTGTACGTTATATAGTAATAGTATATAACGTTATACGTTATATAGTAATATTATATAACGTTATGCGTTATATAGTAATAGTATATAACGTTATACGTTATATAGTAATAGTATATAACGTTATACGTTATATAGTAATAGTATATAACGTTATACGTTAGTACGTAATAATATACAACGTTATACGTGATATGGCAATACTATATAACGTTATACGTTATTACGTAATAGTATATAACGTTATACGTTATTACGTAATAGTATACAACGTTATACGTGATATGGTAAAACTATATAACGTTATACGTTAATACGTAATAGTATATATCGTTATACGTTATATAGTAATAGTATATAGCGATATACGTTATATAGTAATAGTATATAACGTTGTACGTTATATAGTAATAGTATATAACGTTATACGTTATATAGTAATATTATATAACGTTATGCGTTATATAGTAATAGTATATAACGTTATACGTTATATAGTAATAGTATATAACGTTATACGTTATATAGTAATAGTATATAACGTTATACGTTATATAGTAATAGTATATAACGTTATACGTTATATAGTAATAGTATATAACGTTATACATTAATACGTAATAGTATATATCGTTATACGTTATATAGTAATAGTATATAACGTTATACGTTATATAGTAATATTATATAACGTTATGCGTTATATAGTAATAGTATATAACGTTATACGTTATATAGTAATAGTATATAACGTTATACGTTATATAGTAATAGTATATAACGTTATGCGTTATATAGTAATAGTATATAACGTTATACGATAGTACGGAATAGTATATATCGTTATACGTTATATAGTAATAGTATATAACGTTATACGTTATATAGTAATAGTATATAACGTTATACGTTAGTACGTAATAATATACAACGTTATACGTGATATGGCAATACTATATAACCTTATACGTGATTACGTAATAGTATCTAACGTTATACGTTATTACGTAATAGTATACAACGTTATACGTGATATGGTAATACTATATAACGTTATACGTTAGTACGTAATAATAGACAACGTTATACGTGATATGGTAATACTATATAACGTTATACGCTATTACGTAATAGTATATAACGTTATACGTTAATACGTAATAGTATATATCGTTATACGTTATATAGTAACAGTATATAACGTTATACGTTATATAGTAATAGTATATAACGTTATACGTTATATAGTATAAGTATATAACGTTATACGTTATATAGTAATAGTATATAACGTTATACGTTAATACGTAATAGTATATAACGTTATACGTTATATAGTAATAGTATATAACGTTATACGTTAGTACGTAATAATATACAACGTTATACGTGATATGGCAATACTATATAACGTTATACGTTATATAGTAATATTATATAACGTTATGCGTTATATAGTAATAGTATATAACGTTATACGATAGTACGTAATGGTATATAACGTTATACGTGATATGGTAATACTATATAACGTTATACGCTATTACGTAATAGTATATAACGTTATACGTTATATAGTAATAGTATATAACGTGATACGTTATAGAGTAATAGTATATAACGTTATAAGTTATATAGTAATAGTATATAACTTTATACGATAGTACGTAATAGTATATAACGTTATACGTGATATGGTAATACTATATAACGTTATACGCTATTACGTAATAGTATATAACGTTATACGTTAGTACGTAATAGTATATAACGTTATACGTTAATACGTAATAGCATATATCGTTATACGTTATATAGTAATAGTATATAACGTTATACGTTAGTACGTAATAGTATATAACGTTATACGTTATATGGTAATACTATACAAAGTTATACGTTATATAGTAATATTATATAACGTTATGCGTTATATAGTAATAGTATATAACGTTATACGATAGTACGTAATGGTATATAACGTTATACGTGATATGGTAATACTATATAACGTTATACGCTACTACGTAATAGTATATAACGTTATACGTTAATACGTAATAGTATATATCGTTATACGTTATATAGTAATAGTATATAGCGATATACGTTATATAGTAATAGTATATAACGTTATACGTTAGTACGTAATAGTATATAACGTTATACGTTAATACGTAATAGTATATATCGTTATACGTTATATAGTAACAGTATATAACGTTATACGTTATATAGTAATAGTATATAACGTTATACGTTATATAGTATAAGTATATAACCTTATACGTTATATAGTAATAGTATATAACGTTATACGTTATATAGTATAGGTATATAACGTTATACGTTATATAGTAATAGTATACAACGTTATACATTAATACGTAATAGTATATATCGTTATACGTTATATAGTAATAGTATAATACGTTATACGTTATATAGTAATATTATATAACGTTATGCGTTATATAGTAATAGTATATAACGTTATACGTTATATAGTAATAGTATATAACGTTATACGTTATATAGTAATAGTATATAACGTTATGCGTTATATAGTAATAGTATATAACGTTATACGATAGTACGGAATAGTATATATCGTTATACGTTATATAGTAATAGTATATAACGTTATACGTTATATAGTAATAGTATATAACGTTATACGTTATATAGTAATAGTATATAACGTTATACGTTAGTACGTAATAATATACAACGTTATACGTGATATGGCAATACTATATAACCTTATACGTGATTACGTAATAGTATCTAACGTTATACGTTATTACGTAATAGTATACAACGTTATACGTGATATGGTAATACTATATAACGTTATACGTTAGTACGTAATAATAGACAACGTTATACGTGATATGGTAATACTATATAACGTTATACGCTATTACGTAATAGTATATAACGTTATACGTTAATACGTAATAGTATATATCGTTATACGTTATATAGTAACAGTATATAACGTTATACGTTATATAGTAATAGTATATAACGTTATACGTTATATAGTATAAGTATATAACGTTATACGTTATATAGTAATAGTATATAACGTTATACGTTAATACGTAATAGTATATAACGTTATACGTTATATAGTAATAGTATATAACGTTATACGTTAGTACGTAATAATATACAACGTTATACGTGATATGGCAATACTATATAACGTTATACGTTATTACGTAATAATATATAACGTTATACGTTATATAGTAATAGTATATAACGTTATACGTTATATAGTAATAGTATATAACGTTATACGTTATATAGTATAAGTATATAACGTTATACGTTATATAGTAATAGTATATAACGCTATACGTTATATAGTAATAGTATATAACGTTATACGTTATAGAGTAATAGTATATAACGTTATACGTTATATAGTAATAGTATATAACGTTATACGATAGTACGTAATAGTATATAACGTTATACATGATATGGTAATACTATATAACGTTATACGTTATATGGTAATACTATACAACGTTATACGTTATATAGTAATATTATATAACGTTATGCGTTATATAGTAATAGTATATAACGTTATACGATAGTACGTAATGGTATATAACGTTATACGTGATATGGTAATACTATATAACGTTATACGCTATTACGTAATAGTATATAACGTTATACGTTAATACGTAATAGTATATATCGTTATACATTATATAGTAATAGTATATAACGTTATACATGATATGGTAATACTATATAACGTTATACGTTATATGGTAATACTATACAACGTTATACGTTATATAGTAATATTATATAACGTTATGCGTTATATAGTAATAGTATATAACGTTATACGATAGTACGTAATAATATACAACGTTATACGTGATATGGCAATACTATATAACGTTATACGTTATTACGTAATAGTATATAACGTTATACGTTATATAGTAATAGTATATAACGTTATACGTTATATAGTAATAGTATATAACGTTATACGTTATATAGTAAAAGTATATAACGTTATACGTTATATAGTAATAGTATATAACGTTATACGTTATATAGTAATATTATATAACGTTATGCGTTATATAGTAATAGTATATAACGTTATACGTTATATAGTAATGGTATATAACGTTATGCGTTATATAGTAATAGTATATAACGTTATACGATAGTATGGAATAGTATATATCGTAATACGTTATATAGTAATAGTATATAACGTTATACGTTATATAGTAATAGTATATAACGTTCTACGTTATATAGTAATAGTATATAACGTTATACGTTATATAGTAATAGTATATAACGTTATACGTTATATAGTAATAGTATATAACGTTATACGTTATATAGTAATAGTATATAACGTTATACGTTATATAGTAATAGTATATAACGTTATACGTTAGTACGTAAAAATATACAACGTTATACGTGATATGGTAATACTATATAACGTTATACGCTATTACGTAATAGTATATAACGTTATACGTTAATACGTAATAGTATATATCGTTATACGTTATATAGTAATAGTATATAGCGATATACGTTATATAGTAATAGTATATAACGTTATACGTTATATAGTAATAGTATATAACGTTATACGATAGTACGTAATAATATACAACGTTATACGTGATATGGCAATACTATATAACGTTATACGTTATTACGTAATAGTATATAACGTTATACGTTATATAGTAATAGTATATAACGTTATACGTTATATAGTAATAGTATATAACGTTATACGTTATATAGTAAAAGTATATAACGTTATACGTTATATAGTAATAGTATATAACGTTATACGTTATATAGTAATATTATATAACGTTATGCGTTATATAGTAATAGTATAAAACGTTATACGTTATATAGTAATAGTATATAACGTTATGCGTTATATAGTAATAGTATATAACGTTATACGATAGTATGGAATAGTATATAACGTTCTACGTTATATAGTAATAGTATACAACGTTATACGTGATATGGCAATACTATATAACGTTATACGTTATTACGTAATAGTATATAACGTTATACGTTATATAGTAATAGTATATAACGTTATACGTTATATAGTAATAGTATATAACGTTATACGTTATATAGTAAAAGTATATAACGTTATACGTTATATAGTAATAGTATATAACGTTATACGTTATATAGTAATATTATATAACGTTATGCGTTATATAGTAATAGTATAAAACGTTATACGTTATATAGTAATAGTATATAACGTTATGCGTTATATAGTAATAGTATATAACGTTATACGATAGTATGGAATAGTATATAACGTTCTACGTTATATAGTAATAGTATATAACGTTATACGTTATATAGTAATAGTATATAACGTTCTACGTTATATAGTAATAGTATATAACGTTATACGTTATATAGTAATAGTATATAACGTTATACGTTATATAGTAATAGTATATAACGTTATACGTTATATAGTAATAGTATATAACGTTATACGTTAGTACGTAATAATATACAACGTTATACGTGATATGGTAATACTATATAACGTTATACGCTATTACGTAATAGTATATAACGTTATACGTTAATACGTAATAGTATATATCGTTATACGTTATATAGTAATAGTATATAGCGATATACGTTATATAGTAATAGTATATAACGTTGTACGTTATATAGTAATAGTATATAACGTTATACGTTATATAGTAATATTATATAACGTTATGCGTTATATAGTAATAGTATATAACGTTATACGTTATATAGTAATAGTATATAACGTTATACGTTATATAGTAATAGTATATAACGTTATACGTTATATAGTAATAGTATATAACGTTATACGTTAGTACGTAATAATATACAACGTTATACGTGATATGGCAATACTATATAACGTTATACGTTATATAGTAATATTATATAACGTTATGCGTTATATAGTAATAGTATATAATGTTATACGTTATATAGTAATAGTATATAACGTTATACGTTAATACGTAATAGTATATATCGTTATACGTTATATAGTAATAGTATATAACGTTATACGTTATATAGTAATATTATATAACGTTATGCGTTATATAGTAATAGTATATAATGTTATACGTTATATAGTAATAGTATATAACGTTATACGTTATATAGTAATAGTATATAACGTTATACGTTATATAGTAATATTATATAACGTTATGCGTTATATAGTAATAGTATATAACGTTATACGTTATATAGTAATAGTATATAACGTTATACGTTAATACGTAATAGTATATATCGTTATACGTTATATAGTAATAGTATATAACGTTATACGTTATATAGTAATATTATATAACGTTATGCGTTATATAGTAATAGTATATAATGTTATACGTTATATAGTAATAGTATATAACGTTATGCGTTATATAGCAATAGTATATAACGTTATACGTAATATAGTAATAGTATATAACGTTATACGTTATATAGTAATAGTATATAACGTTATACGTTATATAGTAATAGTATATAACGTTATACGTTAGTACGTAATAATATACAACGTTATACGTGATATGGTAATACTATATAACGTTATACGCTATTACGTAATAGTATATAACGTTATACGTTAATACGTAATAGTATATATCGTTATACGTTATATAGTAATAGTATATAGCGATATACGTTATATAGTAATAGTATATAACGTTGTACGTTATATAGTAATAGTATATAACGTTATACGTTATATAGTAATATTATATAACGTTATGCGTTATATAGTAATAGTATATAACGTTATACGTTATATAGTAATAGTATATAACGTTATACGTTATATAGTAATAGTATATAACGTTATACGTTATATAGTAATAGTATATAACGTTATACGTTAGTACGTAATAATATACAACGTTATACGTGATATGGCAATACTATATAACGTTATACGTTATTACGTAATAGTATATAACGTTATACGTTATATAGTAATAGTATATAACGTTATACGTTATATAGTAATATTATATAACTTTATGCGTTATATAGTAATAGTATATAACGTTATACGTTATATAGTAATAGTTTATAACGTTATACGTTATATAGTAATAGTATATAACGTTATACGTTAATACGTAATAGTATATATCGTTATACGTTATATAGTAATAGTATATAACGTTATACGTTATATAGTAATATTATATAACGTTATGCGTTATATAGTAATAGTATATAATGTTATACGTTATATAGTAATAGTATATAACGTTATGCGTTATATAGCAATAGTATATAACGTTATACGTAATATAGTAATAGTATATAACGTTATACGTTATATAGTAATAGTATATAACGTTATACGTTAGTACGTAATAATATACAACGTTATACGTGATATGGCAATACTATATAACGTTATACGTTATTACGTATTAGTATATAACGTTATACGTTATATAGTAATAGTATATAACGTTATACGTTATATAGTAATATTACATAACGTTATGCGTTATATAGTAATAGTATATAACGTTATACGTTATATAGTAATAGTATATAACGTTATACGTTATATAGTAATAGTATATAACGTTATACATTAATACGTAATAGTATATATCGTTATACGTTATATAGTAATAGTATATAACGTTATACGTTATATAGTAATATTATATAACGTTATGCGTTATATAGTAATAGTATATAACGTTATACGTTATATAGTAATAGTATATAACGTTATACGTTATATAGTAATAGTATATAACGTTATGCGTTATATAGCAATAGTATATAACGTTATACGATAGTACGGAATAGTATATATCGTTATACGTTATATAGTAATAGTATATAACGTTATACGTTATATAGTAATAGTATATAACGTTATACGTTAGTACGTAATAATATACAACGTTATACGTGATATGACAATACTATATAACCTTATACGTGATTACGTAATAGTATCTAACGTTATACGTTATTACGTAATAGTATACAACGTTATACGTGATATGGTAATACTATATAACGTTATACGTTAGTACGTAACAATAGACAACGTTATACGTGATATAGTAATACTATATAACGTTATACGCTATTACGTAATAGTATATAACGTTATACGTTAATACGTAATAGTATATATCGTTATACGTTATATAGTAACAGTATATAACGTTATACGTTATATAGTAATAGTATATAACGTTATACGTTATATAGTATAAGTATATAACGTTATACGTTATATAGTAATAGTATATAACGTTATACGTTAATACGTAATAGTATATAACGTTATACGTTATATAGTAATAGTATATAACGTTATACGTTAGTACGTAATAATATACAACGTTATACGTGATATGGCAATACTATATAACGTTATACGTTATTACGTAATAATATATAACGTTATACGTTATATAGTAATAGTATATAACGTTATACGTTATAGAGTAATAGTATATAACGTTATACGTTATATAGTAATAGTATATAACTTTATACGATAGTACGTAATAGTATATAACGTTATACGTGATATGGTAATACTATATAACGTTATACGCTATTACGTAATAGTATATAACGTTATACGTTAGTACGTAATAGTATATAACGTTATACGTTAATACGTAATAGCATATATCGTTATACGTTATATAGTAATAGTATATAGCGATATACGTTATATAGTAATAGTATATAACGTTATACGTTAGTACGTAATAGTATATAACGTTATACGTTATATGGTAATACTATACAACGTTATACGTTATATAGTAATATTATATAACGTTATGCGTTATATAGTAATAGTATATAACGTTATACGATAGTACGTAATGGTATATAACGTTATACGTGATATGGTAATACTATATAACGTTATACGCTATTACGTAATAGTATATAACGTTATACGTTAATACGTAATAGTATATATCGTTATACGTTATATAGTAATAGCGATATACGTTATATAGTAATAGTATATAACGTTATACGTTAGTACGTAATAGTATATAACGTTATACGTTAATACGTAATAGTATATATCGTTATACGTTATATAGTAACAGTATATAACGTTATACGTTATATAGTAATAATATATAACGTTATACGTTATATAGTAATAGTATATAACGTTATACGTTATATAGTATAAGTATATAACGTTATACGTTATATAGTAATAGTATATAACGCTATACGTTATATAGTAATAGTATATAACGTTATACGTTATAGAGTAATAGTATATAACGTTATACGTTATATAGTAATAGTATATAACGTTATACGATAGTACGTAATAGTATATAACGTTATACATGATATGGTAATACTATATAACGTTATACGTTATATGGTAATACTATACAACGTTATACGTTATATAGTAATATTATATAACGTTATGCGTTATACAGTAATAGTATATAACGTTATACGATAGTACGTAATGGTATATAACGTTATACGTGATATGGTAATACTATATAACGTTATACGCTATTACGTAATAGTATATAACGTTATACGTTAATACGTAATAGTATATATCGTTATACATTATATAGTAATAGTATATAACGTTATACATGATATGGTAATACTATATAACGTTATACGTTATATGGTAATACTATACAACGTTATACGTTATATAGTAATATTATATAACGTTATGCGTTATATAGTAATAGTATATAACGTTATACGTTATATAGTAATAGTATATAACGTTATACGTTATATAGTAATAGTTTATAACGTTATACGTTATATAGTAATAGTATATAACGTTATACGTTAATACGTAATAGTACATATCGTTATACGTTATATAGTAATAGTATATAGCGATATACGTTATATAGTAATAGTATATAACGTTGTACGTTATATAGTAATAGTATATAACGTTATACGTTATATAGTAATATTATATAACGTTATGCGTTATATAGTAATAGTATATAACGTTATACGTTAATACGTAATAGTATATATCGTTATACGTTATATAGTAATAGTATATAACGTTATACGTTATATAGTAATATTATATAACGTTATGCGTTATATAGTAATAGTATATAATGTTATACGTTATATAGTAATAGTATATAACGTTATGCGTTATATAGTAATAGTATATAACGTTATACGTTATATAGTAATAGTATATAACGTTATACGTTATATAGTAATAGTATATAACGTTATACATTAATACGTAATAGTATATATCGTTATACGTTATATAGTAATAGTATATAACGTTATACGTTATATAGTAATATTATATAACGTTAGGCGTTATATAGTAATAGTATATAACGTTATACGTTATATAGTAATAGTATATAACGTTATACGTTATATAGTAATAGTATATAACGTTATGCGTTATATAGTAATAGTATATAACGTTATACGATAGTACGGAATAGTATATAACGTTATACGTTATATAGTAATAGTATATAACGTTATACGTTATATAGTAATAGTATATAACGTTATACGTTAGTACGTAATAATATACAACGTTATACGTGATATGGCAATACTATATAACCTTATACGTGATTACGTAATAGTATCTAACGTTATACGTTATTACGTAATAGTATACAACGTTATACGTGATATGGTAATACTATATAACGTTATACGTTAGTACGTAATAATAGACAACGTTATACGTGATATGGTAATACTATATAACGTTATACGCTATTACGTAATAGTATATAACGTTATACGTTAATACGTAATAGTATATATCGTTATACGTTATATAGTAACAGTATATAACGTTATACGTTATATAGTAATAGTATATAACGTTATACGTTATATAGTATAAGTATATAACGTTATACGTTATATAGTAATAGTATATAACGTTATACGTTAATACGTAATAGTATATAACGTTATACGTTATATAGTAATAGTATATAACGTTATACGATAGTACGTAATAATATACAACGTTATACGTGATATGGCAATACTATATAACGTTATACGTTATTACGTAATAATATATAACGTTATACGTTATATAGTAATAGTATATAACGTTATACGTTATAGAGTAATAGTATATAACGTTATACGTTATATAGTAATAGTATATAACGTTATACGTTATATAGTAATAGTATATAACGTTATACGTTATATAGTAATATTATATAACGTTATGCGTTATATAGTAATAGTATAAAACGTTATACGTTATATAGTAATAGTATATAACGTTATGCGTTATATAGTAATAGTATATAACGTTATACGATAGTATGGAATAGTATATAACGTTCTACGTTATATAGTAATAGTATATAACGTTATACGTTATATAGTAATAGTATATAACGTTCTACGTTATATAGTAATAGTATATAACGTTATACGTTATATAGTAATAGTATATAACGTTATACGTTATATAGTAATAGTATATAACGTTATACGTTATATAGTAATAGCATATAACGTTATACGTTAGTACGTAATAATATACAACGTTATACGTGATATGGTAATACTATATAACGTTATACGCTATTACGTAATAGTATATAACGTTATACGTTAATACGTAATAGTATATATCGTTATACGTTATATAGTAATAGTATATAGCGATATACGTTATATAGTAATAGTATATAACGTTGTACGTTATATAGTAATAGTATATAACGTTATACGTTATATAGTAATATTATATAACGTTATGCGTTATATAGTAATAGTATATAACGTTATACGTTATATAGTAATAGTATATAACGTTATACGTTATATAGTAATAGTATATAACGTTATACGTTATATAGTAATAGTATATAACGTTATACGTTAGTACGTAATAATATACAACGTTATACGTGATATGGCAATACTATATAACGTTATACGTTATTACGTAATAGTATATAACGTTATACGTTATATAGTAATAGTATATAACGTTATACGTTATATAGTAATATTATATAACTTTATGCGTTATATAGTAATAGTATATAACGTTATACGTTATATAGTAATAGTTTATAACGTTATACGTTATATAGTAATAGTATATAACGTTATACGTTAATACGTAATAGTATATATCGTTATACGTTATATAGTAATAGTATATAACGTTATACGTTATATAGTAATATTATATAACGTTATGCGTTATATAGTAATAGTATATAATGTTATACGTTATATAGTAATAGTATATAACGTTATGCGTTATATAGCAATAGTATATAACGTTATATAGTAATAGTATATAACGTTATACGTTAGTACGTAATAATATACAACGTTATACGTGATATGGCAATACTATATAACGTTATACGTTATTACGTAATAGTATATAACGTTATGCGTTATATAGTAATAGTATATAACGTTATACGTTATATAGTAATATTATATAACGTTATGCGTTATATAGTAATAGTATATAACGTTATACGTTATATAGTAATAGTATATAACGTTATACGTTATATAGTAATAGTATATAACGTTATACATTAATACGTAATAGTATATAACGTTATGCGTTATATAGTAATAGTATATAACGTTATACGTTATATAGTAATATTATATAACGTTATGCGTTATATAGTAATAGTATATAACGTTATACGTTATATAGTAATAGTATATAACGTTATACGTTATATAGTAATAGTATATAACGTTATACATTAATACGTAATAGTATATATCGTTATACGTTATATAGTAATAGTATATAACGTTATACGTTATATAGTAATATTATATAACGTTATGCGTTATATAGTAATAGTATATATCGTTATACGTTATATAGTAACAGTATATAACGTTATACGTTATACAGTAATAGTATATAACGTTATACGTTATATAGTATAAGTATATAACGTTATACGTTATATAGTAATAGTATATAACGTTATACGTTATATAGTATAAGTATATAACGTTATACGTTATATAGTAATAGTATATAACGTTATACGTTATATAGTAATATTATATAACGTTATGCGTTATATAGTAATAGCATAGAACGTTATACGTTATATAGTAATTGTATATAACGTTATACGTTATATAGTAATAGTATATAACGTTATACGTTAGTACGTAATAATATACAACGTTATACGTGATATGGCAGTACTATATAACGTTATACGTTATTACGTAATAGTATATAACGTTATACGTTATTACGTAATAGTATACAACGTTATACGTGATATGGTAAAACTATATAACGTCATACGTTAATACGTAATAGTATATATCGTTATACGTTATATAGTAATAGTATATAACGTTATACGTTATATAGTAATAGTATATAACGTTATACGTTATATAGTATAAGTATATAACGTTATACGTTATATAGTAATAGTATATAACGCTATACGTTATATAGTAATAGTATATAACGTTATACGTTATAGAGTAATAGTATATAACGTTATACGATAGTACGTAATAGTATATAACGTTATACGATAGTACGTAATAGTATATAACGTTATACATGATATGGTAATACTATATAACGTTATACGTTATATGGTAATACTATACAACGTTATACGTTATATAGTAATATTATATAACGTTATGCGTTATATAGTAATAGTATATAACGTTATACGATAGTACGTAATGGTATATAACGTTATACGTGATATGGTAATACTATATAACGTTATACGCTATTAAGTAATAGTATATAACGTTATACGTTAATACGTAATAGTATATATCGTTATACATTATATAGTAATAGTATATAACGTTATACATGATATGGTAATACTATATAACGTTATACGTTATATGGTAATACTATACAACGTTATACGTTATATAGTAATATTATATAACGTTATGCGTTATATAGTAATAGTATATAACGTTATACGATAGTACGTAATAATATACAACGTTATAGGTGATATGGCAATACTATATAACGTTATACGTTATTACGTAATAGTATACAACGTTATACGTTATATAGTATAAGTATATAACGTTATACGTTATATAGTAATAGTATATAACGTTATACGTTATATAGTATAAGTATATAACGTTATACGTTATATAGTAATAGTATATAACGTTATACGTTATATAGTATAAGTATATAACGTTATACGTTATATAGTAATAGTATATAACGTTATACGTTATTACGTAATAGTATATAACGTTATACGTTATATAGTAATAGTATATAACGTTATACGTCATATAGTAATATTATATAACGTTATGCGTTATATAGTAATAGTATATAACGTTATACGTGATATGGCAATACTATATAACGTTATAATATTACGTAATAGTATACAACGTTATACGTTATGTAGTATAAGTATATAACGTTATACGTTAGTACGTAATAATATACAACGTTATACGTGATATGGCAATACTATATAACGTTATACGATATTACGTAATAGTATATAACGTTATACGTAATATAGTAATAGTATATAACGTTATACGTTATATAGTAATAGTATATAACGTTATACGTTAGTACGTAATAATATACAACGTTATACGTGATATGGCAATACTATATAACGTTATACGTTATTACGTATTACTATATAACGTTATACGTTATATAGTAATAGTATATAACGTTATACGTTATATAGTAATATTATATAACGTTATGCGTTATATAGTAATAGTATATAACGTTATACGTTATATAGTAATAGTATATAACGTTATACGTTATATAGTAATAGTATATAACGTTATACATTAATACGTAATAGTATATATCGTTATACGTTATATAGTAATAGTATATAACGTTATACGTTATATAGTAATATTATATAACGTTATGCGTTATATAGTAATAGTATATAACGTTATACGTTATATAGTAATAGTATATAACGTTATACGTTATATAGTAATAGTTTATAACGTTATACGTTATATAGTAATAGTATATAACGTTATACGTTAATACGTAATAGTATATATCGTTATACGTTATATAGTAATAGTATATAACGTTATACGTTATATAGTAATATTATATAACGTTATGCGTTATATAGTAATAGTATATAACGTTATACGTTATATAGTAATAGTATATAACGTTATACGTTATATAGTAATATTATATAACTTTATGCGTTATATAGTAATAGTATATAACGTTATACGTTATATAGTAATAGTATATAACGTTACACGTTATATAGTAATAGTATATAACGTTATACGTTAATACGTAATAGTATATATCGTTATACGTTATATAGTAATAGTATATAACGTTATACGTTATATAGTAATATTATATAACGTTATGCGTTATATAGTAATATTATATAATGTTATACGTTATATAGTAATAGTATATAACGTTATGCGTTATATAGTAATAGTATATAACGTTATACGTAATATAGTAATAGTATATAACGTTATACGTTATATAGTAATAGTACATAACGTTATACGTTAGTACGTAATAATATACAACGTTATACGTGATATGGCAATACTATATAACGTTATACGTTATTACGTAATAGTATATAACGTTATACGTTATATAGTAATAGTATATAACGTTATACGTTATATAGTAATATTATATAACGTTATGCGTTATATAGTAATAGTATATAACGTTATACGTTATATAGTAATAGTATATAACGTTATACGTTATATAGTAATAGTATATAACGTTATACATTAATACGTAATAGTATATATCGTTATACGTTATATAGTAATAGTATATAACGTTATACGTTATATAGTAATATTATATAACGTTATGCGTTATATAGTAATAGTATATATCGTTATACGTTATATAGTAACAGTATATAACGTTATACGTTATATAGTAATAGTATATAACGTTATACGTTATATAGTATAAGTATATAACGTTATACGTTATATAGTAATAGTATATAACGTTATACGTTATATAGTATAAGTATATAGCGTTATACGTTATATAGTAATAGTATATAACGTTATACGTTATATAGTAATATTATATAACGTTATGCGTTATATAGTAATAGCATAGAACGTTATACGTTATATAGTAATTGTATATAACGTTATACGTTATATAGTAATAGTATATAACGTTATACGTTAGTACGTAATAATATACAACGTTATACGTGATATGGCAGTACTATATAACGTTATACGTTATTACGTAATAGTATATAACGTTATACGTTATTACGTAATAGTATACAACGTTATACGTGATATGGTAAAACTATATAACGTCATACGTTAATACGTAATAGTATATATCGTTATACGTTATATAGTAATAGTATATAACGTTATACGTTATATAGTAATAGTATATAACGTTATACGTTATATAGTATAAGTATATAACGTTATACGTTATATAGTAATAGTATATAACGCTATACGTTATATAGTAATAGTATATATCGTTATACATTATATAGTAATAGTATATAACGTTATACATGATATGGTAATACTATAAAACGTTATACGTTATATGGTAATACTATACAACGTTATACGTTATATAGTAATATTATATAACGTTATGCGTTATATAGTAATAGTATATAACGTTATACGATAGTACGTAATAATATACAACGTTATACGTGATATGGCAATACTATATAACGTTATACGTTATTACGTAATAGTATATAACGTTATACGTTATATAGTAATAGTATATAACGTTATACGTTATATAGTAATAGTATATAACGTTATACGTTATATAGTAATAGTATATAACGTTATACGTTATATAGTAATAGTATATAACGTTATACGTTATATAGTAATAGTATATAACGTTATACGTTAGTACGTAAAAATATACAACGTTATACGTGATATGGTAATACTATATAACGTTATACGCTATTACGTAATAGTATATAACGTTATACGTTAATACGTAATAGTATATATCGTTATACGTTATATAGTAATAGTATATAGCGATATACGTTATATAGTAATAGTATATAACGTTATACGTTATATAGTAATAGTATATAACGTTATACGATAGTACGTAATAATATACAACGTTATACGTGATATGGCAATACTATATAACGTTATACGTTATTACGTAATAGTATATAACGTTATACGTTATATAGTAATAGTATATAACGTTATACGTTATATAGTAATAGTATATAACGTTATACGTTATATAGTAAAAGTATATAACGTTATACGTCATATAGTAATAGTATATGACGTTATACGTTATATAGTAATATTATATAACGTTATGCGTTATATAGTAATAGTATAAAACGTTATACGTTATATAGTAATAGTATATAACGTTATGCGTTATATAGTAATAGTATATAACGTTATACGATAGTATGGAATAGTATATAACGTTCTACGTTATATAGTAATAGTATATAACGTTATACGTTATATAGTAATAGTATATAACGTTCTACGTTATATAGTAATAGTATATAACGTTATACGTTATATAGTAATAGTATATAACGTTATACGTTATATAGTAATAGTATATAACGTTATACGTTATATAGTAATAGCATATAACGTTATACGTTAGTACGTAATAATATACAACGTTATACGTGATATGGTAATACTATATAACGTTATACGCTATTACGTAATAGTATATAACGTTATACGTTAATACGTAATAGTATATATCGTTATACGTTATATAGTAATAGTATATAGCGATATACGTTATATAGTAATAGTATATAACGTTGTACGTTATATAGTAATAGTATATAACGTTATACGTTATATAGTAATATTATATAACGTTATGCGTTATATAGTAATAGTATATAACGTTATACGTTATATAGTAATAGTATATAACGTTATACGTTATATAGTAATAGTATATAACGTTATACGTTATATAGTAATAGTATATAACGTTATACGTTATATAGTAATATTATATAACTTTATGCGTTATATAGTAATAGTATATAACGTTATACGTTATATAGTAATAGTTTATAACGTTATACGTTATATAGTAATAGTATATAACGTTATACGTTAATACGTAATAGTATATATCGTTATACGTTATATAGTAATAGTATATAACGTTATACGTTATATAGTAATATTATATAACGTTATGCGTTATATAGTAATAGTATATAATGTTATACGTTATATAGTAATAGTATATAACGTTATGCGTTATATAGCAATAGTATATAACGTTATATAGTAATAGTATATAACGTTATACGTTAGTACGTAATAATATACAACGTTATACGTGATATGGCAATACTATATAACGTTATACGTTATTACGTAATAGTATATAACGTTATGCGTTATATAGTAATAGTATATAACGTTATACGTTATATAGTAATATTATATAACGTTATGCGTTATATAGTAATAGTATATAACGTTATACGTTATATAGTAATAGTATATAACGTTATACGTTATATAGTAATAGTATATAACGTTATACATTAATACGTAATAGTATATATCGTTATACGTTATATAGTAATAGTATATAACGTTATACGTTATATAGTAATATTATATAACGTTATGCGTTATATAGTAATAGTATATATCGTTATACGTTATATAGTAACAGTATATAACGTTATACGTTATACAGTAATAGTATATAACGTTATACGTTATATAGTATAAGTATATAACGTTATACGTTATATAGTAATAGTATATAACGTTATACGTTATATAGTATAAGTATATAACGTTATACGTTATATAGTAATAGTATATAACGTTATACGTTATATAGTAATATTATATAACGTTATGCGTTATATAGTAATAGCATAGAACGTTATACGTTATATAGTAATTGTATATAACGTTATACGTTATATAGTAATAGTATATAACGTTATACGTTAGTACGTAATAATATACAACGTTATACGTGATATGGCAGTACTATATAACGTTATACGTTATTACGTAATAGTATATAACGTTATACGTTATTACGTAATAGTATACAACGTTATACGTGATATGGTAAAACTATATAACGTCATACGTTAATACGTAATAGTATATATCGTTATACGTTATATAGTAATAGTATATAACGTTATACGTTATATAGTAATAGTATATAACGTTATACGTTATATAGTATAAGTATATAACGTTATACGTTATATAGTAATAGTATATAACGCTATACGTTATATAGTAATAGTATATAACGTTATACGTTATAGAGTAATAGTATATAACGTTATACGATAGTACGTAATAGTATATAACGTTATACGATAGTACGTAATAGTATATAACGTTATACATGATATGGTAATACTATATAACGTTATACGTTATATGGTAATACTATACAACGTTATACGTTATATAGTAATATTATATAACGTTATGCGTTATATAGTAATAGTATATAACGTTATACGATAGTACGTAATGGTATATAACGTTATACGTGATATGGTAATACTATATAACGTTATACGCTATTAAGTAATAGTATATAACGTTATACGTTAATACGTAATAGTATATATCGTTATACATTATATAGTAATAGTATATAACGTTATACATGATATGGTAATACTATATAACGTTATACGTTATATGGTAATACTATACAACGTTATACGTTATATAGTAATATTATATAACGTTATGCGTTATATAGTAATAGTATATAACGTTATACGATAGTACGTAATAATATACAACGTTATACGTGATATGGCAATACTATATAACGTTATACGTTATTACGTAATAGTATACAACGTTATACGTTATATAGTATAAGTATATAACGTTATACGTTATATAGTAATAGTATATAACGTTATACGTTATATAGTATAAGTATATAACGTTATACGTTATATAGTAATAGTATATAACGTTATACGTTATATAGTATAAGTATATAACGTTATACGTTATATAGTAATAGTATATAACGTTATACGTTATTACGTAATAGTATATAACGTTATACGTTATATAGTAATAGTATATAACGTTATACGTCATATAGTAATATTATATAACGTTATGCGTTATATAGTAATAGTATATAACGTTATACGTGATATGGCAATACTATATAACGTTATAATATTACGTAATAGTATACAACGTTATACGTTATATAGTATAAGTATATAACGTTATACGTTAGTACGTAATAATATACAACGTTATACGTGATATGGCAATACTATATAACGTTATACGATATTACGTAATAGTATATAACGTTATACGTAATATAGTAATAGTATATAACGTTATACGTTATATAGTAATAGTATATAACGTTATACGTTAGTACGTAATAATATACAACGTTATACGTGATATGGCAATACTATATAACGTTATACGTTATTACGTATTACTATATAACGTATAACGTTATATAGTAATAGTATATAACGTTATACGTTATATAGTAATATTATATAACGTTATGCGTTATATAGTAATAGTATATAACGTTATACGTTATATAGTAATAGTATATAACGTTATACGTTATATAGTAATAGTATATAACGTTATACATTAATACGTAATAGTATATATCGTTATACGTTATATAGTAATAGTATATAACGTTATACGTTATATAGTAATATTATATAACGTTATGCGTTATATAGTAATAGTATATAACGTTATACGTTATATAGTAATAGTATATAACGTTATACGTTATATAGTAATAGATTATAACGTTATACGTTATATAGTAATAGTATATAACGTTATACGTTAATACGTAATAGTATATATCGTTATACGTTATATAGTAATAGTATATAACGTTATACGTTATATAGTAATATTATATAACGTTATGCGTTATATAGTAATAGTATATAACGTTATACGTTATATAGTAATAGTATATAACGTTATACGTTATATAGTAATATTATATAACTTTATGCGTTATATAGTAATAGTATATAACGTTATACGTTATATAGTAATAGTATATAACGTTACACGTTATATAGTAATAGTATATAACGTTATACGTTAATACGTAATAGTATATATCGTTATACGTTATATAGTAATAGTATATAACGTTATACGTTATATAGTAATATTATATAACGTTATGCGTTATATAGTAATATTATATAATGTTATACGTTATATAGTAATAGTATATAACGTTATGCGTTATATAGTAATAGTATATAACGTTATACGTAATATAGTAATAGTATATAACGTTATACGTTATATAGTAATAGTATATAACGTTATACGTTAGTACGTAATAATATACAACGTTATACGTGATATGGCAATACTATATAACGTTATACGTTATTACGTAATAGTATATAACGTTATACGTTATATAGTAATAGTATATAACGTTATACGTTATATAGTAATATTATATAACGTTATGCGTTATATAGTAATAGTATATAACGTTATACGTTATATAGTAATAGTATATAACGTTATACGTTATATAGTAATAGTATATAACGTTATACATTAATACGTAATAGTATATATCGTTATACGTTATATAGTAATAGTATATAACGTTATACGTTATATAGTAATATTATATAACGTTATGCGTTATATAGTAATAGTATATATCGTTATACGTTATATAGTAACAGTATATAACGTTATACGTTATATAGTAATAGTATATAACGTTATACGTTATATAGTATAAGTATATAACGTTATACGTTATATAGTAATAGTATATAACGTTATACGTTATATAGTATAAGTATATGGCGTTATACGTTATATAGTAATAGTATATAACGTTATACGTTATATAGTAATATTATATAACGTTATGCGTTATATAGTAATAGCATAGAACGTTATACGTTATATAGTAATTGTATATAACGTTATACGTTATATAGTAATAGTATATAACGTTATACGTTAGTACGTAATAATATACAACGTTATACGTGATATGGCAGTACTATATAACGTTATACGTTATTACGTAATAGTATATAACGTTATACGTTATTACGTAATAGTATACAACGTTATACGTGATATGGTAAAACTATATAACGTCATACGTTAATACGTAATAGTATATATCGTTATACGTTATATAGTAATAGTATATAACGTTATACGTTATATAGTAATAGTATATAACGTTATACGTTATATAGTATAAGTATATAACGTTATACGTTATATAGTAATAGTATATAACGCTATACGTTATATAGTAATAGTATATAACGTTATACGTTATAGAGTAATAGTATATAACGTTATACGATAGTACGTAATAGTATATAACGTTATACGATAGTACGTAATAGTATATAACGTTCTACGATAGTACGTAATAGTATATAACGTTAGACATGATATGGTAATACTATATAACGTTATACGTTATATGGTAATACTATACAACGTTATACGTTATATAGTAATATTATATAACGTTATGCGTTATATAGTAATAGTATATAACGTTATACGATAGTACGTAATGGTATATAACGTTATACGTGATATGGTAATACTATATAACGTTATACGCTATTACGTAATAGTATATAACGTTATACGTTAATACGTAATAGTATATATCGTTATACATTATATAGTAATAGTATATAACGTTATACATGATATGGTAATACTATATAACGTTATACGTTATATGGTAATACTCTACAACGTTATACGTTATATAGTAATATTATATAACGTTATGCGTTATATAGTAATAGTATATAACGTTATACGATAGTACGTAATAATATACAACGTTATACGTGATATGGCAATACTATATAACGTTATACGTTATTACGTAATAGTATACAACGTTATACGTTATATAGTATAAGTATATTACGTTATACGTTATATAGTAATATTATATAACGTTATGCGTTATATAGTAATAGTATATAACGTTATACGTTATATAGTAACAGTATATAACGTTATACGTTATATAGTAATAGTATATAACGTTATACGTTATATAGTATAAGTATATAACGTTATACGTTATATAGTAATAGTATATAACGTTATACGTTATATAGTATAAGTATATAACGTTATACGTTATATAGTAATAGTATATAACGTTATACGTTATATAGTAATATTATATAACGTTATGCGTTATATAGTAATAGCATAGAACGTTATACGTTATATAGTAATTGTATATAACGTTATACGTTATATAGTAATAGTATATAACGTTATACGTTAGTACGTAATAATATACAACGTTATACGTGATATGGCAGTACTATATAACGTTATACGTTATATAGTAATATTATATAACGTTATGCGTTATATAGTAATAGTATATAACGTTATACGATAGTACGTAATAATATACAACGTTATACGTGATATGGCAATACTATATAACGTTATACGTTATTACGTAATAGTATATAACGTTATACGTTATTACGTAATAGTATACAACGTTATACGTGATATGGTAAAACTATATAACGTCATACGTTAATACGTAATAGTATATATCGTTATACGTTATATAGTAATAGTATATAACGTTATACGTTATATAGTAATAGTATATAACGTTATACGTTATATAGTATAAGTATATAACGTTATACGTTATATAGTAATAGTATATAACGCTATACGTTATATAGTAATAGTATATAACGTTATACGTTATAGAGTAATAGTATATAACGTTATACGATGGTACGTAATAGTATATAACGTTATACGATAGTACGTAATAGTATATAACGTTATACATGATATGGTAATACTATATAACGTTATACGTTATATGGTAATACTATACAACGTTATACGTTATATAGTAATATTATATAACGTTATGCGTTATATAGTAATAGTATATAACGTTATACGATAGTACGTAATGGTATATAACGTTATACGTGATATGGTAATACTATATAACGTTATACGCTATTAAGTAATAGTATATAACGTTATACGTTAATACGTAATAGTATATATCGTTATACATTATATAGTAATAGTATATAACGTTATACATGATATGGTAATACTATATAACGTTATACGTTATATGGTAATACTATACAACGTTATACGTTATATAGTAATATTATATAACGTTATGCGTTATATAGTAATAGTATATAACGTTATACGATAGTACGTAATAATATACAACGTTATACGTGATATGGCAATACTATATAACGTTATACGTTATTACGTAATAGTATACAACGATATACGTTATATAGTATAAGTATATAACGTTATACGTTATATAGTAATAGTATATAACGTTATACGTTATATAGTATAAGTATATAACGTTATACGTTATATAGTAATAGTATATAACGTTATACGTTATATAGTATAAGTATATAACGTTATACGTTATATAGTAATAGTATATAACGTTATACGTTATTACGTAATAGTATATAACGTTATACGTTATATAGTAATAGTATATAACGTTATACGTCATATAGTAATATTATATAACGTTATGCGTTATATAGTAATAGTATATAACGTTATACGTGATATGGCAATACTATATAACGTTATAATATTACGTAATAGTATACAACGTTATACGTTATATAGTATAAGTATATAACGTTATACGTTAGTACGTAATAATATACAACGTTATACGTGATATGGCAATACTATATAACGTTATACGATATTACGTAATAGTATATAACGTTATACGTAATATAGTAATAGTATATAACGTTATACGTTATATAGTAATAGTATATAACGTTATACGTTAGTACGTAATAATATACAACGTTATACGTGATATGGCAATACTATATAACGTTATACGTTATTACGTATTACTATATAACGTATAACGTTATATAGTAATAGTATATAACGTTATACGTTATATAGTAATATTATATAACGTTATGCGTTATATAGTAATAGTATATAACGTTATACGTTATATAGTAATAGTATATAACGTTATACGTTATATAGTAATAGTATATAACGTTATACATTAATACGTAATAGTATATATCGTTATACGTTATATAGTAATAGTATATAACGTTATACGTTATATAGTAATATTATATAACGTTATGCGTTATATAGTAATAGTATATAACGTTATACGTTATATAGTAATAGTATATAACGTTATACGTTATATAGTAATAGTTTATAACGTTATACGTTATATAGTAATAGTATATAACGTTATACGTTAATACGTAATAGTATATATCGTTATACGTTATATAGTAATAGTATATAACGTTATACGTTATATAGTAATATTATATAACGTTATGCGTTATATAGTAATAGTATATAACGTTATACGTTATATAGTAATAGTATATAACGTTATACGTTATATAGTAATATTATATAACTTTATGCGTTATATAGTAATAGTATATAACGTTATACGTTATATAGTAATAGTATATAACGTTACACGTTATATAGTAATAGTATATAACGTTATACGTTAATACGTAATAGTATATATCGTTATACGTTATATAGTAATAGTATATAACGTTATACGTTATATAGTAATATTATATAACGTTATGCGTTATATAGTAATATTATATAATGTTATACGTTATATAGTAATAGTATATAACGTTATGCGTTATATAGTAATAGTATATAACGTTATACGTAATATAGTAATAGTATATAACGTTATACGTTATATAGTAATAGTATATAACGTTATACGTTAGTACGTAATAATATACAACGTTATACGTGATATGGCAATACTATATAACGTTATACGTTATTACGTAATAGTATATAACGTTATACGTTATATAGTAATAGTATATAACGTTATACGTTATATAGTAATATTATATAACGTTATGCGTTATATAGTAATAGTATATAACGTTATACGTTATATAGTAATAGTATATAACGTTATACGTTATATAGTAATAGTATATAACGTTATACATTAATACGTAATAGTATATATCGTTATACGTTATATAGTAATAGTATATAACGTTATACGTTATATAGTAATATTATATAACGTTATGCGTTATATAGTAATAGTATATATCGTTATACGTTATATAGTAACAGTATATAACGTTATACGTTATATAGTAATAGTATATAACGTTATACGTTATATAGTATAAGTATATAACGTTATACGTTATATAGTAATAGTATATAACGTTATACGTTATATAGTATAAGTATATAGCGTTATACGTTATATAGTAATAGTATATAACGTTATACGTTATATAGTAATATTATATAACGTTATGCGTTATATAGTAATAGCATAGAACGTTATACGTTATATAGTAATTGTATATAACGTTATACGTTATATAGTAATAGTATATAACGTTATACGTTAGTACGTAATAATATACAACGTTATACGTGATATGGCAGTACTATATAACGTTATACGTTATTACGTAATAGTATATAACGTTATACGTTATTACGTAATAGTATACAACGTTATACGTGATATGGTAAAACTATATAACGTCATACGTTAATACGTAATAGTATATATCGTTATACGTTATATAGTAATAGTATATAACGTTATACGTTATATAGTAATAGTATATAACGTTATACGTTATATAGTATAAGTATATAACGTTATACGTTATATAGTAATAGTATATAACGCATAACGTTATATACTATTACTATATAACGTTATACGTTATAGAGTAATAGTATATAACGTTATACGATAGTACGTAATAGTATATAACGTTATACGATAGTACGTAATAGTATATAACGTTATACGATAGTACGTAATAGTATATAACGTTAGACATGATATGGTAATACTATATAACGTTATACGTTATATGGTAATACTATACAACGTTATACGTTATATAGTAATATTATATAACGTTATGCGTTATATAGTAATAGTATATAACGTTATACGATAGTACGTAATGGTATATAACGTTATACGTGATATGGTAATACTATATAACGTTATACGCTATTACGTAATAGTATATAACGTTATACGTTAATACGTAATAGTATATATCGTTATACATTATATAGTAATAGTATATAACGTTATACATGATATGGTAATACTATATAACGTTATACGTTATATGGTAATACTCTACAACGTTATACGTTATATAGTAATATTATATAACGTTATGCGTTATATAGTAATAGTATATAACGTTATACGATAGTACGTAATAATATACAACGTTATACGTGATATGGCAATACTATATAACGTTATACGTTATTACGTAATAGTATACAACGTTATACGTTATATAGTATAAGTATATAACGTTATACGTTATATAGTAATAGTATATAACGTTATACGTTATATAGTATAAGTATATAACGATATACGTTATATAGTAATAGTATATAACGTTATACGTTATATAGTATAAGTATATAACGATATACGTTATATAGTAATAGTATATAACGTTATACGTTATATAGTAATAGTATATAACGTTATACGATAGTACGTAATAATATACAACGTTATACGTGATATGGCAATACTATATAACGTTATACGTTATTACGTAATAGTAAATAACGTTATACGTTATATAGTAATAGTATATAACGTTATACGTTATATAGTAATAGTATATAACGTTATACGTTATATAGTAAAAGTATATAACGTTATACGTTATATAGTAATAGTATATAACGTTATACGTTATATAGTAATATTATATAACGTTATGCGTTATATAGTAATAGTATGTAACGTTATACGTTATATAGTAATAGTATATAACGTTATGCGTTATATAGTAATAGTATATAACGTTATACGATAGTATGGAATAGTATATATCGTAATACGTTATATAGTAATAGTATATAACGTTATACGTTATATAGTAATAGTATATAACGTTCTACGTTATATAGTAATAGTATATAACGTTATACGTGATATAGTAATAGTATATAACGTTCTACGTTATATAGTAATAGTATATAACGTTATACGTTATATAGTAATAGTATATAACGTTATACGTTATATAGTAATAGTATATAACGTTATACGTTATATAGTAATAGTATATAACGTTATACGTTAGTACGTAATAATATACAACGTTATACGTGATATGGTAATACTATATAACGTTATACGCTATTACGTAATAGTATATAACGTTATACGTTAATACGTAATAGTATATATCGTTATACGTTATATAGTAATAGTATATAGCGATATACGTTATATAGTAATAGTATATAACGTTGTACGTTATAGAGTAATAGTATATAACGTTATACGTTAGTACGTAATAATATACAACGTTATACGTGATATGGCAATACTATATAACGTTATACGTTATTACGTAATAGTATATAACGTTATACGTTATATAGTAATAGTATATAACGTTATACGTTATATAGTAATATTATATAACTTTATGCGTTATATAGTAATAGTATATAACGTTATACGTTATATAGTAATAGTTTATAACGTTATACGTTATATAGTAATAGTATATAACGTTATACGTTAATACGTAATAGTATATATCGTTATACGTTATATAGTAATAGTATATAACGTTATACGTTAATACGTAATAGTATATATCGTTATACGTTATATAGTAATAGTATATAACGTTATACGTTATATAGTAATATTATATAACGTTATGCGTTATATAGTAATAGTATATAATGTTATACGTTATATAGTAATAGTATATAACGTTATGCGTTATATAGTAATAGTATATAACGTTATACGTAATATAGTAATAGTATATAACGTTATACGTTATATAGTAATAGTATATAACGTTATACGTTAGTACGTAATAATATACAACGTTATACGTGATATGGCAATACTATATAACGTTATACGTTATTACGTATTACTATATAACGTATAACGTTATATAGTAATAGTATATAACGTTATACGTTATATAGTAATATTATATAACGTTATGCGTTATATAGTAATAGTATATAACGTTATACGTTATATAGTAATAGTATATAACGTTATACGTTATATAGTAATAGTATATAACGTTATACATTAATACGTAATAGTATATATCGTTATACGTTATATAGTAATAGTATATAACGTTATACGTTATATAGTAATATTATATAACGTTATGCGTTATATAGTAATAGTATATATCGTTATACGTTATATAGTAACAGTATATAACGTTATACGTTATATAGTAATAGTATATAACGTTATACGTTATATAGTATAAGTATATAACGTTATACGTTATATAGTAATAGTATATAACGTTATACGTTATATAGTATAAGTATATAGCGTTATACGTTATATAGTAATAGTATATAACGTTATACGTTATATAGTAATATTATATAACGTTATGCGTTATATAGTAATAGCATAGAACGTTATACGTTATATAGTAATTGTATATAACGTTATACGTTATATAGTAATAGTATATAACGTTATACGTTAGTACGTAATAATATACAACGTTATACGTGATATGGCAGTACTATATAACGTTATACGTTATTACGTAATAGTATATAACGTTATACGTTATTACGTAATAGTATACAACGTTATACGTGATATGGTAAAACTATATAACGTCATACGTTAATACGTAATAGTATATATCGTTATACGTTATATAGTAATAGTATATAACGTTATACGTTATATAGTAATAGTATATAACGTTATACGTTATATAGTATAAGTATATAACGTTATACGTTATATAGTAATAGTATATAACGCTATACGTTATATAGTAATAGTATATAACGTTATACGTTATAGAGTAATAGTATATAACGTTATACGATAGTACGTAATAGTATATAACGTTATACGATAGTACGTAATAGTATATAACGTTATACGATAGTACGTAATAGTATATAACGTTAGACATGATATGGTAATACTATATAACGTTATACGTTATATGGTAATACTATACAACGTTATACGTTATATAGTAATATTATATAACGTTATGCGTTATATAGTAATAGTATATAACGTTATACGATAGTACGTAATGGTATATAACGTTATACGTGATATGGTAATACTATATAACGTTATACGCTATTACGTAATAGTATATAACGTTATACGTTAATACGTAATAGTATATATCGTTATACATTATATAGTAATAGTATATAACGTTATACATGATATGGTAATACTATATAACGTTATACGTTATATGGTAATACTCTACAACGTTATACGTTATATAGTAATATTATATAACGTTATGCGTTATATAGTAATAGTATATAACGTTATACGATAGTACGTAATAATATACAACGTTATACGTGATATGGCAATACTATATAACGTTATACGTTATTACGTAATAGTATACAACGTTATACGTTATATAGTATAAGTATATAACGTTATACGTTATATAGTAATAGTATATAACGTTATACGTTATATAGTATAAGTATATAACGATATACGTTATATAGTAATAGTATATAACGTTATACGTTATATAGTATAAGTATATAACGATATACGTTATATAGTAATAGTATATAACGTTATACGTTATATAGTAATAGTATATAACGTTATACGATAGTACGTAATAATATACAACGTTATACGTGATATGGCAATACTATATAACGTTATACGTTATTACGTAATAGTAAATAACGTTATACGTTATATAGTAATAGTATATAACGTTATACGTTATATAGTAATAGTATATAACGTTATACGTTATATAGTAAAAGTATATAACGTTATACGTTATATAGTAATAGTATATAACGTTATACGTTATATAGTAATATTATATAACGTTATGCGTTATATAGTAATAGTATATAACGTTATACGTTATATAGTAATAGTATATAACGTTATGCGTTATATAGTAATAGTATATAACGTTATACGATAGTATGGAATAGTATATATCGTAATACGTTATATAGTAATAGTATATAACGTTATACGTTATATAGTAATAGTATATAACGTTCTACGTTATATAGTAATAGTATATAACGTTATACGTGATATAGTAATAGTATATAACGTTCTACGTTATATAGTAATAGTATATAACGTTATACGTTATATAGTAATAGTATATAACGTTATACGTTATATAGTAATAGTATATAACGTTATACGTTATATAGTAATAGTATATAACGTTATACGTTAGTACGTAATAATATACAACGTTATACGTGATATGGTAATACTATATAACGTTATACGCTATTACGTAATAGTATATAACGTTATACGTTAATACGTAATAGTATATATCGTTATACGTTATATAGTAATAGTATATAGCGATATACGTTATATAGTAATAGTATATAACGTTGTACGTTATAGAGTAATAGTATATAACGTTATACGTTAGTACGTAATAATATACAACGTTATACGTGATATGGCAATACTATATAACGTTATACGTTATTACGTAATAGTATATAACGTTATACGTTATATAGTAATAGTATATAACGTTATACGTTATATAGTAATATTATATAACTTTATGCGTTATATAGTAATAGTATATAACGTTATACGTTATATAGTAATAGTTTATAACGTTATACGTTATATAGTAATAGTATATAACGTTATACGTTAATACGTAATAGTATATATCGTTATACGTTATATAGTAATAGTATATAACGTTATACGTTAATACGTAATAGTATATATCGTTATACGTTATATAGTAATAGTATATAACGTTATACGTTATATAGTAATATTATATAACGTTATGCGTTATATAGTAATAGTATATAATGTTATACGTTATATAGTAATAGTATATAACGTTATGCGTTATATAGTAATAGTATATAACGTTATACGTAATATAGTAATAGTATATAACGTTATACGTTATATAGTAATAGTATATAACGTTATACGTTAGTACGTAATAATATACAACGTTATACGTGATATGGCAATACTATATAACGTTATACGTTATTACGTATTAGTATATAACGTTATACGTTATATAGTAATAGTATATAACGTTATACGTTATATAGTAATATTATATAACGTTATGCGTTATATAGTAATAGTATATAACGTTGTACGTTATATAGTAATAGTATATAACGTTATACGTTATATAGTAATATTATATAACGTTATGCGTTATATAGTAATAGTATATAACGTTATACGTTATATAGTAATAGTATATAACGTTATACGTTATATAGTAATAGTATATAACGTTATACGTTATATAGTAATAGTATATAACGTTATACGTTAGTACGTAATAATATACAACGTTATACGTGATATGGCAATACTATATAACGTTATACGTTATTACGTAATAGTATATAACGTTATACGTTATATAGTAATAGTATATAACGTTATACGTTATATAGTAATATTATATAACTTTATGCGTTATATAGTAATAGTATATAACGTTATACGTTATATAGTAATAGTTTATAACGTTATACGTTATATAGTAATAGTATATAACGTTATACGTTAATACGTAATAGTATATATCGTTATACGTTATATAGTAATAGTATATATCGTTATACGTTATATAGTAATAGTATATAACGTTATACGTTAATACGTAATAGTATATATCGTTATACGTTATATAGTAATAGTATATAACGTTATACGTTATATAGTAATATTATATAACGTTATGCGTTATATAGTAATAGTATATAATGTTATACGTTATATAGTAATAGTATATAACGTTATGCGTTATATAGTAATAGTATATAACGTTATACGTAATATAGTAATAGTATATAACGTTATACGTTATATAGTAATAGTATATAACGTTATACGTTAGTACGTAATAATATACAACGTTATACGTGATATGGCAATACTATATAACGTTATACGTTATTACGTATTAGTATATAACGTTATACGTTATATAGTAATAGTATATAACGTTATACGTTATATAGTAATATTATATAACGTTATGCGTTATATAGTAATAGTATATAACGTTATACGTTATATAGTAATAGTATATAACGTTATACGTTATATAGTAATAGTATATAACGTTATACATTAATACGTAATAGTATATATCGTTATACGTTATATAGTAATAGCATATAACGTTATACGTTATATAGTAATATTATATAACGTTATGCGTTATATAGTAATAGTATATAACGTTATACGTTATATAGTAATAGTATATAACGTTATGCGTTATATAGTAATAGTATATAACGTTATACGATAGTACGGAATAGTATATATCGCTATACGTTATATAGTAATAGTATATAACGTTATACGTTATATAGTAATAGTATATAACGTTATACGTTATATAGTAATAGTATATAACGTTATACGTTAGTACGTAATAATATACAACGTTATACGTGATATGGCAATACTATATAACCTTATACGTGATTACGTAATAGTATCTAACGTTATACATTATTACGTAATAGTATACAACGTTATACGTGATATGGTAATACTATATAACGTTATACGTTAGTACGTAATAATAGATAACGTTATACGTGATATGGTAATACTATATAACGTTATACGCTATTACGTAATAGTATATAACGTTATACGTTAATACGTAATAGTATATATCGTTATACGTTATATAGTAACAGTATATAACGTTATACGTTATATAGTAATAGTATATAACGTTATACGTTATATAGTATAAGTATATAACCTTATACGTTATATAGTAATAGTATATAACGTTATACGTTATATAGTATAGGTATATAACGTTATACGTTATATAGTAATAGTATATAACGTTATACGTTATATAGTAATATTATATAACGTTATGCGTTATATAGTAATAGTATATAACGTTATACGTTATATAGTAATAGTATATAGCGATATACGTTATATAGTAATAGTATATAACGTTATACGTTAGTACGTAATAGTATATAACGTTATACGTTAATACGTAATAGTATATAACGTTATACGTTAGTACGTAATAGTATATAACGTTATACGTTATATGGTAATACTATACAACGTTATACGTTATATAGTAATAGTATATATCGTTATACGTTATAAAGTAATAGTATATAACGTTATACGTTATATAGTATAAGTATATAACGTTATACGTTATATAGTAATAGTATATAACGTTATACGTTATATAGTAATAGTATATAACGTTATACGTTATAGAGTAATAGTATATAACGTTATACGTTATATAGTAATAGTATATAACGTTATACGTTATATAGTATAGGTATATAACGTTATACGTTAATACGTAATAGTATATATCGTTATACGTTATATAGTAACAGTATATAACGTTATACGTTATATAGTAATAGTATATAACGTTATCCGTTATATAGTATAAGTATATAACGTTATACGTTATATAGTAATAGTATATAACGTTATACGTTATATAGTATAGGTATATAACGTTATACGTTATATAGTAATAGTATATAACGTTATACGTTATATAGTAATATTATATAACGTTATGCGTTATATAGTAATAGTATATAACGTTATGCGTTATATAGTAATAGTATATAACGTTATACGTTATATAGTAATAGTATATAACGTTATACGTTATATAGTAATATTATATTACGTTATGCGTTATATAGTAATAGCATAGAACGTTATACGTTATATAGTAATTGTATATAACGTTATACGTTATATAGTAATAGTATATAACGTTATACGTTAGTACGTAATAATATACAACGTTATACGTGATATGGCAATACTATATAACGTTATACATTATTACGTAATAGTATATAACGTTATACGTTATTACGTAATAGTATACAACGTTATACGTGATACGGTAAAACTATATAACGTTATACGTTAATACGTAATAGTATATATCGTTATGCGTTATATAGTAATAGTATATAACGTTATACGTTATATAGTAATAGTATATAACGTTATACGTTATATAGTATAAGTATATAACGTTATACGTTATATAGTAATAGTATATAACGTTATACGTTATATAGTATAAGTATATAACGTTATACGTTATATAGTAATAGTATATAACGTTATACGTTATATAGTAATAGTATATAACGTTATACGATAGTACGTAATAATATACAACGTCATACGTGATATGGCAATACTATATAACGTTATACGTTATTACGTAATAGTATATAACGTTATACGTTATTACGTAATAGTATACAACGTTATACGTGATATGGTAAAACTATATAACGTTATACGTTAATACGTAATAGTATATATCGTTATACGTTATATAGTAATAGTATATAACGTTATACGTTATATAGTAATAGTATATAACGTATAACGTTATATACTATTACTATATAACGTTATGCGTTATATAGTAATAGCATATAACGTTATACGTTATATAGTATAAGTATATAACGTTATACGTTATATAGTAATAGTATATAACGTTATACGTTATATAGTATAAGTATATAACGTTATACGTTATATAGTATAAGTATATAACGTTATACGTTATATAGTACTAGTATATAACGTTATACGTTATATAGTAATATTATATAACGTTATGCGTTATATAGTAATAGTATATAACGTTATACGTTATATAGTAATAGTATATAACGTTATGCGTTATATAGTAATAGTATATAACGTTATACGATAGTATGGAATAGTATATATCGTTATACGTTATATAGTAATAGTATACAACGTTATACGTTATATAGTAATAGTATATAACGTTCTACGTTATATAGTAATAGTATATAACGTTATACGTTAGTTCGTAATAATATACAACGTTATACGTGATATGGTAATACTATATAACGTTATACGCTATTACGTAATAGTGTATAACGTTATACGTTATATAGTAATGGTATATAACGTTATACGTTATATAGTAATATTATATAACGTTATGCGTTATATAGTAATAGTATATAACGTTATACGTTATATAGTAATAGTATATAACGTTATACGTTATATAGTAATAGTATATAACGTTATACGTTATATAGTAATAGTATATAACGTTATACGTTAGTACGTAATAATATACAACGTTATACGTGATATGGCAATACTATATAACGTTATACGTTATTACGTAATAGTATATAACGTTATACATTATATAGTAATAGTATATAACGTTACACGTTATATAGTAATAGTATATAACGTTATACGTTATATAGTAATAGTATATAACGTTATACGTTAGTACGTAATAGTATATAACGTTATACGTTAATACGTAATAGTATATAACGTTATACGTTAGTACGTAATAGTATATAACGTTATACGTTATATGGTAATACTATACAACGTTATACGTTATATAGTAATAGTATATATCGTTATACGTTATAAAGTAATAGTATATAACGTTATACGTTATATAGTATAAGTATATAACGTTATACGTTATATAGTAATAGTATATAACGTTATACGTTATATAGTAATAGTATATAACGTTATACGTTATAGAGTAATAGTATATAACGTTATACGTTATATAGTAATAGTATATAACGTTATACGTTATATAGTATAGGTATATAACGTTATACGTTAATACGTAATAGTATATATCGTTATACGTTATATAGTAACAGTATATAACGTTATACGTTATATAGTAATAGTATATAACGTTATCCGTTATATAGTATAAGTATATAACGTTATACGTTATATAGTAATAGTATATAACGTTATACGTTATATAGTATAGGTATATAACGTTATACGTTATATAGTAATAGTATATAACGTTATACGTTATATAGTAATATTATATAACGTTATGCGTTATATAGTAATAGTATATAACGTTATGCGTTATATAGTAATAGTATATAACGTTATACGTTATATAGTAATAGTATATAACGTTATACGTTATATAGTAATATTATATTACGTTATGCGTTATATAGTAATAGCATAGAACGTTATACGTTATATAGTAATTGTATATAACGTTATACGTTATATAGTAATAGTATATAACGTTATACGTTAGTACGTAATAATATACAACGTTATACGTGATATGGCAATACTATATAACGTTATACATTATTACGTAATAGTATATAACGTTATACGTTATTACGTAATAGTATACAACGTTATACGTGATACGGTAAAACTATATAACGTTATACGTTAATACGTAATAGTATATATCGTTATGCGTTATATAGTAATAGTATATAACGTTATACGTTATATAGTAATAGTATATAACGTTATACGTTATATAGTATAAGTATATAACGTTATACGTTATATAGTAATAGTATATAACGTTATACGTTATATAGTATAAGTATATAACGTTATACGTTATATAGTAATAGTATATAACGTTATACGTTATATAGTAATAGTATATAACGTTATACGATAGTACGTAATAATATACAACGTCATACGTGATATGGCAATACTATATAACGTTATACGTTATTACGTAATAGTATATAACGTTATACGTTATTACGTAATAGTATACAACGTTATACGTGATATGGTAAAACTATATAACGTTATACGTTAATACGTAATAGTATATATCGTTATACGTTATATAGTAATAGTATATAACGTTATACGTTATATAGTAATAGTATATAACGTATAACGTTATATACTATTACTATATAACGTTATGCGTTATATAGTAATAGCATATAACGTTATACGTTATATAGTATAAGTATATAACGTTATACGTTATATAGTAATAGTATATAACGTTATACGTTATATAGTATAAGTATATAACGTTATACGTTATATAGTATAAGTATATAACGTTATACGTTATATAGTACTAGTATATAACGTTATACGTTATATAGTAATATTATATAACGTTATGCGTTATATAGTAATAGTATATAACGTTATACGTTATATAGTAATAGTATATAACGTTATGCGTTATATAGTAATAGTATATAACGTTATACGATAGTATGGAATAGTATATATCGTTATACGTTATATAGTAATAGTATACAACGTTATACGTTATATAGTAATAGTATATAACGTTCTACGTTATATAGTAATAGTATATAACGTTATACGTTAGTTCGTAATAATATACAACGTTATACGTGATATGGTAATACTATATAACGTTATACGCTATTACGTAATAGTGTATAACGTTATACGTTATATAGTAATGGTATATAACGTTATACGTTATATAGTAATATTATATAACGTTATGCGTTATATAGTAATAGTATATAACGTTATACGTTATATAGTAATAGTATATAACGTTATACGTTAGTACGTAATAATATACAACGTTATACGTGATATGGCAATACTATATAACGTTATACGTTATTACGTAATAGTATATAACGTTATACATTATATAGTAATAGTATATAACGTTACACGTTATATAGTAATAGTATATAACGTTATACGTTATATAGTAATAGTATATAACGTTATACGTTAGTACGTAATAGTATATAACGTTATACGTTATATGGTAATACTATACAACGTTATACGTTATATAGTAATATTATATAACGTTATGCGTTATATAGTAATAGTATATAACGTTATACGATAGTACGTAATGGTATATAACGTTATACGTGATATGGTAATACTATATAACGTTATACGCTATTACGTAATAGTATATAACGTTATACGTTAATACGTAATAGTATATATCCTTATACGTTCTATAGTAATAGTATATAGCGATATACGTTATATAGTAATAGTATATAACGTTATACGTTAGTACGTAATAGTATATAACGTTATACGTTAATACGTAATAGTATATATCGTTATACGTTATATAGTAACAGTATATAACGTTATGCGTTATATAGTAATAGTATATAACGTTATACGTTATATAGTATAAGTATATATCCTTATACGTTATATAGTAATAGTATATAACGTTATACGTTATATAGTATAGGTATATAACGTTATACGTTATATAGTAATAGTATATAACGTTATACGTTATATAGTAATATTATATAACGTTATGCGTTATATAGTAATAGTATATAACGTTATACGTTATATAGTAATAGTATATAGCGATATACGTTATATAGTAATAGTATATAACGTTATACGTTAGTACGTAATAGTATATAACGTTATACGTTAATACGTAATAGTATATAACGTTATACGTTAGTACGTAATAGTATATAACGTCATACGTTATATGGTAATACTATACAACGTTATACGTTATATAGTAATAGTATATAACGTTATACGTTATAAAGTAATAGTATATAACGTTATACGTTATATAGTATAAGTATATAACGTTATACGTTATATAGTAATAGTATATAACGTTATACGTTATATAGTAATAGTATATAACGTTATACGTTATAGAGTAATAGTATATAACGTTATACGTTATATAGTAATAGTATATAACGTTATACGTTATATAGTATAGGTATATAACGTTATACGTTAATACGTAATAGTATATATCGTTATACGTTATATAGTAACAGTATATAACGTTATACGTTATATAGTATAAGTATATAACGTTATACGTTATATAGTAATAGTATATAACGATATACGATAGTACGTAATAATATACAACGTTATACGTGATATGGCAATACTATATAACGTTATACGTTATTACGTAATAGTATATAACGTTATACGTTATTACGTAATAGTATACAACGTTATACGTGATATGGTAAAACTATATAACGTTATACGTTAATACGTAATAGTATATATCGTTATACGTTATATAGTAATAGTATATAACGTTATCCGTTATATAGTATAAGTATATAACGTTATACGTTATATAGTAATAGTATATAACGTTATACGTTTATATAGTATAGGTATATAACGTTATACGTTATATAGTAATAGTATATAACGTTATACGTTATATAGTAATATTATATTACGTTATGCGTTATATAGTAATAGCATAGAACGTTATACGTTATATAGTAATTGTATATAACGTTATACGTTATATAGTAATAGTATATAACGTTATACGTTAGTACGTAATAATATACAACGTTATACGTGATATGGCAATACTATATAACGTTATACATTATTACGTAATAGTATATAACGTTATACGTTATTACGTAATAGTATACAACGTTATACGTGATATGGTAAAACTATATAACGTTATACGTTAATACGTAATAGTATATATCGTTATGCGTTATATAGTAATAGTATATAACGTTATACGTTATATAGTAATAGTATATAACGTTATACGTTATATAGTATAAGTATATAACGTTATACGTTATATAGTAATAGTATATAACGTTATACGTTATATAGTATAAGTATATAACGTTATACGTTATATAGTAATAGTATATAACGTTATACGTTATATAGTAATAGTATATAACGTTATACGATAGTACGTAATAATATACAGCGTCATACGTGATATGGCAATACTATATAACGTTATACGTTATTACGTAATAGTATATAACGTTATACGTTATTACGTAATAGTATACAACGTTATACGTGATATGGTAAAACTATATAACGTTATACGTTAATACGTAATAGTATATATCGTTATACGTTAATACGTAATAGTATATATCGTTATGCGTTATATAGTAATAGTATATAACGTTATACGTTATATAGTAATAGTATATAACGTTATACGTTATATAGTATAAGTATATAACGTTATACGTTATATAGTATAAGTATATAACGTTATACGTTATATAGTACTAGTATATAACGTTATACGTTATATAGTAATATTATATAACGTTATGCGTTATATAGTAATAGTATATAACGTTATACGTTATATAGTAATAGTATATAACGTTATGCGTTATATAGTAATAGTATATAACGTTATACGATAGTATGGAATAGTATATATCGTTATACGTTATATAGTAATAGTATACAACGTTATACGTTATATAGTAATAGTATATAACGTTCTACGTTATATAGTAATAGTATATAACGTTATACGTTAGTTCGTAATAATATACAACGTTATACGTGATATGGTAATACTATATAACGTTATATACTATTACGTAATAGCGTATAACGTTATACGTTATATAGTAATAGTATATAACGTTATACGTTATATAGTAATATTATATAACGTTATGCGTTATATAGTAATAGTATATAACGTTATACGTTATATAGTAATAGTATATAACGTTATACGTTATATAGTAATAGTATATAACGTTATACGTTATATAGTAATAGTATATAACGTTATACGTTAGTACGTAATAATATACAACGTTATACGTGATATGGCAATACTATATAACGTTATACGTTATTACGTAATAGTATATAACGTTATACATTATATAGTAATAGTATATAACGTTACACGTTATATAGTAATAGTATATAACGTTATACGTTATATAGTAATAGTATATAACGTTATACGTTAGTACGTAATAGTATATAACGTTATACGTTATATGGTAATACTATACAACGTTATACGTTATATAGTAATATTATATAACGTTATGCGTTATATAGTAATAGTATATAACGTTATACGATAGTACGTAATGGTATATAACGTTATACGTGATATGGTAATACTATATAACGTTATACGCTATTACGTAATAGTATATAACGTTATACGTTAATACGTAATAGTATATATCGTTATACGTTATATAGTAATAGTATATAGCGATATACGTTATATAGTAATAGTATATAACGTTATATGTTAGTACGTAATAGTATATAACGTTATACGTTAATACGTAATAGTATATATCGTTATACGTTATATAGTAACAGTATATAACGTTATACGTTATATAGTAATAGTATATAACGTTATACGTTATATAGTATAAGTATATAACCTTATACGTTTTATAGTAATAGTATATAACGTTATACGTTATATAGTATAGGTACATAACGTTATACGTTATATAGTAATAGTATATAACGTTATACGTTATATAGTAATATTATATAACGTTATGCGTTATATAGTAATAGTATATAACGTTATACGTTATATAGTAATAGTATATAGCGATATACGTTATATAGTAATAGTATATAACGTTATACGTTAGTACGTAATAATATATAACGTTATACGTTAATACGTAATAGTATATAACGTTATACGTTAGTACGTAATAGTATATAACGTCATACGTTATATGGTAATACTATACAACGTTATACGTTATATAGTAATAGTATATAACGTTATACGTTATAAAGTAATAGTATATAACGTTATACGTTATATAGTATAAGTATATAACGTTATACGTTATATAGTAATAGTATATAACGTTATACGTTATATAGTAATAGTATATAACGTTATACGTTATAGAGTAATAGTATATAACGTTATACGTTATATAGTAATAGTATATAACGTTATACGTTATATAGTATAGGTATATAACGTTATACGTTAATACGTAATAGTATATATCGTTATACGTTATATAGTAACAGTATATAACGTTATACGTTATATAGTATAAGTATATAACGTTATACGTTATATAGTAATAGTATATAACGTTATACGTTATATAGTAATAGTATATAACGATATACGATAGTACGTAATAATATACAACGTTATACGTGATATGGCAATACTATATAACGTTATACGTTATTACGTAATAGTATATAACGTTATACGTTATTACGTAATAGTATACAACGTTATACGTGATATGGTAAAACTATATAACGTTATACGTTAATACGTAATAGTATATATCGTTATACGTTATATAGTAATAGTATATAACGTTATACGTTATATAGTAATAGTATATAACGTTATACGTTATATAGTATAAGTATATAACGTTATACGTTATATAGTACTAGTATATAACGTTATACGTTATATAGTAATATTATATAACGTTATGCGTTATATAGTAATAGTATATAACGTTATACGTTATATAGTAATAGTATATAACGTTATGCGTTATATAGTAATAGTATATAACGTTATACGATAGTATGGAATAGTATATATCGTTATACGTTATATAGTAATAGTATATAACGTTATACGTTATTACGTAATAGTATACAACGTTATAGGTGATATGGTAAAACTATATAACGTTATACGTTAATACGTAATAGTATATATCGTTATACGTTATATAGTAATAGTATATAACGTTATACGTTATATAGTAATAGTATATAACGTTATACGTTATATAGTATAAGTATATAACGTTATACGTTATATAGTAATAGTATATAACGTTATACGTTATATAGTATAAGTATATAACGTTATACGTTATATAGTAATAGTATATAACGTTATACGTTATATAGTAATAGTATATAACGTTATACGATAGTACGTAATAATATACAACGTTATACGTGATATGGCAATACTATATAACGTTATAGGTTATTACGTAATAGTAGATAACGTTATACGTTATTACGTAATAGTATACAACGTTATACGTGATATGGTAAAACTATATAACGTTATACGTTAATACGTAATAGTATATATCGTAATACGTTATATAGTAATAGTATATAACGTTATACGTTATATAGTAATAGTATATAACGTTATACGTTATATAGTAATATTATATAACGTTATGCGTTATATAGTAATAGCATATAACGTTATACGTTATACAGTAATAGTATATAACGTTATACGTTATATAGTAATAGTATATAACGTTATACATTAATACGTAATAGTATATATCGTTATACGTTATATAGTAATAGTATATAACGTTATACGTTATATAGTAATATTATATAACGTTATGCGTTATATAGTAATAGTATATAACGTTATACGTTATATAGTAATAGTATATAACGTTATACGTTATATAGTAATAGTATATAACGTTATACGTTATATAGTAATAGTATATAACGTTATACGTTAGTACGTAATAATATACAACGTTATACGTGATATGGCAATACTATATAACCTTATACGTGATTACGTAATAGTATCTAACGTTATACATTATTACGTAATAGTATACAACGTTATACGTGATATGGTAATACTATATAACGTTATACGTTAGTACGTAATAATAGACAACGTTATACGTGATATGGTAATACTATATAACGTTATACGCTATTACGTAATAGTATATAACGTTATACGTTAATACGTAATAGTATATATCGTTATACGTTATATAGTAACAGTATATAACGTTATACGTTATATAGTAATAGTATATAACGTTATACGTTATATAGTATAAGTATATAACGTTATACGTTATATAGTAATAGTATATAACGTTATACGTTAATACGTAATAGTATATAACGTTATACGTTATATAGTAATAGTATATAACGTTATACGTTAGTACGTAATAATATACAACGTTATACGTGATATGGCAATACTATATAACCTTATACGTGATTACGTAATAGTATCTAACGTTATACATTATTACGTAATAGTATACAACGTTATACGTGATATGGTAATACTATATAACGTTATACGTTAGTACGTAATAATAGACAACGTTATACGTGATATGGTAATACTATATAACGTTATACGCTATTACGTAATAGTATATAACGTTATACGTTAATACGTAATAGTATATATCGTTATACGTTATATAGTAACAGTATATAACGTTATACGTTATATAGTAATAGTATATAACGTTATACGTTATATAGTATAAGTATATAACGTTATACGTTATATAGTAATAGTATATAACGTTATACGTTAATACGTAATAGTATATAACGTTATACGTTATATAGTAATAGTATATAACGTTATACGTTAGTACGTAATAATATACAACGTTATACGTGATATGGCAATACTATATAACGTTATACGTTATTACGTAATAATATATAACGTTATACGTTATATAGTAATAGTATATAACGTTATACGTTATAGAGTAATAGTATATAACGTTATATGTTATATAGTAATAGTATATAACTTTATACGATAGTACGTAATAGTATATAACGTTATACGTGATATGGTAATACTATATAACGTTATACGCTATTACGTAATAGTATATAACGTTATACGTTAGTACGTAATAGTATATAACGTTATACGTTAATACGTAATAGCATATATCGTTATACGTTATATAGTAATAGTATATAGCGATATACGTTATATAGTAATAGTATATAACGTTATACGTTAGTACGTAATAGTATATAACGTTATACGTTATATGGTAATACTATACAACGTTATACGTTATATAGTAATATTATATAACGTTATGCGTTATATAGTAATAGTATATAACGTTATACGATAGTACGTAATGGTATATAACGTTATACGTGATATGGTAATACTATATAACGTTATACGCTATTACGTAATAGTATATAACGTTATACGTTAATACGTAATAGTATATATCGTTATACGTTATATAGTAATAGTATATAGCGATATACGTTATATAGTAATAGTATATAACGTTATACGTTAGTACGTAATAGTATCTAACGTTATACGTTAATACGTAATAGTATATATCGTTATACGTTATATAGTAACAGTATATAACGTTATACGTTATATAGTAATAGTATATAACGTTATACGTTATATAGTATAGGTATATAACGTTATACGTTATATAGTAATAGTATATAACGTTATACGTTATATAGTAATATTATATAACGTTATGCGTTATATAGTAATAGTATATAACGTTATACGTTATATAGTAATAGTATATAGCGATATACGTTATATAGTAATAGTATATAACGTTATACGTTAGTACGTAATAGTATATAACGTTATACGTTAATACGTAATAGTATATAACGTTATACGTTAGTACGTAATAGTATATAACGTTATACGTTATATGGTAATACTATACAACGTTATACGTTATATAGTAATAGTATATAACGTTATACGTTATAAAGTAATAGTATATAATGTTATACGTTATATAGTATAAGTATATAACGTTATACGTTATATAGTAATAGTATATAACGTTATACGTTATATAGTAATAGTATATAACGTTATACGTTATAGAGTAATAGTATATAACGTTATACGTTATATAGTAATAGTATATAACGTTATACGTTATATAGTATAGGTATATAACGTTATACGTTAATACGTAATAGTATATATCGTTATACGTTATATAGTAACAGTATATAACGTTATACGTTATATAGTAATAGTATATAACGTTATCCGTTATATAGTATAAGTATATAACGTTATACGTTATATAGTAATAGTATATAACGTTATACGTTATATAGTATAGGTATATAACGTTATACGTAATATAGTAATAGTATATAACGTTACACGTTATATAGTAATATTATATAACGTTATGCGTTATATAGTAATAGTATATAACGTTATACGTTATATAGTAATAGTATATAACGTTATACGTTATATAGTAATAGTATATAACGTTATACGTTATATAGTAATATTATATTACGTTATGCGTTATATAGTAATAGCATAGAACGTTATACGTTATATAGTAATTGTTTATAACGTTATACGTTATATAGTAATAGTATATAACGTTATACGTTAGTACGTAATAATATACAACGTTATACGTGATATGGCAATACTATATAACGTTATACATTATTACGTAATAGTATATAACGTTATACGTTATTACGTAATAGTATACAACGTTATACGTGATATGGTAAAACTATATAACGTTATACGTTAATACGTAATAGTATATATCGTTATACGTTATATAGTAATAGTATATAACGTTATACGTTATATAGTAATAGTATATAACGTTATACGTTATATAGTAATAGTATATAACGTTATACGATAGTACGTAATAATATACAACGTCATACGTGATATGGCAATACTATATAACGTTATACGTTATTACGTAATAGTATATAACGTTATACGTTATTACGTAATAGTATACAACGTTATACGTGATATGGTAAAACTATATAACGTTATACGTTAATACGTAATAGTATATATCGTTATACGTTATATAGTAATAGTATATAACGTTATACGTTATATAGTAATAGTATATAACGTTATACGTTATATAGTAATAGTATATAACGTTATACGTTATATAGTATAAGTATATAACGTTATACGTTATATAGTAATAGTATATAACGTTATACGTTATATAGTAATAGTATATAACGTTATACGATAGTACGCAATAATATACAACGTCATACGTGATATGGCAATACTATATAACGTTATACGTTATTACGTAATAGTATATAACGTTATACGTTATTACGTAATAGTATACAACGTTATACGTGATATGGTAAAACTATATAACGTTATACGTTAATACGTAATAGTATATATCGTTATACGTTATATAGTAATAGTATATAACGTTATACGTTATATAGTAATAGTATATAACGTTATACGTTATATAGTAATATTATATAACGTTATGCGTTATATAGTAATAGCATATAACGTTATACGTTATATAGTATAAGTATATAACGTTATACGTTATATAGTAATAGTATATAACGTTATACGTTATATAGTATAAGTATATAACGTTATACGTTATATAGTATAAGTATATAACGTTATACGTTATATAGTACTAGTATATAACGTTATACGTTATATAGTAATATTATATAACGTTATGCGTTATATAGTAATAGTATATAACGTTATACGTTATATAGTAATAGTATATAACGTTATGCGTTATATAGTAATAGTATATAACGTTATACGATAGTATGGAATAGTATATATCGTTATACGTTATATAGTAATAGTATACAACGTTATACGTTATATAGTAATAGTATATAACGTTCTACGTTATATAGTAATAGTATATAACGTTATACGTTAGTTCGTAATAATATACAACGTTATACGTGATATGGTAATACTATATAACGTTATATACTATTACGTAATAACGTATAACGTTATACGTTATATAGTAATAGTATATAACGTTATACGTTATATAGTAATATTATATAACGTTATGCGTTATATAGTAATAGTATATAACGTTATACGTTATATAGTAATAGTATATAACGTTATACGTTATATAGTAATAGTATATAACGTTATACGTTATATAGTAATAGTATATAACGTTATACGTTAGTACGTAATAATATACAACGTTATACGTGATATGGCAATACTATATAGCGTTATACGTTATTACGTAATAGTATATAACGTTATACATTATATAGTAATAGTATATAACGTTACACGTTATATAGTAATAGTATATAACGTTATACGTTATATAGTAATAGTATATAACGTTATACGTTAGTACGTAATAGTATAGAACGTTATACGTTATATGGTAATACTATACAACGTTATACGTTATATAGTAATATTATATAACGTTATGCGTTATATAGTAATAGTATATAACGTTATACGATAGTACGTAATGGTATATAACGTTATACGTGATATGGTAATACTATATAACGTTATACGCTATTACGTAATAGTATATAACGTTATACGTTAATACGTAATAGTATATATCGTTATACGTTATATAGTAATAGTATATAGCGATATACGTTATATAGTAATAGTATATAACGTTATACGTTAGTACGTAATAGTATATAACGTTATACGTTAATACGTAATAGTATATATCGTTATACGTTATATAGTAACAGTATATAACGTTATACGTTATATAGTAATAGTATATAACGTTATACGTTATATAGTATAAGTATATAACCTTATACGTTATATAGTAATAGTATATAACGTTATACGTTATATAGTATAGGTATATAACGTTATACGTTATATAGTAATAGTATATAACGTTATACGTTATATAGTAATATTATATAACGTTATGCGTTATATAGTAATAGTATATAACGTTATACGTTATATAGTAATAGTATATAGCGATATACGTTATATAGTAATAGTATATAACGTTATACGTTAGTACGTAATAGTATATAACGTTATACGTTAATACGTAATAGTATATAACGTTATACGTTAGTACGTAATAGTATATAACGTCATACGTTATATGGTAATACTATACAACGTTATACGTTATATAGTAATAGTATATAACGTTATACGTTATAAAGTAATAGTATATAACGTTATACGTTATATAGTATAAGTATATAACGTTATACGTTATATAGTAATAGTATATAACGTTATACGTTATATAGTAATAGTATATAACGTTATACGTTATAGAGTAATAGTATATAACGTTATACGTTATATAGTAATAGTATATAACGTTATACGTTATATAGTATAGGTATATAACGTTATACGTTAATACGTAATAGTATATATCGTTATACGTTATATAGTAACAGTATATAACGTTATACGTTATATAGTATAAGTATATAACGTTATACGTTATATAGTAATAGTATATAACGTTATACGTTATATAGTAATAGTATATAACGATATACGATAGTACGTAATAATATACAACGTTATACGTGATATGGCAATACTATATAACGTTATACGTTATTACGTAATAGTATATAACGTTATACGTTATTACGTAATAGTATACAACGTTATACGTGATATGGTAAAACTATATAACGTTATACGTTAATACGTAATAGTATATATCGTTATACGTTATATAGTAATAGTATATAACGTTATACGTTATATAGTAATAGTATATAACGTTATACGTTATATAGTATAAGTATATAACGTTATACGTTATATAGTACTAGTATATAACGTTATACGTTATATAGTAATATTATATAACGTTATGCGTTATATAGTAATAGTATATAACGTTATACGTTATATAGTAATAGTATATAACGTTATGCGTTATATAGTAATAGTATATAACGTTATACGATAGTATGGAATAGTATATATCGTTATACGTTATATAGTAATAGTATATAACGTTATACGTTATTACGTAATAGTATGCAACGTTATAGGTGATATGGTAAAACTATATAACGTTATACGTTAATACGTAATAGTATATATCGTTATACGTTATATAGTAATAGTATATAACGTTATACGTTATATAGTAATAGTATATAACGTTATACGTTATATAGTATAAGTATATAACGTTATACGTTATATAGTAATAGTATATAACGTTATACGTTATATAGTATAAGTATATAACGTTATACGTTATATAGTAATAGTATATAACGTTATACGTTATATAGTAATAGTATATAACGTTATACGTTATATAGTAATAGTATATAACGTTATACGATAGTACGTAATAATATACAACGTTATACGTGATATGGCAATACTATATAACGTTATAGGTTATTACGTAATAGTAGATAACGTTATACGTTATTACGTAATAGTATACAACGTTATACGTGATATGGTAAAACTATATAACGTTATACGTTAACACGTAATAGTATATATCGTAATACGTTATATAGTAATAGTATATAACGTTATACGTTATATAGTAATAGTATATAACGTTATACGTTATATAGTAATATTATATAACGTTATGCGTTATATAGTAATAGCATATAACGTTATACGTTATATAGTATAAGTATATAACGTTATACGTTATATAGTAATAGTATATAACGTTATACGTTATATAGTATAAGTATATAACGTTATACGTTATATAGTACTAGTATATAACGTTATACGTTATATAGTAATATTATATAACGTTATGCGTTATATAGTAATAGTATATAACGTTATACGTTATATAGTAATAGTATATAACGTTATGCGTTATATAGTAATAGTATATAACGTTATACGATAGTATGGAATAGTATATATCGTTATACGTTATATAGTAATAGTATACAACGTTATACGTTATATAGTAATAGTATATAACGTTCTACGTCATATAGTAATAGTATATAACGTTATACGTTAGTTCGTAATAATATACAACGTTATACGTGATATGGTAATACTATATAACGTTATACGCTATTACGTAATAGTATATAACGTTATACGTTATATAGTAATAGTATATAACGTTATACGTTATATAGTAATATTATATAACGTTATGCGTTATATAGTAATAGTATATAACGTTATACGTTATATAGTAATAGTATATAACGTTATACGTTATATAGTAATAGTATATAACGTTATACGTTATATAGTAATAGTATATAACGTTATACGTTAGTACGTAATAATATACAACGTTATACGTGATATGGCAATACTATATAACGTTATACGTTATTACGTAATAGTATATAACGTTATACATTATATAGTAATAGTATATAACGTTACACGTTATATAGTAAGAGTATATTACGTTACACGTTATATAGTAATAGTATATAACGTTATACGTTATATAGTAATAGTATATAACGTTATACGTTAGAACGTAATAGTATATAACGTTATACGTTATATGGTAATACTATACAACGTTATACGTGATATAGTAATATTATATAACGTTATGCGTTATATAGTAATAGTATATAACGTTATACGATAGTACGTAATGGTATATAACGTTATACGTGATATGGTAATACTATATAACGTTATACGCTATTACGTAATAGTATATAACGTTATACGTTAATACGTAATAGTATATATCGTTATACGTTATATAGTAATAGTATATAGCGATATACGTTATATAGTAATAGTATATAACGTTATACGTTAGTACGTAATAGTATATAACGTTATACGTTAATACGTAATAGTATATATCGTTATACGTTATATAGTAACAGTATATAACGTTATACGTTATATAGTAATAGTATATAACGTTATACGTTATATAGTATAAGTATATAACCTTATACGTTATATAGTAATAGTATATAGCGATATACGTTATATAGTAATAGTATATAACGTTATACGTTATATAGTAATATTATATAACGTTATGCGTTATATAGTAATAGTATATAACGTTATACGTTATATAGTAATAGTATATAGCGATATACGTTATATAGTAATAGTATATAACGTTATACGTTAGTACGTAATAGTATATAACGTTATGCGTTATATAGTAATAGTATATAACGTTATACGTTATATAGTAATAGTATATAGCGATATACGTTATATAGTAATAGTATATAACGTTATACGTTAGTACGTAATAGTATATAACGTTATACGTTATATGGTAATACTATACAACGTTATACGTTATATAGTAATAGTATATAACGTTATACGTTATAGAGTAATAGTATATAACGTTATACGTTATATAGTAATAGTATATAACGTTATACGATAGTACGTAATAGTATATAACGTTATACATGATATGGTAATACTATATAACGTTATACGCTATTACGTAATATTATATAACGTTATACGTTAATACGTAATAGTATATATCGTTATACGTTATATAGTAATAGTATATAGCGATATACGTTATATAGTAATAGTATATAACGTTATACGTTAGTACGTAATAGTATATAACGTTATACGTTATATGGTAATACTATACAACGTTATACGTTATATAGTAATAGTATATAACGTTATACGTTATATAGTAATATTATATAACGTTATGCGTTATATAGTAATAGCATATAACGTTATACGTTATATAGTATAAGTATATAACGTTATATGTTATATAGTAATAGTATATAACGTTATGCGTTATATAGTATAAGTATATAACGTTATACGTTATATAGTACTAGTATATAACGTTATACGTTATATAGTAATATTATATAACGTTATGCGTTATATAGTAATAATATATAACGTTATACGTTATATAGTAATAGTATATAACGTTATGCGTTATATAGTAATAGTATATAACGTTATACGATAGTATGGAATAGTATATATCGTTATACGTTATATAGTAATAGTATATAACGTTATACGTTATATAGTAATAGTATATAACGTTATACGTTATATAGTAATAGTATATAACGTTATGCGTTATATAGTAATAGTATATAACGTTATACGTTATATAGTAATAGTATATAACGTTATACGTTAGTTCGTAATAATATACAACGTTATACGTGATATGGTAATACTATATAACGTTATACGCTATTACGTAATAGTATATAACGTTATACGTTATATAGTAATAGTATATAACGTTATACGTTATATAGTAATATTATATAACGTTATGCGTTATATAGTAATAGTATATAACGTTATACGTTATATAGTAATAGTATATAACGTTATACGTTATATAGTAATAGTATATAACGTTATACGTTATATAGTAATAGTATATAACGTTATACGTTAGTACGTAATAATATACAACGTTATACGTGATATGGCAATACTATATAACGTTATACGTTATTACGTAATAGTATATAACGTTATACATTATATAGTAATAGTATATAACGTTACACGTTATATAGTAATAGTATATTACGTTACACGTTATATAGTAATAGTATATAACGTTATACGTTATATAGTAATAGTATATAACGTTATACGTTAGAACGTAATAGTATATAACGTTATACGTTATATGGTAATACTATACAACGTTATACGTGATATAGTAATATTATATAACGTTATGCGTTATATAGTAATAGTATATAACGTTATACGATAGTACGTAATGGTATATAACGTTATACGTGATATGGTAATACTATATAACGTTATACGCTATTACGTAATAGTATATAACGTTATACGTTAATACGTAATAGTATATATCGTTATACGCTATATAGTAATAGTATATAGCGATATACGTTATATAGTAATAGTATATAACGTTATACGCTATATAGTAATAGTATATAACGTTATACGTTATATAGTAATATTATATAACGTTATACGTTAGTACGTAATAATATGCAACGTTATACGTGATATGGCAATACTATATGACGTTATACGTTATTACGTAATAGTATATAACGTTATACGTTATATAGTAATAGTATATAACGTTATACGTTACATAGTAATAGTATATAACGTTATAAGTTATATAGTAATAGTATATAACGTTATACGTTAGTACGTAATAGTATATAACGTTATACGTTATATGGTAATACTATACAACGTTATACGTTATATAGTAATATTATATAACGTTATGCGTTATATAGTAATAGTATATAACGTTATACGATAGTACGTAATGGTATATAACGTTATACGTGATATGGTAATACTATATATCGTTATACGCTATTACGTAATAGTATATAACGTTATACGTTAATACGTAATAGTATATATCGTTATACGTTATATAGTAATAGTATATAGCGATATACGTTATATAGTAATAGTATATAACGTTATACGTTAGTACGTAATAGTATATAACGTTATACGTTAATACGTAATAGTATATATCGTTATACGTTATATAGTAACAGTATATAACGTTATACGTTATATAGTAATAGTATATAACGTTATACGTTATATAGTATAAGTATATAACCTTATACGTTATATAGTAATAGTATATAGCGATATACGTTATATAGTAATAGTATATAACGTTATACGTTATATAGTAATATTATATAACGTTATGCGTTATATAGTAATAGTATATAACGTTATTCGTTATATAGTAATAGTATATAGCGATATACGTTATATAGTAATAGTATATAACGTTATACGTTATATAGTAATATTATATAACGTTATGCGTTATATAGTAATAGCATATAACGTTATACGTTATATAGTATAAGTATATAACGTTATATGTTATATAGTAATAGTATATAACGTTATACGTTATATAGTATAAGTATATAACGTTATACGTTATATAGTACTAGTATATAACGTTATACGTTATATAGTAATATTATATAACGTTATGCGTTATATAGTAATAGTATATAACGTTATACGTTATATAGTAATAGTATATAACGTTATACGTGATATGGTAATACTATATAACGTTATACGCTATTACGTAATAGTATATAACGTTATACGTTAATACGTAATAGTATATATCGTTATACGCTATATAGTAATAGTATATAGCGATATACGTTATATAGTAATAGTATATAACGTTATACGCTATATAGTAATAGTATACAACGTTATACGTTATATAGTAATATTACATAACGTTATACGTTAGTACGTAATAATATACAACGTTATACGTGATATGGCAATACTATATAACGTTATACGTTATTACGTAATAGTATATAACGTTATACGTTATATAGTAATAGTATATAACGTTATACGTTACATAGTAATAGTATATAACGTTATAAGTTATATAGTAATAGTATATAACGTTATACGTTAGTACGTAATAGTATATAACGTTATACGTTATATGGTAATACTATACAACGTTATACGTTATATAGTAATATTATATAACGTTATGCGTTATATAGTAATAGTATATAACGTTATACGATAGTACGTAATGGTATATAACGTTATACGTGATATGGTAATACTATATATCGTTATACGCTATTACGTAATAGTATATAACGTTATACGTTAATACGTAATAGTATATATCGTTATACGTTATATAGTAATAGTATATAGCGATATACGTTATATAGTAATAGTATATAACGTTATACGTTAGTACGTAATAGTATATAACGTTATACGTTAATACGTAATAGTATATATCGTTATACGTTATATACTAACAGTATATAACGTTATACGTTATATAGTAATAGTATATAACGTTATACGTTATATAGTATAAGTATATAACCTTATACGTTATATAGTAATAGTATATAGCGATATACGTTATATAGTAATAGTATATAACGTTATACGTTATATAGTAATATTATATAACGTTATGCGTTATATAGTACTAGTATATAACGTTATACGTTATATAGTAATAGTATATAGCGATATACGTTATATAGTAATAGTATATAACGTTATACGTTAGTACGTAATAGTATATAACGTTATGCGTTATATAGTAATAGTATATAACGTTATACGTTATATAGTAATAGTATATAGCGATATACGTTATATAGTAATAGTATATAACGTTATACGTTAGTACGTAATAGTATATAACGTTATACGTTATATGGTAATACTATACAACGTTATACGTTATATAGTAATAGTATATAACGTTATACGTTATAGAGTAATAGTATATAACGTTATACGTTATATAGTAATAGTATATAACGTTATACGATAGTACGTAATAGTATATAACGTTATACATGATATGGTAATACTATATAACGTTATACGCTATTACGTAATAGTATATAACGTTATACGTTAATACGTAATAGTATATATCGTTATACGTTATATAGTAATAGTATATAGCGATATACGTTATATAGTAATAGTATATAACGTTATACGTTAGTACGTAATAGTATATAACGTTATACGTTATATGGTAATACTATACAACGTTATACGTTATATAGTAATAGTATATATCGTTATACGTTATATAGTAATATTATATAACGTTATACGTTATATAGTAATAGTATATAACGTTATACGTTATATAGTATAAGTATATAACGTTATACGTTATATAGTACTAGTATATAACGTTATACGTTATATAGTAATAGTATATAACGTTATACGTTATATAGTATAAGTATATAACCTTATACGTTATATAGTAATAGTATATAGCGATATACGTTATATAGTAATAGTATATAACGTTATACGTTATATAGTAATATTATATAACGTTATGCGTTATATAGTAATAGTATATAACGTTATACGTTATATAGTAATAGTATATAGCGATATACGTTATATAGTAATAGTATATAACGTTATACGTTATATAGTAATATTATATAACGTTATGCGTTATATAGTAATAGCATATAACGTTATACGTTATATAGTACAAGTATATAACGTTATATGTTATATAGTAATAGTATATAACGTTATACGTTATATAGTATAAGTATATAACGTTATACGTTATATAGTACTAGTATATAACGTTATACGTTATATAGTAATATTATATAACGTTATGCGTTATATAGTAATAGTATATAACGTTATACGTTATATAGTAATAGTATATAACGTTATGCGTTATATAGTAATAGTATATAACGTTATACGATAGTATGGAATAGTATATATCGTTATACGTTATATAGTAATAGTATATAACGTTATACGTTATATAGTAATAGTATATAACGTTATACGTTATATACTATTACTATATAACGTATAACGTTATATAGTAATAGTATATAACGTTATACGTTAGTACGTAATAATATACAACGTTATACGTGATATGGTAATACTATATAACGTTATACGCTATTACGTAATAGTATATAACGTTATACGTTAATACGTAATAGTATATATCGTTATACGCTATATAGTAATAGTATATAGCGATATACGTTATATAGTAATAGTATATAACGTTATACGCTATATAGTAATAGTATACAACGTTATACGTTATATAGTAATATTATATAACGTTATACGTTAGTACGTAATAATATACAACGTTATACGTGATATGGCAATACTATATAACGTTATACGTTATTACGTAATAGTATATAACGTTATACGTTATATAGTAATAGTATATAACGTTATACGTTACATAGTAATAGTATATAACGTTATAAGTTATATAGTAATAGTATATAACGTTATACGTTAGTACGTAATAGTATATAACGTTATACGTTATATGGTAATACTATACAACGTTATACGTTATATAGTAATATTATATAACGTTATGCGTTATATAGTAATAGTATATAACGTTATACGATAGTACGTAATGGTATATAACGTTATACGTGATATGGTAATACTATATATCGTTATACGCTATTACGTAATAGTATATAACGTTATACGTTAATACGTAATAGTATATATCGTTATACGTTATATAGTAATAGTATATAGCGATATACGTTATATAGTAATAGTATATTACGTTATTCGTTAGTACGTAATAGTATATAACGTTATACGTTAATACGTAATAGTATATATCGTTATACGTTATATAGTAACAGTATATAACGTTATACGTCATATAGTAATAGTATATAACGTTATACGTTATATAGTATAAGTATATAACCTTATACGTTATATAGTAATAGTATATAGCGATATACGTTATATAGTAATAGTATATAACGTTATACGTTATATAGTAATATTATATAACGTTATGCGTTATATAGTATTAGTATATAACGTTATACGTTATATAGTAATAGTATATAGCGATATACGTTATATAGTAATAGTATATAACGTTATACGTTAGTACGTAATAGTATATAACGTTATGCGTTATATAGTAATAGTATATAACGTTATACGTTATATAGTAATAGTATATAGCGATATACGTTATATAGTAATAGTATATAACGTTATACGTTAGTACGTAATAGTATATAACGTTATACGTTATATGGTAATACTATACAACGTTATACGTTATATAGTAATAGTATATAACGTTATACGTTATAGAGTAATAGTATATAACGTTATACGTTATATAGTAATAGTATATAACGTTATACGATAGTACGTAATAGTATATAACGTTATACATGATATGGTAATACTATATAACGTTATACGCTATTACGTAATAGTATATAACGTTATACGTTAATACGTAATAGTATATATCGTTATACGTTATATAGTAATAGTATATAGCGATATACGTTATATAGTAATAGTATATAACGTTATACGTTAGTACGTAATAGTATATAACGTTATACGTTATTACGTAATAGTATACAACGTTATACGTGATATGGTAAAACTATATAACGTTATACGTTAATACGTAATAGTATATATCGTTATACGTTATATAGTAATATTATATAACGTTATACGTTATATAGTAATAGTATATAACGTTATACGTTATATAGTATAAGTATATAACGTTATACGTTATATAGTACTAGTATATAACGTTATACGTTATATGGTAATACTATACAACGTTATACGTTATATAGTAATAGTATATAACGTTATACGTTATATAGTAATAGTATATAGCGATATACGTTATATAGTAATAGTATATAACGTTATACGTTAGTACGTAATAGTATATAACGTTATACGTTATATGGTAATACTATACAACGTTATACGTTATATAGTAATAGTATATAACGTTATGCGTTATATAGTAATAGTATATAACGTTATACGTTATATAGTAATAGTATATAACGTTATGCGTTATATAGTAATAGTATATAACGTTATACGATAGTATGGAATAGTATATATCGTTATACGTTATATAGTAATAGTATATAACGTTATACGTTATATAGTATAGGTATATAACGTTATACGTTAATACGTAATAGTATATATCGTTATACGTTATATAGTAACAGTATATAGCGATATACGTTATATAGTAATAGTATATAACGTTATACGTTAGTACGTAATAGTATATAACGTTATACGTTAATACGTAATAGTATATATCGTTATACGTTATATAGTAACAGTATATAACGTTATACGTTATATAGTAATAGTATATAACGTTATCCGTTATATAGTAATAGTATATAACGTTATACGTTTAATAGTAATAGTATAAAGCGTTATGCGTTATATAGTAATAGTATATAACGTTATACGATAGTACGGAATAGTATATATCGTTATACGTTATATAGTAATAGTATATAACGTTATACGTTATATAGTAATAGTATATAACGTTATACGTTATATAGTAATAGTATATAACGTTATACGATAGTACGTAATAATATACAACGTTATACGTGATATGGCAATACTATATAACGTTATACGTTATTACGTAATAGTATATAACGTTATACGTTATTACGTAATAGTATACAACGTTATACGTGATATGGTAAAACTATATAACGTTATACGTTAATACGTAATAGTATATATCGTTATACGTTATATAGTAATATTATATAACGTTATACGTTATATAGTAATAGTATATAACGTTATACGTTATATAGTATAAGTATATAACGTTATACGTTATATAGTACTAGTATATAACGTTATACGTTATATAGTAATATTATATAACGTTATGCGTTATATAGTAATAGTATATAACGTTATACGTTATATAGTAATAGTATATAACGTTATGCGTTATATAGTAATAGTATATAGCGATATACGTTATATAGTAATAGTATATAACGTTATACGTTAGTACGTAATAGTATATAACGTTATACGTTAATACGTAATAGTATATATCGTTATACGTTATATAGTAACAGTATATAACGTTATACGTTATATAGTAATAGTATATAACGTTATCCGTTATATAGTAATAGTATATAACGTTATACGTTTAATAGTAATAGTATATAACGTTATGCGTTATATAGTAATAGTATATAACGTTATACGATAGTACGGAATAGTATATATCGTTATACGTTATATAGTAATAGTATATAACGTTATACGTTATATAGTAATAGTATATAACGTTATACGTTATATAGTAATAGTATATAACGTTATACGATAGTACGTAATAATATACAACGTTATACGTGATATGGCAATACTATATAACGTTATACGTTATTACGTAATAGTATATAACGTTATACGTTATTACGTAATAGTATATAACGTTATACGTTATTACGTAATAGTATACAACGTTATACGTGATATGGTAAAACTATATAACGTTATACGTTAATACGTAATAGTATATATCGTTATACGTTATATAGTAATATTATATAACGTTATACGTTATATAGTAATAGTATATAACGTTATACGTTATATAGTATAAGTATATAACGTTATACGTTATATAGTACTAGTATATAACGTTATACGTTATATAGTAATAGTATATAACGTTATACGTTATATAGTATAAGTATATAACCTTATACGTTATATAGTAATAGTATATAGCGATATACGTTATATAGTAATAGTATATAACGTTATACGTTATATAGTAATATTATATAACGTTATGCGTTATATAGTAATAGTATATAACGTTATACGTTATATAGTAATAGTATATAGCGATATACGTTATATAGTAATAGTATATAACGTTATACGTTATATAGTAATATTATATAACGTTATGCGTTATATAGTAATAGCATATAACGTTATACGTTATATAGTACAAGTATATAACGTTATATGTTATATAGTAATAGTATATAACGTTATACGTTATATAGTATAAGTATATAACGTTATACGTTATATAGTACTAGTATATAACGTTATACGTTATATAGTAATATTATATAACGTTATGCGTTATATAGTAATAGTATATAACGTTATACGTTATATAGTAATAGTATATAACGTTATGCGTTATATAGTAATAGTATATAACGTTATACGATAGTATGGAATAGTATATATCGTTATACGTTATATAGTAATAGTATATAACGTTATACGTTATATAGTAATAGTATATAACGTTATACGTTATATACTATTACTATATAACGTATAACGTTATATAGTAATAGTATATAACGTTATACGTTAGTACGTAATAATATACAACGTTATACGTGATATGGTAATACTATATAACGTTATACGCTATTACGTAATAGTATATAACGTTATACGTTAATACGTAATAGTATATATCGTTATACGCTATATAGTAATAGTATATAGCGATATACGTTATATAGTAATAGTATATAACGTTATACGCTATATAGTAATAGTATACAACGTTATACGTTATATAGTAATATTATATAACGTTATACGTTAGTACGTAATAATATACAACGTTATACGTGATATGGCAATACTATATAACGTTATACGTTATTACGTAATAGTATATAACGTTATACGTTATATAGTAATAGTATATAACGTTATACGTTACATAGTAATAGTATATAACGTTATAAGTTATATAGTAATAGTATATAACGTTATACGTTAGTACGTAATAGTATATAACGTTATACGTTATATGGTAATACTATACAACGTTATACGTTATATAGTAATATTATATAACGTTATGCGTTATATAGTAATAGTATATAACGTTATACGATAGTACGTAATGGTATATAACGTTATACGTGATATGGTAATACTATATATCGTTATACGCTATTACGTAATAGTATATAACGTTATACGTTAATACGTAATAGTATATATCGTTATACGTTATATAGTAATAGTATATAGCGATATACGTTATATAGTAATAGTATATAACGTTATTCGTTAGTACGTAATAGTATATAACGTTATACGTTAATACGTAATAGTATATATCGTTATACGTTATATAGTAACAGTATATAACGTTATACGTTATATAGTAATAGTATATAACGTTATACGTTATATAGTATAAGTATATAACCTTATACGTTATATAGTAATAGTATATAGCGATATACGTTATATAGTAATAGTATATAACGTTATACGTTATATAGTAATATTATATAACGTTATGCGTTATATAGTACTAGTATATAACGTTATACGTTATATAGTAATAGTATATAGCGATATATGTTATATAGTAATAGTATATAACGTTATACGTTAGTACGTAATAGTATATAACGTTATGCGTTATATAGTAATAGTATATAACGTTATACGTTATATAGTAATAGTATATAGCGATATACGTTATATAGTAATAGTATATAACGTTATACGTTAGTACGTTATAGTATATAACGTTATACGTTATATGGTAATACTATACAACGTTATACGTTATATAGTAATAGTATATAACGTTATACGTTATAGAGTAATAGTATATAACGTTATACGTTATATAGTAATAGTATATAACGTTATACGATAGTACGTAATAGTATATAACGTTATACATGATATGGTAATACTATATAACGTTATACGCTATTACGTAATAGTATATAACGTTATACGTTAATACGTAATAGTATATATCGTTATACGTTATATAGTAATAGTATATAGCGATATACGTTATATAGTAATAGTATATAACGTTATACGTTAGTACGTAATAGTATATAACGTTATACGTTATTACGTAATAGTATACAACGTTATACGTGATATGGTAAAACTATATAACGTTATACGTTAATACGTAATAGTATATATCGTTATACGTTATATAGTAATATTATATAACGTTATACGTTATATAGTAATAGTATATAACGTTATACGTTATATAGTATAAGTATATAACGTTATACGTTATATAGTACTAGTATATAACGTTATACGTTATATAGTAATATTATATAACGTTATGCGTTATATAGTAATAGTATATAACGTTATACGTTATATAGTAATAGTATATAACGTTATGCGTTATATAGTAATAGTATATAACGTTATACGATAGTATGGAATAGTATATATCGTTATACGTTATATAGTAATAGTATATAACGTTATACGTTATATAGTATAGGTATATAACGTTATACGTTAATACGTAATAGTATATATCGTTATACGTTATATAGTAACAGTATATAGCGATATACGTTATATAGTAATAGTATATAACGTTATACGTTAGTACGTAATAGTATATAACGTTATACGTTAATACGTAATAGTATATATCGTTATACGTTATATAGTAACAGTATATAACGTTATACGTTATATAGTAATAGTATATAACGTTATCCGTTATATAGTAATAGTATATAACGTTATACGTTTAATAGTAATAGTATAAAGCGTTATGCGTTATATAGTAATAGTATATAACGTTATACGATAGTACGGAATAGTATATATCGTTATACGTTATATAGTAATAGTATATAACGTTATACGTTATATAGTAATAGTATATAACGTTATACGTTATATAGTAATAGTATATAACGTTATACGATAGTACGTAATAATATACAACGTTATACGTGATATGGCAATACTATATAACGTTATACGTTATTACGTAATAGTATATAACGTTATACGTTATTACGTAATAGTATACAACGTTATACGTGATATGGTAAAACTATATAACGTTATACGTTAATACGTAATAGTATATATCGTTATACGTTATATAGTAATATTATATAACGTTATACGTTATATAGTAATAGTATATAACGTTATACGTTATATAGTATAAGTATATAACGTTATACGTTATATAGTACTAGTATATAACGTTATACGTTATATAGTAATATTATATAACGTTATGCGTTATATAGTAATAGTATATAACGTTATACGTTATATAGTAATAGTATATAACGTTATGCGTTATATAGTAATAGTATATAACGTTATACGATAGTATGGAATAGTATATATCGTTATACGTTATATAGTAATAGTATATAACGTTATACGTTATATAGTATAGGTATATAACGTTATACGTTAATACGTAATAGTATATATCGTTATACGTTATATAGTAACAGTATATAACGTTATACGTTAATACGTAATAGTATATATCGTTATACGTTATATAGTAACAGTATATAACGTTATACGTTATATAGTAATAGTATATAACGTTATCCGTTATATAGTATAAGTATATAACGTTATACGTTATATAGTAATAGTATATAACGTTATACGTTATATAGTATAGGTATATAACGTTATACGTTATATAGTAATAGTATATAACGTTATACGTTATATAGTAATATTATATAACGTTATGCGTTATATAGTAATAGTATATAACGTTATACGTTATATAGTAATAGTATATAACGTTATACGTTATATAGTAATAGTATATAACGTTATACGTTATATAGTAATATTATATTACGTTATGCGTTATATAGTAATAGCATAGAACGTTATACGTTATATAGTAATTGTATATAACGTTATACGTTATATAGTAATAGTATATAACGTTATACGTTAGTAGGTAATAATATACAACGTTATACGTGATATGGCAATACTATATAACGTTATACATTATTACGTAATAGTATATAACGTTATACGTTATTACGTAATAGTATACAACGTTATACGTGATATGGTAAAACTATATAACGTTATACGTTATATAGTAATAGTATATAGCGATATACGTTATATAGTAATAGTATATAACGTTATACGTTATATAGTAATATTATATAACGTTATGCGTTATATAGTACTAGTATATAACGTTATACGTTATATAGTAATAGTATATAGCGATATACGTTATATAGTAATAGTATATAACGTTATACGTTAGTACGTAATAGTATATAACGTTATGCGTTATATAGTAATAGTATATAACGTTATACGTTATATAGTAATAGTATATAGCGATATACGTTATATAGTAATAGTATATAACGTTATACGTTAGTACGTAATAGTATATAACGTTATACGTTATATGGTAATACTATACAACGTTATACGTTATATAGTAATAGTATATAACGTTATACGTTATAGAGTAATAGTATATAACGTTATACGTTATATAGTAATAGTATATAACGTTATACGATAGTACGTAATAGTATATAACGTTATACATGATATGGTAATACTATATAACGTTATACGCTATTACGTAATAGTATATAACGTTATACGTTAATACGTAATAGTATATATCGTTATACGTTATATAGTAATAGTATATAGCGATATACGTTATATAGTAATAGTATATAACGTTATACGTTAGTACGTAATAGTATATAACGTTATACGTTATATGGTAATACTATACAACGTTATACGTTATATAGTAATATTATATAACGTTATGCGTTATATAGTAATATTATATAACGTTATACGATAGTACGTAATGGTATATAACGTTATACGTGATATGGTAATACTATATAACGTTATACGCTATTACGTTATAGTATATAACGTTATACGTTAATACGTAATAGTATATATCGTTATACGTTATATAGTAATAGTATATAGCGATATACGTTATATAGTAATAGTATATAACGTTATACGTTAGTACGTAATAGTATATAACGTTATACGTTAATACGTAATAGTATATATCGTTATACGTTATATAGTAACAGTATATAACGTTATACGTTATATAGTAATAGTATATAACGTTATCCGTTATATAGTAATAGTATATAACGTTATACGTTTAATAGTAATAGTATATAACGTTATGCGTTATATAGTAATAGTATATAACGTTATACGATAGTACGGAATAGTATATATCGTTATACGTTATATAGTAATAGTATATAACGTTATACGTTATATAGTAATAGTATATAACGTTATACGTTATATAGTAATAGTATATAACGTTATACGATAGTACGTAATAATATACAACGTTATACGTGATATGGCAATACTATATAACGTTATACGTTATTACGTAATAGTATATAACGTTATACGTTATTACGTAATAGTATACAACGTTATACGTGATATGGTAAAACTATATAACGTTATACGTTAATACGTAATAGTATATATCGTTATACGTTATATAGTAATATTATATAACGTTATACGTTATATAGTAATAGTATATAACGTTATACGTTATATAGTATAAATATATAACGTTATACGTTATATAGTACTAGTATATAACGTTATACGTTATATAGTAATATTATATAACGTTATGCGTTATATAGTAATAGTATATAACGTTATACGTTATATAGTAATAGTATATAACGTTATGCGTTATATAGTAATAGTATATAACGTTATACGATAGTATGGAATAGTATATATCGTTATACGTTATATAGTAATAGTATATAACGTTATACGTTATATAGTATAGGTATATAACGTTATACGTTAATACGTAATAGTATATATCGTTATACGTTATATAGTAACAGTATATAGCGATATACGTTATATAGTAATAGTATATAACGTTATACGTTAGTACGTAATAGTATATAACGTTATACGTTAATACGTAATAGTATATATCGTTATACGTTATATAGTAACAGTATATAACGTTATACGTTATATAGTAATAGTATATAACGTTATCCGTTATATAGTAATAGTATATAACGTTATACGTTTAATAGTAATAGTATAAAGCGTTATGCGTTATATAGTAATAGTATATAACGTTATACGATAGTACGGAATAGTATATATCGTTATACGTTATATAGTAATAGTATATAACGTTATACGTTATATAGTAATAGTATATAACGTTATACGTTATATAGTAATAGTATATAACGTTATACGATAGTACGTAATAATATACAACGTTATACGTGATATGGCAATACTATATAACGTTATACGTTATTACGTAATAGTATATAACGTTATACGTTATTACGTAATAGTATACAACGTTATACGTGATATGGTAAAACTATATAACGTTATACGTTAATACGTAATAGTATATATCGTTATACGTTATATAGTAATATTATATAACGTTATACGTTATATAGTAATAGTATATAACGTTATACGTTATATAGTAATATTATATAACGTTATGCGTTATATAGTAATAGTATATAACGTTATACGTTATATAGTAATAGTATATAACGTTATGCGTTATATAGTAATAGTATATAACGTTATACGATAGTATGGAATAGTATATATCGTTATACGTTATATAGTAATAGTATATAACGTTATACGTTATATAGTATAGGTATATAACGTTATACGTTAATACGTAATAGTATATATCGTTATACGTTATATAGTAACAGTATATAACGTTATACGTTAATACGTAATAGTATATATCGTTATACGTTATATAGTAATATTATATAACGTTATACGTTATATAGTAATAGTATATAACGTTATACGTTATATAGTAATATTATATAACGTTATGCGTTATATAGTAATAGTATATAACGTTATACGTTATATAGTAATAGTATATAACGTTATGCGTTATATAGTAATAGTATATAACGTTATACGATAGTATGGAATAGTATATATCGTTATACGTTATATAGTAATAGTATATAACGTTATACGTTATATAGTAATACTATATAACGTTCTACGTTATATAGTAATAGTATATAACGTTATACGTTAGTACGTAATAATATACAACGTTATACGTGATATGGTAATACTATATAACGTTATACGCTATTACGTAATAGTATATAACGTTATACGTTAATACGTAATAGTATATATCGTTATACGCTATATAGTAATAGTATATAGCGATATACGTTATATAGTAATAGTATATAACGTTATACGCTATATAGTAATAGTATACAACGTTATACGTTATATAGTAATATTATATAACGTTATACGTTAGTACGTAATAATATACAACGTTATACGTGATATGGCAATACTATATAACGTTATACGTTAATACGTAATAGTATATATCGTTATACGTTATATAGTAATAGTATATAGCGATATACGTTATATAGTAATAGTATATAACGTTATTCGTTAGTACGTAATAGTATATAACGTTATACGTTAATACGTAATAGTATATATCGTTATACGTTATATAGTAACAGTATATAACGTTATACGTTATATAGTAATAGTATATAACGTTATACGTTATATAGTATAAGTATATAACCTTATACGTTATATAGTAATAGTATATAGCGATATACGTTATATAGTAATAGTATATAACGTTATACGTTATATAGTAATATTATATAACGTTATGCGTTATATAGTACTAGTATATAACGTTATACGTTATATAGTAATAGTATATAGCGATATACGTTATATAGTAATAGTATATAACGTTATACGTTAGTACGTAATAGTATATAACGTTATGCGTTATATAGTAATAGTATATAACGTTATACGTTATATAGTAATAGTATATAGCGATATACGTTATATAGTAATAGTATATAACGTTATACGTTAGTACGTAATAGTATATAACGTTATACGTTATATGGTAATACTATACAACGTTATACGTTATATAGTAATAGTATATAACGTTATACGTTATAGAGTAATAGTATATAACGTTATACGTTATATAGTAATAGTATATAACGTTATACGATAGTACGTAATAGTATATAACGTTATACATGATATGGTAATACTATATAACGTTATACGCTATTACGTAATAGTATATAACGTTATACGTTAATACGTAATAGTATATATCGTTATACGTTATATAGTAATAGTATATAGCGATATACGTTATATAGTAATAGTATATAACGTTATACGTTAGTACGTAATAGTATATAACGTTATACGTTAATACGTAATAGTATATATCGTTATACGTTATATAGTAATAGTATATAGCGATATACGTTATATAGTAATAGTATATAACGTTATACGTTAGTACGTAATAGTATATAACGTTATACGTAATACGTAATAGTATATATCGTTATACGTTATATAGTAACAGTATATAACGTTATACGTTATATAGTAATAGTATATAACGTTATCCGTTATATAGTAATAGTATATAACGTTATACGTTTAATAGTAATAGTATATAACGTTATGCGTTATATAGTAATAGTATATAACGTTATACGATAGTACGGAATAGTATATATCGTTATACGTTATATAGTAATATTATATAACGTTATACGTTATATAGTAATAGTATATAACGTTATACGTTATATAGTAATAGTATATAACGTTATACGATAGTACGTAATAATATACAACGTTATACGTGATATGGCAATACTATATAACGTTATACGTTATTACGTAATAGTATATAACGTTATACGTTATTACGTAATAGTATACAACGTTATACGTGATATGGTAAAACTATATAACGTTATACGTTAATACGTAATAGTATATATCGTTATACGTTATATAGTAATATTATATAACGTTATACGTTATATAGTAATAGTATATAACGTTATACGTTATATAGTATAAGTATATAACGTTATACGTTATATAGTACTAGTATATAACGTTATACGTTATATAGTAATATTATATAACGTTATGCGTTATATAGTAATAGTATATAACGTTATACGTTATATAGTAATAGTATATAACGTTATGCGTTATATAGTAATAGTATATAACGTTATACGATAGTATGGAATAGTATATATCGTTATACGTTATATAGTAATAGTATATAACGTTATACGTTATATAGTATAGGTATATAACGTTATACGTTAATACGTAATAGTATATATCGTTATACGTTATATAGTAACAGTATATAGCGATATACGTTATATAGTAATAGTATATAACGTTATACGTTAGTACGTAATAGTATATAACGTTATACGTTAATACGTAATAGTATATATCGTTATACGTTATATAGTAACAGTATATAACGTTATACGTTATATAGTAATAGTATATAACGTTATCCGTTATATAGTAATAGTATATAACGTTATACGTTTAATAGTAATAGTATAAAGCGTTATGCGTTATATAGTAATAGTATATAACGTTATACGATAGTACGGAATAGTATATATCGTTATACGTTATATAGTAATAGTATATAACGTTATACGTTATATAGTAATAGTATATAACGTTATACGTTATATAGTAATAGTATATAACGTTAAACGATAGTACGTAATAATATACAACGTTATACGTGATATGGCAATACTATATAACGTTATACGTTATTACGTAATAGTATATAACGTTATACGTTATTACGTAATAGTATACAACGTTATACGTGATATGGTAAAACTATATAACGTTATACGTTAATACGTAATAGTATATATCGTTATACGTTATATAGTAATATTATATAACGTTATACGTTATATAGTAATAGTATATAACGTTATACGTTATATAGTATAAGTATATAACGTTATACGTTATATAGTACTAGTATATAACGTTATACGTTATATAGTAATATTATATAACGTTATGCGTTATATAGTAATAGTATATAACGTTATACGTTATATAGTAATAGTATATAACGTTATGCGTTATATAGTAATAGTATATAACGTTATACGATAGTATGGAATAGTATATATCGTTATACGTTATATAGTAATAGTATATAACGTTATACGTTATATAGTATAGGTATATAACGTTATACGTTAATACGTAATAGTATATATCGTTATACGTTATATAGTAACAGTATATAACGTTATACGTTAATACGTAATAGTATATATCGTTATACGTTATATAGTAACAGTATATAACGTTATACGTTATATAGTAATAGTATATAACGTTATCCGTTATATAGTATAAGTATATAACGTTATACGTTATATAGTAATAGTATATAACGTTATACGTTATATAGTATAGGTATATAACGTTATACGTTATATAGTAATAGTATATAACGTTATACGTTATATAGTAATATTATATAACGTTATGCGTTATATAGTAAGAGTATATAACGTTATACGTTATATAGTAATAGTATATAACGTTATACGTTATATAGTAATAGTATATAACGTTATACGTTATATAGTAATATTATATTACGTTATGCGTTATATAGTAATAGCATAGAACGTTATACGTTATATAGTAATTGTATATAACGTTATACGTTATATAGTAATAGTATATAACGTTATACGTTAGTACGTAATAATATACAACGTTATACGTGATATGGCAATACTATATAACGTTATACATTATTACGTAATAGTATATAACGTTATACGTTATTACGTAATAGTATACAACGTTATACGTGATATGGTAAAACTATATAACGTTATACGTTATATAGTAATAGTATATAGCGATATACGTTATATAGTAATAGTATATAACGTTATACGTTATATAGTAATATTATATAACGTTATGCGTTATATAGTACTAGTATATAACGTTATACGTTATATAGTAATAGTATATAGCGATATACGTTATATAGTAATAGTATATAACGTTATACGTTAGTACGTAATAGTATATAACGTTATGCGTTATATAGTAATAGTATATAACGTTATACGTTATATAGTAATAGTATATAGCGATATACGTTATATAGTAATAGTATATAACGTTATACGTTAGTACGTAATAGTATATAACGTTATACGTTATATGGTAATACTATACAACGTTATACGTTATATAGTAATAGTATATAACGTTATACGTTATAGAGTAATAGTATATAACGTTATACGTTATATAGTAATAGTATATAACGTTATACGATAGTACGTAATAGTATATAACGTTATACATGATATGGTAATACTATATAACGTTATACGCTATTACGTAATAGTATATAACGTTATACGTTAATACGTAATAGTATATATCGTTATACGTTATATAGTAATAGTATATAGCGATATACGTTATATAGTAATAGTATATAACGTTATACGTTAGTACGTAATAGTATATAACGTTATACGTTATATGGTAATACTATACAACGTTATACGTTATATAGTAATATTATATAACGTTATGCGTTATATAGTAATATTATATAACGTTATACGATAGTACGTAATGGTATATAACGTTATACGTGATATGGTAATACTATATAACGTTATACGCTATTACGTTATAGTATATAACGTTATACGTTAATACGTAATAGTATATATCGTTATACGTTATATAGTAATAGTATATAGCGATATACGTTATATAGTAATAGTATATAACGTTATACGTTAGTACGTAATAGTATATAACGTTATACGTTAATACGTAATAGTATATATCGTTATACGTTATATAGTAACAGTATATAACGTTATACGTTATATAGTAATAGTATATAACGTTATCCGTTATATAGTAATAGTATATAACGTTATACGTTTAATAGTAATAGTATATAACGTTATGCGTTATATAGTAATAGTATATAACGTTATACGATAGTACGGAATAGTATATATCGTTATACGTTATATAGTAATAGTATATAACGTTATACGTTATATAGTAATAGTATATAACGTTATACGTTATATAGTAATAGTATATAACGTTATACGATAGTACGTAATAATATACAACGTTATACGTGATATGGCAATACTATATAACGTTATACGTTATTACGTAATAGTATATAACGTTATACGTTATTACGTAATAGTATACAACGTTATACGTGATATGGTAAAACTATATAACGTTATACGTTAATACGTAATAGTATATATCGTTATACGTTATATAGTAATATTATATAACGTTATACGTTATATAGTAATAGTATATAACGTTATACGTTATATAGTATAAGTATATAACGTTATACGTTATATAGTACTAGTATATAACGTTATACGTTATATAGTAATATTATATAACGTTATGCGTTATATAGTAATAGTATATAACGTTATACGTTATATAGTAATAGTATATAACGTTATGCGTTATATAGTAATAGTATATAACGTTATACGATAGTATGGAATAGTATATATCGTTATACGTTATATAGTAATAGTATATAACGTTATACGTTATATAGTATAGGTATATAACGTTATACGTTAATACGTAATAGTATATATCGTTATACGTTATATAGTAACAGTATATAGCGATATACGTTATATAGTAATAGTATATAACGTTATACGTTAGTACGTAATAGTATATAACGTTATACGTTAATACGTAATAGTATATATCGTTATACGTTATATAGTAACAGTATATAACGTTATACGTTATATAGTAATAGTATATAACGTTATCCGTTATATAGTAATAGTATATAACGTTATACGTTTAATAGTAATAGTATAAAGCGTTATGCGTTATATAGTAATAGTATATAACGTTATACGATAGTACGGAATAGTATATATCGTTATACGTTATATAGTACTAGTATATAACGTTATACGTTATATAGTAATAGTATATAACGTTATACGATAGTACGTAATAATATACAACGTTATACGTGATATGGCAATACTATATAACGTTATACGTTATTACGTAATAGTATATAACGTTATACGTTATTACGTAATAGTATACAACGTTATACGTGATATGGTAAAACTATATAACGTTATACGTTAATACGTAATAGTATATATCGTTATACGTTATATAGTAATATTATATAACGTTATACGTTATATAGTAATAGTATATAACGTTATACGTTATATAGTAATATTATATAACGTTATGCGTTATATAGTAATAGTATATAACGTTATACGTTATATAGTAATAGTATATAACGTTATGCGTTATATAGTAATAGTATATAACGTTATACGATAGTATGGAATAGTATATATCGTTATACGTTATATAGTAATAGTATATAACGTTATACGTTATATAGTATAGGTATATAACGTTATACGTTAATACGTAATAGTATATATCGTTATACGTTATATAGTAACAGTATATAACGTTATACGTTAATACGTAATAGTATATATCGTTATACGTTATATAGTAACAGTATATAACGTTATACGTTATATAGTAATAGTATATAACGTTATCCGTTATATAGTATAAGTATATAACGTTATACGTTATATAGTAATAGTATATAACGTTATACGTTATATAGTATAGGTATATAACGTTATACGTTATATAGTAATAGTATATAACGTTATACGTTATATAGTAATATTATATAACGTTATGCGTTATATAGTAATAGTATATAACGTTATACGTTATATAGTAATAGTATATAACGTTATACGTTATATAGTAATAGTATATAACGTTATACGTTATATAGTAATATTATATTACGTTATGCGTTATATAGTAATAGCATAGAACGTTATACGTTATATAGTAATTGTATATAACGTTATACGTTATATAGTAATAGTATATAACGTTATACGTTAGTACGTAATAATATACAACGTTATACGTGATATGGCAATACTATATAACGTTATACATTATTACGTAATAGTATATAACGTTATACGTTATTACGTAATAGTATACAACGTTATACGTGATATGGTAAAACTATATAACGTTATACGTTAAAACGTAATAGTATATATCGTTATACGTTATATAGTAATAGTATATAACGTTATACGTTATATAGTAATAGTATATAACGTTATACGTTATATAGTATAAGTATATAACGTTATACGTTATATAGTAATAGTATATAACGTTATACGTTATATAGTATAAGTATATAACGTTATACGTTATATAGTAATAGTATATAACGTTATACGTTATATAGTAATATTATATAACGTTATGCGTTATATAGTAATATTATATAACGTTATACGATAGTACGTAATGGTATATAACGTTATACGTGATATGGTAATACTATATAACGTTATACGCTATTACGTTATAGTATATAACGTTATACGTTAATACGTAATAGTATATATCGTTATACGTTATATAGTAATAGTATATAGCGATATACGTTATATAGTAATAGTATATAACGTTATACGTTAGTACGTAATAGTATATAACGTTATACGTTAATACGTAATAGTATATATCGTTATACGTTATATAGTAACAGTATATAACGTTATACGTTATATAGTAATAGTATATAACGTTATCCGTTATATAGTAATAGTATATAACGTTATACGTTTAATAGTAATAGTATATAACGTTATGCGTTATATAGTAATAGTATATAACGTTATACGATAGTACGGAATAGTATATATCGTTATACGTTATATAGTAATAGTATATAACGTTATACGTTATATAGTAATAGTATATAACGTTATACGTTATATAGTAATAGTATATAACGTTATACGATAGTACGTAATAATATACAACGTTATACGTGATATGGCAATACTATATAACGTTATACGTTATTACGTAATAGTATATAACGTTATACGTTATTACGTAATAGTATACAACGTTATACGTGATATGGTAAAACTATATAACGTTATACGTTAATACGTAATAGTATATATCGTTATACGTTATATAGTAATATTATATAACGTTATACGTTATATAGTAATAGTATATAACGTTATACGTTATATAGTATAAGTATATAACGTTATACGTTATATAGTACTAGTATATAACGTTATACGTTATATAGTAATATTATATAACGTTATGCGTTATATAGTAATAGTATATAACGTTATACGTTATATAGTAATAGTATATAACGTTATGCGTTATATAGTAATAGTATATAACGTTATACGATAGTATGGAATAGTATATATCGTTATACGTTATATAGTAATAGTATATAACGTTATACGTTATATAGTATAGGTATATAACGTTATACGTTAATACGTAATAGTATATATCGTTATACGTTATATAGTAACAGTATATAGCGATATACGTTATATAGTAATAGTATATAACGTTATACGTTAGTACGTAATAGTATATAACGTTATACGTTAATACGTAATAGTATATATCGTTATACGTTATATAGTAACAGTATATAACGTTATACGTTATATAGTAATAGTATATAACGTTATCCGTTATATAGTAATAGTATATAACGTTATACGTTTAATAGTAATAGTATAAAGCGTTATGCGTTATATAGTAATAGTATATAACGTTATACGATAGTACGGAATAGTATATATCGTTATACGTTATATAGTAATAGTATATAACGTTATACGTTATATAGTAATAGTATATAACGTTATACGTTATATAGTAATAGTATATAACGTTATACGATAGTACGTAATAATATACAACGTTATACGTGATATGGCAATACTATATAACGTTATACGTTATTACGTAATAGTATATAACGTTATACGTTATTACGTAATAGTATACAACGTTATACGTGATATGGTAAAACTATATAACGTTATACGTTAATACGTAATAGTATATATCGTTATACGTTATATAGTAATATTATATAACGTTATACGTTATATAGTAATAGTATATAACGTTATACGTTATATAGTAATATTATATAACGTTATGCGTTATATAGTAATAGTATATAACGTTATACGTTATATAGTAATAGTATATAACGTTATGCGTTATATAGTAATAGTATATAACGTTATACGATAGTATGGAATAGTATATATCGTTATACGTTATATAGTAATAGTATATAACGTTATACGTTATATAGTATAGGTATATAACGTTATACGTTAATACGTAATAGTATATATCGTTATACGTTATATAGTAACAGTATATAACGTTATACGTTAATACGTAATAGTATATATCGTTATACGTTATATAGTAACAGTATATAACGTTATACGTTATATAGTAATAGTATATAACGTTATCCGTTATATAGTATAAGTATATAACGTTATACGTTATATAGTAATAGTATATAACGTTATACGTTATATAGTATAGGTATATAACGTTATACGTTATATAGTAATAGTATATAACGTTATACGTTATATAGTAATATTATATAACGTTATGCGTTATATAGTAATAGTATATAACGTTATACGTTATATAGTAATAGTATATAACGTTATACGTTATATAGTAATAGTATATAACGTTATACGTTATATAGTAATATTATATTACGTTATGCGTTATATAGTAATAGCATAGAACGTTATACGTTATATAGTAATTGTATATAACGTTATACGTTATATAGTAATAGTATATAACGTTATACGTTAGTACGTAATAATATACAACGTTATACGTGATATGGCAATACTATATAACGTTATACATTATTACGTAATAGTATATAACGTTATACGTTATTACGTAATAGTATACAACGTTATACGTGATATGGTAAAACTATATAACGTTATACGTTAAAACGTAATAGTATATATCGTTATACGTTATATAGTAATAGTATATAACGTTATACGTTATATAGTAATAGTATATAACGTTATACGTTATATAGTATAAGTATATAACGTTATACGTTATATAGTAATAGTATATAACGTTATACGTTATATAGTATAAGTATATAACGTTATACGTTATATAGTAATAGTATATAACGTTATACGTTATATAGTAATAGTATATAACGTTATACGATAGTACGTAATAATATACAACGTTATACGTGATATGGCAATACTATATAACGTTATACGTTATATAGTAATAGTATATAACGTTATACGTTATATAGTAATATTATATAACGTTATGCGTTATATAGTAATAGCATATAACGTTATACGTTATATAGTATAAGTATATAACGTTATACGTTACATAGTAATAGCATATAACGTTATACGTTATATAGTATAAGTATATAACGTTATACGTTATATAGTACTAGTATATAACGTTATACGTTATATAGTAATATTATATAACGTTATGCGTTATATAGTAATAGTATATAACGTTATACGTTATATAGTAATAGTATATAACGTTATGCGTTATATAGTAATAGTATATAACGTTATACGATAGTATGGAATAGTATATATCGTTATACGTTATATAGTAATAGTATACAACGTTATACGTTATATAGTAATAGTATATAACGTTCTACGTTATATAGTAATAGTATATAACGTTATACGTTAGTTCGTAATAATATACAACGTTATACGTGATATGGTAATACTATATAACGTTATAGGCTATTACGTAATAGTATATAACGTTATACGTTATATAGTAATAGTATATAACGTTATACGTTATATAGTAATATTATATAACGTTATGCGTTATATAGTAATAGTATATAACGTTATACGTTATATAGTAATAGTATATAACGTTATACGTTATATAGTAATAGTATATAACGTTATACGTTATATAGTAATAGTATATAACGTTATACGTTAGTACGTAATAATATACAACGTTATACGTGATATGGTAATACTATATAACGTTATACGCTATTACGTAATAGTATATAACGTTATACGTTAATACGTAATAGTATATATCGTTATACGTTATATAGTAATAGTATATAGCGATATACGTTATATAGTAATAGTATATAGCGTTATACGTTATATAGTAATAGTATATAACGTTATACGTTATATAGTAATATTATATAACGTTATACGTTAGTACGTAATAATATACAACGTTATACGTGATATGGCAATACTATATAACGTTATACGTTATTACGTAATAGTATATAACGTTATACGTTATATAGTAATAGTATATAACGTTATACGTTATATAGTATAAGTATATAACGTTATACGTTATATAGTAATAGTATATAACGTTATACGTTAATACGTAATAGTATATAACGTTATACGTTATATGGTAGTACTATACAACGTTATACGTTATATAGTAATATTATATAACGTTATGCGTTATATAGTAATAGTATATAACGTTATACGATAGTACGTAATGGTATATAACGTTATACGTGATATGGTAATACTATATAACGTTATACGCTATTACGTAATAGTATATAACGTTATACGTTAATACGTAATAGTATATATCGTTATACGTTATATAGTAATAGTATATAGCGATATACGTTATATAGTAATAGTATATAACGTTATACGTTAGTACGTAATAGTATATAACGTTATACGTTAATACGTAATAGTATATATCGTTATACGTTATATAGTAACAGTATATAACGTTATACGTTATATAGTGATAGTATATAACGTTATACGTTATATAGTATAAGTATATAACCTTATACGTTATATAGTAATAGTATATAGCGATATACGTTATATAGTAATAGTATATAACGTTATACGTTATATAGTAATATTATATAACGTTATGCGTTATATAGTAATAGTATATAACGTTATACGTTATATAGTAATAGTATATAGCGATATACGTTATATAGTAATAGTATATAATGTTATACGTTAGTACGTAATAGTATATAACGTTATGCGTTATATAGTAATAGTATATAACGTTATACGTTATATAGTAATAGTATATAGCGATATACGTTATATAGTAATAGTATATAACGTTATACGTTAGTACGTAATAGTATATAACGTTATGCGTTATATAGTAATAGTATATAACGTTATACGTTATATAGTAATAGTATATAGCGATATACGTTATATAGTAATAGTATATAACGTTATACGTTAGTACGTAATAGTATATAACGTTATGCGTTATATAGTAATAGTATATAACGTTATACGTTATATAGTAATAGTATATAGCGATATACGTTATATAGTAATAGTATTTAACGTTATACGTTAGTACGTAATAGTATATAACGTTATACGTTATATGGTAATACTATACAACGTTATACGTTATATAGTAATAGTATATAACGTTATACGTTATATAGTATAAGTATATAACGTTATACGTTATATAGTACTAGTATATAACGTTATACGTTATATAGTAATATTATATAACGTTATGCGTTATATAGTAATAGTATATAACGTTATACGTTATATAGTAATAGTATATAACGTTATGCGTTATATAGTAATAGTATATAACGTTATACGATAGTATGGAATAGTATATATCGTTATACGTTATATAGTAATAGTATACAACGTTATACGTTATATAGTAATAGTATATAACGTTCTACGTCATATAGTAATAGTATATAACGTTATACGTTAGTTCGTAATAATATACAACGTTATACGTGATATGGTAATACTATATAACGTTATACGCTATTACGTAATAGTATATAACGTTATACGTTATATAGTAATATTATATAACGTTATGCGTTATATAGTAATAGTATATAACGTTATACGTTATATAGTAATAGTATATAACGTTATGCGTTATATAGTAATAGTATATAACGTTATACGATAGTATGGAATAGTATATATCGTTATACGTTATATAGTAATAGTATATAACGTTATACGTTATATAGTAATAGTATATAACGTTCTACGTTATATAGTAATAGTATATAACGTTATACGTTAGTACGTAATAATATACAACGTTATACGTGATATGGTAATACTATATAACGTTATACGGTATTACGTAATAGTATATAACGTTATACGTTAATACGTAATAGTATATATCGTTATACGTTATATAGTAATAGTATATAGCGATATACGTTATATAGTAATAGTATATAACGTTATACGTTATATAGTAATAGTATATAACGTTATACGTTATATAGTAATATTATATAACGTTATACGTTAGTACGTAATAATATACAACGTTATATGTGATATGGCAATACTATATAACGTTATACGTTATTACGTAATAGTATATAACGTTATACGTTATATAGTAATAGTATATAACGTTATACGTTATATAGTATAAGTATATAACGTTATACGTTATATAGTAATAGTATATAACGTTATACGTTAATACGTAATAGTATATAACGTTATACGTTATATGGTAATACTATACAACGTTATACGTTATATAGTAATATTATATAACGTTATGCGTTATATAGTAATAGTATATAACGTTATACGATAGTACGTAATGGTATATAACGTTATACGTGATATGGTAATACTATATAACGTTATACGCTATTACGTAATAGTATATAACGTTATACGTTAATACGTAATAGTATATATCGTTATACGTTATATAGTAATAGTATATAGCGATATACGTTATATAGTAATAGTATATAACGTTATACGTTAGTACGTAATAGTATATAACGTTATACGTTATATAGTAATAGTATATAGCGATATACGTTATATAGTAATAGTATATAACGTTATACGTTAGTACGTAATAGTATATAACGTTATGCGTTATATAGTAATAGTATATAACGTTATACGTTATATAGTAATAGTATATAGCGATATACGTTATATAGTAATAGTATATAACGTTATACGTTAGTACGTAATAGTATATAACGTTATACGTTATATGGTAATACTATACAACGTTATACGTTATATAGTAATAGTATATAACGTTATACGTTAGTACGTAATAGTATATAACGTTATACATGATATGGTAATACTATATAACGTTATACGCTATTACGTAATAGTATATAACGTTATACGTTAATACGTAATAGTATATATCGTTATACGTTATATAGTAATAGTATATAGCGATATACGTTATATAGTAATAGTATATAACGTTATACGTTAGTACGTAATAGTATATAACGTTATACGTTATATGGTAATACTATACAACGTTATACGTTATATAGTAATATTATATAACGTTATGCGTTATATAGTAATAGTATATAACGTTATACGATAGTACGTAATGGTATATAACGTTATACGTGATACGGTAATACTATATAACGTTATACGCTATTACGTAATAGTATATAACGTTATACGTTAATACGTAATAGTATATATCGTTATACGTTATATAGTAATAGTATATAGCGATATACGTTATATAGTAATAGTATATAACGTTATACGTTAGTACGTAATAGTATATAACGTTATACGTTAATACGTAATAGTATATATCGTTATACGTTATATAGTAACAGTATATAACGTTATACGTTATATAGTAATAGTATATAACGTTATCCGTTATATAGTAATAGTATATAACGTTATACGTTGTATAGTAATAGTATATAACGTTATGCGTTATATAGTAATAGTATATAACGTTATACGATAGTACGGAATAGTATATATCGTTATACGTTATATAGTAATAGTATATAACGTTATACGTTATATAGTAATAGTATATAACGTTATACGTTAGTACGTAATAATATACAACGTTATACGTGATATGGCAATACTATATAACCTTATACGTGATTACGTAATAGTATCTAACGTTATACGTTATTACTTAATAGTATACAACGTTATACGTGATATGGTAATACTATATAACGTTATACGCTATTACGTAATAGTATATAACGTTATACGTTAATACGTAATAGTATATATCGTTATACGTTATATAGTAACAGTATATAACGTTATACGTTATATAGTAATAGTATATAACGTTATACGTTATAGAGTAATAGTATATAACGTTATACGTTATATAGTAATAGTATATAACTTTATACGATAGTTCGTAATAGTATATAACGTTATACGTGATATGGTAATACTATATAACGTTATACGCTATTACGTAATAGTATATAACGTTAAACGTTAGTACGTAATAGCATATAACGTTATACGTTAATACGTAATAGTATATATCGTTATACGTTATATAGTAATAGTATATAGCGATATACGTTATATAGTAATAGTATATAACGTTATACGTTAGTACGTAATAGTATATAACGTTATACGTTATATGGTAATACTATACAACGTTATACGTTATATAGTAATATTATATAACGTTATGCGTTATATAGTAATAGTATATAACGTTATACGATAGTACGTAATGGTATATAACGTTATACGTGATATGGTAATACTATATAACGTTATACGCTATTACGTAATAGTATATAACGTTATACGTTAATACGTAATAGTATATATCGTTATACGTTATATAGTAATAGTATATAGCGATATACGTTATATAGTAATAGTATATAACGTTATACGTTAGTACGTAATAGTATATAACGTTATACGTTAATACGTAATAGTATATATCGTTATACGTTATATAGTAACAGTATATAACGTTATACGTTATATAGTAATAGTATATAACGTTATACGTTATATAGTATAAGTATATAACCTTATACGTTATATAGTAATAGTATATAACGTCATACGTTATATAGTATAGGTATATAACGTTATACGTTATATAGTAATAGTATATAACGTTATACGTTATATAGTAATATTATATAACGTTATGCGTTATATAGTAATAGTATATAACGTTATACGTTATATAGTAATAGTATATAACGTTATACGTTATATAGTAATATTATATAACGTTATGCGTTATATAGTAATAGTATATAACGTTATACGTTATATAGTAATAGTATATAACGTTATACGTTATATAGTAATAGTATATAACGTTATACGTTATATAGTAATAGTATATAACGTTATACGTTAGTACGTAATAATATACAACGTTATACGTGATATGGCAATACTATATAACGTTATACGTTATTACGTAATAGTATATAACGTTATACGTTATATAGTAATATTATATAACGTTATGCGTTATATAGTAATAGTATATAACGTTATAAGTTATATAGTAATAGTATATAACGTTATGCGTTATATAGTAATAGTATATAACGTTATACGATAGTATGGAATAGTATATATCGTTATACGTTATATAGTAATAGTATATAACGTTATACGTTATATAGTAATAGTATATAACGTTATACGTTATATAGTAATATTATATAACGTTATACGTTAGTACGTAATAATATACAACGTTATACGTGATATGGCAATACTATATAACGTTATACGTTATTACGTAATAGTATATAACGTTATACGTTATATAGTAATAGTATATAACGTTATAGGTTATATAGTAATAGTATATAACGTTATACGTTATATAGTAATAGTATATAACGTTATACGTTAGTACGTAATAGTATATAACGTTATACGTTATATGGTAATACTATACAACGTTATACGTTATATAGTAATATTATATAACGTTATGCGTTATATAGTAATAGTATATAACGTTATACGATAGTACGTAATGGTATATAACGTTATACGTGATATGGTAATACTATATAACGTTATACGCTATTACGTAATAGTATATAACGTTATACGTTAATACGTAATAGTATATATCGTTATACGTTATATAGTAATAGTATATAGCGATATACGTTATATAGTAATAGTATATAACGTTATACGTTAGTACGTAATAGTATATAGCGTTATACGTTAATACGTAATAGTATATATCGTTATACGTTATATAGTAACAGTATATAACGTTATACGTAATATAGTAATAGTATATAACGTTATACGTTATATAGTATAAGTATATAACGTTATACGTTATATACTAATAGTATATAGCGATATACGTTATATAGTAATAGTATATAACGTTATACGTTAGTACGTAATGGTATATAACGTTATACGTTATATGGTAATACTATACAACGTTATACGTTATATAGTAATAGTATATAACGTTATACGTTATAGAGTAATAGTATATAACGTTATACGTTATAGAGTAATAGTATATAGCGATATACGTTATATAGTAATAGTATATAACGTTATACGTTAGTACGTAATAGTATATAACGTTATACGTTATATCATAATACTATACAACGTTATTCGTTATATAGTAATAGTATATAGCGATATACGTTATATAGTAATAGTATATAACGTTATACGATAGTACGTAATGGTATATAACGTTATACGTGATACGGTAATACTATACAACGTTATACGTTATATAGTAATAGTATATAACGTTATACGTTATAGAGTAATAGTATATAACGTTATACGTTATAGAGTAATAGTATATAACGTTATACGTTATATAGTAATAGTATATAACGTTATACGATAGTACGTAATAGTATATAACGTTATACATGATATGGTAATACTATATAACGTTATACGCTATTACGTAATAGTATATAACGTTATACGTTAATACGTAATAGTATATATCGTTATACGTTATATAGTAATAGTATATAGCGATATACGTTATATAGTAATAGTATATAACGTTATACGTTAATACGTAATAGTATATAACGTTATACGTTATATGGTAATACTATACAACGTTATACGTTATATAGTAATATTATATAACGTTATGCGTTATATAGTAATAGTATATAACGTTATACGATAGTACGTAATGGTATATAACGTTATACGTGATACGGTAATACTATATAACGTTATACGCTATTACGTAATAGTATATAACGTTATACGTTAATACGTAATAGTATATATCGTTATACGTTATATAGTAATAGTATATAACGTTATACGATAGTACGGAATAGTATATATCGTTATACGTTATATAGTAATAGTATATAACGTTATACGTTATATAGTAATAGTATATAACGTTATACGTTAGTACGTAATAATATACAACGTTATACGTGATATGGCAATACTATATAACCTTATACGTGATTACGTAATAGTATCTAACGTTATACGTTATTACGTAATAGTATACAACGTTATACGTGATATGGTAATACTATATAACGTTATACGTTAGTACGTAATAATATACAACGTTATACGTGATATGGTAATACTATATAACGTTATACGCTATTACGTAATAGTATATAACGTTATACGTTAATACGTAATAGTATATATCGTTATACGTTATATAGTAACAGTATATAACGTTATACGTTATATAGTAATAGTATATAACGTTATACGTTATAGAGTAATAGTATATAACGTTATACGTTATATAGTAATAGTATATAACTTTATACGATAGTACGTAATAGTATATAACGTTATACGTGATATGGTAATACTATATAACGTTATACGCTATTACGTAATAGTATATAACGTTAAACGTTAGTACGTAATAGCATATAACGTTATACGTTAATACGTAATAGTATATATCGTTATACGTTATATAGTAATAGTATATAGCGATATACGTTATATAGTAATAGTATATAACGTTATACGTTAGTACGTAATAGTATATAACGTTATACGTTAATACGTAATAGTATATATCGTTATACGTTATATAGTAACAGTATATAACATTATACGTTATATAGTAATAGTATATAACGTTATACGTTATATAGTATAAGTATATAACCTTATACGTTATATAGTAATAGTATATAACGTTATACGTTATATAGTATAGGTATATAACGTTATACGTTATATAGTAATAGTATATAACGTTATACGTTATATAGTAATATTATATAACGTTATGCGTTATATAGTAATAGTATATAACGTTATACGTTATATAGTATAAGTATATAATCTTATACGTTATATAGTAATAGTATATAACGTTATACGTTATATAGTATAGGTATATAACGTTATACGTTATATAGTAATAGTATATAACGTTATACGTTATATAGTAATATTATATAACGTTATGCGTTATATAGTAATAGTATATAACGTTATACGTTATATAGTAATAGTATATAACGTTATACGTTATATAGTAATATTATATAACGTTATGCGTTATATAGTAATAGTATATAACGTTATACGTTATATAGTAATAGTATATAACGTTATACGTTATATAGTAATAGTATATAACGTTATACGTTATATAGTAATAGTATATAACGTTATACGTTAGTACGTAATAATATACAACGTTATACGTGATATGGCAATACTATATAACGTTATACGTTATTACGTAATAGTATATAACGTTATACGTTATATAGTAATATTATATAACGTTATGCGTTATATAGTAATAGTATATAACGTTATACGTTATATAGTAATAGTATATAACGTTATGCGTTATATAGTAATAGTATATAACGTTATAAGTTATATAGTAATAGTATATAACGTTATGCGTTATATAGTAATAGTATATAACGTTATACGATAGTATGGAATAGTATATATCGTTATACGTTATATAGTAATAGTATATAACGTTATACGTTATATAGTAATAGTATATAACGTTCTACGTTATATAGTAATAGTATATAACGTTATACGTTAGTACGTAATAATATACAACGTTATACGTGATATGGTAATACTATATAACGTTATACGCTATTACGTAATAGTATATAACGTTATACGTTAATACGTAATAGTATATATCGTTATACGTTATATAGTAATAGTATATAGCGATATACGTTATATAGTAATAGTATATAACGTTATACGTTATATAGTAATAGTATATAACGTTATACGTTATATAGTAATATTATATAACGTTATACGTTAGTACGTAATAATATACAACGTTATACGTGATATGGCAATACTATATAACGTTATACTTTATTACGTAATAGTATATAACGTTATACGTTATATAGTAATAGTATATAACGTTATACGTTATATAGTAATAGTATATAACGTTATACGTTATATAGTAATAGTATATAACGTTATACGTTAGTACGTAATAGTATATAACGTTATACGTTATATGGTAATACTATACAACGTTATACGTTATATAGTAATATTATATAACGTTATGCGTTATATAGTAATAGTATATAACGTTATACGATAGTACGTAATGGTATATAACGTTATACGTGATATGGTAATACTATATAACGTTATACGCTATTACGTAATAGTATATAACGTTATACGTTAATACGTAATAGTATATATCGTTATACGTTATATAGTAATAGTATATAGCGATATACGTTATATAGTAATAGTATATAACGTTATACGTTAGTACGTAATAGTATATAGCGTTATACGTTAATACGTAATAGTATATATCGTTATACGTTATATAGTAACAGTATATAACGTTATACGTTATATAGTAATAGTATATAACGTTATACGTTATATAGTATAAGTATATAACGTTATACGTTATATAGTAATAGTATATAGCGATATACGTTATATAGTAATAGTATATAACGTTATACGTTAGTACGTAATAGTATATAACGTTATACGTTATATGGTAATACTATACAACGTTATACGTTATATAGTAATAGTATATAACGTTATACGTTATAGAGTAATAGTATATAACGTTATACGTTATAGAGTAATAGTATATAACGTTATACGTTATATAGTAATAGTATATAACGTTATACGATAGTACGTAATAGTATATAACGTTATACATGATATGGTAATACTATATAACGTTATACGCTATTACGTAATAGTATATAACGTTATACGTTAATACGTAATAGTATATATCGTTATACGTTATATAGTAATAGTATATAGCGATATACGTTATATAGTAATAGTATATAACGTTATACGTTAGTACGTAATAGTATATAACGTTATACGTTATATCATAATACTATACAACGTTATTCGTTATATAGTAATATTATATAACGTTATGCGTTATATAGTAATAGTATATAACGTTATACGATAGTACGTAATGGTATATAACGTTATACGTGATACGGTAATACTATATAACGTTATACGCTATTACGTAATAGTATATAACGTTATACGTTATATAGTAACAGTATATAACGTTATACGTTAGTACGTAATAGTATATAACGTTATACGTTAATACGTAATAGTATATATCGTTATACGTTATATAGTAACAGTATATAACGTTATACGTTATATAGTAATAGTATATAACGTTATCCGTTATATAGTAATAGTATATAACGTTATACGTTATATAGTAATAGTATATAACGTTATGCGTTATATAGTAATAGTATATAACGTTATACGATAGTACGCAATAGTATATATCGTTATACGTTATATAGTAATAGTATATAACGTTATACGTTATATAGTAATAGTATATAACGTTATATGTTATATAGTAATATTATATAACGTTATGCGTTATATAGTAATAGTATATAACGTTATACGTTATATAGTAATAGTATATAGCGATATACGTTATATAGTAATAGTATATAACGTTATACGTTAGTACGTAATAGTATATAACGTTATACGTTATATAGTATAAGTATATAACCTTATACGTTATATAGTAATAGTATATAGCGATATACGTTATATAGTAATAGTATATAACGTTATACGTTATATAGTAATATTATATAACGTTATGCGTTATATAGTAATAGTATATAACGTTATACGTTATATAGTAATAGTATAAAGCGATATACGTTATATAGTAATAGTATATAACGTTATACGTTAGTACGTAATAGTATATAACGTTATGCGTTATATAGTAATAGTATATAACGTTATACGTTATATAGTAATAGTATATAGCGATATACGTTATATAGTAATAGTATATAACGTTATACGTTAGTACGTAATAGTATATAACGTTATACGTTATATGGTAATACTATACAACGTTATACGTTATATAGTAATAGTATATAACGTTATACGTTATAGAGTAATAGTATATAACGTTATACGTTATAGAGTAATACTATACAACGTTATACGTTATATAGTAATATTATATAACGTTATGCGTTATATAGTAATAGTATATAACGTTATACGATAGTACGTAATGGTATATAACGTTATACGTGATACGGTAATACTATATAACGTTATACGCTATTACGTAATAGTATATAACGTTATACGTTAATACGTAATAGTATATATCGTTATACGTTATATAGTAATAGTATATAACGTTATACGATAGTACGGAATAGTATATATCGTTATACGTTATATAGTAATAGTATATAACGTTATACGTTATATAGTAATAGTATATAACGTTATACGTTAGTACGTAATAATATACAACGTTATACGTGATATGGCAATACTATATAACCTTATACGTGATTACGTAATAGTATCTAACGTTATACGTTATTACGTAATAGTATACAACGTTATACGTGATATGGTAATACTATATAACGTTATACGTTAGTACGTAATAATATACAACGTTATACGTGATATGGTAATACTATATAACGTTATACGCTATTACGTAATAGTATATAACGTTATACGTTAATACGTAATAGTATATATCGTTATACGTTATATAGTAACAGTATATAACGTTATACGTTATATAGTAATAGTATATAACGTTATACGTTATAGAGTAATAGTATATAACGTTATACGTTATATAGTAATAGTATATAACTTTATACGATAGTACGTAATAGTATATAACGTTATACGTGATATGGTAATACTATATAACGTTATACGCTATTACGTAATAGTATATAACGTTAAACGTTAGTACGTAATAGCATATAACGTTATACGTTAATACGTAATAGTATATATCGTTATACGTTATATAGTAATAGTATATAGCGATATACGTTATATAGTAATAGTATATAACGTTATACGTTAGTACGTAATAGTATATAACGTTATACGTTAATACGTAATAGTATATATCGTTATACGGTATATAGTAACAGTATATAACATTATACGTTATATAGTAATAGTATATAACGTTATACGTTATATAGTATAAGTATATAACCTTATACGTTATATAGTAATAGTATATAACGTTATACGTTATATAGTATAGGTATATAACGTTATACGTTATATAGTAATAGTATATAACGTTATACGTTATATAGTAATATTATATAACGTTATGCGTTATATAGTAATAGTATATAACGTTATACGTTATATAGTATAAGTATATAACCTTATACGTTATATAGTGATAGTATATAACGTTATACGTTATATAGTATAGGTATATAACGTTATACGTTATATAGTAATAGTATATAGCGATATACGTTATATAGTAATAGTATATAACGTTATACGATAGTACGTAATAGTATATAACGTTATACATGATATGGTAATACTATATAACGTTATACGCTATTACGTAATAGTATATAACGTTATACGTTATATAGTAATAGTATATAACGTTATACGTTATATAGTAATAGTATATAACGTTATACGTTAGTACGTAATAATATATATCGTTATACGTTATATAGTAATAGTATATAACGTTATACGATAGTACGTAATAGTACATATCGTTATACGTTATATAGTAATAGTATATAACGTTATACGTTAGTACGTAATAATATACAACGTTATACGTGATATGGTAATACTATATAACGTTATACGCTATTACGTAATAGTATATAACGTTATACGTTAATACGGAATAGTATATATCGTTATACGTTATATAGTAATAGTATATAACGTTATACGTTATATAGTAATAGTATATAACGTTATACGTTATATAGTAACAGTATATAACGTTATACGTTATATAGTAATAGTATATAACGTTATACGTTATATAGTAATAGTATATAACGTTATACGTCATATAGTAATAGTATATAACGTTATACGTTATATAGTAATAGTATATGACGTTATACGTTATATAGTAATAGTATATAACGTTATGCGTTATATAGTAATAGTATATAACGTTATACGTTATATAGTAATAGTATATAACGTTATACGTTATATAGTAATAGTATATAACGTTATACGTTATATAGTAATAGTATATAACGTTATGCGTTATATAGTAATATTATATAACGTTATGCGTTATACAGTAATAGTATATAACGTTATACGTTATATAGTAATAGTATATAACGTTATACGTTAGTACGTAATAATATACAACGTTATACGTGATATGGTAATGCTATATAACGTTATACGCTATTACGTAATAGTATATAACGTTATACGTTAATACGGAATAGTATATATCGTTATACGTTATATAGTAATAGTATATAACGTTATACGTTATATAGTAATAGTATATAACGTTATACGTTATATAGTAATAGTATATAACGTTATACGTTAGTACGTAATAATATACAACGTTATACGTGATATGGCAATACTATATAACGTTATACGTTATTACGTAATAGTATATAACGTTATACGTTATATAGTAATAGTATATAACGTTATACGTTATATAGTAACAGTATATAACGTTATACGTTATATAGTAATAGTATATAACGTTATACGTTATATAGTAATAGTATATAACGTTATACGTCATATAGTAATAGTATATAACGTTATACGTTATATAGTAATAGTATATAACGTTATACGTTATATAGTAATAGTATATAACGTTATGCGTTATATAGTAATAGTATATAACGTTATACGTTATATAGTAATAGTATATAACGTTATACGTTATATAGTAATAGTATATAACGTTATACGTTATATAGTAATAGTATATAACGTTATACGTTATATAGTAATAGTATATAACGTTATACGTTAGTACGTAATAATATATATCGTTATACGTTATATAGTAATAGTATATAACGTTATACGATAGTACGTAATAGTACATATCGTTATACGTTATATAGTAATAGTATATAACGTTATACGTTAGTACGTAATAATATACAACGTTATACGTGATATGGTAATACTATATAACGTTATACGCTATTACGTAATAGTATATAACGTTATACGTTAATACGGAATAGTATATATCGTTATACGTTATATAGTAATAGTATATAACGTTATACGTTATATAGTAATAGTATATAACGTTATACGTTATATAGTAACAGTATATAACGTTATACGATAGTACGTAATAGTATATAACGTTATACGTGATATGGTAATACTATATAAAGTTATACGCTATTACGTAATAGTATATAACGTTATACGTTAATACGTAATAGTATATATCGTTATACGTTATATAGTAATAGTATATAGCGATATACGTTATATAGTAATAGTATATAACGTTATACGTTAGTACGTAATAGTATATAACGTTATACGTTAATACGTAATAGTATATATCGTTATACGTTATATAGTAACAGTATATAACGTTATACGTTATATAGTAATAGTATATAACGTTATACGTTATATAGTATAAGTATATAATGTTATACGTTATATAGTAATATTATATAACGTTATGCGTTATATAGTAATAGTATATAACGTTATACGTTACATAGTAATAGTATATAACGTTATACGTTATATAGTAATAGTATATAACGTTATACGTTATATAGTAATATTATATAACGTTATGCGTTATATAGTAATAGTATAGAACGTTATACGTTATATAGTAATAGTATATAACGTTATACGTTATATAGTAATAGTATATAACGTTATACGTTAGTACGTAATAATATACAACGTTATACGTGATATGGCAATACTATATAACGTTATACGTTATTACGTAATAGTATATAACGTTATACGTGATATGGTAAAACTATATAACGTTATACGTTAATACGTAATAGTATATATCGTTATACGTTATATAGTAATAGTATATAACGTTATACGTTATATAGTAATAGTATATAACGTTATACGTTATATAGTAATAGTATATAACGTTATACGTTATATAGTAATAGTATATAACGTTATACGTTATATAGTAATAGTATATAACGTTATACGTTAGTACGTAATAATATACAACGTTATACGTGATATGGTAATACTATAAAACGTTATACGTTAATACGTAATAGTATATATCGTTATACGTTATATAGTAATAGGATATAACGTTATACGGTATATAGTAATAGTATATAACGATATACGTTATATAGTAATAGTATATAACGTTATACGTTAGTACGTAATAATATACAACGTTATACGTGATATGGTAATACTATATAACGTTATACGCTATTACGTAATAGTATATAACTATATACGTTAATACGTAATAGTATATATCGTTATGCGTTATATAGTAATAGTATATAGCGATATACGTTATATAGTAATAGTATATAACGTTATACGTTATATAGTAATAGTATATAACGTTATACGTTATATAGTAATATTATATAACGTTATGCGTTATATAGTAATAGTATATAACGTTATACGTTATATAGTAATAGTATATAACGTTATACGTTATATAGTAATATTATATAACGTTATGCGTTATATAGTAATAGTATATAACGTTATACGTTATATAGTAATAGTATATAACGTTATACGTTATATAGTAATAGTATATAACGTTATACGTTATATAGTGATAGTATATAACGTTATACGTTATATAGTAATAGTATATAACGCTATACGTTAGTACGTAATAATATACAACGTTATACGTGATATGGCAATACTATATAACGTATAACGTTATATAGTAATAGTATATAACGTTATACGTTATATAGTAATAGTATATAACGTTATACGTTATATAGTAATAGTATATAACGTTATACGTTATATAGTAATAGTATATAACGTTATGCGTTATATAGTAATTGTATATAACGTTATACATTATATAGTAATAGTATATAACGTTATACGTTATATAGTAATAGTATATAACGCTATACGTTAGTACGTAATAATATACAACGTTATACGTGATATGGCAATACTATATAACGTTATACGTTATATAGTAATAGTATATAACGTTATACGTTATATAGTAATAGTATATAACGTTATACGTTATATAGTAATAGTATATAACGTTATACGTTATATAGTAATAGTATATAACGTTATGCGTTATATAGTAATTGTATATAACGTTATACATTATATAGTAATAGTATATAACGTTATACGTTATATAGTAATAGTATATAACGTTATACGTTAAATAGTAATAGTATATAACGTTATACGTTATATAGTAATAGTATATAACGTTATACGTTAGTACGTAATAATATATATCGTTATACGTTATATAGTAATAGTATATAACGTTATACGATAGTACGTAATAGTATATATCGTTATACGTTATATAGTAATAGTATATAACGTTATACGTTATATAGTAATAGTATATAACGTTATACGTTATTACGTAATAGTATATAACGTTATACGTTATATAGTAATAGTATATAACGTTATACGTTATATAGTAATAGTATATAACGTTATACGTTATATAGTAATAGTATATAACGTTATACGTTAGTACGTAATAATATACAACGTTATACGTGATATGGTAATACTATATAACGTTATACGCTATTACGTAATAGTATATAACTATATACGTTAATACGTAATAGTATATATCGTTATGCGTTATATAGTAATAGTATATAGCGATATACGTTATATAGTAATAGTATATAACGTTATACGTTATATAGTAATAGTATATAACGTTATACGTTATATAGTAATATTATATAACGTTATGCGTTATATAGTAATAGTATATAACGTTATACGTTATATAGTAATAGTATATAACGTTATACGTTATATAGTAATATTATATAACGTTATGCGTTATATAGTAATAGTATATAACGTTATACGTTATATAGTAATAGTATATAACGTTATACGTTATATAGTAATAGTATATAACGTTATACGTTATATAGTGATAGTATATAACGTTATACGTTATATAGTAATAGTATATAACGCTATACGTTAGTACGTAATAATATACAACGTTATACGTGATATGGCAATACTATATAACGTATAACGTTATATAGTAATAGTATATAACGTTATACGTTATATAGTAATAGTATATAACGTTATACGTTATATAGTAATAGTATATAACGTTATACGTTATATAGTAATAGTATATAACGTTATGCGTTATATAGTAATTGTATATAACGTTATACATTATATAGTAATAGTATATAACGTTATACGTTATATAGTAATAGTATATAACGCTATACGTTAGTACGTAATAATATACAACGTTATACGTGATATGGCAATACTATATAACGTATAACGTTATATAGTAATAGTATATAACGTTATACGTTATATAGTAATAGTATATAACGTTATACGTTATATAGTAATAGTATATAACGTTATACGTTATATAGTAATAGTATATAACGTTATGCGTTATATAGTAATTGTATATAACGTTATACATTATATAGTAATAGTATATAACGTTATACGTTATATAGTAATAGTATATAACGTTATACGTTAAATAGTAATAGTATATAACGTTATACGTTATATAGTAATAGTATATAACGTTATACGTTAGTACGTAATAATATATATCGTTATACGTTATATAGTAATAGTATATAACGTTATACGATAGTACGTAATAGTATATATCGTTATACGTTATATAGTAATAGTATATAACGTTATACGTTATATAGTAATAGTATATAACGTTATACGTTATTACGTAATAGTATATAACGTTATACGTTATATAGTAATAGTATATAACGTTATACGTTATATAGTAATAGTATATAACGTTATACGTTATATAGTAATAGTATATAACGTTATACGTTATATAGTAATAGTATATAACGTTATACGTTATATAGTAATAGTATATAACGTTATACGTTATATAGTAATAGTATATAACGTTATACGTTATATAGTAATAGTATATAACGTTATACGTTATATAGTAATAGTATATAACGTTATACGTTATATAGTAATAGTATATAACGTTATACGTTAGTACGTAATAATATATATCGTTATACGTTATATAGTAATAGTATATAACGTTATACGATAGTACGTAATAGTATATATCGTTATACGTTATATAGTAATAGTATATAACGTTATACGTTAGTACGTAATAATATACAACGTTATACGTGATATGGCAATACTATATAACGTTATACGTTATATAGTAATATTATATAACGTTATGCGTTATATAGCAATAGTATATAACGTTATACATTATATAGTAATAGTATATAACGTTATGCGTTATATAGTAATAGTATATAACGTTATACGATAGTACGGAATAGTATATACCGTTATACGTTATATAGTAATAGTATATAACGTTATACGTTATATAGTAATAGTATATAACGTTATACGTTATATAGTAATAGTATATAACGTTATACGTTAGTACGTAATAATATATATCGTTATACGTTATATAGTAATAGTATATAACGTTATACGATAGTACGTAATAGTATATATCGTTATACGTTATATAGTAATAGTATATAACGTTATACGTTAGTACGTAATAATATACAACGTTATACGTGATATGGCAATACTATATAACGTTATACGTTATTACGTAATAGTATATAACGTTATACGTTATATAGTAATATTATATAACGTTATGCGTTATACAGTAATAGTATATAACGTTGTACGTTATATAGTAATAGTATATAACGTTATACGTTAGTACGTAATAATATACAACGTTATACGTGATATGGTAATGCTATATAACGTTATACGCTATTACGTAATAGTATATAACGTTATACGTTAATACGGAATAGTATATATCGTTATACGTTATATAGTAATAGTATATAACGTTATACGTTATATAGTAATAGTATATAACGTTATACGTTATATAGTAATAGTATATAACGTTATACGTTAGTACGTAATAATATACAACGTTATACGTGATATGGCAATACTATATAACGTTATACGTTATTACGTAATAGTATATAACGTTATACGTTATATAGTAATAGTATATAACGTTATACGTTATATAGTAATAGTATATAACGTTATACGTTATATAGTAATAGTATATAACGTTATACGTTATATAGTAATAGTATATAACGTTATACGTTATATAGTAATAGTATATAACGTTATACGTTATATAGTAATAGTATATAACGTTATACGTTAGTACGTAATAATATATATCGTTATACGTTATATAGTAATAGTATATAACGTTATACGATAGTACGTAATAGTACATATCGTTATACGTTATATAGTAATAGTATATAACGTTATACGTTAGTACGTAATAATATACAACGTTATACGTGATATGGTAATACTATATAACGTTATACGCTATTACGTAATAGTATATAACGTTATACGTTAATACGGAATAGTATATATCGTTATACGTTATATAGTAATAGTATATAACGTTATACGTTATATAGTAATAGTATATAACGTTATACGTTATATAGTAACAGTATATAACGTTATACGTTATATAGTAATAGTATATAACGTTATACGTTATATAGTAATAGTATATAACGTTATACGTTATATAGTAATAGTATATAACGTTATACGTTATATAGTAATAGTATATAACGTTATACGTTATATAGTAATAGTATATAACGTTATACGTTATATAGTAATAGTATATAACGTTATACGTTATATAGTAATAGTATATAACGTTATACGTTATATAGTAATAGTATATAACGTTATACGTTATATAGTAATAGTATATAACGTTATGCGTTATATAGTAATAGTATATAACGTTATACGTTATATAGTAATAGTATATAACGTTATACGTTATATAGTAATAGTATATAACGTTATACGTTATATAGTAATAGTATATAACGTTATACGTTAGTACGTAATAATATACAACGTTATACGTGATATGGCAATACTATATAACGTTATACGTTATTACGTAATAGTATATAACGTTATACGTTATATAGTAATATTATATAACGTTATGCGTTATACAGTAATAGTATATAACGTTATACGTTATATAGTAATAGTATATAACGTTATACGTTAGTACGTAATAATATACAACGTTATACGTGATATGGTAATGCTATATAACGTTATACGCTATTACGTAATAGTATATAACGTTATACGTTAATACGGAATAGTATATATCGTTATACGTTATATAGTAATAGTATATAACGTTATACGTTATATAGTAATAGTATATAACGTTATACGTTATATAGTAATAGTATATAACGTTATACGTTAGTACGTAATAATATACAACGTTATACGTGATATGGCAATACTATATAACGTTATACGTTATTACGTAATAGTATATAACGTTATACGTTATATAGTAATAGTATATAACGTTATACGTTATATAGTAATAGTATATAACGTTATACGTTATATAGTAATAGTATATAACGTTATACGTTATATAGTAATAGTATATAACGTTATACGTTATATAGTAATAGTATATAACGTTATACGTTATATAGTAATAGTATATAACGTTATACGTTATATAGTAATAGTATATAACGTTATACGTTATATAGTAATAGTATATAACGTTATACGTTAGTACGTAATAATATATATCGTTATACGTTATATAGTAATAGTATATAACGTTATACGATAGTACGTAATAGTACATATCGTTATACGTTATATAGTAATAGTATATAACGTTATACGTTAGTACGTAATAATATACAACGTTATACGTGATATGGTATTACTATATAACGTTATACGCTATTACGTAATAGTATATAACGTTATACGTTAATACGGAATAGTATATATCGTTATACGTTATATAGTAATAGTATATAACGTTATACGTTATATAGTAATAGTATATAACGTTATACGTTATATAGTAACAGTATATAACGTTATACGATAGTACGTAATAGTATATAACGTTATACGTGATATGGTAATACTATATAAAGTTATACGCTATTACGTAATAGTATATAACGTTATACGTTAATACGTAATAGTATATATCGTTATACGTTATATAGTAATAGTATATAGCGATATACGTTATATAGTAATAGTATATAACGTTATACGTTAGTACGTAATAGTATATAACGTTATACGTTAGTACGTAATAATATATATCGTTATACGATATATAGTAATAGTATATAACGTTATACGATAGTACGTAATAGTACATATCGTTATACGTTATATAGTAATAGTATATAACGTTATACGTTAGTACGTAATAATATACAACGTTATACGTGATATGGTAATACTATATAACGTTATACGCTATTACGTAATAGTATATAACGTTATACGTTAATACGGAATAGTATATATCGTTATACGTTATATAGTAGCAGTATATAACGTTATACGTTATATAGTAATAGTATATAACGTTATACGTTATATAGTATAAGTATATAATGTTATACGTTATATAGTAATATTATATAACGTTATGCGTTATATAGTAATAGTATATAACGTTATACGTTACATAGTAATAGTATATAACGTTATACGTTATATAGTAATAGTATATAACGTTATACGTTATATAGTAATATTATATAACGTTATGCGTTATATAGTAATAGTATAGAACGTTATACGTTATATAGTAATAGTATATAACGTTATACGTTATATAGTAATAGTATATAACGTTATACGTTAGTACGTAATAATATACAACGTTATACGTGATATGGCAATACTATATAACGTTATACGTTATTACGTAATAGTATATAACGTTATACGTGATATGGTAAAACTATATAACGTTATACGTTAATACGTAATAGTATATATCGTTATACGTTATATAGTAATAGTATATAACGTTATACGTTATATAGTAATAGTATATAACGTTATACGTTATATAGTAATAGTATATAACGTTATACGTTATATAGTAATAGTATATAACGTTATACGTTAGTACGTAATAATATACAACGTTATACGTGATATGGTAATACTATAAAACGTTATACGTTAATACGTAATAGTATATATCGTTATACGTTATGTAGTAATAGGATATAACGTTATACGGTATATAGTAATAGTATATAACGATATACGTTATATAGTAATAGTATATAACGTTATACGTTAGTACGTAATAATATACAACGTTATACGTGATATGGTAATACTATATAACGTTATACGCTATTACGTAATAGTATATAACTATATACGTTAATACGTAATAGTATATATCGTTATGCGTTATATAGTAATAGTATATAACGTTATACGTTATATAGTAATAGTATATAACGTTATACGTTATATAGTAATAGTATATAACGTTATACGTTATATAGTGATAGTATATAACGTTATACGTTATATAGTAATAGTATATAACGCTATACGTTAGTACGTAATAATATACAACGTTATACGTGATATGGCAATACTATATAACGTTATACGTTATATAGTAATAGTATATAACGTTATACGTTATACAGTAATAGTATATAACGTTATACGTTATATAGTAATAGTATATAACGTTATACGTTATATAGTAATAGTATATAACGTTATGCGTTATATAGTAATTGTATATAACGTTATACGTTATATAGTAATAGTATATAACGTTATACGTTATATAGTAATAGTATATAACGTTATACGTTAAATAGTAATAGTATATAACGTTATACGTTATATAGTAATAGTATATAACGTTATACGTTAGTACGTAATAATATATATCGTTATACGTTATATAGTAATAGTATATAACGTTATACGATAGTACGTAATAGTATATATCGTTATACGTTATATAGTAATAGTATATAACGTTATACGTTATATATTAATAGTATATAACGTTATACGTTAGTACGTAATAATATACAACGTTATACGTGATATGGTAATACTATATAACGTTATACGCTATTACGTAATAGTATATATCGTTATACGTTATATAGTAATATTATATAACGTTATACGTTAGTACGTAATAATATACAACGTTATACGTGATATGGCAATACTATATAACGTTATACGTTATTACGTAATAGTATATAACGTTATACGTTATATAGTAATAGTATATACCGTTATGGGTTATATAGTAATAGTATAGACCGTTATACGTTATATAGTAATAGTATATAACGTTATACGTTATATAGTAATAGTATAAAACGTTATACGTTATATAGTAATAGTATAAAACGTTATACGTTATATAGTAATATTATATAACGTTATGCGTTATATAGTAATAGTATAGAACGTTATACGTTATATAGTAATAGTATATAACGGTATACGTTATATAGTAATAGTATATAACGTTATACGTTAGTACGTAATAATATACAACGTTATACGTGATATGGCAATACTATATAACGTTATACGTTATTACGTAATAGTATATAACGTTATACGTTATATAGTAATAGTATATAACGTTATACGTTATATAGTAATAGTATATAACGTTATACGTTATATAGTAATAGTATATAACGTTATACGTTATATAGTAATAGTATATAACGTTATACGTTATTACGTAATAGTATATAACGTTATACGTTATATAGTAATAGTATATAACGTTATACGTTATATAGTAATAGTATATAACGTTATACGTTATATAGTAATAGTATATAACGTTATACGTTATATAGTAATAGTATATAACGTTATACGTTATATAGTAATAGTATATAACGTTATACGTTATATAGTAATAGTATATAACGTTATACGTTATATAGTAATAGTATATAACGTTATACGTTATATAGTAATAGTATATAACGTTATACGTTAGTACGTAATAATATATATCGTTATACGTTATATAGTAATAGTATATAACGTTATACGATAGTACGTAATAGTATATATCGTTATACGTTATATAGTAATAGTATATAACGTTATACGTTAGTACGTAATAATATACAACGTTATACGTGATATGGCAATACTATATAACGTTATACGTTATTACGTAATAGTATATAACGTTATACGTTATATAGTAATATTATATAACGTTATGCGTTATATAGTAATAGTATATAACGTTATACGTTATATAGTAATAGTATATAACGTTATGCGTTATATAGTAATAGTATAGACCGTTATACGTTATATAGTAATAGTATATAACGGTATAACGTTATATACTATTACTATATAACGTATAACGATATATAGTAATAGTATATAACGTTATACGTTATATAGTAATAGTATATAACGTTATACGTTATATAGTAATAGTATATAACGTTATACGTTATATAGTAATGGTATATAACGTTATACGTTATATAGTAATATTATATAACGTTATGCGTTATATAGTAATAGTATATAACGTTATACGTTATATAGTAATAGTATATAACGTTATACGTTATATAGTAATAGTATATAACGTTATACGTTATATAGTAATGGTATATAACGTTATACGTTATATAGTAATATTATATAACGTTATGCGTTATATAGTAATAGTATATAACGTTATACGTTATATAGTAATAGTATATAACGTTATACGTTATATAGTAATAGTATATAACGTTATATGTTATATAGTAATAGTATATAACGTTATACGTTATATAGTAATGGTATATAACGTTATACGTTATATAGTAATAGTATATAACGTTATACGTTATATAGTAATAGTATATAACGTTACACGTTATATAGTAAAGGTATATAACGTTATACGTTATATAGTAATAGTATATAACGTTATACGTTATATAGTAATAGTATATAACGTTATACGTTATATAGTAATAGTATATAACGTTATACGTTATATAGTAATAGTATATAACGTTATACGTTATATAGTAATAGTATATAACGTTATACGTTATATAGTAATAGTATATAACGTTATACGTTATATAGTAATAGTATATAACGTTATACGTTATATAGTAATAGTATATAACGTTATACGTTATATAGTAATAGTATATAACGTTATACGTTATATAGTAATAGTATATAACGTTATACGTTATATAGTAATAGTATATAACGTTATGCGTTATATAGTAATAGTATATAACGTTATACGTTATATAGTAATAGTATATAACGTTATACGTTATATAGTAATAGTATATAGTTATATATTTACGTTATATAGTTACACGTTATATAGTAATGGTATATAACGTTATACGTTATATAGTAATAGTATATAACGTTATACGTTATATAGTAATAGTATATAACGTTATACGTTATATAGTAATAGTATATAACGTTATGCGTTATATAGTAATAGTATATAACGTTATACGTTATATAGTAATAGTATATAACGTTATACGTTATATAGTAATAGTATATAACGTTATACGTTAGTACGTAATAATATACAACGTTATACGTGATATGGCAATACTATATAACGTTATACGTTATTACGTAATAGTATATAACGTTATACGTTATATAGTAATATTATATAACGTTATGCGTTATACAGTAATAGTATATAACGTTATACGTTATATAGTAATAGTATATAACGTTATACGTTAGTACGTAATAATATACAACGTTATACGTGATATGGTAATGCTATATAACGTTATACGCTATTACGTAATAGTATATAACGTTATACGTTAATACGGAATAGTATATATCGTTATACGTTATATAGTAATAGTATATAACGTTATACGTTATATAGTAATAGTATATAACGTTATACGTTATATAGTAATAGTATATAACGTTATACGTTAGTACGTAATAATATACAACGTTATACGTGATATGGCAATACTATATAACGTTATACGTTATTACGTAATAGTATATAACGTTATACGTTATATAGTAATATTATATAACGTTATGCGTTATACAGTAATAGTATATAACGTTATACGTTATATAGTAATAGTATATAACGTTATACGTTAGTACGTAATAATATACAACGTTATACGTGATATGGTAATGCTATATAACGTTATACGCTATTACGTAATAGTATATAACGTTATACGTTAATACGGAATAGTATATATCGTTATACGTTATATAGTAATAGTATATAACGTTATACGTTATATAGTAATAGTATATAACGTTATACGTTATATAGTAATAGTATATAACGTTATACGTTAGTACGTAATAATATACAACGTTATACGTGATATGGCAATACTATATAACGTTATACGTTATTACGTAATAGTATATAACGTTATACGTTATATAGTAATAGTATATAACGTTATACGTTATATAGTAATAGTATATAACGTTATACGTTATATAGTAATAGTATATAACGTTATACGTTATATAGTAATAGTATATAACGTTATACGTTATATAGTAATAGTATATAACGTTATACGTTATATAGTAATAGTATATAACGTTATACGTTATATAGTAATAGTATATAACGTTATACGTTATATAGTAATAGTATATAACGTTATACGTTAGTACGTAATAATATATATCGTTATACGTTATATAGTAATAGTATATAACGTTATACGATAGTACGTAATAGTACATATCGTTATACGTTATATAGTAATAGTATATAACGTTATACGTTAGTACGTAATAATATACAACGTTATACGTGATATGGTAATACTATATAACGTTATACGCTATTACGTAATAGTATATAACGTTATACGTTAATACGGAATAGTATATATCGTTATACGTTATATAGTAATAGTATATAACGTTATACGTTATATAGTAATAGTATATAACGTTATACGTTATATAGTAACAGTATATAACGTTATACGATAGTACGTAATAGTATATAACGTTATACGTGATATGGTAATACTATATAAAGTTATACGCTATTACGTAATAGTATATAACGTTATACGTTAATACGTAATAGTATATATCGTTATACGTTATATAGTAATAGTATATAGCGATATACGTTATATAGTAATAGTATATAACGTTATACGTTAGTACGTAATAGTATATAACGTTATACGTTAGTACGTAATAATATATATCGTTATACGATATATAGTAATAGTATATAACGTTATACGATAGTACGTAATAGTACATATCGTTATACGTTATATAGTAATAGTATATAACGTTATACGTTAGTACGTAATAATATACAACGTTATACGTGATATGGTAATACTATATAACGTTATACGCTATTACGTAATAGTATATAACGTTATACGTTAATACGGAATAGTATATATCGTTATACGTTATATAGTAACAGTATATAACGTTATACGTTATATAGTAATAGTATATAACGTTATACGTTATATAGTATAAGTATATAATGTTATACGTTATATAGTAATATTATATAACGTTATGCGTTATATAGTAATAGTATATAACGTTATACGTTACATAGTAATAGTATATAACGTTATACGTTATATAGTAATAGTATATAACGTTATACGTTATATAGTAATATTATATAACGTTATGCGTTATATAGTAATAGTATAGAACGTTATACGTTATATAGTAATAGTATATAACGTTATACGTTATATAGTAATAGTATATAACGTTATACGTTAGTACGTAATAATATACAACGTTATACGTGATATGGCAATACTATATAACGTTATACGTTATTACGTAATAGTATATAACGTTATACGTGATATGGTAAAACTATATAACGTTATACGTTAATACGTAATAGTATATATCGTTATACGTTATATAGTAATAGTATATAACGTTATACGTTATATAGTAATAGTATATAACGTTATACGTTATATAGTAATAGTATATAACGTTATACGTTATATAGTAATAGTATATAACGTTATACGTTAGTACGTAATAATATACAACGTTATACGTGATATGGTAATACTATAAAACGTTATACGTTAATACGTAATAGTATATATCGTTATACGTTATATAGTAATAGGATATAACGTTATACGGTATATAGTAATAGTATATAACGATATACGTTATATAGTAATAGTATATAACGTTATACGTTAGTACGTAATAATATACAACGTTATACGTGATATGGTAATACTATATAACGTTATACGCTATTACGTAATAGTATATAACTATATACGTTAATACGTAATAGTATATATCGTTATGCGTTATATAGTAATAGTATATAACGTTATACGTTATATAGTAATAGTATATAACGTTATACGTTATATAGTAATAGTATATAACGTTATACGTTATATAGAGATAGTATATAACGTTATACGTTATATAGTAATAGTATATAACGCTATACGTTAGTACGTAATAATATACAACGTTATACGTGATATGGCAATACTATATAACGTTATACGTTATATAGTAATAGTATATAACGTTATACGTTATACAGTAATAGTATATAACGTTATACGTTATATAGTAATAGTATATAACGTTATACGTTATATAGTAATAGTATATAACGTTATGCGTTATATAGTAATTGTATATAACGTTATACGTTATATAGTAATAGTATATAACGTTATACGTTATATAGTAATAGTATATAACGTTATACGTTAAATAGTAATAGTATATAACGTTATACGTTATATAGTAATAGTATATAACGTTATACGTTAGTACGTAATAATATATATCGTTATACGTTATATAGTAATAGTATATAACGTTATACGATAGTACGTAATAGTATATATCGTTATACGTTATATAGTAATAGTATATAACGTTATACGTTATATATTAATAGTATATAACGTTATACGTTAGTACGTAATAATATACAACGTTATACGTGATATGGTAATACTATATAACGTTATACGCTATTACGTAATAGTATATATCGTTATACGTTATATAGTAATATTATATAACGTTATACGTTAGTACGTAATAATATACAACGTTATACGTGATATGGCAATACTATATAACGTTATACGTTATTACGTAATAGTATATAACGTTATACGTTATATAGTAATAGTATATACCGTTATGGGTTATATAGTAATAGTATAGACCGTTATACGTTATATAGTAATAGTATATAACGTTATACGTTATATAGTAATAGTATAAAACGTTATACGTTATATAGTAATAGTATAAAACGTTATACGTTATATAGTAATATTATATAACGTTATGCGTTATATAGTAATAGTATAGAACGTTATACGTTATATAGTAATAGTATATAACGGTATACGTTATATAGTAATAGTATATAACGTTATACGTTAGTACGTAATAATATACAACGTTATACGTGATATGGCAATACTATATAACGTTATACGTTATTACGTAATAGTATATAACGTTATACGTTATATAGTAATAGTATATAACGTTATACGTTATATAGTAATAGTATATAACGTTATACGTTATATAGTAATAGTATATAACGTTATACGTTATATAGTAATAGTATATAACGTTATACGTTATTACGTAATAGTATATAACGTTATACGTTATATAGTAATAGTATATAACGTTATACGTTATATAGTAATAGTATATAACGTTATACGTTATATAGTAATAGTATATAACGTTATACGTTATATAGTAATAGTATATAACGTTATACGTTATATAGTAATAGTATATAACGTTATACGTTATATAGTAATAGTATATAACGTTATACGTTATATAGTAATAGTATATAACGTTATACGTTATATAGTAATAGTATATAACGTTATACGTTAGTACGTAATAATATATATCGTTATACGTTATATAGTAATAGTATATAACGTTATACGATAGTACGTAATAGTATATATCGTTATACGTTATATAGTAATAGTATATAACGTTATACGTTAGTACGTAATAATATACAACGTTATACGTGATATGGCAATACTATATAACGTTATACGTTATTACGTAATAGTATATAACGTTATACGTTATATAGTAATATTATATAACGTTATGCGTTATATAGTAATAGTATATAACGTTATACGTTATATAGTAATAGTATATAACGTTATGCGTTATATAGTAATAGTATAGACCGTTATACGTTATATAGTAATAGTATATAACGGTATACGTTATATAGTAATAGTATATAACGTTATACGTTATATAGTAATAGTATATAACGTTATACGTTATATAGTAATAGTATATAACGTTATACGTTATATAGTAATAGTATATAACGTTATACGTTATATAGTAATGGTATATAACGTTATACGTTATATAGTAATATTATATAACGTTATGCGTTATATAGTAATAGTATATAACGTTATACGTTATATAGTAATAGTATATAACGTTATACGTTATATAGTAATAGTATATAACGTTATACGTTATATAGTAATGGTATATAACGTTATACGTTATATAGTAATATTATATAACGTTATGCGTTATATAGTAATAGTATATAACGTTATACGTTATATAGTAATAGTATATAACGTTATACGTTATATAGTAATAGTATATAACGTTATATGTTATATAGTAATAGTATATAACGTTATACGTTATATAGTAATGGTATATAACGTTATACGTTATATAGTAATAGTATATAACGTTATACGTTATATAGTAATAGTATATAACGTTACACGTTATATAGTAATGGTATATAACGTTATACGTTATATAGTAATAGTATATAACGTTATACGTTATATAGTAATAGTATATAACGTTATACGTTATATAGTAATAGTATATAACGTTATACGTTATATAGTAATAGTATATAACGTTATACGTTATATAGTAATAGTATATAACGTTATACGTTATATAGTAATAGTATATAACGTTATACGTTATATAGTAATAGTATATAACGTTATACGTTATATAGTAATAGTATATAACGTTATACGTTATATAGTAATAGTATATAACGTTATACGTTATATAGTAATAGTATATAACGTTATACGTTATATAGTAATAGTATATAACGTTATGCGTTATATAGTAATAGTATATAACGTTATACGTTATATAGTAATAGTATATAACGTTATGCGTTATATAGTAATAGTATATAACGTTATACGTTATATAGTAATAGTATATAACGTTATACGTTATATAGTAATAGTATATAGTTATATATTTACGTTATATAGTTACACGTTATATAGTAATGGTATATAACGTTATACGTTATATAGTAATAGTATATAACGTTATACGTTATATAGTAATAGTATATAACGTTATACGTTATATAGTAATAGTATATAACGTTATACGTTATATAGTAATAGTATATAACGTTATACGTTATATAGTAATAGTATATAACGTTATACGTTATATAGTAATAGTATATAACGTTATACGTTATATAGTAATAGTATATAACGTTATACGTTATATAGTAATAGTATATAACGTTATACGTTATATAGTAATAGTATATAACGTTATACGTTATATAGTAATAGTATATAACGTTATACGTTATATAGTAATAGTATATAACGTTATGCGTTATATAGTAATAGTATATAACTTTATACGTTATATAGTAATAGTATATAACGTTATACGTTATATAGTAATAGTATATAACGTTATACGTTATATAGTAATATTATATAACGTTATGCGTTATATAGTAATAGTATATAACGTTATACGTTATATAGTAATAGTATATAACGTTATACGTTATATAGTAATAGTATATAACGTTATACGTTAGTACGTAATAATATACAACGTTATACGTGATATGGCAATACTATATAACGTTATACGTTATTACGTAATAGTATATAACGTTATACGTTATATAGTAATATTATATAACGTTATGCGTTATACAGTAATAGTATATAACGTTATACGTTATATAGTAATAGTATATAACGTTATACGTTAGTACGTAATAATATACAACGTTATACGTGATATGGTAATGCTATATAACGTTATACGCTATTACGTAATAGTATATAACGTTATACGTTAATACGGAATAGTATATATCGTTATACGTTATATAGTAATAGTATATAACGTTATACGTTATATAGTAATAGTATATAACGTTATACGTTATATAGTAATAGTATATAACGTTATACGTTAGTACGTAATAATATACAACGTTATACGTGATATGGCAATACTATATAACGTTATACGTTATTACGTAATAGTATATAACGTTATACGTTATATAGTAATATTATATAACGTTATGCGTTATATAGTAATAGTATAGACCGTTATACGTTATGTAGTAATAGTATATAACGGTATACGTTATATAGTAATAGTACATAACGTTATACGTTATATAGTAATAGTATATAACGTTATACGTTATATAGTAATAGTATATAACGTTATACGTTATATAGTAATAGTATATAACGTTATACGTTATATAGTAATGGTATATAACGTTATACGTTATATAGTAATATTATATAACGTTATGCGTTATATAGTAATAGTATATAACGTTATACGTTATATAGTAATAGTATATAACGTTATACGTTATATAGTAATAGTATATAACGTTATACGTTATATAGTAATAGTATATAACGTTATACGTTATATAGTAATAGTATATAACGTTATACGTTATATAGTAATAGTATATAACGTTATACGTTATATAGTAATAGTATATAACGTTATACGTTAGTACGTAATAATATATATCGTTATACGTTATATAGTAATAGTATATAACGTTATACGATAGTACGTAATAGTATATATCGTTATACGTTATATAGTAATAGTATATAACGTTATACGTTAGTACGTAATAATATACAACGTTATACGTGATATGGCAATACTATATAACGTTATACGTTATTACGTAATAGTATATAACGTTATACGTTATATAGTAATATTATATAACGTTATGCGTTATATAGTAATAGTATATAACGTTATACGTTATATAGTAATAGTATATAACGTTATGCGTTATATAGTAATAGTATAGACCGTTATACGTTATATAGTAATAGTATATAACGGTATACGTTATATAGTAATAGTATATAACGTTATACGTTATATAGTAATAGTATATAACGTTATACGTTATATAGTAATAGTATATAACGTTATACGTTAGTACGTAATAATATACAACGTTATACGTGATATGGCAATACTATATAACGTTATACGTTATTACGTAATAGTATATAACGTTATACGTTATATAGTAATATTATATAACGTTATGCGTTATATAGTAATAGTATAGACCGTTATACGTTATGTACTATTACTATATAACGTATAACGCTATATAGTAATAGTACATAACGTTATACGTTATATAGTAATAGTATATAACGTTATACGTTATATAGTAATAGTATATAACGTTATACGTTATATAGTAATAGTATATAACGTTATACGTTATATAGTAATGGTATATAACGTTATACGTTATATAGTAATATTATATAACGTTATGCGTTATATAGTAATAGTATATAACGTTATACGTTATATAGTAATAGTATATAACGTTATACGTTATATAGTAATAGTATATAACGTTATACGTTATATAGTAATAGTATATAACGTTATACGTTATATAGTAATAGTATATAACGTTATACGTTATATAGTAATAGTATATAACGTTATACGTTATATAGTAATAGTATATAACGTTATACGTTAGTACGTAATAATATATATCGTTATACGTTATATAGTAATAGTATATAACGTTATACGATAGTACGTAATAGTATATATCGTTATACGTTATATAGTAATAGTATATAACGTTATACGTTAGTACGTAATAATATACAACGTTATACGTGATATGGCAATACTATATAACGTTATACGTTATTACGTAATAGTATATAACGTTATACGTTATATAGTAATATTATATAACGTTATGCGTTATATAGTAATAGTATATAACGTTATACGTTATATAGTAATAGTATATAACGTTATGCGTTATATAGTAATAGTATAGACCGTTATACGTTATATAGTAATAGTATATAACGGTATACGTTATATAGTAATAGTATATAACGTTATACGTTATATAGTAATAGTATATAACGTTATACGTTATATAGTAATAGTATATAACGTTATACGTTATATAGTAATAGTATATAACGTTATACGTTATATAGTAATGGTATATAACGTTATACGTTATATAGTAATATTATATAACGTTATGCGTTATATAGTAATAGTATATAACGTTATACGTTATATAGTAATAGTATATAACGTTATACGTTATATAGTAATAGTATATAACGTTATACGTTATATAGTAATGGTATATAACGTTATACGTTATATAGTAATATTATATAACGTTATGCGTTATATAGTAATAGTATATAACGTTATACGTTATATAGTAATAGTATATAACGTTATACGTTATATAGTAATAGTATATAACGTTATATGTTATATAGTAATAGTATATAACGTTATACGTTATATAGTAATGGTATATAACGTTATACGTTATATAGTAATAGTATATAACGTTATACGTTATATAGTAATAGTATATAACGTTATACGTTATATAGTAATGGTATATAACGTTATACGTTATATAGTAATAGTATATAACGTTATACGTTATATAGTAATAGTATATAACGTTATACGTTATATAGTAATAGTATATAACGTTATACGTTATATAGTAATAGTATATAACGTTATACGTTATATAGTAATAGTATATAACGTTATACGTTATATAGTAATAGTATATAACGTTATACGTTATATAGTAATAGTATATAACGTTATACGTTATATAGTAATAGTATATAACGTTATACGTTATATAGTAATAGTATATAACGTTATACGTTATATAGTAATAGTATATAACGTTATACGTTATATAGTAATAGTATATAACGTTATGCGTTATATAGTAATAGTATATAACGTTATACGTTATATAGTAATAGTATATAACGTTATACGTTATATAGTAATAGTATATAACGTTATACGTTATATAGTAATAGTATATAACGTTATGCGTTATATAGTAATAGTATATAACGTTATACGTTATATAGTAATAGTATATAACGTTATACGTTATATAGTAATAGTATATAACGTTATACGTTAGTACGTAATAATATACAACGTTATACGTGATATGGCAATACTATATAACGTTATACGTTATTACGTAATAGTATATAACGTTATACGTTATATAGTAATATTATATAACGTTATGCGTTATACAGTAATAGTATATAACGTTATACGTTATATAGTAATAGTATATAACGTTATACGTTAGTACGTAATAATATACAACGTTATACGTGATATGGTAATGCTATATAACGTTATACGCTATTACGTAATAGTATATAACGTTATACGTTAATACGGAATAGTATATATCGTTATACGTTATATAGTAATAGTATATAACGTTATACGTTATATAGTAATAGTATATAACGTTATACGTTATATAGTAATAGTATATAACGTTATACGTTAGTACGTAATAATATACAACGTTATACGTGATATGGCAATACTATATAACGTTATACGTTATTACGTAATAGTATATAACGTTATACGTTATATAGTAATATTATATAACGTTATGCGTTATATAGTAATAGTATAGACCGTTATACGTTATGTACTATTACTATATAACGTATAACGCTATATAGTAATAGTACATAACGTTATACGTTATATAGTAATAGTATATAACGTTATACGTTATATAGTAATAGTATATAACGTTATACGTTATATAGTAATAGTATATAACGTTATACGTTATATAGTAATGGTATATAACGTTATACGTTATATAGTAATATTATATAACGTTATGCGTTATATAGTAATAGTATATAACGTTATACGTTATATAGTAATAGTATATAACGTTATACGTTATATAGTAATAGTATATAACGTTATACGTTATATAGTAATAGTATATAACGTTGTACGTTATATAGTAATAGTATATAACGTTATACGTTATATAGTAATAGTATATAACGTTATACGTTATATAGTAATCGTATATAACGTTATACGTTATATAGTAATAGTATATAACGTTATACGTTATATAGTAATGGTATATAACGTTATACGTTATATAGTAATAGTATATAACGTTATACGTTATATAGTAATAGTATATAATGTTATACGTTATATAGTAATAGTATATAACGTTATACGTTATATAGTAATAGTATATAACGTTATACGTTATATAGTAATAGTATATAACGTTATACGTTAGTACGTAATAATATACAACGTTATACGTGATATGGTAATACTATATAACGTTATACGCTATTACGTAATAGTATATAACGTTATACGTTAATACGGAATAGTATATATCGTTATACGTTATATAGTAATAGTATATAACGTTATACGTTATATAGTAATAGTATATAACGTTATACGTTATATAGTAATAGTATATAACGTTATACGTTATATAGTAATAGTATATAACGTTATACGTTATATAGTAATAGTATATAACGTTATACGTTATATAGTAATAGTATATAACGTTATACGTTATATAGTAATAGTATATAACGTTATACGTTATATAGTAATAGTATATAACGTTATACGTTATATAGTAATAGTATATAACGGTATACGTTATATAGTAATTGTATATAACGTTATACGTTAGTACGTAATAATATACAACGTTATACGTGATATGGCAATACTATATAACGTTATACGTTATTACGTAATAGTATATAACGTTATACGTTATATAGTAATAGTATATAACGTTATACGTTATATAGTAATAGTATATAACGTTATACGTTATATAGTAATAGTATATAACGTTATACGTTATATAGTAGTAGTATATAACGTTATACGTTAGTACGTAATAATATACAACGTTATACGTGATATGGTAATACTATATAACGTTATACGCTATTACGTAATAGTATATAACGTTATACGTTAATACGGAATAGTATATATCGTTATACGTTATATAGTAATAGTATATAACGTTATACGTTATATAGTAATAGTATATAACGTTATACGTTATATAGTAATAGTATATAACGTTATACGTTATATAGTAGTAGTATATAACGTTATGCGTTATACAGTAATAGTATATAACGTTATACGTTATATAGTAATAGTATATAACGTTATACGTTAGTACGTAATAATATACAACGTTATACGTGATATGGCAATACTATATAACGTTATACGTTATTACGTAATAGTATATAACGTTATACGTTATATAGTAATATTATATAACGTTATGCGTTATACAGTAATAGTATATAACGTTATACGTTATATAGTAATAGTATATAACGTTATACGTTAGTACGTAATAATATACAACGTTATACGTGATATGGTAATGCTATATAGCGTTATACGCTATTACGTAATAGTATATAACGTTATACGTTAATACGGAATAGTATATATCGTTATACGTTATATAGTAATAGTATATAACGTTATACGTTATATAGTAATAGTATATAACGTTATACGTTATATAGTAATAGTATATAACGTTATACGTTATATAGTAATAGTATATAACGTTATACGTTATATAGTAATAGTATATAACGTTATACGTTATATAGTAATAGTATATAACGTTATACGTTATATAGTAATAGTATATAACGTTATACGTTATATAGTAATAGTATATAACGTTATACGTTATATAGTAATAGTATATAACGTTATACGTTATATAGTAATAGTATATAACGTTATACGTTATATAGTAATAGTATATAACGTTATGCGTTATATAGTAATAGTATATAACTTTATACGTTATATAGTAATAGTATATAACGTTATACGTTATATAGTAATAGTATATAACGTTATACGTTATATAGTAATAGTATATAACGTTATGCGTTATATAGTAATAGTATATAACGTTATACGTTATATAGTAATAGTATATAACGTTATACGTTATATAGTAATAGTATATAACGTTATACGTTAGTACGTAATAATATACAACGTTATACGTGATATGGCAATACTATATAACGTTATACGTTATTACGTAATAGTATATAACGTTATACGTTATATAGTAATATTATATAACGTTATGCGTTATACAGTAATAGTATATAACGTTATACGTTATATAGTAATAGTATATAACGTTATACGTTAGTACGTAATAATATACAACGTTATACGTGATATGGTAATGCTATATAACGTTATACGCTATTACGTAATAGTATATAACGTTATACGTTAATACGGAATAGTATATATCGTTATACGTTATATAGTAATAGTATATAACGTTATACGTTATATAGTAATAGTATATAACGTTATACGTTATATAGTAATAGTATATAACGTTATACGTTAGTACGTAATAATATACAACGTTATACGTGATATGGCAATACTATATAACGTTATACGTTATTACGTAATAGTATATAACGTTATACGTTATATAGTAATATTATATAACGTTATGCGTTATATAGTAATAGTATAGACCGTTATACGTTATGTACTATTACTATATAACGTATACGTTATATAGTAATAGTACATAACGTTATACGTTATATAGTAATAGTATATAACGTTATACGTTATATAGTAATAGTATATAACGTTATACGTTATATAGTAATAGTATATAACGTTATACGTTATATAGTAATGGTATATAACGTTATACGTTATATAGTAATATTATATAACGTTATGCGTTATATAGTAATAGTATATAACGTTATACGTTATATAGTAATAGTATATAACGTTATACGTTATATAGTAATAGTATATAACGTTATACGTTATATAGTAATAGTATATAACGTTATACGTTATATAGTAATAGTATATAACGTTATACGTTATATAGTAATAGTATATAACGTTATACGTTATATAGTAATAGTATATAACGTTATACGTTAGTACGTAATAATATATATCGTTATACGTTATATAGTAATAGTATATAACGTTATACGATAGTACGTAATAGTATATATCGTTATACGTTATATAGTAATAGTATATAACGTTATACGTTAGTACGTAATAATATACAACGTTATACGTGATATGGCAATACTATATAACGTTATACGTTATTACGTAATAGTATATAACGTTATACGTTATATAGTAATATTATATAACGTTATGCGTTATATAGTAATAGTATATAACGTTATACGTTATATAGTAATAGTATATAACGTTATGCGTTATATAGTAATAGTATAGACCGTTATACGTTATATAGTAATAGTATATAACGGTATACGTTATATAGTAATAGTATATAACGTTATACGTTATATAGTAATAGTATATAACGTTATACGTTATATAGTAATAGTATATAACGTTATACGTTAGTACGTAATAATATACAACGTTATACGTGATATGGCAATACTATATAACGTTATACGTTATTACGTAATAGTATATAACGTTATACGTTATATAGTAATATTATATAACGTTATGCGTTATATAGTAATAGTATAGACCGTTATACGTTATGTACTATTACTATATAACGTATAACGTTATATAGTAATAGTACATAACGTTATACGTTATATAGTAATAGTATATAACGTTATACGTTATATAGTAATAGTATATAACGTTATACGTTATATAGTAATAGTATATAACGTTATACGTTATATAGTAATGGTATATAACGTTATACGTTATATAGTAATATTATATAACGTTATGCGTTATATAGTAATAGTATATAACGTTATACGTTATATAGTAATAGTATATAACGTTATACGTTATATAGTAATAGTATATAACGTTATACGTTATATAGTAATAGTATATAACGTTATACGTTATATAGTAATAGTATATAACGTTATACGTTATATAGTAATAGTATATAACGTTATACGTTATATAGTAATAGTATATAACGTTATACGTTAGTACGTAATAATATATATCGTTATACGTTATATAGTAATAGTATATAACGTTATACGATAGTACGTAATAGTATATATCGTTATACGTTATATAGTAATAGTATATAACGTTATACGTTAGTACGTAATAATATACAACGTTATACGTGATATGGCAATACTATATAACGTTATACGTTATTACGTAATAGTATATAACGTTATACGTTATATAGTAATATTATATAACGTTATGCGTTATATAGTAATAGTATATAACGTTATACGTTATATAGTAATAGTATATAACGTTATGCGTTATATAGTAATAGTATAGACCGTTATACGTTATATAGTAATAGTATATAACGGTATACGTTATATAGTAATAGTATATAACGTTATACGTTATATAGTAATAGTATATAACGTTATACGTTATATAGTAATAGTATATAACGTTATACGTTATATAGTAATAGTATATAACGTTATACGTTATATAGTAATGGTATATAACGTTATACGTTATATAGTAATATTATATAACGTTATGCGTTATATAGTAATAGTATATAACGTTATACGTTATATAGTAATAGTATATAACGTTATACGTTATATAGTAATAGTATATAACGTTATACGTTATATAGTAATGGTATATAACGTTATACGTTATATAGTAATATTATATAACGTTATGCGTTATATAGTAATAGTATATAACGTTATACGTTATATAGTAATAGTATATAACGTTATACGTTATATAGTAATAGTATATAACGTTATATGTTATATAGTAATAGTATATAACGTTATACGTTATATAGTAATGGTATATAACGTTATACGTTATATAGTAATAGTATATAACGTTATACGTTATATAGTAATAGTATATAACGTTATACGTTATATAGTAATGGTATATAACGTTATACGTTATATAGTAATAGTATATAACGTTATACGTTATATAGTAATAGTATATAACGTTATACGTTATATAGTAATAGTATATAACGTTATACGTTATATAGTAATAGTATATAACGTTATACGTTATATAGTAATAGTATATAACGTTATACGTTATATAGTAATAGTATATAACGTTATACGTTATATAGTAATAGTATATAACGTTATACGTTATATAGTAATAGTATATAACGTTATACGTTATATAGTAATAGTATATAACGTTATACGTTATATAGTAATAGTATATAACGTTATACGTTATATAGTAATAGTATATAACGTTATGCGTTATATAGTAATAGTATATAACGTTATACGTTATATAGTAATAGTATATAACGTTATACGTTATATAGTAATAGTATATAACGTTATACGTTATATAGTAATAGTATATAACGTTATGCGTTATATAGTAATAGTATATAACGTTATACGTTATATAGTAATAGTATATAACGTTATACGTTATATAGTAATAGTATATAACGTTATACGTTAGTACGTAATAATATACAACGTTATACGTGATATGGTAATACTATATAACGTTATACGTTATTACGTAATAGTATATAACGTTATACGTTATATAGTAATATTATATAACGTTATGCGTTATACAGTAATAGTATATAACGTTATACGTTATATAGTAATAGTATATAACGTTATACGTTAGTACGTAATAATATACAACGTTATACGTGATATGGTAATGCTATATAACGTTATACGCTATTACGTAATAGTATATAACGTTATACGTTAATACGGAATAGTATATATCGTTATACGTTATATAGTAATAGTATATAACGTTATACGTTATATAGTAATAGTATATAACGTTATACGTTATATAGTAATAGTATATAACGTTATACGTTAGTACGTAATAATATACAACGTTATACGTGATATGGCAATACTATATAACGTTATACGTTATTACGTAATAGTATATAACGTTATACGTTATATAGTAATATTATATAACGTTATGCGTTATATAGTAATAGTATAGACCGTTATACGTTATGTACTATTACTATATAACGTATAACGTTATATAGTAATAGTACATAACGTTATACGTTATATAGTAATAGTATATAACGTTATACGTTATATAGTAATGGTATATAACGTTATACGTTATATAGTAATAGTATATAACGTTATACGTTATATAGTAATGGTATATAACGTTATACGTTATATAGTAATATTATATAACGTTATGCGTTATATAGTAATAGTATATAACGTTATACGTTATATAGTAATAGTATATAACGTTATACGTTATATAGTAATAGTATATAACGTTATACGTTATATAGTAATAGTATATAACGTTGTACGTTATATAGTAATAGTATATAACGTTATACGTTATATAGTAATAGTATATAACGTTATACGTTATATAGTAATCGTATATAACGTTATACGTTATATAGTAATAGTATATAACGTTATACGTTATATAGTAATGGTATATAACGTTATACGTTATATAGTAATAGTATATAACGTTATACGTTATATAGTAATAGTATATAATGTTATACGTTATATAGTAATAGTATATAACGTTATACGTTATATAGTAATAGTATATAACGTTATACGTTATATAGTAATAGTATATAACGTTATACGTTAGTACGTAATAATATACAACGTTATACGTGATATGGTAATACTATATAACGTTATACGCTATTACGTAATAGTATATAACGTTATACGTTAATACGGAATAGTATATATCGTTATACGTTATATAGTAATAGTATATAACGTTATACGTTATATAGTAATAGTATATAACGTTATACGTTATATAGTAATAGTATATAACGTTATACGTTATATAGTAATAGTATATAACGTTATACGTTATATAGTAATAGTATATAACGTTATACGTTATATAGTAATAGTATATAACGTTATACGTTATATAGTAATAGTATATAACGTTATACGTTATATAGTAATAGTATATAACGTTATACGTTATATAGTAATAGTATATAACGGTATACGTTATATAGTAATTGTATATAACGTTATACGTTAGTACGTAATAATATACAACGTTATACGTGATATGGCAATACTATATAACGTTATACGTTATTACGTAATAGTATATAACGTTATACGTTATATAGTAATAGTATATAACGTTATACGTTATATAGTAATAGTATATAACGTTATACGTTATATAGTAATAGTATATAACGTTATACGTTATATAGTAGTAGTATATAACGTTATACGTTAGTACGTAATAATATACAACGTTATACGTGATATGGTAATACTATATAACGTTATACGCTATTACGTAATAGTATATAACGTTATACGTTAATACGGAATAGTATATATCGTTATACGTTATATAGTAATAGTATATAACGTTATACGTTATATAGTAATAGTATATAACGTTATACGTTATATAGTAATAGTATATAACGTTATACGTTATATAGTAGTAGTATATAACGTTATGCGTTATACAGTAATAGTATATAACGTTATACGTTATATAGTAATAGTATATAACGTTATACGTTAGTACGTAATAATATACAACGTTATACGTGATATGGCAATACTATATAACGTTATACGTTATTACGTAATAGTATATAACGTTATACGTTATATAGTAATATTATATAACGTTATGCGTTATACAGTAATAGTATATAACGTTATACGTTATATAGTAATAGTATATAACGTTATACGTTAGTACGTAATAATATACAACGTTATACGTGATATGGTAATGCTATATAGCGTTATACGCTATTACGTAATAGTATATAACGTTATACGTTAATACGGAATAGTATATATCGTTATACGTTATATAGTAATAGTATATAACGTTATACGTTATATAGTAATAGTATATAACGTTATACGTTATATAGTAATAGTATATAACGTTATACGTTAGTACGTAATAATATACAACGTTATACGTGATATGGCAATACTATATAACGTTATACGTTATTACGTAATAGTATATAACGTTATACGTTATATAGTAATAGTATATAACGTTATACGTTATATAGTAATAGTATATAACGTTATACGTTATATAGTAATAGTATATAACGTTATACGTTATATAGTAATAGTATATAACGTTATACGTTATATAGTAATAGTATATAACGTTATACGTTATATAGTAATAGTATATAACGTTATACGTTATATAGTAATAGTATATAACGTTATACGTTATATAGTAATAGTATATAACGTTATACGTTAGTACGTAATAATATATATCGTTATACGTTATATAGTAATAGTATATAACGTTATACGATAGTACGTAATAGTACATATCGTTATACGTTATATAGTAATAGTATATAACGTTATACGTTAGTACGTAATAATATACAACGTTATACGTGATATGGTAATACTATATAACGTTATACGTTATTACGTAATAGTATATAACGTTATACGTTAATACGGAATAGTATATATCGTTATACGTTATATAGTAATAGTATATAACGTTATACGTTAGTACGTAATAATATACAACGTTATACGTGATATGGCAATACTATATAACGTTATACGTTATTACGTAATAGTATATAACGTTATACGTTATATAGTAATAGTATATAACGTTATACGTTAGTACGTAATAATATACAACGTTATACGTGATATGGTAATACTATATAACGTTATACGCTATTACGTAATAGTATATAACGTTATACGTTAATACGGAATAGTATATATCGTTATACGTTATATAGTAATAGTATATAACGTTATACGTTATATAGTAATAGTATATAACGTTATACGTTATATAGTAATAGTATATAACGTTATACGTTATATAGTAATAGTATATAACGTTATACGTTATATAGTAATAGTATATAACGTTATACGTTATATAGTAATAGTATATAACGTTATACGTTATATAGTAATAGTATATAACGTTATACGTTATATAGTAATAGTATATAACGTTATACGTTATATAGTAATAGTATATAACGGTATACGTTATATAGTAATTGTATATAACGTTATACGTTAGTACGTAATAATATACAACGTTATACGTGATATGGCAATACTATATAACGTTATACGTTATTACGTAATAGTATATAACGTTATACGTTATATAGTAATAGTATATAACGTTATACGTTATATAGTAATAGTATATAACGTTATACGTTATATAGTAATAGTATATAACGTTATACGTTATATAGTAGTAGTATATAACGTTATACGTTAGTACGTAATAATATACAACGTTATACGTGATATGGTAATACTATATAACGTTATACGCTATTACGTAATAGTATATAACGTTATACGTTAATACGGAATAGTATATATCGTTATACGTTATATAGTAATAGTATATAACGTTATACGTTATATAGTAATAGTATATAACGTTATACGTTATATAGTAATAGTATATAACGTTATACGTTATATAGTAGTAGTATATAACGTTATGCGTTATACAGTAATAGTATATAACGTTATACGTTATATAGTAATAGTATATAACGTTATACGTTAGTACGTAATAATATACAACGTTATACGTGATATGGCAATACTATATAACGTTATACGTTATTACGTAATAGTATATAACGTTATACGTTATATAGTAATATTATATAACGTTATGCGTTATACAGTAATAGTATATAACGTTATACGTTATATAGTAATAGTATATAACGTTATACGTTAGTACGTAATAATATACAACGTTATACGTGATATGGTAATGCTATATAGCGTTATACGCTATTACGTAATAGTATATAACGTTATACGTTAATACGGAATAGTATATATCGTTATACGTTATATAGTAATAGTATATAACGTTATACGTTATATAGTAATAGTATATAACGTTATACGTTATATAGTAATAGTATATAACGTTATACGTTAGTACGTAATAATATACAACGTTATACGTGATATGGCAATACTATATAACGTTATACGTTATTACGTAATAGTATATAACGTTATACGTTATATAGTAATAGTATATAACGTTATACGTTATATAGTAATAGTATATAACGTTATACGTTATATAGTAATAGTATATAACGTTATACGTTATATAGTAATAGTATATAACGTTATACGTTATATAGTAATAGTATATAACGTTATACGTTATATAGTAATAGTATATAACGTTATACGTTATATAGTAATAGTATATAACGTTATACGTTATATAGTAATAGTATATAACGTTATACGTTAGTACGTAATAATATATATCGTTATACGTTATATAGTAATAGTATATAACGTTATACGATAGTACGTAATAGTACATATCGTTATACGTTATATAGTAATAGTATATAACGTTATACGTTAGTACGTAATAATATACAACGTTATACGTGATATGGCAATACTATATAACGTTATACGTTATTACGTAATAGTATATAACGTTATACGTTATATAGTAATAGTATATAACGTTATACGTTATATAGTAATAGTATATAACGTTATACGTTATATAGTAATAGTATATAACGTTATACGTTATATAGTAATAGTATATAACGTTATACGTTATATAGTAAAACTATATAACGTTATACGTTATATAGTAATAGTATATAACGTTATACGTTATATAGTAATAGTATATAACGTTATACGTTATATAGTAATAGTATATAACGTTATACGTTAGTACGTAATAATATATATCGTTATACGTTATATAGTAATAGTATATAACGTTATACGATAGTACGTAATAGTACATAACGTTATACGTTATATAGTAATAGTATATAACGTTATACGTTAGTACGTAATAATATACAACGTTATACGTGATATGGTAATACTATATAACGTTATACGTTATTACGTAATAGTATATAACGTTATACGTTAATACGGAATAGTATATATCGTTATACGTTATATAGTAATAGTATATAACGTTATACGTTAGTACGTAATAATATACAACGTTATACGTGATATGGCAATACTATATAACGTTATACGTTATTACGTAATAGTATATAACGTTATACGTTATATAGTAATAGTATATAACGTTATACGTTATATAGTAATAGTATATAACGTTATACGTTATATAGTAATAGTATATAACGTTATACGTTATATAGTAATAGTATATAACGTTATACGTTATATAGTAATATTATATAACGTTATGCGTTATATAGTAATAGTATATAACGTTATACGTTATATAGTAATAGTATATAACGTTATACGTTATATAGTAATAGTATATAACGTTATACGTTATATAGTAATAGTATATAACGTTATGCGTTATATAGTAATAGTATATAACGTTATACGTTATATAGTAATAGTATATAACGTTATACGTTATATAGTAATAGTATATAACGTTATACGTTAGTACGTAATAATATACAACGTTATACGTGATATGGCAATACTATATAACGTTATACGTTATTACGTAATAGTATATAACGTTATACGTTATATAGTAATATTATATAACGTTGTGCGTTATACAGTAATAGTATATAACGTTATACGTTATATAGTAATAGTATATAACGTTATACGTTAGTACGTAATAATATACAACGTTATACGTGATATGGTAATGCTATATAACGTTATACGCTATTACGTAATAGTATATAACGTTATACGTTAATACGGAATAGTATATATCGTTATACGTTATATAGTAATAGTATATAACGTTATACGTTATATAGTAATAGTATATAACGTTATACGTTATATAGTAATAGTATATAACGTTATACGTTAGTACGTAATAATATACAACGTTATACGTGATATGGCAATACTATATAACGTTATACGTTATTACGTAATAGTATATAACGTTATACGTTATATAGTAATAGTATATAACGTTATACGTTATATAGTAATAGTATATAACGTTATACGTTATATAGTAATAGTATATAACGTTATACGTTATATAGTAATAGTATATAACGTTATACGTTATATAGTAATAGTATATAACGTTATACGTTATATGGTAATAGTATATAACGTTATACGTTATATAGTAATAGTATATAACGTTATACGTTATATAGTAATAGTATATAACGTTATACGTTAGTACGTAATAATATATATCGTTATACGTTATATAGTAATAGTATATAACGTTATACGATAGTACGTAATAGTACATATCGTTATACGTTATATAGTAATAGTATATAACGTTATACGTTAGTACGTAATAATATACAACGTTATACGTGATATGGTAATACTATATAACGTTATACGCTATTACGTAATAGTATATAACGTTATACGTTAATACGGAATAGTATATATCGTTATACGTTATATAGTAATAGTATATAACGTTATACGTTATATAGTAATAGTATATAACGTTATACGTTATATAGTAACAGTATATAACGTTATACGATAGTACGTAATAGTATATAACGTTATACGTGATATGGTAATACTATATAAAGTTATACGCTATTACGTAATAGTATATAACGTTATACGTTAATACGTAATAGTATATATCGTTATACGTTATATAGTAATAGTATATAGCGATATACGTTATATAATAATAGTATATAACGTTATACGTTAGTACGTAATAGTATATAACGTTATACGTTAATACGTAATAGTATATATCGTTATACGTTATATAGTAACAGTATATAACGTTATACGTTATATAGTAATAGTATATAACGTTATACGTTATATAGTATAAGTATATAATGTTATACGTTATATAGTAATATTATATAACGTTATGCGTTATATAGTAATAGTATATAACGTTATACGTTACATAGTAATAGTATATAACGTTATACGTTATATAGTAATAGTATATAACGTTATACGTTATATAGTAATATTATATAACGTTACGCGTTATATAGTAATAGTATATAACGTTATACGTTAGTACGTAATAATATATATCGTTATACGTTATATAGTAATAGTATATAACGTTATACGATAGTACGTAATAGTACATATCGTTATACGTTATATAGTAATAGTATATAACGTTATACGTTATTACGTAATAGTATATAACGTTATACGTGATATGGTAAAACTATATAACGTTATACGTTAATACGTAATAGTATATATCGTTATACGTTATATAGTAATAGTATATAACGTTATACGTTATATAGTAATAGTATATAACGTTATACGTTATATAGTAATAGTATATAACGTTATACGTTATATAGTAATAGTATATAACGTTATACGTTAGTACGTAATAATATATATCGTTATACGTTATATAGTAATAGTATATAACGTTATACGATAGTACGTAATAGTACATATCGTTATACGTTATATAGTAATAGTATATAACGTTATACGTTAGTACGTAATAATATACAACGTTATACGTGATATGGTAATACTATATAACGTTATACGCTATTACGTAATAGTATATAACGTTATACGTTAATACGGAATAGTATATATCGTTATACGTTATATAGTAATAGTATATAACGTTATACGTTATATAGTAATAGTATATAACGTTATACGTTATATAGTAACAGTATATAACGTTATACGATAGTACGTAATAGTATATAACGTTATACGTGATATGGTAATACTATATAAAGTTATACGCTATTACGTAATAGTATATAACGTTATACGTTAATACGTAATAGTATATATCGTTATACGTTATATAGTAATAGTATATAGCGATATACGTTATATAATAATAGTATATAACGTTATACGTTAGTACGTAATAGTATATAACGTTATACGTTAATACGTAATAGTATATATCGTTATACGTTATATAGTAACAGTATATAACGTTATACGTTATATAGTAATAGTATATAACGTTATACGTTATATAGTATAAGTATATAATGTTATACGTTATATAGTAATATTATATAACGTTATGCGTTATATAGTAATAGTATATAACGTTATACGTTACATAGTAATAGTATATAACGTTATACGTTATATAGTAATAGTATATAACGTTATACGTTATATAGTAATATTATATAACGTTACGCGTTATATAGTAATAGTATAGAACGTTATACGTTATATAGTAATAGTATATAACGTTATACGTTATATAGTAATAGTATATAACGTTATACGTTAGTACGTAATAATATACAACGTTATACGTGATATGGCAATACTATATAACGTTATACGTTATTACGTAATAGTATATAACGTTATACGTGATATGGTAAAACTATATAACGTTATACGTTAATACGTAATAGTATATATCGTTATACGTTATATAGTAATAGTATATAACGTTATACGTTATATAGTAATAGTATATAACGTTATACGTTAGTACGTAATAATATACAACGTTATACGTGATATGGTAATACTATATAACGTTATACGCTATTACGTAATAGTATATAACTATATACGTTAATACGTAATAGTATATATCGTTATGCGTTATATAGTAATAGTATATAGCGATATACGTTATATAGTAATAGTATATAACGTTATACGTTATATAGTAATAGTATATAACGTTATACGTTATATAGTAATATTATATAACGTTATGCGTTATATAGTAATAGTATATAACGTTATACGTTATATAGTAATAGTATATAACGTTATACGTTATATAGTAATAGTATATAACGTTATACGTTATATAGTGATAGTATATAACGTTATACGTTATATAGTAATAGTATATAACGCTATACGTTAGTACGTAATAATATACAACGTTATACGTGATATGGTAATACTATAAAACGTTATACGTTAATACGTTATAGTATATATCGTTATACGTTATATAGTAATAGGATATAACGTTATACGGTATATAGTAATAGTATATAACGATATACGTTATATAGTAATAGTATATAACGTTATACGTTAGTACGTAATAATATACAACGTTATACGTGATATGGTAATACTATATAACGTTATACGCTATTACGTAATAGTATATAACTATATACGTTAATACGTAATAGTATATATCGTTATGCGTTATATAGTAATAGTATATAGCGATATACGTTATATAGTAATAGTATATAACGTTATACGTTATATAGTAATAGTATATAACGTTATACGTTATATAGTAATATTATATAACGTTATGCGTTATATAGTAATAGTATATAACGTTATACGTTATATAGTAATAGTATATAACGTTATACGTTATATAGTAATAGTATATAACGTTATACGTTATATAGTGATAGTATATAACGTTATACGTTATATAGTAATAGTATATAACGCTATACGTTAGTACGTAATAATATACAACGTTATACGTGATATGGCAATACTATATAACGTATAACGTTATATAGTAATAGTATATAACGTTATACGTTATATAGTAATAGTATATAACGTTATACGTTATATAGTAATAGTATATAACGTTATACGTTATATAGTAATAGTATATAACGTTATACGTTATATAGTAATAGTATATAACGTTATGCGTTATATAGTAATTGTATATAACGTTATACGTTATATAGTAATAGTATATAACGTTATACGTTATATAGTAATAGTATATAACGTTATACGTTAAATAGTAATAGTATATAACGTTATACGTTATATAGTAATAGTATATAACGTTATACGTTAGTACGTAATAATATATATCGTTATACGTTATATAGTAATAGTATATAACGTTATACGATAGTACGTAATAGTATATATCGTTATACGTTATATAGTAATAGTATATAACGTTATACGTTATATAGTAATAGTATATAACGTTATACGTTAGTACGTAATAATATACAACGTTATACGTGATATGGTAATACTATATAACGTTATACGCTATTACGTAATAGTATATAACGTTATACGTTATATAGTAATAGTATATAACGTTATACGTTATATAGTAATATTATATAACGTTATGCGTTATATAGTAATAGTATATAACGTTATACGTTATATAGTAATAGTATATAACGTTATACGTTATATAGTAATAGTATATAACGTTATACGTTATATAGTAATAGTATATAACGTTATACGTTAGTACGTAATAATATACAACGTTATACGTGATATGGTAATACTATATAACGTTATACGCTATTACGTAATAGTATATAACGTTATACGTTATATAGTAATAGTATATAACGTTATACGTTATATAGTAATATTATATAACGTTATGCGTTATATAGTAATAGTATATAACGTTATACGTTATATAGTAATAGTATATAACGTTATACGTTATATAGTAATAGTATATAACGTTATACGTTATATAGTAATAGTATATAACGTTATACGTTAGTACGTAATAATATACAACGTTATACGTGATATGGCAATACTATATAACGTTATACGTTATTACGTAATAGTATATAACGTTATACGTTATATAGTAATAGTATATAACGTTATACGTTATATAGTAATAGTATATAACATTATACGTTATATAGTAATATTATATAACGTTATGCGTTATATAGTAATAGTATATAACGTTATACGTTATATAGTAATAGTATATAATGTTATACGTTATATAGTAATAGTATATAACGTTATACGTTATATAGTAATAGTATATAACGTTATACGTTATATAGTAATAGTATATAACGTTATACGTTATATAGTAATAGTATATAACGTTATACGTTAGTACGTAATAATATACAACGTTATACGTGATATGGCAATACTATATAACGTTATACGTTATTACGTAATAGTATATAACGTTATACGTGATATGGTAAAACTATATAACGTTATACGTTAATACGTAATAGTATATATCGTTATACGTTATATAGTAATAGTATATAACGTTATACGTTATATAGTAATAGTATATAACGTTATACGTTAGTACGTAATAATATACAACGTTATACGTGATATGGTAATACTATATAACGTTATACGCTATTACGTAATAGTATATAACTATATACGTTAATACGTAATAGTATATATCGTTATGCGTTATATAGTAATAGTATATAGCGATATACGTTATATAGTAATAGTATATAACGTTATACGTTATATAGTAATAGTATATAACGTTATACGTTATATAGTAATATTATATAACGTTATGCGTTATATAGTAATAGTATATAACGTTATACGTTATATAGTAATAGTATATAACGTTATACGTTATATAGTAATAGTATATAACGTTATACGTTATATAGTGATAGTATATAACGTTATACGTTATATAGTAATAGTATATAACGCTATACGTTAGTACGTAATAATATACAACGTTATACGTGATATGGTAATACTATAAAACGTTATACGTTAATACGTTATAGTATATATCGTTATACGTTATATAGTAATAGGATATAACGTTATACGGTATATAGTAATAGTATATAACGATATACGTTATATAGTAATAGTATATAACGTTATACGTTAGTACGTAATAATATACAACGTTATACGTGATATGGTAATACTATATAACGTTATACGCTATTACGTAATAGTATATAACTATATACGTTAATACGTAATAGTATATATCGTTATGCGTTATATAGTAATAGTATATAGCGATATACGTTATATAGTAATAGTATATAACGTTATACGTTATATAGTAATAGTATATAACGTTATACGTTATATAGTAATATTATATAACGTTATGCGTTATATAGTAATAGTATATAACGTTATACGTTATATAGTAATAGTATATAACGTTATACGTTATATAGTAATAGTATATAACGTTATACGTTATATAGTGATAGTATATAACGTTATACGTTATATAGTAATAGTATATAACGCTATACGTTAGTACGTAATAATATACAACGTTATACGTGATATGGCAATACTATATAACGTATAACGTTATATAGTAATAGTATATAACGTTATACGTTATATAGTAATAGTATATAACGTTATACGTTATATAGTAATAGTATATAACGTTATACGTTATATAGTAATAGTATATAACGTTATACGTTATATAGTAATAGTATATAACGTTATGCGTTATATAGTAATTGTATATAACGTTATACGTTATATAGTAATAGTATATAACGTTATACGTTATATAGTAATAGTATATAACGTTATACGTTAAATAGTAATAGTATATAACGTTATACGTTATATAGTAATAGTATATAACGTTATACGTTAGTACGTAATAATATATATCGTTATACGTTATATAGTAATAGTATATAACGTTATACGATAGTACGTAATAGTATATATCGTTATACGTTATATAGTAATAGTATATAACGTTATACGTTATATAGTAATAGTATATAACGTTATACGTTAGTACGTAATAATATACAACGTTATACGTGATATGGTAATACTATATAACGTTATACGCTATTACGTAATAGTATATAACGTTATACGTTATATAGTAATAGTATATAACGTTATACGTTATATAGTAATATTATATAACGTTATGCGTTATATAGTAATAGTATATAACGTTATACGTTATATAGTAATAGTATATAACGTTATACGTTATATAGTAATAGTATATAACGTTATACGTTATATAGTAATAGTATATAACGTTATACGTTAGTACGTAATAATATACAACGTTATACGTGATATGGCAATACTATATAACGTTATACGTTATTACGTAATAGTATATAACGTTATACGTTATATAGTAATAGTATATAACGTTATACGTTATATAGTAATAGTATATAACATTATACGTTATATAGTAATATTATATAACGTTATGCGTTATATAGTAATAGTATATAACGTTATACGTTATATAGTAATAGTATATAATGTTATACGTTATATAGTAATAGTATATAACGTTATACGTTATATAGTAATAGTATATAACGTTATCCGTTAGTACGTAATAATATACAACGTTATACGTGATATGGTAATACTATATAACGTTATACGCTATTACGTAATAGTATATAACGTCATACGTTAATACGGAATAGTATATATCGTTATACGTTATATAGTAATAGTATATAACGTTATACGTTATATAGTAATAGTATATAACGTTATAATATTATACGTATAATATTATACGTATAATATTATACGTATAATATTATATAACGTTATGCGTTATATAGTAATAGTATATAACGTTATACGTTATATAGTAATAGTATATAACGTTATACGTTATATAGTAATAGTATATAACGTTATACGTTATATAGTAATATTATATAACGTTGTGCGTTATATAGCAATAGTATAGAACGTTATACGTTATATGGTAATAGTATATAACGGTATACGTTATATAGTAATAGTATATAACGTTATACGTTAGTACGTAATAATATACAACGTTATACGTGATATGGTAATACTATATAACGTTATACGCTATTACGTAATAGTATATAACTTTATACGTTAATACGTAATAGTATATATCGTTATGCGTTATGCAGTAATAGTATATAGCGATATACGTTATATAGTAATAGTATATAACGTTATACGTTATATAGTAATAGTATATAACGTTATACGTTATATAATAATATTATATAACGTTATGCGTTATATAGTAATAGTATATAACGTTATACGTTATATAGTAATAGTATATAACGCTATACGTTAGTACGTAATAATATACAACGTTATACGTGATATGGCAATACTATATAACGTTATGCGTTATATAGTAATATTATATAACGTTATACGTTATATAGTAATAGTATATAACGTTATACGTTATATAGTAATAGTATATAACGTTATACGTTATATAGTAATATTATATAACGTTATGCGTTATATAGTAATAGTATATAACGTTATACGTTATATAGTAATAGTATATAACGTTATACGTTATATAGTAATAGTATATAACGTTATACGTTAGTACGTAATAATATACAACGTTATACGTGATATGGTAATACTATATAACGTTATACGCTATTACGTAATAGTATATAACGTTATACGTTATATAGTAATAGTATATAACGTTATACGTTATATAGTAATATTATATAACGTTATGCGTTATATAGTAATAGTATATAACGTTATACGTTATATAGTAATAGTATATAACGTTATACGTTATATAGTAATAGTATATAACGTTATACGTTATATAGTAATAGTATATAACGTTATACGTTAGTACGTAATAATATACAACGTTATACGTGATATGGCAATACTATATAACGTTATACGTTATTACGTAATAGGATATAACGTTATACGTTATATAGTAATAGTATATAACGTTATACGTTATATAGTAATAGTATATAACGTTATACGTTATATAGTAATAGTATATAACGTTACGCGTTATATAGTAATAGTATAGAACGTTATACGTTATATAGTAATAGTATATAACGTTATACGTTATATAGTAATAGTATATAACGTTATACGTTAGTACGTAATAATATACAACGTTATACGTGATATGGCAATACTATATAACGTTATACGTTATTACGTAATAGTATATAACGTTATACGTGATATGGTAAAACTATATAACGTTATACGTTAATACGTAATAGTATATATCGTTATACGTTATATAGTAATAGTATATAACGTTATACGTTATATAGTAATAGTATATAACGTTATACGTTATATAGTAATAGTATATAACGTTATACGTTATATAGTAATAGTATATAACGTTATCCGTTAGTACGTAATAATATACAACGTTATACGTGATATGGTAATACTATATAACGTTATACGCTATTACGTAATAGTATATAACGTTATACGTTAATACGGAATAGTATATATCGTTATACGTTATATAGTAATAGTATATAACGTTATACGTTATATAGTAATAGTATATAACGTTATAATATTATACGTATAATATTATACGTATATTATTATACGTATAATATTATATAACGTTATGCGTTATATAGTAATAGTATATAACGTTATACGTTATATAGTAATAGTATATAACGTTATACGTTATATAGTAATAGTATATAACGTTATACGTTATATAGTAATATTATATAACGTTATGCGTTATATAGTAATAGTATAGAACGTTATACGTTATATAGTAATAGTATATAACGGTATACGTTATATAGTAATAGTATATAACGTTATACGTTATATAGTAATATTATATAACGTTATGCGTTATATAGTAATAGTATATAACGTTATACGTTATATAGTAATAGTATATAACGTTATACGTTATATAGTAATAGTATATAACGTTATACGTTAGTACGTAATAATATACAACGTTATACGTGATATGGTAATACTATATAACGTTATACGCTATTACGTAATAGTATATAACGTTATACGTTATATAGTAATAGTATATAACGTTATACGTTATATAGTAATATTATATAACGTTATGCGTTATATAGTAATAGTATATAACGTTATACGTTATATAGTAATAGTATATAACGTTATACGTTATATAGTAATAGTATATAACGTTATACGTTATATAGTAATAGTATATAACGTTATACGTTAGTACGTAATAATATACAACGTTATACGTGATATGGCAATACTATATAACGTTATACGTTATTACGTAATAGTATATAACGTTATACGTTATATAGTAATAGTATATAACGTTATACGTTATATAGTAATAGTATATAACGTTATACGTTATATAGTAATAGTATATAACGTTACGCGTTATATAGTAATAGTATAGAACGTTATACGTTATATAGTAATAGTATATAACGTTATACGTTATATAGTAATAGTATATAACGTTATACGTTAGTACGTAATAATATACAACGTTATACGTGATATGGCAATACTATATAACGTTATACGTTATTACGTAATAGTATATAACGTTATACGTGATATGGTAAAACTATATAACGTTATACGTTAATACGTAATAGTATATATCGTTATACGTTATATAGTAATAGTATATAACGTTATACGTTATATAGTAATAGTATATAACGTTATACGTTATATAGTAATAGTATATAACGTTATACGTTATATAGTAATAGTATATAACGTTATCCGTTAGTACGTAATAATATACAACGTTATACGTGATATGGTAATACTATATAACGTTATACGCTATTACGTAATAGTATATAACGTTATACGTTAATACGGAATAGTATATATCGTTATACGTTATATAGTAATAGTATATAACGTTATACGTTATATAGTAATAGTATATAACGTTATAATATTATACGTATAATATTATACGTATATTATTATACGTATAATATTATATAACGTTATGCGTTATATAGTAATAGTATATAACGTTATACGTTATATAGTAATAGTATATAACGTTATACGTTATATAGTAATAGTATATAACGTTATACGTTATATAGTAATATTATATAACGTTATGCGTTATATAGTAATAGTATAGAACGTTATACGTTATATAGTAATAGTATATAACGGTATACGTTATATAGTAATAGTATATAACGTTATACGTTATATAGTAATAGTATATAACGTTATACGTTATATAGTAATAGTATATAACGTTATGCGTTATATAGTAATAGTATATAACGTTATACGTTATATAGTAATAGTATATAACGTTATACGTTATATAGTAATAGTATATAACGTTATACGTTAGTACGTAATAATATACAACGTTATACGTGATATGGCAATACTATATAACGTTATACTTTATTACGTAATAGTATATAACGTTATACGTTATATAGTAATATTATATAACGTTATGCGTTATATAGTAATAGTATATAACGTTATACGTTATATAGTAATAGTATATAACGTTATACGTTAGTACGTAATAATATACAACGTTATACGTTAGTACGTAATAATATACAACGTTATACGTGATATGGTAATGCTATATAACGTTATACGCTATTACGGAATAGTATATAACGTTATACGTTAATACGGAATAGTATATATCGTTATACGTTATATAGTAATAGTATATAACGTTATACGTTATATAGTAATAGTATATAACGTTATACGTTACATAGTAATAGTATAGAACGTTATACGTTAGTACGTAATAATATACAACGTTATACGTGATATGGTAATACTATATAACGTTATACGCTATTACGTAATAGTATATAACTATATACGTTAATACGTAATAGTATATATCGTTATGCGTTATATGGTAATAGTATATAGCGATATACGTTATATAGTAATAGTATATAACGTTATACGTTATATAGTAATAGTATATAACGTTATACGTTATATAGTAATAGTATGTAACGTTATACGTTATATAGTAATAGTATATAACGTTATACGTTATATAGTAATAGTATATAACGTTATACGTTAGTACGTAATAATATATATCGTTATACGTTATATAGTAATAGTATATAACGTTATACGATAGTACGTAATAGTATATATCGTTATACGTTATATAGTAATAGTATATAACGTTATACGTTAGTACGTAATAATATACAACGTTATACGTGATATGGCAATACTATATAACGTTATACGTTATTACGTAATAGTATATAACGTTATACGTTATATAGTAATAGTATATAACGTTATACGTTAGTACGTAATAATATATATCGTTATACGTTATATAGTAATAGCATATAACGTTATACGATAGTACGTAATAGTATATATCGTTATACGTTATATAGTAATAGTATATAACGTTATACGTTATATAGTATAAATATATAACGTTATACGTTATATAGTAATAGTATATAACGTTATACGTTATATAGTAATATTATATAACGTTATGCGTTATATAGTAATAGTATATAACGTTATACGATAGTACGTAATAGTATATAACGTTATACGTGATATGGTAATACTATATAACGTTATACGCTATTACGTAATAGTATATAACGTTATACGTTAATACGTAATAGTATATATCGTTATACGTTATATACTAATAGTATATAGCGATATACGTTATATAGTAATAGTATATAACGTTATACGTTATATAGTAATAGTATATAACGTTATGCGTTATATAGTAATAGTATATAACGTTATACGTTATATAGTAATAGTATATAACGTTATACGTTATATAGTAATAGTATATAACGTTATACGTTAGTACGTAATAATATACAACGTTATACGTGATATGGCAATACTATATAACGTTATACTTTATTACGTAATAGTATATAACGTTATACGTTATATAGTAATATTATATAACATTATGCGTTATATAGTAATAGTATATAACGTTATACGTTATATAGTAATAGTATATAACGTTATACGTTAGTACGTAATAATATACAACGTTATACGTTAGTACGTAATAATATACAACGTTATACGTGATATGGTAATGCTATATAACGTTATACGCTATTACGTAATAGTATATAACGTTATACGTTAATACGGAATAGTATATATCGTTATACGTTATATAGTAATAGTATATAACGTTATACGTTATATAGTAATAGTATATAACGTTATACGTTATATAGTAATAGTATATAACGTTATACGTTATATAGTAATAGTATATAACGTTATACGTTATATAGTAATAGTATATAACGTTATACGTTATATAGTAATATTATATAACGTTATGCGTTATATAGTAATAGTATATAACGTTATACGTTATATAGTAATAGTATATAACGGTATACGTTATATAGTAATTGTATATAACGTTATACGTTAGTACGTAATAATATACAACGTTATACGTGATATGGCAATACTATATAACGTTATACGTTATTACGTAATAGTATATAACGTTATACGTTATATAGTAATAGTATATAACGTTATACGTTATATAGTAATAGTATATAACGTTATACGTTATATAGTAATAGTATATAACGTTATACGTTATATAGTAGTAGTATATAACGTTATACGTTATATAGTAATAGTATATAACGTTATACGTTATATAGTAGTAGTATATAACGTTATGCGTTATATAGTAATAGTATATAACGTTATACGTTATATAGTAATAGTATATAACGTTATACGTTATATAGTAATAGTATATAACGTTATACGTTATATAGTAATAGTATATAACGTTATGCGTTATATAGTAATAGTATATAACGTTATACGTTATATAGTAATAGTATATAACGTTATACGTTATATAGTAATAGTATATAACGTTATACGTTAGTACGTAATAATATACAACGTTATACGTGATATGGCAATACTATATAACGTTATACGTTATTACGTAATAGTATATAACGTTATACGTTAATACGGAATAGTATATATCGTTATACGTTATATAGTAATAGTATATAACGTTATACGTTATATAGTAATAGTATATAACGTTATACGTTATATAGTAATAGTATATAACGTTATACGTTAGTACGTAATAATATACAACGTTATACGTGATATGGCAATACTATATAACGTTATACGTTATTACGTAATAGTATATAACGTTATACGTTATATAGTAATAGTATATAACGTTATACGTTATATAGTAATAGTATATAACGTTATACGTTATATAGTAATAGTATATAACGTTATACGTTATATAGTAATAGTATATAACGTTATACGTTATATAGTAATAGTATATAACGTTATACGTTATATAGTAATAGTATATAACGTTATACGTTATATAGTAATAGTATATAACGTTATACGTTATATAGTAATAGTATATAACGTTATACGTTAGTACGTAATAATATATATCGTTATACGTTATATAGTAATAGTATATAACGTTATACGATAGTACGTAATAGTACATATCGTTATACGTTATATAGTAATAGTATATAACGTTATACGTTAGTACGTAATAATATACAACGTTATACGTGATATGGTAATACTATATAACGTTATACGTTATTACGTAATAGTATATAACGTTATACGTTAATACGGAATAGTATATATCGTTATACGTTATATAGTAATAGTATATAACGTTATACGTTAGTACGTAATAATATACAACGTTATACGTGATATGGCAATACTATATAACGTTATACGTTATTACGTAATAGTATATAACGTTATACGTTATATAGTAATAGTATATAACGTTATACGTTATATAGTAATAGTATATAACGTTATACGTTATATAGTAATAGTATATAACGTTATACGTTATATAGTAATAGTATATAACGTTATACGTTATATAGTAATAGTATATAACGTTATGCGTTATATAGTAATAGTATATAACGTTATACGTTATATAGTAATAGTATATAACGTTATACGTTATATAGTAATAGTATATAACGTTATACGTTATATAGTAATAGTATATAACGTTATGCGTTATATAGTAATAGTATATAACGTTATACGTTATATAGTAATAGTATATAACGTTATACGTTATATAGTAATAGTATATAACGTTATACGTTAGTACGTAATAATATACAACGTTATACGTGATATGGCAATACTATATAACGTTATACGTTATTACGTAATAGTATATAACGTTATACGTTATATAGTAATATTATATAACGTTGTGCGTTATACAGTAATAGTATATAACGTTATACGTTATATAGTAATAGTATATAACGTTATACGTTAGTACGTAATAATATACAACGTTATACGTGATATGGTAATGCTATATAACGTTATACGCTATTACGTAATAGTATATAACGTTATACGTTATATAGTAATAGTATATAACGTTATACGTTATATAGTAATAGTATATAACGTTATACGTTACTTAGTAATAGTATATAACGTTATACGTTATATAGTAATAGTATATAACGTTATGCGTTATATAGTAATTGTATATAACGTTATACGTTATATAGTAATAGTATATAACGTTATACGTTATATAGTAATAGTATATAACGTTATACGTTATATAGTAATAGTATATAACGTTATACGTTATATAGTAATAGTATATAACGTTATACGTTAGTACGTAATAATATATATCGTTATACGTTATATAGTAATAGTATATAACGTTATACGTTAGTACGTAATAATATACAACGTTATATGTGATATGGCAATACTATATAACGTTATACGTTATTACGTAATAGTATATAACGTTATACGTTATTACGTAATAGTATATAACGTTATACGTTATATAGTAATAGTATATAACGTTATACGTTATATAGTAATAGTATATAACGTTATACGTTATATAGTAATAGTATATAACGTTATACGTTATATAGTAATAGTATATAACGTTATACGTTATATAGTAATAGTATATAACGTTATACGTTATATAGTAATAGTATGTAACGTTATACGTTATATAGTAATAGTATATAACGTTATACGTTATATAGTAATAGTATATAACGTTATACGTTATATAGTAATAGTATATAACGTTATACGTTATATAGTAATAGTATATAACGTTATACGTTATATAGTAATATTATATAACGTTATGCGTTATATAGTAATAGTATATAACGTTATACGTTATATAGTAATAGTATATAACGGTATACGTTATATAGTAATTGTATATAACGTTATACGTTAGTACGTAATAATATACAACGTTATACGTGATATGGCAATACTATATAACGTTATACGTTATTACGTAATAGTATATAACGTTATACGTTATATAGTAATAGTATATAACGTTATACGTTATATAGTAATAGTATATAACGTTATACGTTATATAGTAATAGTATATAACGTTATACGTTATATAGTAGTAGTATATAACGTTATACGTTATATAGTAATAGTATATAACGTTATACGTTATATAGTAGTAGTATATAACGTTATGCGTTATATAGTAATAGTATATAACGTTATACGTTATATAGTAATAGTATATAACGTTATACGTTATATAGTAATAGTATATAACGTTATACGTTATATAGTAATAGTATATAACGTTATGCGTTATATAGTAATAGTATATAACGTTATACGTTATATAGTAATAGTATATAACGTTATACGTTATATAGTAATAGTATATAACGTTATACGTTAGTACGTAATAATATACAACGTTATACGTGATATGGCAATACTATATAACGTTATACGTTATTACGTAATAGTATATAACGTTATACGTTATATAGTAATATTATATAACGTTATGCGTTATACAGTAATAGTATATAACGTTATACGTTATATAGTAATAGTATATAACGTTATACGTTAGTACGTAATAATATACAACGTTATACGTGATATGGTAATGCTATATAGCGTTATACGCTATTACGTAATAGTATATAACGTTATACGTTAATACGGAATAGTATATATCGTTATACGTTATATAGTAATAGTATATAACGTTATACGTTATATAGTAATAGTATATAACGTTATACGTTATATAGTAATAGTATATAACGTTATACGTTAGTACGTAATAATATACAACGTTATACGTGATATGGCAATACTATATAACGTTATACGTTATTACGTAATAGTATATAACGTTATACGTTATATAGTAATAGTATATAACGTTATACGTTATATAGTAATAGTATATAACGTTATACGTTATATAGTAATAGTATATAACGTTATACGTTATATAGTAATAGTATATAACGTTATACGTTATATAGTAATAGTATATAACGTTATACGTTATATAGTAATAGTATATAACGTTATACGTTATATAGTAATAGTATATAACGTTATACGTTATATAGTAATAGTATATAACGTTATACGTTAGTACGTAATAATATATATCGTTATACGTTATATAGTAATAGTATATAACGTTATACGATAGTACGTAATAGTATATAACGTTATACGTTATATAGTAATAGTATATAACGTTATACGTTAGTACGTAATAATATACAACGTTATACGTGATATGGTAATACTATATAACGTTATACGTTATTACGTAATAGTATATAACGTTATACGTTAATACGGAATAGTATATATCGTTATACGTTATATAGTAATAGTATATAACGTTATACGTTAGTACGTAATAATATACAACGTTATACGTGATATGGCAATACTATATAACGTTATACGTTATTACGTAATAGTATATAACGTTATACGTTATATAGTAATAGTATATAACGTTATACGTTATATAGTAATAGTATATAACGTTATACGTTATATAGTAATAGTATATAACGTTATACGTTATATAGTAATAGTATATAACGTTATACGTTATATAGTAATAGTATATAACGTTATGCGTTATATAGTAATAGTATATAACGTTATACGTTATATAGTAATAGTATATAACGTTATACGTTATATAGTAATAGTATATAACGTTATACGTTATATAGTAATAGTATATAACGTTATGCGTTATATAGTAATAGTATATAACGTTATACGTTATATAGTAATAGTATATAACGTTATACGTTATATAGTAATAGTATATAACGTTATACGTTAGTACGTAATAATATACAACGTTATACGTGATATGGCAATACTATATAACGTTATACGTTATTACGTAATAGTATATAACGTTATACGTTATATAGTAATATTATATAACGTTGTGCGTTATACAGTAATAGTATATAACGTTATACGTTATATAGTAATAGTATATAACGTTATACGTTAGTACGTAATAATATACAACGTTATACGTGATATGGTAATGCTATATAACGTTATACGCTATTACGTAATAGTATATAACGTTATACGTTAATACGGAATAGTATATATCGTTATACGTTATATAGTAATAGTATATAACGTTATACGTTATATAGTAATAGTATATAACGTTATACGTTATATAGTAATAGTATATAACGTTATACGTTAGTACGTAATAATATACAACATTATACGTGATATGGCAATACTATATAACGTTATACGTTATTACGTAATAGTATATAACGTTATACGTTATATAGTAATAGTATATAACGTTATACGTTATATAGTAATAGTATATAACGTTATACGTTATATAGTAATAGTATATAACGTTATACGTTATATAGTAATAGTATATAACGTTATACGTTATATAGTAATAGTATATAACGTTATACGTTATATAGTAATAGTATATAACGTTATACGTTATATAGTAATAGTATATAACGTTATACGTTAGTACGTAATAATATACAACGTTATACGTGATATGGTAATACTATATAACGTTATACGCTATTACGTAATAGTATATAACGTTATACGTTAATACGGAATAGTATATATCGTTATACGTTATATAGTAATAGTATATAACGTTATACGTTATATAGTAATAGTATATAACGTTATACGTTATATAGTAACAGTATATAACGTTATACGATAGTACGTAATAGTATATAACGTTATACGTGATATGGTAATACTATATAAAGTTATACGCTATTACGTAATAGTATATAACGTTATACGTTAATACGTAATAGTATATATCGTTATATGTTATATAGTAATAGTATATAGCGATATACGTTATATAATAATAGTATATAACGTTATACGTTAGTACGTAATAGTATATAACGTTATACGTTAATACGTAATAGTATATATCGTTATACGTTATATAGTAATAGTATATAACGTTATACGTTATATAGTAATAGTATATAACGTTATACGTTATATAGTAATAGTATATAACGTTATACGTTATATAGTAATAGTATATAACGTTATACGTTAGTACGTAATAATATATATCGTTATACGTTATATAGTAATAGTATATAACGTTATACGATAGTACGTAATAGTACATATCGTTATACGTTATATAGTAATAGTATATAACGTTATACGTTAGTACGTAATAATATACAACGTTATACGTGATATGGTAATACTATATAACGTTATACGCTATTACGTAATAGTATATAACGTTATACGTTAATACGGAATAGTATATATCGTTATACGTTATATAGTAATAGTATATAACGTTATACGTTATATAGTAATAGTATATAACGTTATACGTTATATAGTAACAGTATATAACGTTATACGATAGTACGTAATAGTATATAACGTTATACGTGATATGGTAATACTATATAAAGTTATACGCTATTACGTAATAGTATATAACGTTATACGTTAATACGTAATAGTATATATCGTTATACGTTATATAGTAATAGTATATAGCGATATACGTTATATAATAATAGTATATAACGTTATACGTTAGTACGTAATAGTATATAACGTTATACGTTAATACGTAATAGTATATATCGTTATACGTTATATAGTAACAGTATATAACGTTATACGTTATATAGTAATAGTATATAACGTTATACGTTATATAGTATAAGTATATAATGTTATACGTTATATAGTAATATTATATAACGTTATGCGTTATATAGTAATAGTATATAACGTTATACGTTACATAGTAATAGTATATAACGTTATACGTTATATAGTAATAGTATATAACGTTATACGTTATATAGTAATATTATATAACGTTACGCGTTATATAGTAATAGTATAGAACGTTATACGTTATATAGTAATAGTATATAACGTTATACGTTATATAGTAATAGTATATAACGTTATACGTTAGTACGTAATAATATACAACGTTATACGTGATATGGCAATACTATATAACGTTATACGTTATTACGTAATAGTATATAACGTTATACGTGATATGGTAAAACTATATAACGTTATACGTTAATACGTAATAGTATATATCGTTATACGTTATATAGTAATAGTATATAACGTTATACGTTATATAGTAATAGTATATAACGTTATACGTTATATAGTAATAGTATATAACGTTATACGTTAGTACGTAATAATATACAACGTTATACGTGATATGGTAATACTATAAAACGTTATACGTTAATACGTTATAGTATATATCGTTATACGTTATATAGTAATAGGATATAACGTTATACGGTACATAGTAATAGTATATAACGATATACGTTATATAGTAATAGTATATAACGTTATACGTTAGTACGTAATAATATACAACGTTATACGTGATATGGTAATACTATATAACGTTATACGCTATTACGTAATAGTATATAACTACATACGTTAATACGTAATAGTATATATCGTTATGCGTTATATAGTAATAGTATATAGCGATATACGTTATATAGTAATAGTATATAACGTTATACGTTATATAGTAATAGTATATAACGTTATACGTTATATAGTAATATTATATAACGTTATGCGTTATATAGTAATAGTATATAACGTTATACGTTATATAGTAATAGTATATAACGTTATACGTTATATAGTAATAGTATATAACGTTATACGTTATATAGTGATAGTATATAACGTTATACGTTATATAGTAATAGTATATAACGCTATACGTTAGTACGTAATAATATACAACGTTATACGTGATATGGCAATACTATATAACGTTATACGTTATATAGTAATAGTATATAACGTTATGCGTTATATAGTAATAGTATATAACGTTATACGTTATATAGTAATAGTATATAACGTTATACGTTATATAGTAATAGTATATAACGTTATACGTTAGTACGTAATAATATACAACGTTATACGTGATATGGCAATACTATATAACGTTATACTTTATTACGTAATAGTATATAACGTTATACGTTATATAGTAATATTATATAACGTTATGCGTTATATAGTAATAGTATATAACGTTATACGTTATATAGTAATAGTATATAACGTTATACGTTAGTACGTAATAATATACAACGTTATACGTTAGTACGTAATAATATACAACGTTATACGTGATATGGTAATGCTATATAACGTTATACGCTATTACGTAATAGTATATAACGTTATACGTTAATACGGAATAGTATATATCGTTATACGTTATATAGTAATAGTATATAACGTTATACGTTATATAGTAATAGTATATAACGTTATACGTTATATAGTAATAGTATATAACGTTATACGTTATATAGTAATAGTATATAACGTTATACGCTATATAGTAATAGTATATAACGTTATGCGTTATATAGTAATAGTATATAACGTTATACGTTATATAGTAATAGTATATAACGTTATACGTTATATAGTAATAGTATATAACGTTATACGTTAGTACGTAATAATATATATCGTTATACGTTATATAGTAATAGTATATAACGTTATACGATAGTACGTAATAGTATATATCGTTATACGTTATATAGTAATAGTATATAACGTTATACGTTATATAGTATAAATATATAACGTTATACGTTATATAGTAATAGTATATAACGTTATACGTTATATAGTAATATTATATAACGTTATGCGTTATATAGTAATAGTATATAACGTTATACGATAGTACGTAATAGTATATAACGTTATACGTGATATGGTAATACTATATAACGTTATACGCTATTACGTAATAGTATATAACGTTATACGTTAATACGTAATAGTATATATCGTTATACGTTATATAGTAATAGTATATAGCGATATACGTTATATAGTAATAGTATATAACGTTATACGTTATATAGTAATAGTATATAACGTTATGCGTTATATAGTAATAGTATATAACGTTATACGTTATATAGTAATAGTATATAACGTTATACGTTATATAGTAATAGTATATAACGTTATACGTTAGTACGTAATAATATACAACGTTATACGTGATATGGCAATACTATATAACGTTATACTTTATTACGTAATAGTATATAACGTTATACGTTATATAGTAATATTATATAACGTTATGCGTTATATAGTAATAGTATATAACGTTATACGTTATATAGTAATAGTATATAACGTTATACGTTAGTACGTAATAATATACAACGTTATACGTTAGTACGTAATAATATACAACGTTATACGTGATATGGTAATGCTATATAACGTTATACGCTATTACGGAATAGTATATAACGTTATACGTTAATACGGAATAGTATATATCGTTATACGTTATATAGTAATAGTATATAACGTTATACGTTATATAGTAATAGTATATAACGTTATACGTTACATAGTAATAGTTTAGAACGTTATACGTTAGTACGTAATAATATACAACGTTATACGTGATATGGTAATACTATATAACGTTATACGCTATTACGTAATAGTATATAACTATATACGTTAATACGTAATAGTATATATCGTTATGCGTTATATGGTAATAGTATATAGCGATATACGTTATATAGTAATAGTATATAACGTTATACGTTATATAGTAATAGTATATAATGTTATACGTTATATAGTAATAGTATATAACGTTACACGTTATATAGTGATAGTACATAACGTTATACGTTATATAGTAATAGTATATAACGCTATACGTTAGTACGTAATAATATACAACGTTATACGTGATATGGCAATACTATATAACGTTATACGTTATATAGTAATAGTATATAACGTTATACGTTATATAGTAATAGTATATAACGTTATACGTTATATAGTAATAGTATATAACGTTATACGTTACTTAGTAATAGTATATAACGTTATACGTTATATAGTAATAGTATATAACGTTATGCGTTATATAGTAATTGTATATAACGTTATACGTTATATAGTAATAGTATATAACGTTATACGTTATATAGTAATAGTATATAACGTTATACGTTATATAGTAATAGTATATAACGTTATACGTTATATAGTAATAGTATATAACGTTATACGTTAGTACGTAATAATATATATCGTTATACGTTATATAGTAATAGTATATAACGTTATACGTTAGTACGTAATAATATACAACGTTATACGTGATATGGCAATACTATATAACGTTATACGTTATTACGTAATAGTATATAACGTTATACGTTATTACGTAATAGTATATAACGTTATACGTTATATAGTAATAGTATATAACGTTATACGTTATATAGTAATAGTATATAACGTTATACGTTATATAGTAATAGTATATAACGTTATACGTTATATAGTAATAGTATATAACGTTATACGTTATATAGTAATAGTATATAACGTTATACGTTATATAGTAATAGTATATAACGTTATACGTTATATAGTAATAGTATGTAACGTTATACGTTATATAGTAATAGTATATAACGTTATACGTTATATAGTAATAGTATATAACGTTATACGTTAGTACGTAATAATATATATCGTTATACGTTATATAGTAATAGTATATAACGTTATACGATAGTACGTAATAGTATATATCGTTATACGTTATATAGTAATAGTATATAACGTTATACGTTAGTACGTAATAATATACAACGTTATACGTGATATGGCAATACTATATAACGTTATACGTTATTACGTAATAGTATATAACGTTATACGTTATATAGTAATAGTATATAACGTTATACGTTAGTACGTAGTAATATATATCGTTATACGTTATATAGTAATAGTATATAACGTTATACGATAGTACGTAATAGTATATATCGTTATACGTTATATAGTAATAGTATATAACGTTATACGTTATATAGTATAAATATATAACGTTATACGTTATATAGTAATAGTATATAACGTTATACGTTATATAGTAATATTATATAACGTTATGCGTTATATAGTAATAGTATATAACGTTATACGATAGTACGTAATAGTATATAACGTTATACGTGATATGGTAATACTATATAACGTTATACGCTATTACGTAATAGTATATAACGTTATACGTTAATACGTAATAGTATATATCGTTATACGTTATATAGTAATAGTATATAGCGATATACGTTATATAGTAATAGTATATAACGTTATACGTTATATAGTAATAGTATATAACGTTATGCGTTATATAGTAATAGTATATAACGTTATACGTTATATAGTAATAGTATATAACGTTATACGTTATATAGTAATAGTATATAACGTTATACGTTAGTACGTAATAATATACAACGTTATACGTGATATGGCAATACTATATAACGTTAAACTTTATTACGTAATAGTATATAACGTTATACGTTATATAGTAATATTATATAACATTATGCGTTATATAGTAATAGTATATAACGTTATACGTTATATAGTAATAGTATATAACGTTATACGTTAGTACGTAATAATATACAACGTTATACGTTAGTACGTAATAATATACAACGTTATACGTGATATGGTAATGCTATATAACGTTATACGCTATTACGTAATAGTATATAACGTTATACGTTAATACGGAATAGTATATATCGTTATACGTTATATAGTAATAGTATATAACGTTATACGTTATATAGTAATAGTATATAACGTTATACGTTATATAGTAATAGTATATAACGTTATACGTTATATAGTAATAGTATATAACGTTATACGTTATATAGTAATAGTATATAACGTTATGCGTTATATAGTAATAGTATATAACGTTATACGTTATATAGTAATAGTATATAACGTTATACGTTATATAGTAATAGTATATAACGTTGTACGTTATATAGTAATAGTATATAACGTTATACGTTATATAGTAATAGTATATAACGTTGTACGTTATATAGTAATAGTATATAACGTTATACGTTATATAGTAATAGTATATAACGTTATACGTTATATAGTAATAGTATGTAACGTTATACGTTATATAGTAATAGTATATAACGTTATACGTTATATAGTAATAGTATATAACGTTATACGTTAGTACGTAATAATATATATCGTTATACGTTATATAGTAATAGTATATAACGTTATACGATAGTACGTAATAGTATATATCGTTATACGTTATATAGTAATAGTATATAACGTTATACGTTAGTACGTAATAATATACAACGTTATACGTGATATGGCAATACTATATAACGTTATACGTTATTACGTAATAGTATATAACGTTATACGCTATATAGTAATATTATATAACGTTATGCGTTATATAGTAATAGTATATAACGTTATACGTTATATAGTAATAGTATATAACGTTATACGTTATATAGTAATAGTATATAACGTTATACGTTATATAGTAATAGTATATAACGTTATACGTTATATAGTAATATTATATAACGTTATGCGTTATATAGTAATAGTATATAACGTTATACGTTAGTACGTAATAATATACAACGTTATACGTGATATGGCAATACTATATAACGTTATACGTTATTACGTAATAGTATATAACGTTATACGTTATATAGTAATAGTATATAACGTTATACGTTATATAGTAATAGTATATAACGTTATACGTTATATAGTAATAGTATATAACGTTATAGGTTATATAGTAATAGTATATAACGTTATACGTTAATACGTAATAGTATATATCGTTATACGTTATATAGTAATAGTATATAACGTTATACGTTATAGAGTAATAGTATATAACGTTATACGTTATATAGTAATAGTATATAACGTTATACGTTATGTAGTAATAGTATATAACGTTATACGTTAGTACGTAATAATATATATCGTTATACGTTGTATAGTAATAGTATATAACGTTATACGATACTACGTAATAGTATATATCGTTATACGTTATATAGTAATAGTATATAACGTTATACGTTAGTACGTAATAATATACAACGTTATACGTGATATGGTAATACTATATAACGTTATACGCTATTACGTAATATTATATAACGTTATACGTTAATAAGGAATAGTATATATCGTTGTACGTTATATAGTAATAGTATATAACGTTATACGTTATATAGTAATCGTATATAACGTTATACGTTATATAGTAATAGTATATAACGTTATACGTTAGTACGTAATAATATACAACGTTATACGTGATATGGCAATACTATATAACGTTATACGTTATTACGTAATAGTATATAACGTTATACGTTATATAGTAATATTATATAACGTTATGCGTTATATAGTAATAGTATATAACGTTATACGTTATATAGTAATAGTATATAACGTTATACGTTAGTACGTAATAATATACAACGTTATACGTGATATGGTAATGCTATATAACGTTATACGATAGTACGTAATAGTATATATCGTTATACGTTATATAGTAATAGTATATAGCGATATACGTTATATAGTAATAGTATATAACGTTATACGTTATATACTATTACTATATAACGTTATACGTTAGTACGTAATAATATATATCGTTATACGTTATATAGTAATAGTATATAACGTTATACGATAGTACGTAATAGTATATATCGTTATACGTTATATAGTAATAGTATATAACGTTATACGTTATATAGTAATAGTATATAACGTTATACGTTATATAGTAATATTATATAACGTTATGCGTTATATAGTAATAGTATATAACGTTATACGATAGTACGTAATAGTATATAACGTTATACGTGATATGGTGATACTATATAACGTTATACGCTATTACGTAATAGTATATAACGTTATACGTTAATACGTAATAGTATATATCGTTATACGTTATATAGTAATAGTATATAGCGATATACGTTATATAGTAATAGTATATAACGTTATACGTTATATAGTAATAGTATATAACGTTATGCGTTATATAGTAATAGTATATAACGTTATACGTTATATAGTAATAGTATATAACGTTATACGTTATATAGTAATAGTATATAACGTTATACGTTAGTACGTAATAATATACAACGTTATACGTGATATGGCAATACTATATAACGTTATACGTTATCACGAAATAGTATATAACGTTATACGTTATATAGTAATATTATATAACGTTATGCGTTATATAGTAATAGTATATAACGTTATACGTTATATAGTAATAGTATATAACGTTATACGTTAGTACGTAATAATATACAACGTTATACGTGATATGGTAATACTATATAACGTTATACGCTATTACGTAATAGTATATAACGTTATACGTTAATACGGAATAGTATATATCGTTATACGTTATATAGTAATAGTATATAACGTTATACGTTATATAGTAATAGTATATAACGTTATACGTTATATAGTAATAGTATATAACGTTATACGTTAGTACGTAATAATATACAACGTTATACGTGATATGGCAATACTATATAACGTTATACGTTATTACGTAATAGTATATAACGTTATACGTTATATAGTAATAGTATATAACGTTATACGTTATATAGTAATAGTATATAACGTTATACGTTATATGGTAATAGTATATAACGTTATACGTTATATAGTAATAGTATATAACGTTATACGTTATGTAGTAATAGTATATAACGTTATACGTTATGTAGTAATAGTATATAACGTTATACGTTAGTACGTAATAATATATATCGTTATACGTTATATAGTAATAGTAGATAACGTTATACGATAGTACGTAATAGTATATATCGTTATACGTTATATAGTAATAGTATATAACGTTATACGTTAGTACGTAATAATATACAACGTTATACGTGATATGGTAATACTATATAACGTTATACGCTATTACGTAATATTATATAACGTTATACGTTAATACGGAATAGTATATATCGTTATACGTTATATAGTAATAGTATATAACGTTATACGTTATATAGTGATAGTATATAACGTTATACGTTATATAGTATAAGTATATAACGTTATACGTTATATAGTAATAGTATATAACGTTGTACGTTATATAGTAATATTATATAACGTTATGCGTTATATAGTAATAGTATATAACGTTATACGATAGTACGTAATAGTATATAACGTTATACGCGATATGGTAATACTATATAACGTTATACGCTATTACGTAATAGTATATAACGTTATACGTTAATACGTAATAGTATATATCGTTATACGTTATATAGTAATAGTATATAGCGATATACGTTATATAGTAATAGTATATAACGTTATACGTTATATAGTAATAGTATATAACGTTATGCGTTATATAGTAATAGTATACAACGTTATACGTTATATAGTAATAGTATATAACGTTATACGATAGTACGTAATAGTATATATCGTTATACGTTATATAGTAATAGTATATAACGTTATACGTTAGTACGTAATAATATACAACGTTATACGTGATATGGTAATACTATATAACGTTATACGCTATTACGTAATATTATATAACGTTATACGTTAATACGGAATAGTATATATCGTTATACGTTATATAGTAATAGTATATAACGTTATACGTTATATAGTAATAGTATATAACGTTATACGTTATATAGTAATAGTATATAACGTTATACGTTAGTACGTAATAATATACAACGTTATACGTGATATGGCAATACTATATAACGTTATACGTTATTACGTAATAGTATATAACGTTATACGTTATATAGTAATATTATATAACGTTATGCGTTATATAGTAATAGTATATAACGTTATACGTTATATAGTAATAGTATATAACGTTATACGTTAGTACGTAATAATATACAACGTTATACGTGATATGGCAATGCTATATAACGTTATACGCTATTACGTAATAGTATATAACGTTATACGTTAATACGGAATAGTATATATCGTTATACGTTATATAGTAATAGTATATAACGTTATACGTTATATAGTAATAGTATATAACGTTATACGTTATATAGTAATAGTATATAACGTTATACGTTATATAGTAATAGTATATAACGTTATACGTTATATAGTAATAGTATATAACGTTATACGTTATATAGTAATAGTATATAACGTTATACGTTATATAGTAGTAGTATATAACGTTATACGTTATATAGTAATAGTATATAACGTTATACGTTATATAGTAATAGTATATAACGTTATACGTTATATAGTAATAGTATATAACGTTATACGTTATATAGTAATAGTATATAACGTTATACGTTATATAGAAATAGTATATAACGTTATACGTTAGTACGTAATAATATACAACGTTATACGTGATATGGCAATACTATATAACGTTATACGTTATATAGTAATAGTATATAACGTTATACGTTATATAGAAATAGTATATAACGTTATACGTTAGTACGTAATAATATACAACGTTATACGTGATATGGCAATACTATATAACGTTATACGTTATTGCGTAATAGTATATAACGTTATACGTTATATAGTAATAGTATATAACGTTATACGTTATATAGTAATAGTATATAACGTTATACGATCGTACGTAATAGTATATATCGTTATACGTTATATAGTAATAGTATATAACGTTATACGATAGTACGTAATAGTATATATCGTTATACGTTATATAGTAATAGTATATAACGTTATACGTTAGTACGTAATAATATACAACGTTATACGTGATATGGTAATACTATATAACGTTATACGCTATTACGTAATATTATATAACGTTATACGTTAATACGGATTAGTATATATCGTTATACGTTATATAGTAATAGTATATAACGTTATACGTTATATAGTAATAGTATATAACGTTATACGTTAATACGTAATAGTATATATCGTTATACGTTATATAGTAATAGTATATAGCGATATACGTTATATAGTAATAGTATATAACGTTATACGTTATATAGTAATAGTATATAACGTTATGCGTTATATAGTAATAGTATATAACGTTATACGTTATATAGTAATAGTATATAACGTTATACGTTATATAGTAATAGTATATAACGTTATACGTTATATAGTAATAGTATATAACGTTATACGTTAGTACGTAATAATATACAACGTTATACGTGATATGGCAATACTATATAACGTTATACGTTATTACGAAATAGTATATAACGTTATACGTTATATAGTAATATTATATAACGTTATGCGTTATATAGTAATGGTATATAACGTTATACGTTATATAGTAATAGTATATAACGTTATACGTTAGTACGTAATAATATACAACGTTATACGTGATATGGTAATACTATATAACGTTATACGCTATTACGTAATAGTATATAACGTTATACGTTAATACGGAATAGTATATATCGTTATACGTTATATAGTAATAGTATATAACGTTATACGTTATATAGTAATAGTATATAACGTTATACGTTATATAGTAATAGTATATAACGTTATACGTTAGTACGTAATAATATACAACGTTATACGTGATATGGCAATACTATATAACGTTATACGTTATTACGTAATAGTATATAACGTTATACATTATATAGTAATAGTATATAACGTTATACGTTATATAGTAATAGTATATAACGTTATACGTTATAGAGTAATAGTATATAACGTTATACGTTATATAGTAATAGTATATAACGTTATACGTTATGTAGTAATAGTATATAACGTTATACGTTAGTACGTAATAATATATATCGTTATACGTTGTATAGTAATAGTATATAACGTTATACGATACTACGTAATAGTATATATCGTTATACGTTATATAGTAATAGTATATAACGTTATACGTTAGTACGTAATAATATACAACGTTATACGTGATATGGTAATACTATATAACGTTATACGCTATTACGTAATATTATATAACGTTATACGTTAATAAGGAATAGTATATATCGTTGTACGTTATATAGTAATAGTATATAACGTTATACGTTATATAGTAATAGTATATAACGTTATACGTTATATAGTAATAGTATATAACGTTATACGTTAGTACGTAATAATATACAACGTTATACGTGATATGGCAATACTATATAACGTTATACGTTATTACGTAATAGTATATAACGTTATACGTTATATAGTAATATTATATAACGTTATGCGTTATATAGTAATAGTATATAACGTTATACGTTATATAGTAATAGTATATAACGTTATACGTTAGTACGTAATAATATACAACGTTATACGTGATATGGTAATGCTATATAACGTTATACGATAGTACGTAATAGTATATATCGTTATACGTTATATAGTAATAGTATATAGCGATATACGTTATATAGTAATAGTATATAACGTTATACGTTATATACTATTACTATATAACGTTATACGTTAGTACGTAATAATATATATCGTTATACGTTATATAGTAATAGTATATAACGTTATACGATAGTACGTAATAGTATATATCGTTATACGTTATATAGTAATAGTATATAACGTTATACGTTATATAGTAATAGTATATAACGTTATACGTTATATAGTAATATTATATAACGTTATGCGTTATATAGTAATAGTATATAACGTTATACGATAGTACGTAATAGTATATAACGTTATACGTGATATGGTGATACTATATAACGTTATACGCTATTACGTAATAGTATATAACGTTATACGTTAATACGTAATAGTATATATCGTTATACGTTATATAGTAATAGTATATAGCGATATACGTTATATAGTAATAGTATATAACGTTATACGTTATATAGTAATAGTATATAACGTTATGCGTTATATAGTAATAGTATATAACGTTATACGTTATATAGTAATAGTATATAACGTTATACGTTATATAGTAATAGTATATAACGTTATACGTTAGTACGTAATAATATACAACGTTATACGTGATATGGCAATACTATATAACGTTATACGTTATTACGAAATAGTATATAACGTTATACGTTATATAGTAATATTATATAACGTTATGCGTTATATAGTAATAGTATATAACGTTATACGTTATATAGTAATAGTATATAACGTTATACGTTAGTACGTAATAATATACAACGTTATACGTGATATGGTAATACTATATAACGTTATACGCTATTACGTAATAGTATATAACGTTATACGTTAATACGGAATAGTATATATCGTTATACGTTATATAGTAATAGTATATAACGTTATACGTTATATAGTAATAGTATATAACGTTATACGTTATATAGTAATAGTATATAACGTTATACGTTAGTACGTAATAATATACAACGTTATACGTGATATGGCAATACTATATAACGTTATACGTTATTACGTAATAGTATATAACGTTATACGTTATATAGTAATAGTATATAACGTTATACGTTATATAGTAATAGTATATAACGTTATACGTTATATGGTAATAGTATATAACGTTATACGTTATATAGTAATAGTATATAACGTTATACGTTATGTAGTAATAGTATATAACGTTATACGTTATGTAGTAATAGTATATAACGTTATACGTTAGTACGTAATAATATATATCGTTATACGTTATATAGTAATAGTATATAACGTTATACGATAGTACGTAATAGTATATATCGTTATACGTTATATAGTAATAGTATATAACGTTATACGTTAGTACGTAATAATATACAACGTTATACGTGATATGGTAATACTATATAACGTTATACGCTATTACGTAATATTATATAACGTTATACGTTAATACGGAATAGTATATATCGTTATACGTTATATAGTAATAGTATATAACGTTATACGTTATATAGTGATAGTATATAACGTTATACGTTATATAGTATAAGTATATAACGTTATACGTTATATAGTAATAGTATATAACGTTGTACGTTATATAGTAATATTATATAACGTTATGCGTTATATAGTAATAGTATATAACGTTATACGATAGTACGTAATAGTATATAACGTTATACGCGATATGGTAATATTATATAACGTTATACGCTATTACGTAATAGTATATAGCGTTATACGTTAATACGTAATAGTATATATCGTTATACGTTATATAGTAATAGTATATAGCGATATACGTTATATAGTAATAGTATATAACGTTATACGTTATATAGTAATAGTATATAACGTTATGCGTTATATAGTAATAGTATACAACGTTATACGTTATATAGTAATAGTATATAACGTTATACGATAGTACGTAATAGTATATATCGTTATACGTTATATAGTAATAGTATATAACGTTATACGTTAGTACGTAATAATATACAACGTTATACGTGATATGGTAATACTATATAACGTTATACGCTATTACGTAATATTATATAACGTTATACGTTAATACGGAATAGTATATATCGTTATACGTTATATAGTAATAGTATATAACGTTATACGTTATATAGTAATAGTATATAACGTTATACGTTATATAGTAATAGTATATAACGTTATACGATACTACGTAATAGTATATATCGTTATACGTTATATAGTAATAGTATATAACGTTATACATTATATAGTAATAGTATATAACGTTATACGTTATATAGTAATAGTATATAACGTTATACGTTATAGAGTAATAGTATATAACGTTATACGTTATATAGTAATAGTATATAACGTTATACGTTATGTAGTAATAGTATATAACGTTATACGTTAGTACGTAATAATATATATCGTTATACGTTGTATAGTAATAGTATATAACGTTATACGATACTACGTAATAGTATATATCGTTATACGTTATATAGTAATAGTATATAACGTTATACGTTAGTACGTAATAATATACAACGTTATACGTGATATGGTAATACTATATAACGTTATACGCTATTACGTAATATTATATAACGTTATACGTTAATAAGGAATAGTATATATCGTTGTACGTTATATAGTAATAGTATATAACGTTATACGTTATATAGTAATAGTATATAACGTTATACGTTATATAGTAATAGTATATAACGTTATACGTTAGTACGTAATAATATACAACGTTATACGTGATATGGCAATACTATATAACGTTATACGTTATTACGTAATAGTATATAACGTTATACGTTATATAGTAATATTATATAACGTTATGCGTTATATAGTAATAGTATATAACGTTATACGTTATATAGTAATAGTATATAACGTTATACGTTAGTACGTAATAATATACAACGTTATACGTGATATGGTAATGCTATATAACGTTATACGATAGTACGTAATAGTATATATCGTTATACGTTATATAGTAATAGTATATAGCGATATACGTTATATAGTAATAGTATATAACGTTATACGTTATATAGTATTAGTATATAACGTTATACGTTAGTACGTAATAATATATATCGTTATACGTTATATAGTAATAGTATATAACGTTATACGATAGTACGTAATAGTATATATCGTTATACGTTATATAGTAATAGTATATAACGTTATACGTTATATAGTAATAGTATATAACGTTATACGTTATATAGTAATATTATATAACGTTATGCGTTATATAGTAATAGTATATAACTTTATACGATAGTACGTAATAGTATATAACGTTATACGTGATATGGTGATACTATATAACGTTATACGCTATTACGTAATAGTATATAACGTTATACGTTAATACGTAATAGTATATATCGTTATACGTTATATAGTAATAGTATATAGCGATATACGTTATATAGTAATAGTATATAACGTTATACGTTATATAGTAATAGTATATAACGTTATGCGTTATATAGTAATAGTATATAACGTTATACGTTATATAGTAATAGTATATAACGTTATACGTTATATAGTAATAGTATATAACGTTATACGTTAGTACGTAATAATATACAACGTTATACGTGATATGGCAATACTATATAACGTTATACGTTATTACGAAATAGTATATAACGTTATACGTTATATAGTAATATTATATAACGTTATGCGTTATATAGTAATAGTATATAACGTTATACGTTATATAGTAATAGTATATAACGTTATACGTTAGTACGTAATAATATACAACGTTATACGTGATATGGTAATACTATATAACGTTATACGCTATTACGTAATAGTATATAACGTTATACGTTAATACGGAATAGTATATATCGTTATACGTTATATAGTAATAGTATATAACGTTATACGTTATATAGTAATAGTATATAACGTTATACGTTATATAGTAATAGTATATAACGTTATACGTTAGTACGTAATAATATACAACGTTATACGTGATATGGCAATACTATATAACGTTATACGTTATTACGTAATAGTATATAACGTTATACGTTATATAGTAATAGTATATAACGTTATACGTTATATAGTAATAGTATATAACGTTATACGTTATATGGTAATAGTATATAACGTTATACGTTATATAGTAATAGTATATAACGTTATACGTTATGTAGTAATAGTATATAACGTTATACGTTATGTAGTAATAGTATATAACGTTATACGTTAGTACGTAATAATATATATCGTTATACGTTATATAGTAATAGTATATAACGTTATACGATAGTACGTAATAGTATATATCGTTATACGTTATATAGTAATAGTATATAACGTTATACGTTAGTACGTAATAATATACAACGTTATACGTGATATGGTAATACTATATAACGTTATACGCTATTACGTAATATTATATAACGTTATACGTTAATACTGAATAGTATATATCGTTATACGTTATATAGTAATAGTATATAACGTTATACGTTATATAGTGATAGTATATAACGTTATACGTTATATAGTATAAGTATATAACGTTATACGTTATATAGTAATAGTATATAACGTTGTACGTTATATAGTAATATTATATAACGTTATGCGTTATATAGTAATAGTATATAACGTTATACGATAGTACGTAATAGTATATAACGTTATACGCGATATGGTAATACTATATAACGTTATACGCTATTACGTAATAGTATATAACGTTATACGTTAATACGTAATAGTATATATCGTTATACGTTATATAGTAATAGTATATAGCGATATACGTTATATAGTAATAGTATATAACGTTATACGTTATATAGTAATAGTATATAACGTTATGCGTTATATAGTAATAGTATACAACGTTATACGTTATATAGTAATAGTATATAACGTTATACGATAGTACGTAATAGTATATATCGTTATACGTTATATAGTAATAGTATATAACGTTATACGTTAGTACGTAATAATATACAACGTTATACGTGATATGGTAATACTATATAACGTTATACGCTATTACGTAATAATATATAACGTTATACGTTAATACGTAATAGTATATATCGTTATACGTTATATAGTAATAGTATATAACGTTATACGTTATATAGTAATAGTATATAACGTTATACGTTATATAGTAATAGTATATAACGTTATACGTTAGTACGTAATAATATACAACGTTATACGTGATATGGCAATACTATATAACGTTATACGTTATTACGTAATAGTATATAACGTTATACGTTATATAGTAATATTATATAACGTTATGCGTTATATAGTAATAGTATATAACGTTATACGTTATATAGTAATAGTATATAACGTTATACGTTAGTACGTAATAATATACAACGTTATACGTGATATGGCAATGCTATATAACGTTATACGCTATTACGTAATAGTATATAACGTTATACGTTAATACGGAATAGTATATATCGTTATACGTTATATAGTAATAGTATATAACGTTATACGTTATATAGTAATAGTATATAACGTTATACGTTATATAGTAATAGTATATAACGTTATACGTTATATAGTAATAGTATATAACGTTATACGTTATATAGTAATAGTATATAACGTTATACGTTATATAGTAATAGTATATAACGTTATACGTTATATAGTAGTAGTATATAACGTTATACGTTATATAGTAATAGTATATAACGTTATACGTTATATAGTAATAGTATATAACGTTATACGTTATATAGTAATAGTATATAACGTTATACGTTATATAGTAATAGTATATAACGTTATACGTTATATAGAAATAGTATATAACGTTATACGTTAGTACGTAATAATATACAACGTTATACGTGATATGGCAATACTATATAACGTTATACGTTATTGCGTAATAGTATATAACGTTATACGTTATATAGTAATAGTATATAACGTTATACGTTATATAGTAATAGTATATAACGTTATACGTTATATAGTAACAGTATATAACGTTATACGATAGTACGTAATAGTATATATCGTTATACGTTATATAGTAATAGTATATAACGTTATACGATAGTACGTAATAGTATATATCGTTATACGTTATATAGTAATAGTATATAACGTTATACGTTATATAGTAATAGTATATAACGTTATACGTTATATAGTAATAGTATATAACGTTATACGTTATATAGTATTAGTATATAGTATTAGTTATATAGTATATAGTATTAGTACGTAATAATATATATCGTTATACGTTATATAGTATATAGTATAGTAGTTATATAGTAGTAGTAGTTATATAGTATATAGTATTAGTACGTAATAATATATATCGTTATACGTTATATAGTAATAGTATATAACGTTATACGATAGTACGTAATAGTATATATCGTTATACGTTATATAGTAATAGTATATAACGTTATACGTTAGTACGTAATAATATACAACGTTATACGTGATATGGTAATACTATATAACGTTATACGCTATTACGTAATATTATATAACGTTATACGTTAATACGGATTAGTATATATCGTTATACGTTATATAGTAATAGTATATAACGTTATACGTTATATAGTAATAGTATATAACGTTATACGTTATATAGTATAAGTATATAACGTTATACGTTATATAGTAATAGTATATAACGTTATACGTTATATAGTAATATTATATAACGTTATGCGTTATATAGTAATAGTATATAACGTTATACGATAGTACGTAATAGTATATAACGTTATACGTTAATACGTAATAGTATATATCGTTATACGTTATATAGTAATAGTATATAGCGATATACGTTATATAGTAATAGTATATAACGTTATACGTTATATAGTAATAGTATATAACGTTATGCGTTATATAGTAATAGTATATAACGTTATACGTTATATAGTAATAGTATATAACGTTATACGTTATATAGTAATAGTATATAACGTTATACGTTAGTACGTAATAATATACAACGTTATACGTGATATGGCAATACTATATAACGTTATACGTTATTACGAAATAGTATATAACGTTATACGTTATATAGTAATATTATATAACGTTATGCGTTATATAGTAATGGTATATAACGTTATACGTTATATAGTAATAGTATATAACGTTATACGTTAGTACGTAATAATATACAACGTTATACGTGATATGGTAATACTATATAACGTTATACGCTATTACGTAATAGTATATAACGTTATACGTTAATACGGAATAGTATATATCGTTATACGTTATATAGTAATAGTATATAACGTTATACGTTATATAGTAATAGTATATAACGTTATACGTTATATAGTAATAGTATATAACGTTATACGTTAGTACGTAATAATATACAACGTTATACGTGATATGGCAATACTATATAACGTTATACGTTATTACGTAATAGTATATAACGTTATACATTATATAGTAATAGTATATAACGTTATACGTTATATAGTAATAGTATATAACGTTATACGTTATAGAGTAATAGTATATAACGTTATACGTTATATAGTAATAGTATATAACGTTATACGTTATGTAGTAATAGTATATAACGTTATACGTTAGTACGTAATAATATATATCGTTATACGTTGTATAGTAATAGTATATAACGTTATACGATACTACGTAATAGTATATATCGTTATACGTTATATAGTAATAGGATATAACGTTATACGTTAGTACGTAATAATATACAACGTTATACGTGATATGGTAATACTATATAACGTTATACGCTATTACGTAATATTATATAACGTTATACGTTAATAAGGAATAGTATATATCGTTGTACGTTATATAGTAATAGTATATAACGTTATACGTTATATAGTAATAGTATATAACGTTATACGTTATATAGTAATAGTATATAACGTTATACGTTAGTACGTAATAATATACAACGTTATACGTGATATGGCAATACTATATAACGTTATACGTTATTACGTAATAGTATATAACGTTATACGTTATATAGTAATATTATATAACGTTATGCGTTATATAGTAATAGTATATAACGTTATACGTTATATAGTAATAGTATATAACGTTATACGTTAGTACGTAATAATATACAACGTTATACGTGATATGGTAATGCTATATAACGTTATACGATAGTACGTAATAGTATATATCGTTATACGTTATATAGTAATAGTATATAGCGATATACGTTATATAGTAATAGTATATAACGTTATACGTTATATAGTATTAGTATATAACGTTATACGTTAGTACGTAATAATATATATCGTTATACGTTATATAGTAATAGTATATAACGTTATACGATAGTACGTAATAGTATATATCGTTATACGTTATATAGTAATAGTATATAACGTTATACGTTATATAGTAATAGTATATAACGTTATACGTTATATAGTATTAGTATATAACGTTATACGTTATTACGTAATAGTATATAACGTTATACGTTATATAGTAATAGTATATAACGTTATACGATAGTACGTAATAGTATATATCGTTATACGTTATATAGTAATAGTATATAACGTTATACGTTAGTACGTAATAATATACAACGTTATACGTGATATGGCAATACTATATAACGTTATACGTTATTACGTAATAGTATATAACGTTATACGTTATATAGTAATATTATATAACGTTATGCGTTATATAGTAATAGTATATAACGTTATACGTTATATAGTAATAGTATATAACGTTATACGTTAGTACGTAATAATATACAACGTTATACGTGATATGGTAATGCTATATAACGTTATACGATAGTACGTAATAGTATATATCGTTATACGTTATATAGTAATAGTATATAGCGATATACGTTATATAGTAATAGTATATAACGTTATACGTTATATAGTATTAGTATATAACGTTATACGTTAGTACGTAATAATATATATCGTTATACGTTATATAGTAATAGTATATAACGTTATACGTTATTACGTAATAGTATATAACGTTATACGTTATTACGTAATAGTATATAACGTTATACGTTATATAGTAATAGTATATAACGTTATACGTTATATAGTAATAGTATATAACGTTATACGTTAATACGGAATAGTATATATCGTTATACGTTATATAGTAATAGTATATAACGTTATACGTTATATAGTAATAGTATATAACGTTATACGTTATATAGTATAAGTATATAACGTTATACGTTATATAGTAATAGTATATAACGTTATACGTTAGTACGTAATAATATACAACGTTATACGTGATATGGCAATACTATATAACGTTATACGTTATTACGTAATAGTATATAACGTTATACGTTATATAGTAATAGTATATAACGTTATACGTTATATAGTAATAGTATATAACGTTATACGTTATATAGTAATAGTATATAACGTTATACGTTATATAGTAATAGTATATAACGTTATACGTTATATAGTAGTAGTATATAACGTTATGCGTTATATAGTAATAGTATATAACGTTCTACGATAGTACGGAATAGTATATAACGTTATACGTTATATAGTAATATTATATAACGTTATGCGTTATATAGTAATAGTATATAACGTTATACGTTATATAGTAATAGTATATAACGTTATACGTTATATAGTAATATTATATAACGTTATGCGTTATATAGTAATATTATATAACGTTATACGTTATATAGTAATAGTATATAACGTTATACGTTATATAGTAATAGTATATAACGTTATACGTTATATAGTAATATTATATAACGTTATGCGTTATATAGTAATAGTATAAAACGTTATACGTCATATAGTAATAGTATATAACGTTATACGTTATATAGTAATATTATATAACGTTATGCGTTATATAGTAATAGTATAAAACGTTATACGTCATATAGTAATAGTATATAACGTTATACGTTATATAGTAATAGTATATAACGTTATACGTTAGTACGTAATAATATACAACGTTATACGTGATATGGCAATACTATATAACGTTATACGTTATTACGTAATAGAATATAACGTTATACGTTATTACGTAATAGTATACAACGTTATACGTGATATGGTAAAACTATATAACGTTATACGTTAATACGTAATAGTATATATCGTTATACGTTATATAGTAATAGTATATAACGTTATACGTTATATAGTAATAGTATATAACGTTATACGTTATATAGTAAAATTATATAACGTTATGCGTTATATAGTAATAGTATATAACGTTATACGTTATATAGTAATAGTATATAACGTTATACGTTATATAGTAATATTATATAACGTTATACGTTATATAGTAATAGTATATAACGTTATACGTTATATAGTAATAGTATATAACGTTATGCGTTATATAGTAATATTATATAACGTTATACGTTATATAGTAATAGTATATAACGTTATACGTTATATAGTAATAGTATATAACGTTATACGTTATATAGTAATAGTATATAACGTTATACGTTATATAGTATTAGTATATAACGTTATACGTTAGTACGTAATAATATATATCGTTATACGTTATATAGTAATAGTATATAACGTTATACGTTATATAGTATTAGTATATAACGTTATACGTTAGTACGTAATAATATATATCGTTATACGTTATATAGTAATAGCATATAACGTTATACGTTATATAGTAATAGTATATAACGTTATACGTTATATAGCATTAGTATATAACGTTATACGTTAGTACGTAATAATATATATCGTTATACGTTATATAGTAATAGTATATAACGTTATACGATAGTACGTAATAGTATATATCGTTATACGTTATATAGTAATAGTATATAACGTTATACGTTAGTACGTAATAATATACAACGTTATACGTGATATGGTAATACTATATAACGTCATACGCTATTACGTAATATTATATAACGTTATACGTTAATACGGAATAGTATATATCGTTATACGTTATATAGTAATAGTATATAACGTTATACGTTATATAGTAATAGTATATAACGTTATACGTTATATAGTATAAGTATATAACGTTATACGTTATATAGTAATAGTATATAACGTTATACGTTATATAGTAATATTATATAACGTTATGCGTTATATAGTAATAGTATATAACGTTATACGATAGTACGTAATAGTATATAGCGTTATACGTGATATGGTGATACTATATAACGTTATACGCTATTACGTAATAGTATATAACGTTATACCTTAATACGTAATAGTATATATCGTTATACGTTATATAGTAATAGTATATAGCGATATACGTTATATAGTAATAGTATATAACGTTATACGTTATATAGTATTAGTATATAACGTTATACGTTAGTACGTAATAATATATATCGTTATACGTTATATAGTAATAGTATATAACGTTATACGATAGTACGTAATAGTATATATCGTTATACGTTATATAGTAATAGTATATAACGTTATACGTTATATAGTAATAGTATATAACGTTATACGTTATATAGAAATAGTATATAACGTTATACGTTAGTACGTAATAATACAACGTATAACAACGTTATACGTGATATGGCAATACTATATAACGTTATACGTTATTACGTAATAGTATATAACGTTATACGTTATTACGTAATAGTATATAACGTTATACGTTATATAGTAATAGTATATAACGTTATACGATAGTACGTAATAGTATATATCGTTATACGTTATATAGTAATAGTATATAACGTTATACGTTAGTACGTAATAATATACAACGTTATACGTGATATGGCAATACTATATAACGTTATACGTTATTACGTAATAGTATATAACGTTATACGTTATATAGTAATATTATATAACGTTATGCGTTATATAGTAATAGTATATAACGTTATACGTTATATAGTAATAGTATATAACGTTATACGTTATATAGTAATAGTATATAACGTTATACGTTATATAGTATAAGTATATAACGTTATACGTTATATAGTAATAGTATGATATGGTAATACTATATAACGTCATACGCTATTACGTAATATTATATAACGTTATACGTTAATACGGAATAGTATATATCGTTATACGTTATATAGTAATAGTATATAACGTTATACGTTATATATCGTATATAATCGTATATATATCGTATATAATCGTTATACGATAGTACGTAATAGTATATATCGTTATACGTTATATAGTAATAGTATATAGCGATATACGTTATATAGTAATAGTATATAACGTTATACGTTATATAGTATTAGTATATAACGTTATACGTTAGTACGTAATAATATATATCGTTATACGTTATATAGTAATAGTATATAACGTTATACGTTATTACGTAATAGTATATAACGTTATACGTTATTACGTAATAGTATATAACGTTATACGTTATATAGTAATAGTATATAACGTTATACGTTATATAGTAATAGTATATAACGTTATACGTTATATAGTAATAGTATATAACGTTATACGTTAATACGGAATAGTATATATCGTTATACGTTATATAGTAATAGTATATAACGTTATACGTTATATAGTAATAGTATATAACGTTATACGTTATATAGTATAAGTATATAACGTTATACGTTATATAGTAATAGTATATAACGTTATACGTTAGTACGTAATAATATACAACGTTATACGTGATATGGCAATACTATATAACGTTATACGTTATTACGTAATAGTATATAACGTTATACGTTATATAGTAATAGTATATAACGTTATACGTTATATAGTAATAGTATATAACGTTATACGTTATATAGTAATAGTATATAACGTTATACGTTATATAGTAATAGTATATAACGTTATACGTTATATAGTAGTAGTATATAACGTTATGCGTTATATAGTAATAGTATATAACGTTCTACGATAGTACGGAATAGTATATAACGTTATACGTTATATAGTAATATTATATAACGTTATGCGTTATATAGTAATAGTATATAACGTTATACGTTATATAGTAATAGTATATAACGTTACACGTTATATAGTAATATTATATAACGTTATGCGTTATATAGTAATATTATATAACGTTATACGTTATATAGTAATAGTATATAACGTTATACGTTATATAGTAATACTATATAACGTTATACGTTATATAGTAATATTATATAACGTTATGCGTTATATAGTAATAGTATAAAACGTTATACGTCATATAGTAATAGTATATAACGTTATACGTTATATAGTAATAGTATATAACGTTATACGTTATATAGTAATAGTATATAACGTTATACGTTATATAGTAATATTATATAACGTTATACGTTATATAGTAATAGTATATATCGTTATACGTTATATAGTAATAGTATATAACGTTATGCGTTATATAGTAATATTATATAACGTTATACGTTATATAGTAATAGTATATAACGTTATACGTTATATACTATTACTATATAACGTATAACGTTATATAGTAATAGTATATAACGTTATACGTTATATAGTAATAGTATATAACGTTATACGTTATATAGTAATATTATATAACGTTATGCGTTATATAGTAATAGTATATAACGTTATACGTTATATAGTAATAGTATATAACGTTATACGTTATATAGTAATATTATATAACGTTATACGTTATATAGTAATAGTATATAACGTTATACGTTACATAGTAATAGTATATAACGTTATGCGTTATATAGTAATATTATATAACGTTATACGTTATATAGTAATAGTATATAACGTTATACGTTATATAGTAATACTATATAACGTTATACGTTATATAGTAATAGTATATAACGTATAACGTTATATACTATTACTATATAACGTTATACGTTAGTGCGTAATAATATATATCGTTATACGCTATATAGTAATAGTATATAACGTTATACGTTATATAGTATTACTATATAACGTTATACGTTAGTACGTAATAATATATATCGTTATACGTTATATAGTAATAGTATATAACGTTATACGTTATATAGTAATAGTATATAACGTTATACGTTATATACTATTACTATATAACGTTATACGTTAGTACGTAATAATATATATCGTTATACGTTATATAGTAATAGTATATAACGTTATACGATAGTACGTAATAGTATATATCGTTATACGTTATATAGTAATAGTATATAACGTTATACGTTATATAGTAATAGTATATAACGTTATACGTTATATAGTAGTAGTATATAACGTTATGCGTTATATAGTAATAGTATATAACGTTCTACGATAGTACGGAATAGTATATAACGTTATACGTTATATAGTAATATTATATAACGTTATGCGTTATATAGTAATAGTATATAACGTTATACGTTATATAGTAATAGTATATAACGTTATACGTTAGTACGTAATAATATACAACGTTATACGTGATATGGTAATGCTATATAACGTTATACGATAGTACGTAATAGTATATATCGTTATACGTTATATAGTAATAGTATATAGCGATATACGTTATATAGTAATAGTATATAACGTTATACGTTATATAGTATTAGTATATAACGTTATACGTTAGTACGTAATAATATATATCGTTATACGTTATATAGTAATAGTATATAACGTTATACGTTATTACGTAATAGTATATAACGTTATACGTTATTACGTAATAGTATATAACGTTATACGTTATATAGTAATAGTATATAACGTTATACGTTATATAGTAATAGTATATAACGTTATACGTTATATAGTAATAGTATATAACGTTATACGTTAATACGGAATAGTATATATCGTTATACGTTATATAGTAATAGTATATAACGTTATACGTTATATAGTAATAGTATATAACGTTATACGTTATATAGTATAAGTATATAACGTTATACGTTATATAGTAATAGTATATAACGTTATACGTTAGTACGTAATAATATACAACGTTATACGTGATATGGCAATACTATATAACGTTATACGTTATTACGTAATAGTATATAACGTTATACGTTATATAGTAATAGTATATAACGTTATACGTTATATAGTAATAGTATATAACGTTATACGTTATATAGTAATAGTATATAACGTTATACGTTATATAGTAGTAGTATATAACGTTATGCGTTATATAGTAATAGTATATAACGTTCTACGATAGTACGGAATAGTATATAACGTTATACGTTATATAGTAATATTATATAACGTTATGCGTTATATAGTAATAGTATATAACGTTATACGTTATATAGTAATAGTATATAACGTTATACGTTATATAGTAATATTATATAACGTTATGCGTTATATAGTAATATTATATAACGTTATACGTTATATAGTAATAGTATATAACGTATAACGTTATATACTATTACTATATAACGTATAACGTTATATAGTAATATTATATAACGTTATGCGTTATATAGTAATAGTATAAAACGTTATACGTCATATAGTAATAGTATATAACGTTATACGTTATATAGTAATAGTATATAACGTTATACGTTAGTACGTAATAATATACAACGTTATACGTGATATGGCAATACTATATAACGTTATACGTTATTACGTAATAGAATATAACGTTATACGTTATTACGTAATAGTATACAACGTTATACGTGATATGGTAAAACTATATAACGTTATACGTTAATACGTAATAGTATATATCGTTATACGTTATATAGTAATAGTATATAACGTTATACGTTATATAGTAATAGTATATAACGTTATACGTTATATAGTAATATTATATAACGTTATGCGTTATATAGTAATAGTATATAACGTTATACGTTATATAGTAATAGTATATAACGTTATACGTTATATAGTAATATTATATAACGTTATACGTTATATAGTAATAGTATATAACGTTATACGTTATATAGTAATAGTATATAACGTTATACGTTATATAGTATAAGTATATAACGTTATACGTTATATAGTAATAGTATATAACGTTATACGTTAGTACGTAATAATATACAACGTTATACGTGATATGGCAATACTATATAACGTTATACGTTATTACGTAATAGTATATAACGTTATACGTTATATAGTAATAGTATATAACGTTATACGTTATATAGTAATAGTATATAACGTTATACGTTATATAGTAATAGTATATAACGTTATACGTTATATAGTAATAGTATATAACGTTATACGTTATATAGTAGTAGTATATAACGTTATGCGTTATATAGTAATAGTATATAACGTTCTACGATAGTACGGAATAGTATATAACGTTATACGTTATATAGTAATATTATATAACGTTATGCGTTATATAGTAATAGTATATAACGTTATACGTTATATAGTAATAGTATATAACGTTACACGTTATATAGTAATATTATATAACGTTATGCGTTATATAGTAATATTATATAACGTTATACGTTATATAGTAATAGTATATAACGTATAACGTTATATAATATTACTATATAACGTATAACGTTATATAGTAATATTATATAACGTTATGCGTTATATAGTAATAGTATAAAACGTTATACGTCATATAGTAATAGTATATAACGTTATACGTTATATAGTAATAGTATATAACGTTATACGTTATATAGTAATAGTATATAACGTTATACGTTATATAGTAATATTATATAACGTTATACGTTATATAGTAATAGTATATAACGTTATACGTTATATAGTAATAGTATATAACGTTATGCGTTATATAGTAATATTATATAACGTTATACGTTATATAGTAATAGTATATAACGTTATACGTTATATAGTAATACTATATAACGTTATACGTTATATAGTAATAGTATATAACGTTATACGTTATATAGTAATAGTATATAACGTTATACGTTATATAGTAATATTATATAACGTTATGCGTTATATAGTAATAGTATATAACGTTATACGTTATATAGTAATAGTATATAACGTTATACGTTATATAGTAATATTATATAACGTTATACGTTATATAGTAATAGTATATAACGTTATACGTTATATAGTAATAGTATATAACGTTATGCGTTATATAGTAATATTATATAACGTTATACGTTATATAGTAATAGTATATAACGTTATACGTTATATAGTAATACTATATAACGTTATACGTTATATAGTAATAGTATATAACGTTATACGTTATATAGTATTAGTATATAACGTTATACGTTAGTGCGTAATAATATATATCGTTATACGCTATATAGTAATAGTATATAACGTTATACGTTATATAGTATTAGTATATAACGTTATACGTTAGTACGTAATAATATATATCGTTATACGTTATATAGTAATAGTATATAACGTTATACGTTATATAGTAATAGTATATAACGTTATACGTTATATAGTAATAGTATATAACGTTATACGTTATATAGTATTAGTATATAACGTTATACGTTAGTACGTAATAATATATATCGTTATACGTTATATAGTAATAGTATATAACGTTATACGTCATATAGTAATAGTATATAACGTTATACGTTATATAGTAATAGTATATAACGTTATACGTTAGTACGTAATAATATACAACGTTATACGTGATATGGCAATACTATATAACGTTATACGTTATTACGTAATAGAATATAACGTTATACGTTATTACGTAATAGTATACAACGTTATACGTGATATGGTAAAACTATATAACGTTATACGTTAATACGTAATAGTATATATCGTTATACGTTATATAGTAATAGTATATAACGTTATACGTTATTACGTAATAGTATATAACGTTATACGTTATATAGTAATAGTATATAACGTTATACGTTATATAGTAATAGTATATAACGTTATACGTTATATAGTAATAGTATATAACGTTATACGTTAATACGGAATAGTATATATCGTTATACGTTATATAGTAATAGTATATAACGTTATACGTTATATAGTAATAGTATATAACGTTATACGTTATATAGTATAAGTATATAACGTTATACGTTATATAGTAATAGTATATAACGTTATACGTTAGTACGTAATAATATACAACGTTATACGTGATATGGCAATACTATATAACGTTATACGTTATTACGTAATAGTATATAACGTTATACGTTATATAGTAATAGTATATAACGTTATACGTTATATAGTAATAGTATATAACGTTATACGTTATATAGTAATAGTATATAACGTTATACGTTATATAGTAATAGTATATAACGTTATACGTTATATAGTAGTAGTATATAACGTTATGCGTTATATAGTAATAGTATATAACGTTCTACGATAGTACGGAATAGTATATAACGTTATACGTTATATAGTAATATTATATAACGTTATGCGTTATATAGTAATAGTATATAACGTTATACGTTATATAGTAATAGTATATAACGTTACACGTTATATAGTAATATTATATAACGTTATGCGTTATATAGTAATATTATATAACGTTATACGTTATATAGTAATAGTATATAACGTTATACGTTATATAGTAATACTATATAACGTATAACGTTATATAGTAATATTATATAACGTTATGCGTTATATAGTAATAGTATAAAACGTTATACGTCATATAGTAATAGTATATAACGTTATACGTTATATAGTAATAGTATATAACGTTATACGTTATATAGTAATAGTATATAACGTTATACGTTATATAGTAATATTATATAACGTTATACGTTATATAGTAATAGTATATAACGTTATACGTTATATAGTAATAGTATATAACGTTATGCGTTATATAGTAATATTATATAACGTTATACGTTATATAGTAATAGTATATAACGTTATACGTTATATAGTAATACTATATAACGTTATACGTTATATAGTAATAGTATATAACGTTATACGTTATATAGTAATAGTATATAACGTTATACGTTATATAGTAATATTATATAACGTTATGCGATATATAGTAATAGTATATAACGTTTTACGTTATATAGTAATAGTATATAACGTTATACGTTATATAGTAATATTATATAACGTTATACGTTATATAGTAATAGTATATAACGTTATACGTTATATAGTAATAGTATATAACGTTATGCGTTATATAGTAATATTATATAACGTTATACGTTATATAGTAATAGTATATAACGTTATACGTTATATAGTAATACTATATAACGTTATACGTTATATAGTAATAGTATATAACGTTATACGTTATATAGTATTAGTATATAACGTTATACGTTAGTGCGTAATAATATATATCGTTATACGCTATATAGTAATAGTATATAACGTTATACGTTATATACTATTACTATATAACGTTATACGTTAGTACGTAATAATATATATCGTTATACGTTATATAGTAATAGTATATAACGTTATACGTTATATAGTAATAGTATATAACGTTATACGTTATATACTATTACTATATAACGTTATACGTTAGTACGTAATAATATATATCGTTATACGTTATATAGTAATAGTATATAACGTTATACGATAGTACGTAATAGTATATATCGTTATACGTTATATAGTAATAGTATATAACGTTATACGTTATATAGTAATAGTATATAACGTTATACGTTATATAGTAGTAGTATATAACGTTATGCGTTATATAGTAATAGTATATAACGTTCTACGATAGTACGGAATAGTATATAACGTTATACGTTATATAGTAATATTATATAACGTTATGCGTTATATAGTAATAGTATATAACGTTATACGTTATATAGTAATAGTATATAACGTTATACGTTAGTACGTAATAATATACAACGTTATACGTGATATGGTAATGCTATATAACGTTATACGATAGTACGTAATAGTATATATCGTTATACGTTATATAGTAATAGTATATAGCGATATACGTTATATAGTAATAGTATATAACGTTATACGTTATATACTATTACTATATAACGTTATACGTTAGTACGTAATAATATATATCGTTATACGTTATATAGTAATAGTATATAACGTTATACGTTATTACGTAATAGTATATAACGTTATACGTTATTACGTAATAGTATATAACGTTATACGTTATATAGTAATAGTATATAACGTTATACGTTATATACTATTACTATATAACGTTATACGTTATATAGTAATAGTATATAACGTTATACGTTAATACGGAATAGTATATATCGTTATACGTTATATAGTAATAGTATATAACGTTATACGTTATATAGTAATAGTATATAACGTTATACGTTATATAGTATAAGTATATAACGTTATACGTTATATAGTAATAGTATATAACGTTATACGTTAGTACGTAATAATATACAACGTTATACGTGATATGGCAATACTATATAACGTTATACGTTATTACGTAATAGTATATAACGTTATACGTTATATAGTAATAGTATATAACGTTATACGTTATATAGTAATAGTATATAACGTTATACGTTATATAGTAATAGTATATAACGTTATACGTTATATAGTAGTAGTATATAACGTTATGCGTTATATAGTAATAGTATATAACGTTCTACGATAGTACGGAATAGTATATAACGTTATACGTTATATAGTAATATTATATAACGTTATGCGTTATATAGTAATAGTATATAACGTTATACGTTATATAGTAATAGTATATAACGTTATACGTTATATAGTAATATTATATAACGTTATGCGTTATATAGTAATATTATATAACGTTATACGTTATATAGTAATAGTATATAACGTTATACGTTATATACTATTACTATATAACGTTATACGTTATATAGTAATATTATATAACGTTATGCGTTATATAGTAATAGTATAAAACGTTATACGTCATATAGTAATAGTATATAACGTTATACGTTATATAGTAATAGTATATAACGTTATACGTTAGTACGTAATAATATACAACGTTATACGTGATATGGCAATACTATATAACGTTATACGTTATTACGTAATAGAATATAACGTTATACGTTATTACGTAATAGTATACAACGTTATACGTGATATGGTAAAACTATATAACGTTATACGTTAATACGTAATAGTATATATCGTTATACGTTATATAGTAATAGTATATAACGTTATACGTTATATAGTAATAGTATATAACGTTATACGTTATATAGTAATATTATATAACGTTATGCGTTATATAGTAATAGTATATAACGTTATACGTTATATAGTAATAGTATATAACGTTATACGTTATATAGTAATATTATATAACGTTATACGTTATATAGTAATAGTATATAACGTTATACGTTATATAGTAATAGTATATAACGTTATGCGTTATATAGTAATATTATATAACGTTATACGTTATATAGTAATAGTATATAACGTTATACGTTATATAGTAATAGTATATAACGTTATACGTTATATAGTAATAGTATATAACGTTATACGTTATATAGTATTAGTATATAACGTTATACGTTAGTACGTAATAGTATATATCGTTATACGTTATATAGTAATAGTATATAACGTTATACGTTATATAGTATTAGTATATAACGTTATACGTTAGTACGTAATAATATATATCGTTATACGTTATATAGTAATAGTATATAACGTTATACGTTATATAGTAATAGTATATAACGTTATACGTTATATAGTATTAGTATATAACGTTATACGTTAGTACGTAATAATATATATCGTTATACGTTATATAGTAATAGTATATAACGTTATACGATAGTACGTAATAGTATATATCGTTATACGTTATATAGTAATAGTATATAACGTTATACGTTAGTACGTAATAATATACAACGTTATACGTGATATGGTAATACTATATAACGTTATACGCTATTACGTAATATTATATAACGTTATACGTTAATACGGAATAGTATATATCGTTATGCGTTATATAGTAATAGTATATAACGTTATACGTTATATAGTAATAGTATATAACATTATACGTTATATAGTATAAGTATATAACGTTATACGTTATATAGTAATAGTATATAACGTTATACGTTATATAGTAATATTATATAACGTTATGCGTTATATAGTAATAGTATATAACGTTATACGATAGTACGTAATAGTATATAACGTTATACGTGATATGGCGATACTATATAACGTTATACGCTATTACGTAATAGTATATAACGTTATACGTTAATACGTAATAGTATATATCGTTATACGTTATATAGTAATAGTATATAGCGATATACGTTATATAGTAATAGTATATAACGTTATACGTTATATAGTAATAGTATATAACGTTATACGTTAGTACGTAATAATATACAACGTTATACGTGATATGGCAATACTATATAACGTTATACGTTATTACGAAATAGTATATAACGTTATACGTTATATAGTAATATTATATAACGTTATGCGTTATATAGTAATATTATATAACGTTATACGTTATATAGTAATAGTATATAACGTTATACGTTATATAGTAATAGTATATAACGTTATACGTTATATAGTAATATTATATAACGTTATGCGTTATATAGTAATAGTATAAAACGTTATACGTCATATAGTAATAGTATATAACGTTATACGTTATATAGTAATAGTATATAACGTTATACGTTAGTACGTAATAATATACAACGTTATACGTGATATGGCAATACTATATAACGTTATACGTTATTACGTAATAGAATATAACGTTATACGTTATTACGTAATAGTATACAACGTTATACGTGATATGGTAAAACTATATAACGTTATACGTTAATACGTAATAGTATATATCGTTATACGTTATATAGTAATAGTATATAACGTTATACGTTATATAGTAATAGTATATAACGTTATACGTTATATAGTAAAATTATATAACGTTATGCGTTATATAGTAATAGTATATAACGTTATACGTTATATAGTAATAGTATATAACGTTATACGTTATATAGTAATATTATATAACGTTATACGTTATATAGTAATAGTATATAACGTTATACGTTATATAGTAATAGTATATAACGTTATGCGTTATATAGTAATATTATATAACGTTATACGTTATATAGTAATAGTATATAACGTTATACGTTATATAGTAATAGTATATAACGTTATACGTTATATAGTAATAGTATATAACGTTATACGTTATATAGTATTAGTATATAACGTTATACGTTAGTACGTAATAATATATATCGTTATACGTTATATAGTAATAGTATATAACGTTATACGTTATATAGTATTAGTATATAACGTTATACGTTAGTACGTAATAATATATATCGTTATACGTTATATAGTAATAGTATATAACGTTATACGTTATATAGTAATAGTATATAACGTTATACGTTATATAGTATTAGTATATAACGTTATACGTTAGTACGTAATAATATATATCGTTATACGTTATATAGTAATAGTATATAACGTTATACGATAGTACGTAATAGTATATATCGTTATACGTTATATAGTAATAGTATATAACGTTATACGTTAGTACGTAATAATATACAACGTTATACGTGATATGGTAATACTATATAACGTCATACGCTATTACGTAATATTATATAACGTTATACGTTAATACGGAATAGTATATATCGTTATACGTTATATAGTAATAGTATATAACGTTATACGTTATATAGTAATAGTATATAACGTTATACGTTATATAGTATAAGTATATAACGTTATACGTTATATAGTAATAGTATATAACGTTATACGTTATATAGTAATATTATATAACGTTATGCGTTATATAGTAATAGTATATAACGTTATACGATAGTACGTAATAGTATATAACGTTATACGTGATATGGTGATACTATATAACGTTATACGCTATTACGTAATAGTATATAACGTTATACGTTAATACGTAATAGTATATATCGATATACGTTATATAGTAATAGTATATAGCGATATACGTTATATAGTAATAGTATATAACGTTATAAGTTATATAGTAATAGTATATAACGTTATACGTTAGTACGTAATAATATACAACGTTATACGTGATATGGCAATACTATATAACGTTATACGTTATTACGAAATAGTATATAACGTTATACGTTATATAGTAATAGTATATAACGTTATACGTTAGTACGTAATAATATACAACGTTATACGTGATATGGCAATACTATATAACGTTATACGTTATTACGAAATAGTATATAACGTTATACGTTATATAGTAATATTATATAACGTTATGCGATATATAGTAATAGTATATAACGTTATACGTTATATAGTAATAGTATATAACGTTATACGTTAGTACGTAATAATATGCAACGTTATACGTGATATGGTAATACTATATAACGTTATACGCTATTACGTAATAGTATATAACGTTATACGTTAATACGGAATAGTATATATCGTTATACGTTATATAGTAATAGTATATAACGTTATACGTTATATAGTAATAGTATATAACGTTATACGTTATATAGTAATAGTATATAACGTTATACGTTATATAGTAATAGTATATAACGTTATACGTTATATAGTAATAGTATATAACGTTATACGTTATATAGTAATAGTATATAACGTTATACGTTATATAGTAATAGTATATAACGTTATACGTTAGTACGTAATAATATACAACGTTATACGTGATATGGCAATACTATATAACGTTATACGTTATTACGTAATAGTATATAACGTTATACGTTATATAGTAATAGTATATAACGTTATACGTTATATAGTAATAGTATATAACGTTATACGTTATATAGTAATAGTATATAACGTTATACGTTATATAGTAATAGTATATAACGTTATACGTTATGTAGTAATAGTATATAACGTTATACGTTATGTAGTAATAGTATATAACGTTATACGTTATATAGTAATAGTATATAACGTTATGCGTTATATAGTAATAGTATACAACGTTATACGTTATATAGTAATAGTATATAACGTTATACGATAGTACGTAATAGTATATATCGTTATACGTTATATAGTAATAGTATATAACGTTATACGTTAGTACGTAATAATATACAACGTTATACGTGATATGGTAATACTATATAACGTTATACGCTATTACGTAATATTATATAACGTTATACGTTAATACGGAATAGTATATATCGTTATACGTTATATAGTAATAGTATATAACGTTATACGTTATATAGTAATAGTATATAACGTTATACGTTATATAGTAATAGTATATAACGTTATACGTTATATAGTAATAGTATATAACGTTATACGTTATATAGTAATAGTATATAACGTTATACGTTATATAGTAATAGTATATAACATTATACGTTATATAGTAATAGTATATAACGTTATACGTTATATAGTAATAGTATATAACGTTATACGTTATATAGTAATAGTATATAACGTTATACGTTATATAGAAATAGTATATAACGTTATACGTTAGTACGTAATAATATACAACGTTATACGTGATATGGCAATACTATATAACGTTATACGTTATTGCGTAATAGTATATAACGTTATACGTTATATAGTAATAGTATATAACGTTATACGTTATATAGTAATAGTATATAACGTTATACGTTATATAGTAATAGTATATAACGTTATACGTTATATAGTAATAGTATATAACGTTATACGTTATATAGTAATAGTATATAACGTTATACGATAGTACGTAATAGTATATATCGTTATACGTTATATAGTAATAGTATATAACGTTATACGATAGTACGTAATAGTATATATCGTTATACGTTATATAGTAATAGTATATAACGTTATACGTTATATAGTAATAGTATATAACGTTATACGTTATATAGTAATAGTATATAACGTTATACATTATATAGTAATAGTATATAACGTTATACGTTATATAGTAATAGTATATAACGTTATACGTTATATAGTATTAGTATATAACGTTATACGTTAGTACGTAATAATATATATCGTTATACGTTATATAGTAATAGTATATAACGTTATACGTTATATAGTAATAGTATATAACGTTATACGTTATATAGTATTAGTATATAACGTTATACGTTAGTACGTAATAATATATATCGTTATACGTTATATAGTAATAGTATATAACGTTATACGATAGTACGTAATAGTATATATCGTTATACGTTATATAGTAATAGTATATAACGTTATACGTTAGTACGTAATAATATACAACTTTATACGTGATATGGTAATACTATATAACGTTATACGCTATTACGTAATATTATATAACGTTATACGTTAATACGGATTAGTATATATCGTTATACGTTATATAGTAATAGTATATAACGTTATACGTTATATAGTAATAGTATATAACGTTATACGTTATATAGTATAAGTATATAACGTTATACGTTATATAGTAATAGTATATAACGTTATACGTTATATAGTAATATTATATAACGTTATGCGTTATATAGTAATAGTATATAACGTTATACAATAGTACGTAATAGTATATAACGTTATACGTGATATGGTGATACTATATAACGTTATACGCTATTACGTAATAGTATATAACATTATACGTTAATGCGCAATAGTATATATCGTTATACGTTATATAGTAATAGTATATAGCGATATACGTTATATAGTAATAGTATATAACGTTATACGTTATATAGTAATAGTATATAACGTTATGCGTTATATAGTAATAGTATACAACGTTATACGTTATATAGTAATAGTATATAACGTTATACGATAGTACGTAATAGTATATATCGTTATACGTTATATAGTAATAGTATATAGCGATATACGTTATATAGTAATAGTATATAACGTTATACGTTATATAGTAATAGTATATAACGTTATGCGTTATATAGCAATAGTATATAACGTTATACGTTATATAGTAATAGTATATAACGTTATACGTTATATAGTAATATTATATAACGTTATACGTTAGTACGTAATAATATACAACGTTATACGTGATATGGCAATACTATATAACGTTATACGTTATTACGAAATAGTATATAACGTTATACGTTATATAGTAAAATTATATAACGTTATGCGTTATATAGTAATAGTATATAACGTTATACGTTATATAGTAATAGTATATAACGTTATACGTTAGTACGTAATAATATACAACGTTATACGTGATATGGTAATACTATATAACGTTATACGCTATTACGTAATAGTATATAACGTTATACGTTAATACGGAATAGTATATATCGTTATACGTTATATAGTAATAGTATATAACGTTATACGTTATATAGTAATAGTATATAACGTTATACGTTATATAGTAATAGTATATAACGTTATACGTTAGTACGTAATAATATACAACGTTATACGTGATATGACAATACTATATAACGTTATACGTTATTACGTAATAGTATATAACGTTATACATTATATAGTAATAGTATATAACGTTATACGTTATATAGTAATAGTATATAACGTTATACGTTATAGAGTAATAGTATATAACGTTATACGTTATATAGTAATAGTATATAACGTTATACGTTATGTAGTAATAGTATATAACGTTATACGTTAGTACGTAATAATATATATCGTTATACGTTATATAGTAATAGTATATAACGTTATACGATAGTACGTAATAGTATATATCGTTATACGTTATATAGTAATAGTATATAACGTTATACGTTAGTACGTAATAATATACAACGTTATACGTGATATGGTAATACTATATAACGTTATACGCTATTACGTAATATTATATAACGTTATACGTTAATAAGGAATAGTATATATCGTTATACGTTATATAGTAATAGTATATAATGTTATACGTTATATAGTAATAGTATATAACGTTATACGTTATATAGTATAAGTATATAACGTTATACGTAATATAGTAATAGTATACAACGTTATACGTTATATAGTAATATTATATAACGTTATGCGTTATATAGTAATAGTATATAACGTTATACGATAGTACGTAATAGTATATAACGTTATACGCGATATGGTAATACTATATAACGTTATACGCTATTACGTAATAGTATATAACGTTATACGTTAATACGTAATAGTATATATCGTTATACGCTATATAGTAACAGTATATAGCGATATACGTTATATAGTAATAGTATATAACGTTATACGTTATATAGTAATAGTATATAACGTTATGCGTTATATAGTAATAGTATACAACGTTATACGTTATATAGTAATAGTATATAACGTTATACGATAGTACGTAATAGTATATATCGTTATACGTTATATAGTAATAGTATATAACGTTATACGTTAGTATGTAATAATATACAACGTTATACGTGATATGGTAATACTATATAACGTTATAAGCTATTACGTAATATTATATAACGTTATACGTTAATACGGAATAGTATATATCGTTATACGTTATATAGTAATAGTATATAACGTTATACGTTATATAGTAATAGTATATAACGTTATACGTTATATAGTAATAGTATATAACGTTATACGTTAGTACGTAATAATATACAACGTTATACGTGATATGGCAATACTATATAACGTTATACGTTATTACGTAATAGTATATAACGTTATACGTTATATAGTAATATTATATAACGTTATGCGTTATATAGTAATAGTATATAACGTTATACGTTATATAGTAATAGTATATAACGTTATACGTTAGTACGTAATAATATACAACGTTATACGTGATATGGTAATGCTATATAACGTTATACGATAGTACGTAATAGTATATATCGTTATACGTTATATAGTAATAGTATATAGCGATATACGTTATATAGTAATAGTATATAACGTTATACGTTATATAGTATTAGTATATAACGTTATACGTTAGTACGTAATAATATATATCGTTATACGTTATATAGTAATAGTATATAACGTTATACGTTATATAGTAATAGTATATAACGTTATACGTTATATAGTAATATTATATAACGTTATGCGTTATATAGTAATAGTATATAACGTTATACGATAGTACGTAATAATATATATCGTTATACGTTATATAGTAATAGTATATAACGTTATACGTTATATAGTAATAGTATATAACGTTATACGTTATATAGTATTAGTATATAACGTTATACGTTAGTACGTAATAATATATATCGTTATACGTTATATAGTAATAGTATATAACGTTATACGTTATATAGTAATAGTATATAACGTTATACGTTATATAGTATTAGTATATAACGTTATACGTTAGTACGTAATAATATATATCGTTATACGTTATATAGTAATAGTATATAACGTTATACGTTATATAGTAATAGTATATAACGTTATACGTTATATAGTAATATTATATAACGTTATGCGTTATATAGTAATAGTATATAACGTTATACGATAGTACGTAATAGTATATAACGTTATACGCGATATGGTAATACTATATAACGTTATACGCTATTACGTAATAGTATATAACGTTATACGTTAATACGTAATAGTATATATCGTTATACGTTATATAGTAATAGTATATAGCGATATACGTTATATAGTAATAGTATATAACGTTATACGTTATATAGTAATAGTATATAACGTTATGCGTTATATAGTAATAGTATACAACGTTATACGTTATATAGTAATAGTATATAACGTTATACGATAGTACGTAATAGTATATATCGTTATACGTTATATAGTAATAGTATATAACGTTATACGTTAGTACGTAATAATATACAACGTTATACGTGATATGGTAATACTATATAACGTTATACGCTATTACGTAATATTATATAACGTTATACGTTAATACGGAATAGTATATATCGTTATACGTTATATAGTAATAGTATATAACGTTATACGTTATATAGTAATAGTATATAACGTTATACGTTATATAGTAATAGCATATAACGTTATACGTTAGTACGTAATAATATACAACGTTATACGTGATATGGCAATACTATATAACGTTATACGTTATTACGTAATAGTATATAACGTTATACGTTATATAGTAATATTATATAACGTTATGCGTTATATAGTAATAGTATATAACGTTATACGTTATATAGTAATAGTATATAACGTTATACGTTAGTACGTAATAATATACAACGTTATACGTGATATGGTAATGCTATATAACGTTATACGCTATTACGTAATAGTATATAACGTTATACGTTAATACGGAATAGTATATATCGTTATACGTTATATAGTAATAGTATATAACGTTATACGTTATATAGTAATAGTATATAACGTTATACGTTATATAGTAATAGTATATAACGTTATACGTTATATAGTAATAGTATATAACGTTATACGTTATATAGTAATAGTATATAACGTTATACGTTATATAGTAATAGTATATAACGTTATACGTTATATAGTAATAGTATATAGCGATATACGTTATATAGTAATAGTATATAACGTTATACGTTATATAGTAATAGTATATAACGTTATACGTTATATAGTAATAGTATATAACGTTATACGTTATATAGTAATAGTATATAACGTTATACGTTATATAGTAATAGTATATAACGTTATACGTTATATAGTAATAGTATATAACGTTATACGTTATATAGAAATAGTATATAACGTTATACGTTATTGCGTAATAGTATATAACGTTATACGTTATATAGTAATAGTATATAACGTTATACGTTATATAGTAATAGTATATAACGTTATACGATAGTACGTAATAGTATATATCGTTATACGTTATATAGTAATAGTATATAACGTTATACGTTAGTACGTAATAATATACAACGTTATACGTGATATGGTAATACTATATAACGTTATACGCTATTACGTAATAGTATATAACGTTATACGTTAATACGGAATAGTATATATCGTTATACGTTATATAGTAATAGTATATAACGTTATACGTTATATAGTAATAGTATATAACGTTATATGTTATATAGTAATAGTATATAACGTTATACGTTAGTACGTAATAATATACAACGTTATACGTGATATGGCAATACTATATAACGTTATACGTTATTACGTAATAGTATATAACGTTATACGTTATATAGTAATAGTATATAACGCTATACGTTATATAGTAATAGTATATAACGTTATACGTTATATAGTAATAGTATATAACGTTATACGTTATATAGTAATAGTATATAACGTTATACGTTATGTAGTAATAGTATATAACGTTATACGTTAGTACGTAATAATATATATCGTTATACGTTATATAGTAATAGTATATAACGTTATACGATAGTACGTAATAGTATATATCGTTATACGTTATATAGTAATAGTATATAACGTTATACGTTAGTACGTAATAATATACAACGTTATACGTGATATGGTAATACTATATAACGTTATACGCTATTACGTAATATTATATAACGTTATACGTTAATACGGAATAGTATATATCGTTATACGTTATATAGTAATAGTATATAACGTTATACGTTATATAGTAATAGTATATAACGTTATACGTTATATAGTAATAGTATATAACGTTATACGTTATATAGTATAAGTATATAACGTTATACGTTATATAGTAATAGTATATAACGTTATACGTTATATAGTAATATTATATAACGTTATGCGTTATATAGTAATAGTATATAACGTTATACGATAGTACGTAATAGTATATAACGTTATACGCGATATGGTAATACTATATAACGTTATACGCTATTACGTAATAGTATATAACGTTATACGTTAATACGTAATAGTATATATCGTTATACGTTATATAGTAATAGTATATAGCGATATACGTTATATAGTAATAGTATATAACGTTATACGTTATATAGTAATAGTATATAACGTTATGCGTTATATAGTAATAGTATACAACGTTATACGTTATATAGTAATAGTATATAACGTTATACGTTATATAGTAATAGTATATAACGTTATACGTTAGTACGTAATAATATACAACGTTATACGTGATATGGCAATACTATATAACGTTATACGTTATTACGTAATAGTATATAACGTTATACGTTATATAGTAATAGTATATAACGTTATACGTTATATAGTAATAGTATATAACGTTATACGTTATATAGTAATAGTATATAACGTTATACGTTAGTACGTAATAATATACAACGTTATACGTGATATGGTAATACTATATAACGTTATACGCTATTACGTAATAGTATATAACGTTATACGTTAATACGGAATAGTATATATCGTTATACGTTATATAGTAATAGTATATAACGTTATACGTTATATAGTAATAGTATATAACGTTATACGTTATATAGTAATAGTATATAACGTTATACGTTATATAGTAATAGTATATAACTTTATACGTTATATAGTAATATTATATAACGTTATACGTTATATAGTAACAGTATATAACGTTATACGTTATATAGTAATAGTATATAACGTTATGCGGTATATAGTAATATTATATAACGTTATACGTTATATAGTAATAGTATATAACGTTATACGTTATATAGTAATAGTATATAACGGTATACGTTATATAGTAATATTATATGACGTTATGCGTTATATAGTAATAGTATAGAACGTTATACGTTATATAGTAATAGTATATAACGTTATACGTTATATAGTAATAGTATATAACGTTATACGTTAGTACGTAATAATATACAACGTTATACGTGATATGGCAATACTATATAACGTTATACGTTATTACGTAATAGAATATAACGTTATACGTTATTACGTAATAGTATACAACGTTATACGTGATATGCTAAAACTATATAACGTTATACGTTAATACGTAATAGTATATACCGTTATACGTTATATAGTAATAGTATATAACGTTATACGTTATATAGTAATAGTATATAACGTTATACGTTAGTACGTTATAATATACAACGTTATACGTGATATGGCAATACTATATAACGTTATACGTTATTACGTAATAGAATATAACGTTATACGTTATTACGTCATAGTATACAACGTTATACGTGATATGGTAAAACTATATAACGTTATACGTTAATACGTAATAGTATATATCGTTATACGTTATATAGTAATAGTATATAACGTTATACGTTATATAGTAATAGTATATAGCGTTATACGTTTTATAGTAATAGTATATAACGTTATACGTTATATAGTAATAGTATATAACGTCATACGTTAGTACGTAATAATATACAACGTTATACGTGATATGGTAATACTATCTAACGTTATACGTTAATACGTAATAGTATATATCGTTATACGTTATATAGTAATAGTATATAACGTTATACGTTATATAGTAATAGTATATAACGTTATACGTTATATAGTAATATTATATAACGTTATGCGTTATATAGTAATAGTATATAACGTTATACGTTATATAGTAATAGTATATAACGTTATACGTTATATAGTAATATTATATAACGTTATGCGTTATATAGTAATAGTATATAACGTTATACGTTATATAGTAATAGTATATAACGTTATACGTTATATAGTAATAGTATGTAACGTTATACGTTATATAGTAATAGTATATAACGTTATACGTTATATAGTAATATTATATAACGTCATGCGTTATATAGTAATAGTATATAACGTTATACGTTATATAGTAATAGTATATAACGTTATACGTTATATAGTAATAGTATATAACGTTATACGTTAGTACGTAATAATATACAACGTTATACGTGATATGGTAATACTATATAACGTTATACGCTATTACGTAATGGTATATAACGTTATACGTTAATACGTAATAGTATATATCGTTATACGTTATATAGTAATAGTATATAGCGATATACGTTATATAGTAATAGTATATAACGTTATACGTTATATAGTAATAGTATATAACGTTATACGTTATATAGTAATATTATATAACGTTATGCGTTATATAGTAATATTATATAACGTTATGCGTTATATAGTAATAGTATATAACGTTATGCGTTATATAGTAATAGTATATAACGTTATACGATAGTACGGAATAGTATATATCGTTATACGTTATATAGTAATAGTATATAACGTTATACGTTATATAGTAATAGTACATAACGTTATACGTTATATAGTAATAGTATATAACGTTATACGTTATATAGTAATATTATATAACGTTATGCGTTATATAGTAATAGTATATAACGTTATACGTTATATAGTAATAGTATATAACGTTATACGTTAGTACGTAATAATATACAACGTTATACGTGATATGGCAATACTATATAACATTATACGTTATTACGTAATAGAATATAACGTTATACGTTATTACGTAATAGTATACAACGTTATACGTGATATGGTAAAACTATATAACGTTATACGTTAATACGTAATAGTATATATCGTTATACGTTATATAGTAATAGTATATAACGTTATACGTTATATAGTAATAGTATATAACGTTATACGTTATATAGTAATATTATATAACGTTATGCGTTATATAGTAATAGTATATAACGTCATACGTTAGTACGTAATAATATACAACGTTATACGTGATATGGTAATACTATCTAACGTTATACGTTAATACGTAATAGTATATATCGTTATACGTTATATAGTAATAGTATATAACGTTATATGTTATATAGTAATAGTATATAACGTTATACGTTATATAGTAATATTATATAACGTTATGCGTTATATAGTAATAGTATATAACGTTATACGTTATATACTATTAGTATATAACGTTATACGTTATATAGTAATAGTATATAACGTTATACGTTATATAGTAATAGTATATAACGTTATACGTTATATAGTAATATTATATAACGTTATGCGTTATATAGTAATAGTATATAACGTTATGCGTTATATAGTAATAGTATATAACGTTATGCGTTATATAGTAATAGTATATAACGTTATACGATAGTACGGAATAGTATATATCGTTATACGTTATATAGTAATAGTATATATCGTTATACGTTATATAGTAATAGTATATAGCGATATACGTTATATAGTAATAGTATATAACGTTATACGTTATATAGTAATAGTATATAACGTTATACGTTATATAGTAATATTATATAACGTTATGCGTTATATAGTAATAGTATATAACGTTATACGTTATATAGTAATAGTATATAACGTTATACGATAGTACGTAATAGTATATATCGTTATACGTTATATAGAAATAGTATATAACGTTATACGTTAGTACGTAATAATATACAACGTTATACGTGATATGGCAATACTATATAACGTTATACGTTATTACGTAATAGTATATAACGTTATACGTTATATAGTAATAGTATATAACGTTATACGTTATATAGTAATAGTATATAACGTTATACGTTATATAGTAATAGTATATAACGTTATACGTTATATAGTAATAGTATATAACGTTATACGTTATATAGTAATAGTATATAACGTTATACGATAGTACGTAATAGTATATATCGTTATACGTTATATAGAAATAGTATATAACGTTATACGTTAGTACGTAATAATATACAACGTTATACGTGATATGGCAATACTATATAACGTTATACGTTATTACGTAATAGTATATAACGTTATACGTTATATAGTAATAGTATATAACGTTATACGTTATATAGTAATAGTATATAACGTTATACGTTATATAGTAATAGTATATAACGTTATACGATAGTACGTAATAGTATATATCGTTATACGTTATATAGTAATAGTATATAACGTTATACGCTATTACGTAATATTATATAACGTTATACGTTAATACGGAATAGTATATATCGTTATACGTTATATAGTAATAGTATATAACGTTATACGTTATATAGTAATAGTATATAACGTTATACGTTATATAGTATAAGTATATAACGTTATACGTTATATAGTAATAGTATATAACGTTATACGTTAGTACGTAATAATATACAACGTTATACGTGATATGGCAATACTATATAACGTTATACGTTATTACGTAATAGTATATAACCTTATACGTTATATAGTAATAGTATATAACGTTATACGTTATATAGTAATAGTATATAACGTTATACGTTATATAGTAGTAGTATATAACGTTATGCGTTATATAGTAATAGTATATAACGTTCTACGATAGTACGGAATAGTATATAACGTTATACGTTATATAGTAATATTATATAACGTTATGCGTTATATAGTAATAGTATATAACGTTATACGTTATATAGTAATAGTATATAACGTTATACGTTATATAGTAATATTATATAACGTTATGCGTCATATAGTAATAGTATATAACGTTATACGTTATATAGTAATAGTATATAACGTTATACGTTAGTACGTAATAATATACAACGTTATACGTGATATGGCAATACTATATAACGTTATACGTTATTACGTAATAGAATATAACGTTATACGTTATTACGTAATAGTATACAACGTTATACGTGATATGGTAAAACTATATAACGTTATACGTTAATACGTAATAGTATATATCGTTATACGTTATATAGTAATAGTATATAACGTTATACGTTATATAGTAATAGTATATAACGTTATACGTTATATAGTAATAGTATATAACGTTATACGTTATATAGTAATAGTATATAACGTTATACGTTATATAGTAATAGTATATAACGTTATACGTTATATAGTAATATTATATAACGTTATGCGTTATATAGTAATAGTATATAACGTTATGCGTTATATAGTAATAGTATATAACGTTATGCGTTATATAGTAATAGTATATAACGTTATACGATAGTACGGAATAGTATATATCGTTATACGTTATATAGTAATAGTATATAACGTTATACGTTATATAGTAATAGTATATAACGTTATACGTTATATAGTAATAGTATATAACGTTATACGTTATATAGTAATAGTATATAACTTTATACGTTATATAGTAATATTATATAACGTTATACGTTATATAGTAACAGTATATAACGTTATACGTTATATAGTAATAGTATATAACGTTATGCGGTATATAGTAATATTATATAACGTTATACGTTATATAGTAATAGTATATAACGTTATACGTTATATAGTAATAGTATATAACGGTATACGTTATATAGTAATATTATATGACGTTATGCGTTATATAGTAATAGTATAGAACGTTATACGTTATATAGTAATAGTATATAACGTTATACGTTATATAGTAATAGTATATAACGTTATACGTTAGTACGTAATAATATACAACGTTATACGTGATATGGCAATACTATATAACGTTATACGTTATTACGTAATAGAATATAACGTTATACGTTATTACGTAATAGTATACAACGTTATACGTGATATGCTAAAACTATATAACGTTATACGTTAATACGTAATAGTATATACCGTTATACGTTATATAGTAATAGTATATAACGTTATACGTTATATAGTAATAGTATATAACGTTATACGTTAGTACGTTATAATATACAACGTTATACGTGATATGGCAATACTATATAACGTTATACGTTATTACGTAATAGAATATAACGTTATACGTTATTACGTCATAGTATACAACGTTATACGTGATATGGTAAAACTATATAACGTTATACGTTAATACGTAATAGTATATATCGTTATACGTTATATAGTAATAGTATATAACGTTATACGTTATATAGTAATAGTATATAGCGTTATACGTTTTATAGTAATAGTATATAACGTTATACGTTATATAGTAATAGTATATAACGTCATACGTTAGTACGTAATAATATACAACGTTATACGTGATATGGTAATACTATCTAACGTTATACGTTAATACGTAATAGTATATATCGTTATACGTTATATAGTAATAGTATATAACGTTATACGTTATATAGTAATAGTATATAACGTTATACGTTATATAGTAATATTATATAACGTTATGCGTTATATAGTAATAGTATATAACGTTATACGTTATATAGTAATAGTATATAACGTTATACGTTATATAGTAATATTATATAACGTTATGCGTTATATAGTAATAGTATATAACGTTATACGTTATATAGTAATAGTATATAACGTTATACGTTATATAGTAATAGTATGTAACGTTATACGTTATATAGTAATAGTATATAACGTTATACGTTATATAGTAATATTATATAACGTCATGCGTTATATAGTAATAGTATATAACGTTATACGTTATATAGTAATAGTATATAACGTTATACGTTATATAGTAATAGTATATAACGTTATACGTTAGTACGTAATAATATACAACGTTATACGTGATATGGTAATACTATATAACGTTATACGCTATTACGTAATGGTATATAACGTTATACGTTAATACGTAATAGTATATATCGTTATACGTTATATAGTAATAGTATATAGCGATATACGTTATATAGTAATAGTATATAACGTTATACGTTATATAGTAATAGTATATAACGTTATACGTTATATAGTAATATTATATAACGTTATGCGTTATATAGTAATATTATATAACGTTATGCGTTATATAGTAATAGTATATAACGTTATGCGTTATATAGTAATAGTATATAACGTTATACGATAGTACGGAATAGTATATATCGTTATACGTTATATAGTAATAGTATATAACGTTATACGTTATATAGTAATAGTATATAACGTTATACGTTATATAGTAATAGTATATAACGTTATACGTTATATAGTAATATTATATAACGTTATGCGTTATATAGTAATAGTATATAACGTTATACGTTATATAGTAATAGTATATAACGTTATACGTTAGTACGTAATAATATACAACGTTATACGTGATATGGCAATACTATATAACATTATACGTTATTACGTAATAGAATATAACGTTATACGTTATTACGTAATAGTATACAACGTTATACGTGATATGGTAAAACTATATAACGTTATACGTTAATACGTAATAGTATATATCGTTATACGTTATATAGTAATAGTATATAACGTTATACGTTATATAGTAATAGTATATAACGTTATACGTTATATAGTAATATTATATAACGTTATGCGTTATATAGTAATAGTATATAACGTCATACGTTAGTACGTAATAATATACAACGTTATACGTGATATGGTAATACTATCTAACGTTATACGTTAATACGTAATAGTATATATCGTTATACGTTATATAGTAATAGTATATAACGTTATATGTTATATAGTAATAGTATATAACGTTATACGTTATATAGTAATATTATATAACGTTATGCGTTATATAGTAATAGTATATAACGTTATACGTTATATAGTAATAGTATATAACGTTATACGTTATATAGTAATAGTATATAACGTTATACGTTATATAGTAATAGTATATAACGTTATACGTTATATAGTAATATTATATAACGTTATGCGTTATATAGTAATAGTATATAACGTTATGCGTTATATAGTAATAGTATATAACGTCATACGTTAGTACGTAATAATATACAACGTTATACGTGATATGGTAATACTATCTAACGTTATACGTTAATACGTAATAGTATATATCGTTATACGTTATATAGTAATAGTATATAACGTTATACGTTATATAGTAATAGTATATAACGTTATACGTTATATAGTAATATTATATAACGTTATGCGTTATATAGTAATAGTATATAACGTTATACGTTATATAGTAATAGTATATAACGTTATACGTTATATAGTAATATTATATAACGTTATGCGTTATATAGTAATAGTATATAACGTTATACGTTATATAGTAATAGTATATAACGTTATACGTTATATAGTAATAGTATGTAACGTTATACGTTATATAGTAATAGTATATAACGTTATACGTTATATAGTAATATTATATAACGTCATGCGTTATATAGTAATAGTATATAACGTTATACGTTATATAGTAATAGTATATAACGTTATACGTTATATAGTAATAGTATATAACGTTATACGTTAGTACGTAATAATATACAACGTTATACGTGATATGGTAATACTATATAACGTTATACGCTATTACGTAATGGTATATAACGTTATACGTTAATACGTAATAGTATATATCGTTATACGTTATATAGTAATAGTATATAGCGATATACGTTATATAGTAATAGTATATAACGTTATACGTTATATAGTAATAGTATATAACGTTATACGTTATATAGTAATATTATATAACGTTATGCGTTATATAGTAATATTATATAACGTTATGCGTTATATAGTAATAGTATATAACGTTATGCGTTATATAGTAATAGTATATAACGTTATACGATAGTACGGAATAGTATATATCGTTATACGTTATATAGTAATAGTATATAACGTTATACGTTATATAGTAATAGTATATAACGTTATACGTTATATAGTAATAGTATATAACGTTATACGTTATATAGTAATATTATATAACGTTATGCGTTATATAGTAATAGTATATAACGTTATACGTTATATAGTAATAGTATATAACGTTATACGTTAGTACGTAATAATATACAACGTTATACGTGATATGGCAATACTATATAACATTATACGTTATTACGTAATAGAATATAACGTTATACGTTATTACGTAATAGTATACAACGTTATACGTGATATGGTAAAACTATATAACGTTATACGTTAATACGTAATAGTATATATCGTTATACGTTATATAGTAATAGTATATAACGTTATACGTTATATAGTAATAGTATATAACGTTATACGTTATATAGTAATATTATATAACGTTATGCGTTATATAGTAATAGTATATAACGTCATACGTTAGTACGTAATAATATACAACGTTATACGTGATATGGTAATACTATCTAACGTTATACGTTAATACGTAATAGTATATATCGTTATACGTTATATAGTAATAGTATATAACGTTATATGTTATATAGTAATAGTATATAACGTTATACGTTATATAGTAATATTATATAACGTTATGCGTTATATAGTAATAGTATATAACGTTATACGTTATATAGTAATAGTATATAACGTTATACGTTATATAGTAATAGTATATAACGTTATACGTTATATAGTAATAGTATATAACGTTATACGTTATATAGTAATATTATATAACGTTATGCGTTATATAGTAATAGTATATAACGTTATGCGTTATATAGTAATAGTATATAACGTTATGCGTTATATAGTAATAGTATATAACGTTATACGATAGTACGGAATAGTATATATCGTTATACGTTATATAGTAATAGTATATATCGTTATACGTTATATAGTAATAGTATATAGCGATATACGTTATATAGTAATAGTATATAACGTTATACGTTATATAGTAATAGTATATAACGTTATACGTTATATAGTAATATTATATAACGTTATGCGTTATATAGTAATAGTATATAACGTTATGCGTTATATAGTAATAGTATATAACGTAATGCGTTATATAGTAATAGTATATAACGTTATACAATAGTACGGAATAGTATATATCGTTATACGTTATATAGTAATAGTATATAACGTTATACGTTATATAGTAATAGTATATAACGTTATACGTTATATAGTAATAGTATATAACGTTATACGTTATATAGTAATAGTATATAACTTTATACGTTATATAGTAATAGTATATAACGTTATACGTTAGTACGTAATAATATATATCGTTATACGTTATATAGTAATAGTATATAACGTTATACGATAGTACGTAATAGTATATATCGTTATACGTTATATAGTAATAGCATGTAACGTTATACGTTAGTACGTAATAATATACAACGTTATACGTGATATGGTAATACTATATAACGTTATACGCTATTATGTAATAGTATATAACGTTATACGTTATATAGTAATAGTATATAACGTTATATGTTATATAGTAATAGTATATAACGTTATACGTTATATAGTAATATTATATAACGTTATGCGTTATATAGTAATAGTATATAACGTTATACGTTATATAGTAATAGTATATAACGTTATACGTTATATAGTAATAGTATATAACGTTATACGTTATATAGTAATATTATATAACGTTATGCGTTATATAGTAATAGTATATAACGTTATGCGTTATATAGTAATAGTATATAACGTTATGCGTTATATAGTAATAGTATATAACGTTATACGATAGTACGGAATAGTATATATCGTTATACGTTATATAGTAATAGTATATATCGTTATACGTTATATAGTAATAGTATATAGCGATATACGTTATATAGTAATAGTATATAACGTTATACGTTATATAGTAATAGTATATAACGTTATACGTTATATAGTAATATTATATAACGTTATGCGTTATATAGTAATAGTATATAACGTTATGCGTTATATAGTAATAGTATATAACGTAATGCGTTATATAGTAATAGTATATAACGTTATACAATAGTACGGAATAGTATATATCGTTATACGTTATATAGTAATAGTATATAACGTTATACGTTATATAGTAATAGTATATAACGTTATACGTTATATAGTAATAGTATATAACGTTATACGTTATATAGTAATAGTATATAACTTTATACGTTATATAGTAATAGTATATAACGTTATACGTTAGTACGTAATAATATATATCGTTATACGTTATATAGTAATAGTATATAACGTTATACGATAGTACGTAATAGTATATATCGTTATACGTTATATAGTAATAGCATATAACGTTATACGTTAGTACGTAATAATATACAACGTTATACGTGATATGGTAATACTATATAACGTTATACGCTATTATGTAATAGTATATAACGTTACACGTTAATACGGAATAGTATATATCGTTATACGTTATATAGTAATAGTATATAACGTTATACGTTATATAGCAATAGTATATAACGTTATACGTTATATAGTATAAGTATATAACGTTATACGTTATATAGTAATAGTATATAACGTTATACGTTATATAGTAATAGTATATAACGTTATACGTTATATAGTAATAGTATATAACGTTATACGTTATATAGTAATAGTATATAACGTTATACGTTATATAGTAATAGTATATAACGTTATACGTTATATAGTAATAGTATATAACGTTATACGTTATATAGTAATAGTATATATCGTTATACGTTATATAGTAATAGTATATAACGTTATACGTTATATAGTAATAGTATATAACGTTATACGTTAGTACGTAATAATATATATCGTTATACGTTATATAGTAATAGTATATAACGTTATACGATAGTACGTAATAGTATATATCGTTATACGTTATATAGTAATAGTATATAACGTTATACGTTAGTACGTAATAATATACAACGTTATACGTGATATGGTAATACTATATAACGTTATACGCTATTACGTAATATTATATAACGTTATACGTTAATACGGAATAGTATATATCGTTATACGTTATATAGTAATAGTATATAACGTTATACGTTATATAGAAATAGTATATAACGTTATACGTTATATAGTAATAGTATATAACGTTATACGTTAGTACGTAATAATATACAACGTTATACGTGATATGGCAATACTATATAACGTTATACGTTATTACGTAATAGTATATAACGTTATACGTTATATAGTAATATTATATAACGTTATGCGTTATATAGTAATAGTATATAACGTTATACGTTATATAGTAATAGTATATAACGTTATACGTTAGTACGTAATAATATACAACGTTATACGTGATATGGTAATGCTATATAACGTTATACGCTATTACGTAATAGTATATAACGTTATACGTTAATACGGAATAGTATATATCGTTATACGTTATATAGTAATAGTATATAACGTTATACGTTATATAGTAATAGTATATAACGTTATACGTTATATAGTAATAGTATATAACGTTATACGTTATATAGTAATAGTATATAACGTTATACGTTATATAGTAATAGTATATAACGTTATACGTTATATAGTAATAGTATATAACGTTATACGTTATATAGTAATAGTATATAACGTTATACGTTATATAGTAATAGTATATAACGTTATACGTTATATAGTAATAGTATATAACGTTATACGTTATATAGAAATAGTATATAACGTTATACGTTAGTACGTAATAATATACAACGTTATACGTGATATGGCAATACTATATAACGTTATACGTTATTACGTAATAGTATATAACGTTATACGTTATATAGTAATAGTATATAACGTTATACGTTATATAGTAATAGTATATAACGTTATACGATAGTACGTAATAGTATATATCGTTATACGTTATATAGTAATAGTATATAACGTTATACGTTAGTACGTAATAATATACAACGTTATACGTGATATGGTAATACTATATAACGTTATACGCTATTACGTAATATTATATAACGTTATACGTTAATACGGAATAGTATATATCGTTATACGTTATATAGTAATAGTATATAACGTTATACGTTATATAGTAATAGTATATAACGTTATACGTTATATAGTATAAGTATATAACGTTATACGTTATATAGTAATAGTATATAACGTTATACGTTAGTACGTAATAATATACAACGTTATACGTGATATGGCAATACTATATAACGTTATACGTTATTACGTAATAGTATATAACCTTATACGTTATATAGTAATAGTATATAACGTTATACGTTATATAGTAATAGTATATAACGTTATACGTTATATAGTAGTAGTATATAACGTTATGCGTTATATAGTAATAGTATATAACGTTCTACGATAGTACGGAATAGTATATAACGTTATACGTTATATAGTAATAGTATATAACGTTATACGTTATATAGTAATAGTATATAACGTTATACGTTATATAGTAATAGTATATAACGTTATACGTTATATAGTAATAGTATATAACGTTATACGTTATATAGTAATATTATATAACGTTATGCGTTATATAGTAATAGTATATAACGTTATACGTTATATAGTAATAGTATATAACGTTATACGTTATATAGTAATATTATATAACGTTATGCGTTATATAGTAATATTATATAACGTTATACGTTATATAGTAATAGTATATAACGTTATACGTTATATAGTAATAGTATATAACGTTATACGTTATATAGTAATATTATATAACGTTATGCGTTATATAGTAATAGTATAGAACGTTATACGTCATATAGTAATAGTATATAACGTTATACGTTATATAGTAATAGTATATAACGTTATACGTTAGTACGTAATAATATACAACGTTATACGTGATATGGCAATACTATATAACGTTATACGTTATTACGTAATAGAATATAACGTTATACGTTATTACGTAATAGTATACAACGTTATACGTGATATGGTAAAACTATATAACGTTATACGTTAATACGTAATAGTATATATCGTTATACGTTATATAGTAATAGTATATAACGTTATACGTTATATAGTAATAGTATATAACGTTATACGTTATATAGTAATAGTATATAACGTTATACGTTATATAGTAATAGTATATAACGTTATACGTTATATAGTAATAGTATATAACGTTATACGTTATATAGTAATATTATATAACGTTATGCGTTATATAGTAATAGTATATAACGTTATGCGTTATATAGTAATAGTATATAACGTTATGCGTTATATAGTAATAGTATATAACGTTATACGATAGTACGGAATAGTATATATCGTTATACGTTATATAGTAATAGTATATAACGTTATACGTTATATAGTAATAGTATATAACGTTATACGTTATATAGTAATAGTATATAACGTTATACGTTATATAGTAATAGTATATAACTTTATACGTTATATAGTAATATTATATAACGTTATACGTTATATAGTAATAGTATATAACGTTATACGTTATATAGTAATAGTATACAACGTTATACGTGATATGGTAAAACTATATAACGTTATACGTTAATACGTAATAGTATATATCGTTATACGTTATATAGTAATAGTATATAACGTTATACGTTATATAGTAATAGTATATAACGTTATACGTTATATAGTAATATTATATAACGTTATGCGTTATATAGTAATAGTATATAACGTTATACGTTATATAGTAATAGTATATAACGTTATACGTTATATAGTAATATTATATAACGTTATGCGTTATATAGTAATAGTATATAACGTTATGCGTTATATAGTAATATTATATAACGTTATGCGTTATATAGTAATAGTATATAACGTTATACGTTATATAGTAATAGTATATAACGTTATGCGTTATATAGTAATAGTATATAACGTTATACGATAGTACGGAATAGTATATATCGTTATACGTTATATAGTAATAGTATATATCGTTATACGTTATATAGTAATAGTATATAGCGATATACGTTATATAGTAATAGTATATAACGTTATACGTTATATAGTAATAGTATATAACGTTATACGTTATATAGTAATATTATATAACGTTATGCGTTATATAGTAATAGTATATAACGTTATGCGTTATATAGTAATAGTATATAACGTAATGCGTTATATAGTAATAGTATATAACGTTATACAATAGTACGGAATAGTATATATCGTTATACGTTATATAGTAATAGTATATAACGTTATACGTTATATAGTAATAGTATATAACGTTATACGTTATATAGTAATAGTATATAACGTTATACGTTATATAGTAATAGTATATAACTTTATACGTTATATAGTAATAGTATATAACGTTATACGTTAGTACGTAATAATATATATCGTTATACGTTATATAGTAATAGTATATAACGTTATACGATAGTACGTAATAGTATATATCGTTATACGTTATATAGTAATAGCATATAGCGTTATACGTTAGTACGTAATAATATACAACGTTATACGTGATATGGTAATACTATATAACGTTATACGCTATTATGTAATAGTATATAACGTTATACGTTATATAGTAATAGTATATAACGTTATATGTTATATAGTAATAGTATATAACGTTATACGTTATATAGTAATATTATATAACGTTATGCGTTATATAGTAATAGTATATAACGTTATACGTTATATAGTAATAGTATATAACGTTATACGTTATATAGTAATAGTATATAACGTTATACGTTATATAGTAATATTATATAACGTTATGCGTTATATAGTAATAGTATATAACGTTATGCGTTATATAGTAATAGTATATAACGTTATGCGTTATATAGTAATAGTATATAACGTTATACGATAGTACGGAATAGTATATATCGTTATACGTTATATAGTAATAGTATATATCGTTATACGTTATATAGTAATAGTATATAGCGATATACGTTATATAGTAATAGTATATAACGTTATACGTTATATAGTAATAGTATATAACGTTATACGTTATATAGTAATATTATATAACGTTATGCGTTATATAGTAATAGTATATAACGTTATGCGTTATATAGTAATAGTATATAACGTAATGCGTTATATAGTAATAGTATATAACGTTATATAATAGTACGGAATAGTATATATCGTTATACGTTATATAGTAATAGTATATAACGTTATACGTTATATAGTAATAGTATATAACGTTATACGTTATATAGTAATAGTATATAACGTTATACGTTATATAGTAATAGTATATAACTTTATACGTTATATAGTAATAGTATATAACGTTATACGTTAGTACGTAATAATATATATCGTTATACGTTATATAGTAATAGTATATAACGTTATACGATAGTACGTAATAGTATATATCGTTATACGTTATATAGTAATAGCATATAACGTTATACGTTAGTACGTAATAATATACAACGTTATACGTGATATGGTAATACTATATAACGTTATACGCTATTATGTAATAGTATATAACGTTACACGTTAATACGGAATAGTATATATCGTTATACGTTATATAGTAATAGTATATAACGTTATACGTTATATAGCAATAGTATATAACGTTATACGTTATATAGTATAAGTATATAACGTTATACGTTATATAGTAATAGTATATAACGTTATACGTTATATAGTAATAGTATATAACGTTATACGTTATATAGTAATAGTATATAACGTTATACGTTAGTACGTAATAATATACAACGTTATACGTGATATGGTAATACTATATAACGTTATACGTTAATACGTAATAGTATATATCGTTATACGTTATATAGTAATAGTATATAACGTTATACGTTATATAGTAATATTATATAACGTTATGCGTTATATAGTAATAGTATATAACGTTATACGTTATATAGTAATAGTATATAACGTTATGCGTTATATAGTAATAGTATATAACGTTATACGATAGTACGGAATAGTATATATCGTTATACGTTATATAGTAATAGTATATAACGTTATACGTTATATAGTAATAGTATATAACGTTATGCGTTATATAGTAATAGTATATAACGTTATACGTTATATAGTAATAGTATATAACGTTATACGTTAGTACGTAATAATATACAACGTTATACGTGATATGGTAATACTATATAACGTTATACGTTAATACGTAATAGTATATATCGTTATACGTTATATAGTAATAGTATATAACGTTATACGTTATATAGTAATAGTATATAACGTTATACGATAGTACGTAATAGTATATAACGTTATACGTGATATGGTAATACTACATAACGTTATACGCTATTACGTAATAGTATATAACGTTATACGTTAATACGTCATAGTATATATCGTTATACGTTATATAGTAATAGTATATAACGTTATACGTTATATAGTAATAGTATATAACGTTATACGTTATATAGTAATAGTATATAACGTTATACGTTATATAGTAATAGTATATAACGTTATACGGTATATAGTAATAGTATATAACGTTATACGTTATATAGTAATATTATATAACGTTATGCGTTATATAGTAATAGTATATAACGTTATACGTTATATAGTAATATTATATAACGTTATACGTTATATAGTAATAGTATATAACGTTATACGTTATATAGTAATAGTATATAACGTTATACGTTAGTACGTAATAATATACAACGTTATACGTGATATGGCAATACTATATAACGTTATACGTTATATAGTAATATTATATAACGTTATGCGTTATATAGTAATAGTATAGAACGTTATACGTTATATAGTAATAGTATATAACGTTATACGTTATATAGTAATAGTATATAACGTTATACGTTAGTACGTAATAATATACAATGTTATACGTGATATGGCAATACTATATAACGTTATACGTTATTACGTAATAGTATATAACGTTATACGTTATTACGTAATAGTATACAACGTTATACGTGATATGGTAAAACTATATAACGTTATACGTTAATACGTAATAGTATATATCGTTATACGTTATATAGTAATAGTATATAACGTTATAAGTTATATAGTAATAGTATATAACGTTGTACGTTATAAAGTAATAGTATATAACGTTATACGTTAGTACGTAATAATATACAACGTTATACGTGATATGGCAATACTATATAACGTTATACGTTATTACGTAATAGTATATAACGTTATACGTTATTACGTAATAGTATACAACGTTATACGTGATATGGTAAAACTATATAACGTTATACGTTAATACGTAATAGTATATATCGTTATACGTTATATAGTAATAGTATATAACGTTATACGTTAGTACGTAATAATATACAACGTTATACGTGATATGGCAATACTATATAACGTTATACGTATTTACGTAATAGTATATAACGTTATACGTTATTACGTAATAGTATACAACGTTATACGTGATATGGTAAAACTATATAACGTTATACTTTAATACGTAATAGTATATACCGTTATACGTTATATAGTAATAGTATATAACGCTATACGTTATATAGTAATAGTATATAACGTTATACGTTATATAGTAATAGTATATAACGTTATACGTTATATAGTAATAGTATATAACGTTATACGTTATATAGTAATAGTATATAACGTTATACGTTATATAGTAATAGTATATAACGTTATACGTTATATAGTAATAGTATATAACGTTATACGTTATATAGTAATAGTATATAACGTTATACGTTAGTACGTAATAATATACAACGTTATACGTGATATGGTAATACTATATAACGTTATACGTTAATACGTAATAGTATATATCGTTATACGTTATATAGTAATAGTATATAACGTTATACGTTATATAGTAATATTATATAACGTTATGCGTTATATAGTAATAGTATATAACGTTATACGTTATATAGTAATAGTATATAACGTTATGCGTTATATAGTAATAGTATATAACGTTATACGATAGTACGGAATAGTATATATCGTTATACGTTATATAGTAATAGTATATAACGTTATACGTTATATAGTAATAGTATATAACGTTATACGTTAGTACGTAATAATATACAACGTTATACGTGATATGGCAATACTATATAACGTTATACGTATTTACGTAATAGTATATAACGTTATACGTTATTACGTAATAGTATACAACGTTATACGTTAATACTTAATAGTATATATCGTTATACGTTATATAGTAATAGTATATAACGTTATACGTTATATAGTAATAGTATATAACGTTATACGTTATATAGTAATAGTATATAACGTTATACGTTAGTACGTAATAATATACAACGTTATACGTGATATGGTAATACTATATAACGTTATACGTTAATACGTAATAGTATATATCGTTATACGTTATATAGTAATAGTATATAACGTTATACGTTATATAGTAATAGTATATAACGTTATACGATAGTACGTAATAGTATATAACGTTATACGTGATATGGTAATACTATATAACGTTATATGCTATCACGTAATAGTATATAACGTTATACGTTAATACGTCATAGTATATATCGTTATACGTTATATAGTAATAGTATTTAACGTTATACGTTATATAGTAATAGTATATAACGTTATACGTTAGTACGTAATAATATACAACGTTATACGTGATATGGCAATACTATATAACGTTATACGTATTTACGTAATAGTATATAACGTTATACGTTATTACGTAATAGTATACAACGTTATACGTTAATACGTAATAGTATATATCGTTATACGTTATATAGTAATAGTATATAACGTTATACGTTATATAGTAATAGTATATAACGTTATACGTTAGTACGTAATAATATACAACGTTATACGTGATATGGTAATACTATATAACGTTATACGTTAATACGTAATAGTATATATCGTTATACGTTATATAGTAATAGTATATAACGTTATACGTTATATAGTAATAGTATATAACGTTATACGATAGTACGTAATAGTATATAACGTTATACGTGATATGGTAATACTATATATCGTTATACGCTATTACGTAATAGTATATAACGTTATACGTTAATACGTCATAGTATATATCGTTATACGTTATATAGTAATAGTATTTAACGTTATACGTTATATAGTAATAGTATATAACGTTATACGTTATATAGTAATAGTATATAACGTTATACGTTATATAGTAATAGTATATAACGTTATACGTTATATAGTAATAGTATATAACGTTATACGTTAGTACGTAATAATATACAACGTTATACGTGATATGGCAATACTATATAACGTTATACGTATTTACGTAATAGTATATAACGTTATACGTTATTACGTAATAGTATACAACGTTATACGTTAATACGTAATAGTATATATCGTTATACGTTATATAGTAATAGTATATAACGTTATACGTTATATAGTAATAGTATATAACGTTATACGTTAGTACGTAATAATATACAACGTTATACGTGATATGGTAATACTATATAACGTTATACGTTAATACGTAATAGTATATATCGTTATACGTTATATAGTAATAGTATATAACGTTATACGTTATATAGTAATAGTATATAACGTTATACGTTAGTACGTAATAATATACAACGTTATACGTGATATGGCAATACTATATAACGTTATACGTTATTACGTAATAGTATATAACGTTATACGTTAGTACGTAATAATATACAACGTTATACGTGATATGGCAATACTATATAACGTTATACGTTATTACGTAATAGTATATAACGTTATACGTTAGTACGTAATAATATACAACGTTATACGTGATATGGTAATACTATATAACGTTATACGCTATTACGTAATGGTATATAACGTTATACGTTAATACGTAATAGTATATATCGTTATACGTTATATAGTAATAGTATATAACGTTATACGTTATATAGTAATAGTATATAACGTTATACGTTAGTACGTAATAATATACAACGTTATACGTGATATGGCAATACTATATAACGTTATACGTTATTACGTAATAGTATATAACGTTATACGTTAGTACGTAATAATATACAACGTTATACGTGATATGGCAATACTATATAACGTTATACGTTATTACGTAATAGTATATAACGTTATACGTTATTACGTAATAGTATACAACGTTATACGTGATATGGTAAAACTATATAACGTTATACGTTAATACGTAATAGTATATATCGTTATACGTTATATAGTAATAGTATATAACGTTATACGTTATATAGTAATAGTATATAACGTTATACGTTATAAAGTAATAGTATATAACGTTATACGTTAGTACGTAATAATATACAACGTTATACGTGATATGGCAATACTATATAACGTTATACGTTATTACGTAATAGTATATAACGTTATACGTTATTACGTAATAGTATACAACGTTATACGTGATATGGTAAAACTATATAGCGTTATACGTTAATACGTAATAGTATACAACGTTATACGTGATATGGTAAAGCTATATAACGTTATACGTTATATAGTAATAGTATATAACGTTATACGTTATATAGTAATAGTATATAACGTTATACGTTATATAGTAATAGTATATAACGTTATACGTTATATAGTAATAGTATATAACGTTATACGTTATATAGTAATAGTATATAACGTTATACGTTAGTACGTAATAATATACAACGTTATACGTGATATGGCAATACTATATAACGTTATACGTTATATAGTAATATTATATAACGTTATGCGTTATATAGTAATAGTATAGAACGTTATACGTGATATGGCAATACTATATAACGTTATACGTTATTACGTAATAGTATATAACGTTATACGTTATTACGTAATGGTATACAACGTTATACGTGATATGGTAAAACTATATAACGTTATACGTTAATACGTAATAGTATATATCGTTATACGTTATATAGTAATAGTATATAACGTTATACGTTATATAGTAATAGTATATAACGTTATACGTTATATAGTAATAGTATATAACGTTATACGTTATATAGTAATAGTATATAACGTTATACGTTAGTACGTAATAATATACAACGTTATACGTGATATGGTAATACTATATAACGTTATACATTAATACGTAATAGTATATATCGTTATACGTTATATAGTAATAGTATATAACGTTATACGTTATATAGTAATAGTATATAGCGTTATACGATAGTACGTAATAGTATATAACGTTATACGTGATATGGTAATGCTATATAACGTTATACGCTATTACGTAGTAGTATATAACGTTATACGTTAATACGTCATAGTATATATCGTTATACGTTATATAGTAATAGTATATAACGTTATACGTTATATAGTAATAGTATATAACGTTATACGTTATATAGTAATAGTATATAACGTTATACGTTATATAGTAATAGTATATAACGTTATACGTTATATAGTAATAGTATATAACGTTATACGTTATATAGTAATAGTATATAACGTTATACGTTATATAGTAATAGTATATAACGTTATACGTTAGTACGTAATAATATACAACGTTATACGTGATATGGTAATACTATATAACGTTATACGCTATTACGTAATGGTATATAACGTTATACGTTAATACGTAATAGTATATATCGTTATACGTTATATAGTAATAGTATATAGCGATATACGTTATATAGTAATAGTATATAACGTTATACGTTATATAGTAATAGTATATAACGTTATACGTTATATAGTAATATTATATAACGTTATGCGTTATATAGTAATAGTATATAACGTTATGCGTTAATACGTAATAGCATATATCGTTATACGTTATATAGTAATAGTATATAGCGATATACGTTATATAGTAATAGTATATAACGTTATACGTTATATAGTAATAGTATATAACGTTATACGTTATATAGTAATATTATATAACGTTATGCGTTATATAGTAATAGTATATAACGTTATGCGTTATATAGTAATAGTATATAACGTTATGCGTTATATAGTAATAGTATATAACGTTATGCGTTATATAGTAATAGTATATAGCGATATACGTTATATAGTAATAGTATATAACGTTATGCGTTAATACGTAATAGTATATATCGTTATACGTTATATAGTAATAGTATATAGCGATATACGTTATATAGTAATAGTATATAACGTTATACGTTATATAGTAATATTAAATAACGTTATGCGTTATATAGTAATAGTATATAACGTTATACGTTATATAGTAATATTAAATAACGTTATGCGTTATATAGTAATAGTATATAACGTTATGCGTAATACGTAATAGTATATATCGTTATACATTATATAGTAATAGTATATAGCGATATACGTTATATAGTAATAGTATATAACGTTATACGTTATATAGTAATAGTATATAACGTTATACGTTATATAGTAATATTATATAACGTTATGCGTTATATAGTAATAGTATATAACGTTATACGTTATATAGTAATATTATATAACGTTATGCGTTATATAGTAATAGTATATAACGTTATACGTTATATAGTAATAGTATATAACGTTATACGTTAGTACGTAATAATATACAACGTTATACGTGATATGGTAATACTATATAACGTTATACGCTATTACGTAATGGTATATAACGTTATACGTTAATACGTAATAGTATATATCGTTATACGTTATATAGTAATAGTATATAGCGATATACGTTATATAGTAATAGTATATAACGTTATACGTTATATAGTAATAGTATATAACGTTATACGTTATATAGTAATATTATATAACGTTATGCGTTATATAGTAATAGTATATAACGTTATGCGTTAATACGTAATAGTATATATCGTTATACGTTATATAGTAATAGTATATAGCGATATACGTTATATAGTAATAGTATATAACGTTATACGTTATATAGTAATATTAAATAACGTTATGCGTTATATAGTAATAGTATATAACGTTATACGTTATATAGTAATATTAAATAACGTTATGCGTTATATAGTAATAGTATATAACGTTATGCGTTAATACGTAATAGTATATATCGTTATACGTTATATAGTAATAGTATATAGCGATATACGTTATATAGTAATAGTATATAACGTTATACGTTATATAGTAATAGTATATAACGTTATACGTTATATAGTAATATTATATAACGTTATGCGTTATATAGTAATAGTATATAACGTTATACGTTATATAGTAATATTATATAACGTTATGCGTTATATAGTAATAGTATATAACGTTATACGTTATATAGTAATAGTATATAACGTTATACGTTATATAGTAATAGTATATAACGTTATACGTTAGTACGTAATAATATACAACGTTATACGTGATATGGTAATACTATATAACGTTATACGCTATTACGTAATGGTATATAACGTTATACGTTAATACGTAATAGTATATATCGTTATACGTTATATAGTAATAGTATATAACGTTATACGTTATATAGTAATAGTATATAACGTTATGCGTTAATACGTAATAGTATATATCGTTATACGTTATATAGTAATAGTATATAGCGATATACGTTATATAGTAATAGTATATAACGTTATACGTTATATAGTAATAGTATATAACGTTATACGTTATATAGTAATATTATATAACGTTATGCGTTATATAGTAATAGTATATAACGTTATACGTTATATAGTAATATTATATAACGTTATGCGTTATATAGTAATAGCATATAACGTTATACGTTATATAGTAATAGTATATAACGTTATACGTTATATAGTAATAGTATATAACGTTATACGTTAGTACGTAATAATATACAACGTTATACGTGATATGGTAATACTATATAACGTTATACGCTATTACGTAATGGTATATAACGTTATACGTTAATACGTAATAGTATATATCGTTATACGTTATATAGTAATAGTATATAACGTTATACGTTAGTACGTAATAATATACAACGTTATACGTGATATGGCAATACTATATAACGTTATACGTGATTACGTAATAGTATATAACGTTATACGTTATTACGTAATAGTATACAACGTTATACGTGATATGGTAAAACTATATAACGTTATACGTTAATACGTAATAGTATATATCGTTATACGTTATATAGTAATAGTATATAACGTTATACGTTATATAGTAATAGTATATAACGTTATACGTTATAAAGTAATAGTATATAACGTTATACGTTAGTACGTAATAATATACAACGTTATACGTGATATGGCAATACTATATAACGTTATACGTTATTACGTAATAGTATATAACGTTATACGTTAGTACGTAATAATATACAACGTTATACGTGATATGGCAATACTATATAACGTTATACGTTATATAGTAATAGTATATAACGTTATACGTTAGTACGTAATAATATACAACGTTATACGTGATATGGTAATACTATATAACGTTATACGCTATTACGTAATGGTATATAACGTTATACGTTAATACGTAATAGTATATATCGTTATACGTTATATAGTAATAGTGTATAGCGATATACGTTATATAGTAATAGTATATAACGTTATACGTTATATAGTAATAGTATATAACGTTATACGTTATATAGTAATATTATATAACGTTATGCGTTATATAGTAATAGTATATAACGTTATGCGTTAATACGTAATAGTATATATCGTTATACGTTATATAGTAATAGTATATAGCGATATACGTTATATAGTAATAGTATATAACGTTATACGTTATATAGTAATATTAAATAACGTTATGCGTTATATAGTAATAGTATATAACGTTATACGTTATATAGTAATATTAAATAACGTTATGCGTTATATAGTAATAGTATATAACGTTATGCGTTAATACGTAATAGTATATATCGTTATACGTTATATAGTAATAGTATATAGCGATATACGTTATATAGTAATAGTATATAACGTTATACGTTATATAGTAATAGTATATAACGTTATACGTTATATAGTAATATTATATAACGTTATGCGTTATATAGTAATAGTATATAACGTTATACGTTATGCAGTAATATTATATAACGTTATGCGTTATATAGTAATAGTATATAACGATATACGTTATATAGTAATAGTATATAACGTTATACGTTATATAGTAATAGTATATAACGTTATACGTTAGTACGTAATAATATACAACGTTATACGTGATATGGTAATACTATATAACGTTATACGTTAATACGTAATAGTATATATCGTTATACGTTATATAGTAATAGTATATAACGTTATACGTTATATAGTAATAGTATATAACGTTATACGTTAGTACGTAATAATATACAACGTTATACGTGATATGGCAATACTATATAACGTTATACGTTATTACGTAATAGTATATAACGTTATACGTTAGTACGTAATAATATACAACGTTATACGTGATATGGCAATACTATATAACGTTATACGTGATTACGTAATAGTATATAACGTTATACGTTATTACGTAATAGTATACAACGTTATACGTGATATGGTAAAACTATATAACGTTATACGTTAATACGTAATAGTATATATCGTTATACGTTATATAGTAATAGTATATAACGTTATACGTTATATAGTAATAGTATATAACGTTATACGTTATAAAGTAATAGTATATAACGTTATACGTTAGTACGTAATAATATACAACGTTATACGTGATATGGCAATACTATATAACGTTATACGTTATTACGTAATAGTATATAACGTTATACGTTATTACGTAATAGTATACAACGTTATACGTGATATGGTAAAACTATATAACGTTATACGTTAATACGTAATAGTATACAACGTTATACGTGATATGGTAAAGCTATATAACGTTATACGTTATATAGTAATAGTATATAACGTTATACGTTATATAGTAATAGTATATAACGTTATACGTTATATAGTAATAGTATATAACGTTATACGTTATATAGTAATAGTATATAACGTTATACGTTAGTACGTAATAATATACAACCTTATACGTGATATGGCAATACTATATAACGTTATACGTTATATAGTAATAGTATATAACGTTATACGTTATATAGTAATAGTATATAACGTTATACGTTATATAGTAATAGTATATAACGTTATACGTTATATAGTAATAGTATATAACGTTATACGTTATATAGTAATAGTATATAACGTTATACGTTATATAGTAATAGTATATAACGTTATACGTTATATAGTAATAGTATATAACGTTATACGTTAGTACGTAATAATATACAACGTTATACGTGATATGGCAATACTATATAACGTTATACGTATTTACGTAATAGTATATAACGTTATACGTTATTACGTAATAGTATACAACGTTATACGTGATATGGTAAAACTATATAACGTTATACGTTAATACGTAATAGTATATATCGTTATACGTTATATAGTAATAGTATATAACGTTATACGTTATATAGTAATAGTATATAACGTTATACGTTATATAGTAATAGTATATAACGTTATACGTTATATAGTAATAGTATATAACGTTATACGTTAGTACGTAATAATATACAACGTTATACGTGATATGGTAATACTATATAACGTTATACGTTATATAGTAATAGTATATAACGTTATACGTTATATAGTAATAGTATATAACGTTATACGTTATATAGTAATAGTATATAACGTTATACGTTATATAGTAATAGTATATAACGTTATACGTTATATAGTAATAGTATATAACGTTATACGTTATATAGTAATAGTATATAACGTTATACGTTATATAGTAATATTATATAACGTTATGCGTTATATAGTAATAGTATATAACGTTATACGTTATATAGTAATAGTATATAACGTTATACGTTATATAGTAATAGTATATAACGTTATACGTTAGTACGTAATAATATACAACGTTATACGTGATATGGTAATACTATATAACGTTATACGCTATTACGTAATGGTATATAACGTTATACGTTAATACGTAATAGTATATATCGTTATACGTTATATAGTAATAGTATATAGCGATATACGTTATATAGTAATAGTATATAACGTTATACGTTATATAGTAATAGTATATAACGTTATACGTTATATAGTAATAGTATATAACGTTATACGTTATATAGTAATATTATATAACGTTATGCGTTATATAGTAATAGTATATAACGTTATGCGTTAATACGTAATAGTATATATCGTTATACGTTATATAGTAATAGTATATAGCGATATACGTTATATAGTAATAGTATATAACGTTATACGTTATATAGTAATAGTATATAACGTTATACGTTATATAGTAATATTATATAACGTTATGCGTTATATAGTAATAGTATATAACGTTATGCGTTATATAGTAATAGTATATAACGTTATGCGTTATATAGTAATAGTATATAACGTTATGCGTTATATAGTAATAGTATATAACGTTATACAATTGTACGGAATAGTATATATCGTTATACGTTATATAGTAATAGTATATAACGTTATACGTTATATAGTAATAGTATATAACGTTATACGTTATATAGTAATATTATATAACGTTATGCGTTATATAGTAATAGTATATAACGTTATGCGTTAATACGTAATAGTATATATCGTTATACGTTATATAGTAATAGTATATAGCGATATACGTTATATAGTAATAGTATATAACGTTATACGTTATATAGTAATAGTATATAACGTTATACGTTATATAGTAATATTATATAACGTTATGCGTTATATAGTAATAGTATATAACGTTATACGTTATATAGTAATATTATATAACGTTATGCGTTATATAGTAATAGTATATAACGTTATACGTTATATAGTAATAGTATATAACGTTATACGTTATATAGTAATAGTATATAACGTTATACGTTAGTACGTAATAATATACAACGTTATACGTGATATGGCAATACTATATAACGTTATACGTTATATAGTAATATTATATAACGTTATGCGTTATATAGTAATAGTATAGAACGTTATACGTGATATGGCAATACTATATAACGTTATACGTTATTACGTAATAGTATATAACGTTATACGTTATTACGTAATAGTATACAACGTTATACGTGATATGGTAAAACTATATAACGTTATACGTTAATACGTAATAGTATATATCGTTATACGTTATATAGTAATAGTATATAATGTTATACGTTATATAGTAATAGTATATAACGTTATACGTTATATAGTAATAGTATATAACGTTGTACGTTATATAGTAATAGTATATAACGTTATACGTTAGTACGTAATAATATACAACGTTATACGTGATATGGTAATACTATATAACGTTATACGTTAATACGTAATAGTATATATCGTTATACGTTATATAGTAATAGTATATAACGTTATACGTTATATAGTAATAGTATATAACGTTATACGATAGTACGTAATAGTATATAACGTTATACGTGATATGGTAATGCTATATAACGTTATACGCTATTACGTAGTAGTATATAACGTTATACGTTAATACGTCATAGTATATATCGTTATACGTTATATAGTAATAGTATATAACGTTATACGTTATATAGTAATAGTATATAACGTTATACGTTAGTACGTAATAATATACAACGTTATACGTGATATGGTAATACTATATAACGTTATACGCTATTACGTAATGGTATATAACGTTATACGTTAATACGTAATAGTATATATCGTTATACGTTATATAGTAATAGTATATAGCGATATACGTTATATAGTAATAGTATATAACGTTATACGTTATATAGTAATAGTATATAACGTTATACGTTATATAGTAATATTATATAACGTTATGCGTTATATAGTAATAGTATATAACGTTATGCGTTAATACGTAATAGTATATATCGTTATACGTTATATAGTAATAGTATATAGCGATATACGTTATATAGTAATAGTATATAACGTTATACGTTATATAGTAATAGTCTATAACGTTATACGTTATATAGTAATATTATATAACGTTATGCGTTATATAGTAATAGTATATAACGTTATGGGTTATATAGTAATAGTATATAACGTTATGCGTTATATAGTAATAGTATATAGCGATATACGTTATATAGTAATAGTATATAACGTTATGCGTTAATACGTAATAGTATATATCGTTATACGTTATATAGTAATAGTATATAGCGATATACGTTATATAGTAATAGTATATAACGTTATACGTTATATAGTAATATTAAATAACGTTATGCGTTATATAATAATAGTATATAACGTTATACGTTATATAGTAATATTAAATAACGTTATGCGTTATATAGTAATAGTATATAACGTTATGCGTTAATACGTAATAGTATATATCGTTATACGTTATATAGTAATAGTATATAGCGATATACGTTATATAGTAATAGTATATAACGTTATACGTTATATAGTAATAGTATATAACGTTATACGTTATATAGTAATATTATATAACGTTATGCGTTATATAGTAATAGTATATAACGTTATACGTTATATAGTAATATTATATAACGTTATGCGTTATATAGTAATAGTATATAACGTTATACGTTATATAGTAATAGTATATAACGTTATACGTTAGTACGTAATAATATACAACGTTATACGTGATATGGTAATACTATATAACGTTATACGCTATTACGTAATGGTATATAACGTTATTCGTTAATACGTAATAGTATATATCGTTATACGTTATATAGTAATAGTATATAGCGATATACGTTATATAGTAATAGTATATAACGTTATACGTTATATAGTAATAGTATATAACGTTATACGTTATATAGTAATATTATATAACGTTATGCGTTATATAGTAATAGTATATAACGTTATGCGTTAATACGTAATAGTATATATCGTTATACGTTATATAGTAATAGTATATAGCGATATACGTTATATAGTAATAGTATATAACGTTATACGTTATATAGTAATATTAAATAACGTTATGCGTTATATAGTAATAGTATATAACGTTATACGTTATATAGTAATATTAAATAACGTTATGCGTTATATAGTAATAGTATATAACGTTATGCGTTAATACGTAATAGTATATATCGTTATACGTTATATAGTAATAGTATATAGCGATATACGTTATATAGTAATAGTATATAACGTTATACGTTATATAGTAATAGTATATAACGTTATACGTTATATAGTAATAGTATATAACGTTATACGTTATATAGTAGTAGTATATAACGTTATACGTTAGTACGTAATAATATACAACGTTATACGTGATATGGTAATACTATATAACGTTATACGCTATTACGTAATGGTATATAACGTTATACGTTAATACGTAATAGTATATATCGTTATACGTTATATAGTAATAGTATATAACGTTATACGTTATATAGTAATAGTATATAACGTTATACGTTAGTACGTAATAATATACAACGTTATACGTGATATGGCAATACTATATAACGTTATACGTTATTACGTAATAGTATATAACGTTATACGTTAGTACGTAATAATTTACAACGTTATACGTGATATGGCAATACTATATAACGTTATACGTGATTACGTAATAGTATATAACGTTATACGTTATTACGTAATAGTATACAACGTTATACGTGATATGGTAAAACTATATAACGTTATACGTTAATACGTAATAGCATATATCGTTATACGTTATATAGTAATAGTATATAACGTTATACGTTATATAGTAATAGTATATAACGTTATACGTTATAAAGTAATAGTATATAACGTTATACGTTAGTACGTAATAATATACAACGTTATACGTGATATGGCAATACTATATAACGTTATACGTTATTACGTAATAGTATATAACGTTATACGTTATTACGTAATAGTATACAACGTTATACGTGATATGGTATAACTATATAACGTTATACGTTAATACGTAATAGTATACAACGTTATACGTGATATGGTAAAGCTATATAACGTTATACGTTATATAGTAATAGTATATAACGTTATACGTTATATAGTAATAGTATATAACGTTATACGTTATATAGTAATAGTAT